>NW_025421551.1:0-600000 GCF_011764305.1 Mustela putorius furo | reverse complement strand
ACAAACTCGGCTTATGTTTCGGGTCCTAGGTATGGCAAGACTGATCTACAGACCATGAGGAGAACTCTAGGGATATGAAAAAAGGGCCAGTGTGAGGCTCTTCCTCAAGTTTTTGTCTCTGGATATCCTGTCACTCATGATCGTGAAATTTCCGGGTGACTTCATGGGAAATGGACGAGTCTTAGTCTCTGGGGGTTTGGCCCCGACCAAAGAGTTTGGGGTCATTCAATGGGATGGAAGAAGTCGTTGATCTGTTGTTGTTAATTTGTTTTGTTTTGTTTCTCAACCTCAGGTGTCCCACCAAATGAGGGATTCTCGAGTAGAGCGCGGGGAGGGGCGACTGGACAACCAGAAATCTGGTTAAAAATTGGGTCCTAGGGACATGTCAAGCCCATTATGACATCTAATGGTCCAGCCCCTGAGAGGACGTACTAGAGGACAGGACTCACGCTGAGGGTCACAATGCGTGTTTATGCCATCGTCGCACTCATGAATGGACGGGGCCTCAGGGTGAATGCTAGTTTCTCCTACACTGAACGTTGAACAACATGCCAACCACAAGGTTTCTTGCCATGGGTAAGGAAGAGTTCTGATTTCTGCATCACAGTCAACCCTGAGCAGTGATTGGAGATAAAGTCTAGGTTCTGAAGCCTGAAAACTGAGGTAGGGAAGAGATGATGACCCAAGGCCATGGCGGGTCTGATGTTCTCAGTGTGCGGTCAGCTGTCTGTGTGTTGGTCACGAGGTCAGGCTCAGGTCGTCAGACAGTGCATTAGTGCCCAGGTTAGACTGTATATTTTGGATATATTCGAATGCCGTGTAGGTACTTATCTGAAGAACTCTTCAGGATATGAAGAATGAGCGAGTCTGATGCGCATGCTCAGGCTTTGGTCTCTTGATTTTGTATCAGCGATGGCCGTGGAAATTTTGGGGATGCCTCATGGGCTATGGACAAATCTTGTTCTCTGTGGGACTTGGCCAGATCCCAATTGTTTTCCGTCAATCTGTGGGATGGGCGGACTCCTTTCAGGTTTGTTACCACAGGTGTCCCACCAAAAGAGGAATTCCAAAGCAGAGCCCTGGGGAAGAGTGAAGGGACAACCCGAACTATGGTTAAAAATTGGGGCCTAGGGGCATGGCAAGCCCAATATGCTATCTCTCCATCCCGCCACTGAGAGGCCTTACATGAGGACTGGCCTAGGCTGAGGGTCACAATGTGTGTGTTTGTGACCAATGTGGCCCGCAATCATGGGCGGGGCCTCATATCCAAACTGGTTTCAAGTACACTGAACCTTGGACAACATGCCAACCACAAGGTTTCTTGCCATGGGGAATGAGTTCTGATTTCTAAATCATTTTCAAACCCGGGCCGTGATTGGAGGTAACGTCTAGGTTCTGAAGCCTGAAAACCGAGGTTGACAAGAGATGACGACGTAAGGCCATGACGGGTCCGATGAATTCAGTGTGAGGCCAGCTGTCTGGGTGGGGCCAGGAGGTCCAGGATCAAGCTGTGTCAGAAAGGGCATTAGTGCCCGGGTCAGCCTATATATTTCGGGTACAGCGGAATACTGTGCAAGTTGATCCTCATTTGGTCTTCCTGGGTAGTCCCAGAGGGCAATGTTTTTCTTCTGGAAGGCAGGCAGAGTGCTGCATTGTAGTTCTGGATTGCCAAACTGGAGGGCTTGTGGGCCAGTACACTGAGGACAGAAGTCTGAGAACCCAAGCTGGCCTAGGTTTCTGGGTGAGGATATGGCAGGCACAATCTACAGACCTGAATCGAGATCTCGTGCATCTGAAGTCAGGGCGAGGATCAGACGATCGCTCAGGTTGGACATTCTGTCCCTGATGGCCCCTTCTTGAAGGGGGGGTGGATCACGAGGCCATGGGGGTTTTCCCACGATGGGAGTTGTCAGAAGCTCCCAACTGCAAATAAATTATGCAGGACAATTGAGTCCTGTTGTTTGGCTCCAGGACAACGATTCCGAGCAGGGTTCTTAGGATGGATGGCTTGGTAGCACACCTCACATTCCAATTGTCTCCAAGCAACAAGACAGGTTAGATCTGCGGATCACGGGGAGCAACCGAGGAGGCTGAGTTGAAATGGATTCTCCCGTGGATGTGTCCTAATATGATTTTTTGTCTATGGAGACCTTGGAATGAAGCGGTGGCCCTGGGGCCCTGAAGGGTTCTCCTAAAGAGAGGCTTTCACACAGCTCCATTGTGCAAGTTTCCCATGTGTAGATGAGATTTGTTCTGATGGGTGAGTCAAGAAACAGCCATATGCTGTTATTGAAATCCAGGCCTCTGAGGAGAGATGCCTGGAAACCAAAGCAATGGATCCGATAGGTGCCTAGGGGCCTGTTCTTTCCTTTATACTTCTGGGGATATCATTCTTCGGGTCTGAGTGAGAGGAGGTGCTCAGATGGGCCCAGATTGCCCCTGTTTGTCCCGGGATGCCACAAATATTGGGATGACATCAGGGACTTTGGAGGTTTATCATATTAGTAGGGTTGTGGCTATTGGAATGGGCACATATAATTCCCTGGGAGAGGTCAAGAACAGTCGTCATGTTTGGCTCCAGGGGCCTGAGCCTGTAGGGTGTGTAGGACAGGGCTGTTTGGACAGTTTTCTGAAAACACAAACTCGGCTTATGTTTCGTGTCATATTCATGGCAGGACTGATCAACAGACCATGAGGAGAACCCTTCGGGATATGTAAAATGGGCGAGTGTGAGGCTCTTGCTCAAGTTTTTGTCTCTGGATATCGTGTCACTCATGGTCGTGAAATTTCCGGGTGACTTCATGGGAAATGGACGAGTCTTACTCTCTGGGGGTTTGCCCCCGTCCAAAGAGTTTGGGGTCATTCTGTGGGATGGAAGAATTCCGTTGATCTGTTGTTTTTGATTTCTTTTGTTTTGTTTTTCAACCTCAGGTGTCCCAACAAATGAGGGATTCCAAGGTAGAGTCCTGGGGAGGGGCGACTTGTCAACCAGAAATCTGGTTAAAAATTGGGGCCTAGTGACATGTCAAGCCCATTATGACATCTAATGGTCCAGCCACTGAGAGGACGTCCTAGAGGACAGGACTCACGCTGAGGGTCACAATGCGTGTTTATGCACTCGTCGCACTCAAGAATGGGAGGGGCCTCAGGGTGAATGCTGGTTTCTCCTACACTGAACTTTGGACTACATGCCAACCACAAGGTTTCTTGCCATGGGTAAGGAAGAGTTCTGATTTCTGCATCACAGTCAACCCTGGGCAGTGATTGGAGATAAGGTCTAGGTTCTGAAGGCTGAAAACTGAGGTAGGGAAGAGATGATGACCTAAGCCATGGCTAGTCTGATGTGTTCCGTGTGCGGTCAGCTGTCTGGGTGTTGGTCACGAGGTCCGGGCTCAGGTTGTCAGACAGTGCATTAGTGCCCAGGTTAGACTATATATTTTGGGTGCATTCGAGTGTCGTGTAGGTTCTTATCTGAAGAACTCTTCAGGATATGAAGAATGAGCGAGTCTAAGGCGCGTGCTCAGGCTTTTGTCTCTGGATTTTGTATCAGCGATGATCGTGGAATGTTGGGGAGGCGTCATGGGCCAAGGACGAATCTTGGTCTCTGTGGACTTGGCCCGATCCCAATTCTTTTCCGTCAATCTGTGCGATGGGAGGAATCCTTTCAGGTTTGTTACCTCAGGTGTCCCACAAAAGAGGAATTCCAAAGCAGAGTCCTGCGGAAGAGTGAAGGGACAACCCGAACTATGGTTAAAAATTGGGGCCTAGGGGCATGGCAAGCCCAATATGCTGACTCTCCATCCAGCCACTGAGAGGCCTTACCTGCGGACTGGGCTCAGGCAGAGGTTCACAATGTGTGTTTGTGACCAATGTGGCCCACAAGCATGGGCGGGGCCTCATGAGCCACACTGGTTTCAAATACAGTGAACCTTGTACAACATGCCAAAAACAAGGTTTCTTGCCATGGGGAAAGAGTTCTGATTTCTGCATCCTTTTCAAACGCTTGCCGATATTGGAGATAAGGTCTATGTTCTGAAGCCTGAAAGCCGAGGTTGACAAGAGATGATGACTTAAGACCATGACGGGTCCGAAGTGCTCAGTGTGCGGCCAGCTGACTGGGTAGGGCCAGGAGGTCCAGAATCAGGCTGCGACAGAAAGGGCATTAGTGCCCAGGTCAGCCTATATATTTGGGGTACAGCTGAATGGCGTGCCCCGTTGATCCTCATTTGGGGTTCCTGGGCAGCCACAGAGGGCAATGTTTTTCTTCTGGAGGGCAGGCAGAGTGCTGCATTATAGTTCTGGATTGCCAAACTGGAGGGCTTGTGGGCCAGTACAAGGGGACGGAAGTCTGAGAACCCAAGCTAGGCCTAGGTTTCTGGGTGAGGATATGGCAGGCACAATCTACAGACCTGAATCGAGATCTCGTGCATCTGAAGTCAGGGCGAGGATCAGCCGATCACTCAGGTTGGACATTCTGTCCCTGATGGCCCCTTCTTGAAGGGGGGGTGCATCACGAGGCCATGGGGGTTTTCCCACGATGGGAGTTGTGAGAAGCTCCCAACTGCTTAGATTCTTCTGCAGGACAATTGAGTCCTGTTGGTTGGCTCCAGGACAAGGATTCCGAGCAGGGTGCTAAGGATGGATGGCTGGGTAACCCACCTCACATTCCAATTGTCTCCAAGCAACAAGACAGGTTAGATCTGCTGGATCTGGGGGAGCAACGGAGGAGGCTGAGTTTAAATGGAGTCTCCCGTCGATGTGTCCTAATATGATTTTGTGTCTATGGAGACCTTGGAATGTAGCGGTGGCACTGGGGCCCTGAAGGGTTCTACTAAAGAGAGGCTTTCACACAGCTCCATCGTGCAAGTTTCCCATGTGTAGATGAGATTTGTTCTGATGGGTGAGTCAAGAAACAGCCATATGCTGTTACTGAAATCCAGGACTCTGAGGAGAGATGCCTGGAAACCAAAGCAATGGATCCGATAGGTGCCTGGGGCCTGTTTGTTCCTTTTTAACTGTGGGGACATCATTCTACGGGTCTGAGTGCAGGTAGGTGCTCAGATGGGCCCAGATTACCCCTGTTTTTGTCCTGGGAAGCCCCAAATATTGGGATGGCCTCAGGGATTTTGGAGGTTTATCCTATTAGTAGGGTTCTGGCCATTGGAATGGGAACATACAATTCCCTTGGAGAGGGCAAGCACAGTCGTCAGATTTGGCTCCAGGGGCCTGAGCCTGTAGGGTGTGTAGGCCAGGGCTCTTTGGACAGTTGTCTGAAAACACAAACTCGGCTTATGTTTCGGGTCATAGGTATGGCAGGACTGATCTACAGACCATGAGGAGAACACTTCGGGATATGAAAAAAGGGCGAGTGTGAGGCTCTTGCTCAAGTTTTTGTCTCTGGATATCGTGTCACTCATGGTCGTGAAATTTCCGGGTGACTTCATGGGAAATGGACAAGTCTTACTCTCTTGGGGTTTGGCCCCGTCCAAAGAGTTTGGGGTCATTCTGTGGGATGGAAGACATCCGTTGTTCTGTTGTTGTTGATTTGTTTTGTTTTTTTTTTTTCAACCTCAGGTGTCCCACCAAATGAGGGATTCCAGAGTAGAGCCCTGGGCAGGGCGACTGGACAACCAGATATCTGGTTAAAAATTGGGGCCTAGGGACATGTCAATCCCATTATGACATCTAATGGTCCAGCCACTGAGAGGACGTCCTAGAGGACAGGACTCACGCTGAGGGTCACAATGCGTGTTTATGCCCTCGTCGCACTCAAGAATGGGCGGGGCCTCAGGCTGAATGCTGGTTTCTCCTACACTGAACGTTGGACAACTTGCCCACCAGAAGGTTACTTGCCATGGGTAAGGAAGAGTTCTGATTTCTGCATCACAGTCACCCCTGGGCAGTGATTGGAGATAAGGTCTATGGTTCTGAAGCCTGAAAACTGAGCTAGGGAACAGATCATGACCTAAGGCCATGGCGGGTCTGATGTGCTCAGTGTGCGGTCAGCTGTCTAGGTGTTGGTCACGAGTTCCGGGCTCAGATTGTCAGACAGTGCATTAGTGCCCAGGTTAGACTATATTTTGGGTTCATTCGAGTGCCGTGTACGTTCTTATTTGAAGAACTCTTCAGGATATGAAGAATGAGCGAGTCTGAGGCGCGTGCTCAGGTTTTTGTCTCTGGATTTTGTATCAGCGATGGCCGTGGAATGTTGGGGAGGCCTCATGGGCCATGAACAAACCTTGCTATCTGTGCACTTGGCCCGATCCCAATTATTTTTCGTCAATCTGTGGGACGGGAGGACTTCTTTCAAGTTTGTTACCTCAGGTGTCCCACAAAAAGAGGAATTCCAAAGCAGAGCCCTGGGGAAGAGTGAAGGGACAACCTGAACTATGGTTAAAAATTGAGGCCTAGGGGCATGGCAAGCCCAATATGCTGTCTCTCCATCCAGCCACTGAGAGGCCTTACCTGAGGCTGGGCTCAGGCTGAGGATCACAATGTGTGTTTGTGACCAATGTGGCCCGCAAGCATGGGCCGGTCCTCATGGGCAACACTGGTTTCAACTACACTGAACCTTGGACAACATGCCATCCACAAGGTTTCTTGCCATGGAGAAAGAGTTCTGTTTTCTGCATTATTTTCAAACCCGGGCCGTGATTGGAGATAAGGTCTAGGTTCTGAATCCTGAAAACCGAGTTTGAGAAGAGATGACGACCTAAGGCCATGACGGGTTCGATGTGCTCAGAGTGCGGCCAGCTGTCTGGGTGGGCCCGGAGTTCCAGGATCAGGCTGTGTCAGAAAGGGCATTAGTGCCCAGGTCAGCCTATATATTTGGGGTACAGCCGAATGGCGTGCAGGTTGCTCCTCATTTGGGGTTTCAGTGTAGCCCCAGAGGGCAATGTTTTTCTTCTGGAGGGCAGGCAGAGTGCTGCTTTGTAGTTCTGGATTGCCAAAGTGGAGGGCTTGTGGGCCAGTAGTCTGAGGACGGAAGTCTGAGAACCCAAGCTAGGCCTAGGTTTCTGGGTGAGGATATGGCAGGCACAATCTACAGACCTGAATCGAGATCTCGTGCATCTGAAGTCAGGGCGAGATCAGCCGATCGCTCAGATTGGACATTCTGTCCCTGATGGCCCCTTCTTGAAGGGGGGGTGGATCACGAGGCCATGCGGGTTTTCCCACGAAGGGAGTTGTGAGAAGCTCCCAACTGCTTAGATTCTTCTGCAAGACAATTGAGTCCTGTTGGTTGGCTCCAGGACAAGGATTCCGAGCAGGGTGTTAAGGATGGATGCCTGGGTAGCCCATCTCGCATTCCAATTGTCTCCAAGCAACAAGACAGGTTAGATCTGCTGGATCTGGGGGTCAACGGAGGAGGCTGAGTTTAAATGGACTCTCCTGTCGATGTGTCCTAATATGATTTTGTGTCTATGGAGACCTTGGAATGAAGCGGTGGCACTGGGGCCCTGAAGGGTTCTACTAAAGAGAGGCTTTCACACAGCTCCATCGTGCAAGTTTCCCATGTGTAGATGAGATTTGTTCTGATGGGTGAGTCAAGAAACAGCCATATGCTGTTATTGAAATCCAGGACTCTGAGGAGAGATGCCTGGAAACCAAAGCAATGGATCCGATAGGTGCCTGGAACCTGTTTGTTCCATTTTACTGTGGGGACATCATTCTACGGGTCTGAGTGCAGGTAGGTGCTCAGATGGGCCCAGATTGCCCCTGTTTGTCCTGGGAAGCCCCAAATATTGGGATGGCCTCAGGGATTTTGGAGGTTTATCCTATTAGTAGGGTTGTGGCCATTGGAATGGGAACATACAATTCCCTTGGAGAGGGCAAGCACAGTCGTCAGGTTTGGCTCCAGGGGCCTGAGCCTGTAGGGTGTGTAGGCAAGGGCTCTTTGGACAGTTGTCTGAAAACACAAACTCGGCTTATGTTTCGGGTCATAGGTATGGCAGGACAGATCTACAGACCATGAGGAGAACACTTCGGGATATGAAAAAAGGGCGAGTGTGAGGCTCTTGCTCAAGTTTTTCTTTCTGGATATCGTGTCAGACATGGTCGTGAAATTTCCGGGTGACTTCATGGGAAATGGACGTGTCTTACTCCCTGGGGGTTTGGCCTCCTCCAAAGAGTTTGGGGTCATTCTGTGGGATGGAAGAAATCCGTTGTTCTGTTGTTGTTGATTTGTTTTGTTTTGTTTTTCAACCTCAGGTGTCAAACCAAATGAGGGATTCCAGAGTAGAGCCCTGGGCGGGGCGACTGGACAACCAGATATCTGGTTAAAAATTGGGGCCTAGGGACATGTCAAGCCCATTATGACATCTAATGGTCCAGCCACTGAGAGGACTTACTAGAGGACAGGACTCACGCTGAGGGTCACAATGCGTGTTTATGCCCTCGTCGCACTCAAGAATGGGCGGGGCCTCAGGGTGAATCTGGTTTCTCCTACACTGAACGTTGGACAACTTGCCCACCAGAAGGTAACTTGCCATGGGTAAGGAAGAGTTCAGATTTCTGCATCACAGTCACCCCTGGGCAGTGATTGGAGATAAGGTCTAGGTTCTGAAGCCTGAAAACCGAGGTTGAGAAGAGAGGACGACCTAAGGCCATGGCGGGTCCGATGTGCTCAGAGTGCGGCCAGCTCTCTGGGTGGGGCCAGGAGTTCCAGGATCAGGCTTTTTCAGAAAGGGCATTAGTGCCCAAGTCAGCCTATATATTTGGGGTACAGCCGAATGGCCTGCAGGTTGCTCCTCATTTGGGGTTTCAGGGTAGCCCCAGAGGGCAATGTTTTTCTTCTGGAGGGCAGGCAGATTGATGCATGTAGTTCTGGATTGCCAAACTGGAGGGCTTGTGGGGCAGCAGTCTGAGGACGGAAGTCTGAGAACCCAAGCTAGGCCTAGGTTTCTGGGTGAGGATATGGCAGGCACAATCTACAGACCTGAATCGAGGTCTCGTGCATCTGAAGTCAGGGTGAGGATCAGACGATCGCTCAGGTTGGACATTCTGTCCCTGATGGCTCCTTCTTGAAGGGGGCGTGGATCACGAGGCCATGGGTGTTTTCCCACGATGGGAGTTGTGAGAAGATCCCAACTGCAAAGATTCTTCTGCAGGGCAATTGAGACCTGTTGGTTGGCTCCAGGACAACAATTCCGAGCATGGTTCTAAGGATGAATGGCTGGGTAAGCCACCTCGCATTCCAATTATCTCCAAGCAACAAGACAGGTTAGATATGCTGGATAAGGGGGAGCAACCGAGGAGGCTGAATTGAAATGGACTCTCCCGTGGATATGTCCTAATATGATTTTGTGTCTATGGAGACCTTGGATTGAAGCGGTGGCACTGGGGCCCTGAAGGGTTCTCCTAAAGAGAGGCTTTCACACAGCTCCATTGAGCAAGTTTCCCATGTGTAGATGAGATTTGTTCTGATGAGTGAGTCAAGAAACAGCCATATGCTGTTATTTAAATCCAGGCCTCTGAGGAGAGATGCCTGGAAACCAAAGCAATGGATCCGTCAGGTGACTAGTGGCCTGTTCGTTCCTTTTTACCTCTGGGGACATCATTCTACGGGTCTGAGTGCCGGTAGCTTCTCAGATGGGCCCAGATTGCCCCTGTTTGTCCTGGGAAGCCACCACTATTGGGATGGCCTCAGGGACTTTGGAGGTTTATCCTATTAGTAGGGTTGCGGCCATTGGAATGGGCACATACAATTCCATTGGAGAGGGCAAGCACAGTCCTCAGGTTTGGCTCCAGGGGCCTGAGCATGTAGGGTGTGTATGCCAGGGCTGTTTGGACAGTTGTCTGAAAACACAAACTCAGCTTATGTTTCGGGTCATATTTATGGCAGGACTGAACAAACAGACTATGAGGAGAACTCTTCGGGATATGAAAAAAGGGCGAGTGTGAGGCTCTTGCTCAAGTTTTTGTCTGTGAATATCGTGTCACACATGGTCGTGAAATTTCCGGGTGACTTCATGGGAAATGGACGAGTCTTACTCTCCGGGGGTTTGGCCACATCCAAAGAGTTTGGGGTCATTCTGTGGGATGGAAGAAGTCCGTTGTTCTGTTGTTGTTGATTTGTTTTGTTTTGTTTTTTTTTCAACCTCAGGTGTCCCACCAAATGAGGGATTCCAGAGTAGAGCCCTGGGGAGGGGCGACTGGACAACCAGAAATCTGGTTAAAAATTGGGGCCTAGGGACATGTCATGCCCATTATGACATCTAATGGTCCAGCCACTGAGGACATACTAGAGGACAGGACTCACGGTGAGGGTCACAATGCGTGTTTATGCCCTCGTCGCACTCAAGGATGGGCGGGGCCTCAGGGTGAATGCTGGTTTCTCCTACACTGAACGTTGGACAACATGCCAACCACAAGGTTTCTTTCCATGGGTAAGGAAGAGTTCTGATTTCTGCATCACCGTCACCCCTGGGCAGTGATTGTAGATAAGGTCTTGGTTCTGAAGGCTGAAAAGTGAGGTAGGGAAGAGATGATGACCTAAGGCCATGGTGGGTCTGATGTGCTCAGTGTGCGGTCAGCTGTCTGTGTGTTGGTCACGAGGTCCGGGCTCAGGTTGTCCGACAGTGCATTAGTTCCCAGGTTACACTATACATTTTGGGTCCATTCGAGTGTCGTGTAGGTTCTTATCTGAAGAACTTTTCAGGATATGAAGAATGAGCGAGTCTGAGGCGCATGCTCAGGCTTTTGTCTCTGGATTTTGTATCAGTGATGGCCGTGGAATGTTGGGGAGGCCTCATGGGCCATGGACGCATCTTGCTCTCTGTGGATTTGGCCCCATCCCAATTGTTTTTCGTCAATCTGTGGGATGGGACGACTCCTTTCAGGTTTGTTAACTCAGGTGTCCCACCAAAAGATGAATTCCAAAGCAGAGCCCTGGGGAAGAGTGAAGGGACAACCCGAAATATGGTTAAAAATTGGGGCCTAGGGGAATGGCAAGCCCAATATGCTTTCTCTCCATCCAGCCACTGAGAGGCCTTGCCCGAGGACTGGGCATAGGCTGAGGGTCACAATGTGTGTTTGTGACCAATGTGGCCCCCAAGCATGGGCGGGGCCTCATGGGCCACACTGGTTTCAACTACACTGAAACTTGGACAACATGCCAACCACAAGGTTTCTTGCCATGGGGAAAGAGTTCTGATTTCTGCATCATTTTCAAACCCGGGCCGTGATTGGAGATAAGGTCTAGGTTCTGAAGCCTGAAATCCGAGGTTGAGATGAGATGACGTCCTAAGGCCCATGGTGGGTCCGATGTGCTCAGTTTGCGGCCAGCTGTCTGGGTGGGGGACCAGGAGGTCCAGGCTCAGCTGTGTCAGAAACGGCATTAGTGCCCAGGTCAGACTATATATTTGGGGTACAGCTGAATGGCGTGTAGGTTGATCCTCATTTGGGGTGTCTGGGTAGCCCCATAGGGCAATGTTTTTCTTCTGGAGGGTAGGCAGAGTGGTGCATTGTAGTTTGGATTGCCAAACTGGAGGGACTGTGGGCCAGGAGTCTGAGGACGGATGTCTGAGAACCCAAGCTAGGCCTTGGATTCTGGGTGAGGGTATGGCAGGCACAATCTACAGGCCTGAATCGATATCTCGTGCATCTGAAGTCAGGGCGAGGATCAGACAATCGCTCAGGTTGGACATTCTGTCCCTGATGGCCCCTTCTTGAAGGGGGGCTGGATCACGAGGCCATGGGGGTTTTCCCACGATGGGAGTTGTGAGAAGTTCCCAAATGCAAAGATTCTACTGTAGGACAATTGAGACCTGTTGGTTGGCTCCAGGACAAGGTTTCTGAGCAGGGTTCTAAGGATGGATGGCTGGGTAGCCCACCACGCATTCCAATTTTCTCCACGCAACAAGACAGGTTAGATCTGCTGGATCTGGGGGAGCAACCGAGGAGGCTGAGTTGAAATGTACTCTCCCGTGGATGTGTCCTAATATGATTTTGTGTCTATGGAGACCTTGGAATGAAGCGGTGGCACTGGGGCCCTGAAGGGTTCTCCTAAAGAGAGGCTTTCACACAGCTCCATCATGTAAGTTTCCCATGTGTAGATGAGATTTGTTCTGATGGGTGAGTCAAGAAACAGCCATATGCTGTTCTGACTGGGTGCATTCGAGTGTCGTTTAGCTTCTTATCTGAGGAACTTTTCAGGATATGAAGAATGAGCGAGTCTGAGGCGTGTGCTCAGGCTTTTGTCTCTGGATTTTGTATCAGAGAAGGACGTGGAATGTTGGGGAGGCCTCAAGGGTCATGGACGAATCTTTTTTTCTGTGGATTGGGCCCGATTCCAATTGTTTTTAGTCAATCTGTAGGATGGGCGTACTCCTTTCAGGTTTGTTACCTTAGGTGTCCCACCAAAAGAGGAATTCCAAAGCAGAGCCCTGGGGAAGAGTGAAGGGACAACCCGAAATATGGTTAAAAAATGGGGCCTAGGGGCATGTCAAGCCCAATATGCTGTTTCTCCATCCAGCCACTGTAGTCCTTATCTGAGTACTGGGCTCAGGCTGAGGGACACAATGTGTGTTTGTGACCAATGTGGCCCGCAAGCATGGACGGGGCCTCATGTAATGAATGGGTGGCACTGGGGCTCTGAAGGGTTCTCATAAAGAGAGGCTTTCACACAGCTCCATCGTGCAAGTTTCCCATGTGTAGATGAGATTTGTTCTGATGGGTGAGTCAAGAAACAGGCATATGCTGTTATTGAAATCCAGGCCTCTGAGGAGAGATGCCTGGAAGCCAAACCAATGGATCCGATAGTTCCCTAGGAGCCTGTTTGTTCCTTTTTATCTCTGGGGACATCAGTCTACGGTTCTGAGTTCAGGTAGGTGCTAAGATGGGCCCAGATTGCCCCTGTTTGTCATGGGAAGCCACAAATATTGGGATGGCCTCAGGGACTTTGGATGTTTATCCTATTAGTAGGGTTGCGGCCATTGGAATGGGCACATACAATTCCCTTGGAGAGGGCAAGCACAGTCGTTAAGTTTGGCTCCAGCGGCCTGAGCCTGTAGTGTGTGTAGGCCAGGGCTGTTTGGACAGTTGTCTGAAAACACAAACTCGGCTTATGTTTCGGGTCATAGGTATGGCAGGACTGATCTACAGACCATGAGGAGAACTCTTCGGGATATGAAAAAAGGGCGAGTGTGAGGCTCTTGCTCAAGTTTTTGTCTCTGGATATCGTGTCACTGATGGTCGTGAAATTTCCGGGTGACTTCATGGGAAATGGACGAGTCTTACTCTCTGGGGGTTTGGCCCCGTCCAAAGAGTTTGGGTTCATTCTGTGGGATGGAAGAAGTCCGTTGTTCTGTTGTGGTTGATTTTTTCTCTTTGTTTTTTCAACCTCAGGTGTCCCACCAAATGAGGGATTCCAGAGAGAGCCCTGGGGAGTTGTGACTTGACAACCAGAAATCTGGTTAAAAATTGGGTCTAGGGACATGACAAGCCCATTATGACATCTACTGGTCCAGCCACTGAGAGGATTTACTAGAGGTCAGCAATCACGCTGAGGGTCACAATGCGTGTTTATGCCCTCGTTGCACTCAAGAATGGGCGTGACCTCAAGGTGAATACTGGTTTCTCCTCCCTACACTGAACGTAGGACAACATGGCAACCACAAGGTTTCTTGCCATGTGTAAGTAGGAGTACTGATTTCTGCATCACAGTCACCCCTGGGCAGTGATTGGAGATAAGCTCTAGGTTCAGAAGCCTGAAAACTGAGGTAGGGCAGAGATGATGACCCAAGGCCATGGCGGGTCCATGTCCTTCAGTGTGCGGTCAGCTGTCTGGGTGTTGCTCAGGAGGTCCCGGCTCAGGTTGTGTCAGACAGTGCATTACTGCCCAGGTTAGACTATATAATTTGGGTACTTTCGAGTACCGTGTAGGTTTATTCTCATTTAATGTGCCCGGACAGCTCATTAGGCAATATATTTTTTCTAGAGGGCAGGCAGAGTGCTGCAATGATGGTCCGGAATTGCCAAACTTGTGGGCTTCGGGGCCAGGAGTGTGAGGATAGAAGTCTGAGAACACAAGCTAGACTTGGGTTTCAGGGCGAGGGCACGGCTTGTACCCCCTGAAGATCTGAAGCAATATCTCATGCTTCTGAATTCAGAGTGAGTATCAGACGTTGGCTCAGCTTGGATTTTCTGTTCATGACGGCCCCTTCATGAAGGGAGCGGATTCTAGAGAGCGTGGAGGTTTTCCCACGTTGGGAGTGGTGGGATGCCCCCTCCAAGGATTCCTTCTGCGGGACAATTGAGACCTGTTGGACAGTCCAGGACATCCCATATGGATGAGTACAGACCAACGTTCGAGGATGGATGCCTGGGAAGACCGCCTCGCATTCCAATTGTCTCCTAGCGACAAGAGAGTTTAGATCTGATGGCTCTGCGGGTGCAACCGGGGTGGCTGAGTTGAAATGGACTTTCCTGAGGATGGGTCTAATGAGTGTTTTTGGGTCCATGAGGGCCTTTAAATGGGGCGGTGGCACTGGGACACTGAAGTATTCTTAGCTTTTCACATAGCTCCCATGCACACGTTTCCTTGTGGAGACGAGGTTTGTTCTGATGGGTGCCTCAGGAAAACCCCTATGCTGGTATTGAAAACTAGTGTTTTGAGGAGACATGCCTGTAAACCAAAGCAATGGATCCGATTTTGGCCTAGGGTCCTCTCTGGTTCAATCTTCTTCTCTGGGGACATCCATCTAGGGTATGAGTGGAGGTAGATGCTCAGCTGGTGTCAGTCTGACCTTGTTTGTCCCGGGCGACTATACTATTGGGATGGCCTCAGAGACTTTGGAGGGTTCTCCTAATTTGTACGATTTTGGACAATGGAATGGGCAGAATTCCCATGGATTGGGTAGGCACAGTCCTAATGTGTGGCTCCAGGGTCCCCAGCCTGGATGGTGTGTGGCCCAGGACTTTGAGGACAGAAGTCTGAAAACACAAACTCAGCTTATGTTTGGGGACGAAGGTATGGCAGGCCCGATCTACAAACCATGAGAAGACATCTTCAGGATATGAAGAAAATGTGAGTCTGAGGCGCTTGCTAAGACTTTTGTCTCTGGATTTTGTTTCAGCGAATGCCGTGGAATGTCTAGGAGGCCTCATGGGCCATGGACGAATCTTCCTCTCTGTGGATTTGGGCCGATCCCAATTATTTTTTGTCAATCTGTTGGATGGAGGACTCTTTCAGGGTTGTTACATCAGTTGTCCCACCAAAAGAGGAATTCCAAAGCAGAGCCCTGGGGAAGAGTGAAGGGACAACACGAACTATGGTTAAAAATTGGGCCCTATGGGCATGGCAAGCCCAATATGCTGTCTCTCCATCCAGCCACTGAGAGGCCTTACCTGAGGACTGGGCTAAGGCTGTGGGTCACAATGAGAGTTTGCCACCTATGTGGCCCGCGAGCAATGGCGGGGCCTCATCGGACAAACAGGTTTCCACTACACTGAACGTTGGACAACAAGCCAACCACAAGGTTCTTGCCATTGGGAAGGAGTTCTGATTTCTGCATCATTTTCAAACCTGGGCAGTGATTGGAGATAAGGTCTAGGAGCTGAAACCTGAAAACCGAGGTTAGGAAGAGATGACGACCTAAGGCAATGGCTGGTCCTATGTGCTCAGTGAGCGGCAAGCTGTCTGGGTGGGCCCAGGAGGTCCAGGCTCAGTCTCTGTCAGAAAGGGCATTATTGCCCAGGTCAGCTTATATATTTTGGGTACAGCCAAGAGGCATGCAGTTTTGATCTTCATTTGGGGTTTCTGGGTGTCCCCAGAGGGCAATGTATTTCTTCTGCAGGGCAGGTAGAGTGATGCATTGTAGTTCTGGATTGCCAAACTGGAGGGCTTGTGAGCCAGTAGTCTGTGTACAGAAGTCTGAGGACACAAGCTAGGCTTAGGTTTCTGGTTGAGGACATGGCAGGCACAATATACAGACCTGAATCGAGATCTCGTGCATCTGAAGTCATGTTGAGGATCAGACTATTTCTCAGGTTGGACGTTAGGTCCCTGATGGCCCCTTCATGATGGGGGGAGTATCACGAGGCCATGGGGGTTTCTCACGATGGGAGTTGTGAGAAGCTCCCAATTGCAAAGATTCTTCTGCAGGAAAATTGAGACCTGTTGGTTGGCTCCAGGCCAATGATTCTGAGCAGGGTTCTAAGGATGGATGGCGGGTAGACCACCTCGCATTCCAATTGTCTCCCAGCAACAAAACAAGTTAGATCTGCTGGATCTCGCGGAGCAACCAAATATGCTGAGTTGAATTGCACTCTCCCGTTCATGTGTCCTAATATGATTTTGTGTCTATGGAGATCTTGGAATGAAGTGGTTGCACTGGGGCCCTGAAGGGTTCTCCTAAAAAGAGGCTTTGATACACCTCCCACGTGCAAGTTTCCCATGTGTAGATGAGTTTTGTTCTGATGAGTGAGTCAAGAAACAGCCATATGCTGGTACTGAAATCCAGGCCTCTGAGGAATATGCCTGGAAACCAAAGCAATGGATCCGTTTAGGGCCTAGGGGCCTGTTCGTTCCTTTTTACCTCTGGGGATATCAGTCTACGAGTCTGAGTGCAGGTAGGTTCTCAGATGTGCTCAGATTGCTCCTGTTTGTCCTGGGAAGCCACCACTATTGGGATGGCCTCAGGGACTTTGGAGGTTTATCCTATTAGTAGGGTTTTGGCCATTGGAATGGGCACACAGAATTCCCTTGGAGAGGCCAAGTACAGTCCTCAGGTTGGCTCCAGGGGACTGAGCCTGTTGATTGTGTAGGCCTGGGCTGTTTGGACAGTTGTCTTAAAACACAAACTCGGATTATGTTTCGGGTCATAGGTATGGCAGGACTGATCTACAGACCATGAGGAGAACTCTTCGGGATATGAAAAAAAGGCGAGTGTGAGGCTCTTGCTCAAGTTTATATCTCTGGATATCGTGCCATTCATGGTCATGAAATATCCGGGTGACTTCATGGGAAATGGACGAGACCTACACTCTGGGGGTTTGGCTCCGTCCAAAGAGTTTGGGGTCATTCTGTGGGATGGAAGAAGTCCGTTTTTTTTTTTTTTGTTGTTGTTGTTTTGTTTTGTTTTTCAAACTCAGTTGTCCCACCAAATGAGGGATTCCAGAGTAGAGCCCTGGGGAGGGGCAATTGGACAACCAGAAATCTGGTTTAAATTTTGGGCCTAGGGACATGTCAAGCCATTATGGCATCTAATGGTCTATCCACTAACAGGACGTACTAGAGGACAGGACTCACACTGAGGGTCACAATGCGTGTTTATGCCCTCGTCGCAATCAAGAATGGGCGGGGCCTCAGGGTGAATCCTGGTTTCCCCTACACTGAACGTTGGACAACATGCCAACCATAAGGTTTATTGCCATGGGTAAGGAAGAGTTCTTATTTCTGCATCACACTCACCCCTGGGCAGTGATTGGAGATAAGGTCTAGGTTCTGAAGCCTGAAAACTGAGGTAGGGAAGAGATGATGACCTAAGGCCACGGTGGGTCTTTTGGGCTCAGTGTGCAGTCAGCTGTCTGGGTGTTGCTCAGGAGGTCCCGGCTCAGGGTGTGTCAGACAGTGCATTACTGCCCAGGTTAGACTATATAATTTGGGTACATTCGAGTGCCGTGTAGGTTTATTCTCATTTAATGTGCCCGGGCAGCTCATTGGGCAATATTTTGTTTCTTGAGGGCAGGCAGAGTGCTGCAATGATGGTCCGGAATTGCCAAACGTGTGGGCTTTGGAGCCAGGACTGTGAGGACGGAAGTCTGAGAACACCAGCTAGACTTGGGATTCAGGGCGAGGGCACGGCATGTACCTCCTGAAGATCTGAAGCAATATCTCATGCATCTGAAGTCAGAGCGAGGATAAGACGTTGGCTCAGCTTGGATTTTCTGTTCATGACGGCCCCTTCATGAAGGGAACCGAATCTCGAGGCCGTGCAGGTTATCCCACGTTTGGAGTGGTGGAAGGCCCCCTCCTAGGATTCCTTCTGCGGGACAATTGAGACCTGCTGGCCAGTTCAAGGACATCCCATATGGATGAGTCCAGACCAACGTTCGTGGATGGATGCCTTGGAAGCCCGCCTCGCATTCCAATTGTCTCCTTGCGACAAGACAGTTTAGATCTGATGGCTCTGTGGGAGCAACCGGGGTGGCTGAGTTGAAATGGACTTTCCTGAGGATGTGTCTAATGTGTGTTTGTGTCCATGAGGGCCTTGGAATGGCGCGGTGGCACCGGGACCCTGAAGTATTCTCCTCAGCTTTTGAAGTAGCTCCCATGCACAAGTTTCCTTGTGGAGACGAGTTTGGTTCTGATGGGTGCCTCAGGAAAACCCCAATGCTTGTATTGGAATCCAGGGTTTTGAGGAGACATGCCTGTAAACCAAAGCAATGGATCCGATTTTGGCCTAGGGTTCTGTCTGGTTCAATCTTCTTCTCTGGGGACATCCATCTAGGGTATGAGTGGAGGTAGATGCTCAGCTGGTGACAGACTGACCTTTTTTGTCCTGGGCGACCTATACTATTGGGATGGCCTCAGGGACTTTGGAGGGTTCTCCTAATTTGTACGATTTTGGACAATGGAATGGGCAGAATTCCCATGGATTGGGTAGGCACAGTCTTAATGTGTGGCTCCAGGGTCCCCAGCCTGGATGGTGTGTGGCCCAGGACTTTGAGGACAGAAGTCTGAAAACACAAACTCAGCTTATGTTTGGGGACGTAGGTATGGCAGGCAGGCCTGATCTACAAACCGTGATAAGACATCTTCAGGATATGAAGATAGTGCGAGTCTGAGGCGTTTGCTCAGGCTTTTGTCTCTGGATTTTATTTCAGCGATGGCCGTGGAATGTCGAGGAGGCCTCATGGGCCATGGACGAATCTTGCTCTCTGTGGATTTGGCCCAATCCCAATTGTTTTTCGTCAATGTGTTTGATGGAGGACTCCTTTCAGGGTTGTTACCTCAGGTGTCCCACCAAAAGAGGAGTTCCAAAGCAGAGCCTTGGGGAAGAGTGAAGGACAACAACCCGAACTATTGTTAAATTCGGGGCCTAGGGGCATGGCAAGCCTAATATGATGTCTTTTCATCCAGCCAATGAGAGGCCTTACCAGAGGACTGGGCTAAGGCTGAGGGTCACAATTTGTGTTTGCCACCTATGTGGCCCGCGAGCAATGGCGGAGCCTCATTGGACACACTGGTATCCACTACATTGAACATTATACAACAAGCCTACCACAAGGTTTCTTGCCATCGGGAAAGAGTTCTGATTTCTGATTGCATCATTTTCAAACATGGACAGTGATTGGAGATAAGGCCTAGGTTCTAAATCCTGAAAACCGAGGCTGGGAAGAGATAAAGACCTAAGGCAATGGCTGGTCCGATGTGCTCAGTGAGCGGCCAGCTGTATGGGTGGGGCAGGACGTCCAGGCTAAGGCTCTGTCAGAAAGGGCATTATTGCCCAGGTCAGCCTATATATTTTGGGTACAGCCAAGTGGCGTGCAGGTTGAACTTCATTTGGGGTTTCTGGGTAGCCCCAGAAGGCAATGATTTTCTTTTGGAGGGCAGGCAGAGTGCTGCATTATAATTCTGGATTGCCAAACTGGAGGGCTTGTGGGCCATTAGTCTGAGGATGGAAGTCTGAGGACACAAGCTAGGCTTAGGTTTCTGGGTGAGGACATGGCAGGCACAATCTACAGATCTGAACCAAGATCTCGTGCATCTGAAGTCATGGTGAGGATCAGACGATCGCTCAGGTTGGACCTTATGTCTCTGAGGGCCACTTCATGAAGGTGGGGGGGATCACGAGCCCATGGGTGTTTTCTCACGATGGGAGTTGTGAGAAGCTCCCAACTTCAAAGATTCTTCTGCAAGACAATTGAGATCTGTTGGTTGGCTCCAGGCTAACGGTTCCGAGCAGGTTTAAGGATGGATGGCTGGGTAGTCAACCTCGCATTCCAATTGTCTCTCCTAGCAACAAGACAAGTTATATCTGCTGGATATCGCGGAGCAACCGAATACGCTGAGTTGAAATGGACTCTCGTGTGGATGGGTCCTAATGTGTTTTTGTGTCTATGGATACTTTGGAATGACGTGGTGGCACTGGGGCCATGAAGGGTTTTCCTAAACAGAGGCTTTGACATCACTCCCACGTGCAAGTTTCCCATGTGTAGATGAGATTTGTTCTGGTGGGTGAGTCAAGAAACAGCCATATGCTGTTATTGAAATCCAGGCCTCTGAGGAGAGATGCCTGGAAACCAAAGCAATGGATCCGATTAGGGCCTAGGGGCCTGTTCGTTCCTTTTAACCTCTGCGGATATCATCTACAAGTCTGAGTGCAGGTAGGTTCTCAGATGGTCTCAGATTGCTCCTGTTTGTCCTGAGAAGCCACCACTATTGGGATGGCCTCAGGGACTTTTGAGATTTATCCTATTAGAAGCGTTGTGTTCATTGGAATGGGCACACAGAATTCCCTTGGAGAGGGCAAGTACAGTCCTCAGCTTGGCTCCAGGGGCCTAAGCCTGTAGGCTGTGTAGGCCAGGGCTGTTTGGACAGTTGTCCGAAAACAGAAACTCGGCTTATGTTTCGGGTCATAGGTATGGCAGGACTGATCTACAGACCATGAGGAGAACTCTTCGGGATATGAAAAAAAGGCGAGTGTGAGGCTCTTGCTCAAGTATTTATCTCTGGATATCATGCCATTCATGGTCATGAAATTTCCGGGTGACTTCATGGGAAATGGACGAGTCTTACTCCCTGGTGATTTGGCCAAATCCAAAGAGTTTGGGGTCATTCTTGGGACGGAAGAAGTCCGTTTTTTGTTGTTGTTGTTGTTTTGTTTTTTGTTTTGTTTTGTTTTTCAAACTCAGGGGTCCCACCAAATGAGGGATTCCAGAGAAGAGCCCTGGGGAGGGGCGATTTGACAGACAGAAATCTGGTTAAAATTGGGTCCTAGGGACAGCTAGGCTTGGGTTTCAGGGCGAGGGCATGGCATGTACTCCCTGAAGATCTAAAGCAATATCTCATGCATCTGAAGTCACAGCGAGGATCAGACGTTGGCTCAGCTTGGATTTTTCTGTTCATGACGGCCCCTTCATAAAGGGAGCCTAATCTCGAGGCCGTGGAGGTTTTCCCACGTTGGGAGTGGTGGGATGCCCCCTCCAAGGATTCCTTCTGTGGGACAATTGAGACCTGTTGGACAGCTCCAGGACATCCCATATGAATGAGTCCAGACCAACGTTCGAGGATGGATGCCTGGGAAGCCCGCCTCGCATTCCAATTGTCTCCTAGCGACAAGACAGTTTAGATCTGATGGCTCTGCGGGAGCAAGCGGGGTGGCTGAGTTGAAATGGACTTTCCTGAGGATGGGTCTAATGTGTGTTTGTGTCCATGAGGGCCTTGGAATGGGGCGGTGGCACCGGGACCCTGAAGTATTCTCCTCAGCTTTTGACATAGCTCCCATGCACAAGTTTCCTTGTGGAGACGAGGTTTGTTCTGATGGTTGCCTCAGGAAAACCCCAATGGTTGTATTGGCATCCAGGGTTTTGAGGAGACATGCCTGTAAACCAAAGCAATGGATCCGATTTTGGCCTAGGGTCCTGTCTGGTTCAATCTTCTTCTCTGGGGACATCCTTCTAGGGTATGAGTGGAGTTAGATGCTCAGCTGGTGACAGACTGCCCTTTTTTGTCCCGGGCGACCTATACTATTGGGATGGCCTCAGGGACTTTGGAGGGTTCTCCTAATTTGTACGATTTTGGACAATGGAATGGGCAGAATTCCCATGGATTGGGTAGGCACAGTCCTAATGTGTGGCTCCAGGGTCCCCAGCCTGGAGGGTATGTGGCCCAGGACTTTGAGGACAGAAGTCTGAAAACACAAACTCAGCTTATGTTTGGGGACGTAGGTATGGCAGGCCGGATCTACAAACCATGAGAAGACATCTTCAGGATATGAAGATAGGGCGAGTCTGAGGCGCTTGCTTAGGCTTTTGTCTCTGGATTTTGTATCAGCGATGGCCGTGGAAGGTCGAGGAGGCCTCATGGGCCATGGACGAATCTTGCTCTCTGTGGATTTGGCCCGATCCCAATTGTTTTTTCGTCAATCTGTTGGAGGGAGGTCTCCTTTCAGGGATGTTACATCAGGTGTCCAACCAAAAGAGGAATTCCAAAGCAGAGCCCTTGGGAAGAGTGAAGGGACAACATGAACTATGGTTAAAAATTGGGGCCTAGGGGCATGGCAAGCCCAATATGCTGTCTCTTCATCCAGCCACTGAGTGGCCTTACCTGAGGACTGGGCTAAGGCTGAGGGTCACAATGTGGGTTTGCTACATATCTGGACCGCGAGCAATGGCGGGGCCTCAAGGGACACACTGGTTTCCACTACACTGAACGTTGGACAACAAGCCAACTGCAAGTTTTAATGCCATCGGGAAAGAGTTCTGATTTCTGCATCATTTTCATACCTGGGCAGTGATTGGAGATAAGGTCTAGGTTCTGAAGCCTGAAAACTGAGGTTGGGAAGGGATAACGACCTAAGGCCATGGGGGTCTGAAGTTCTCAGTTTGTAGCCAGCTGTCTGGGTGGGCCTAGGAGGTCCAGGCTCAGGCTGTGTCAGAAAGGGCATTATTGCCCAGGTTATCCTATATATTTTGGGTATAGCCAAGTGTCGTGCAGGTTGATCTTCCTTTGGGGTTTCTAGGTAGCCCCAGAGGGCAATGTATTTCTTCTGCAGGGCAGGTAGAGAGTGATGCATTGTAGTTCTGGATTGCCAAACGGGAGGGCTTGTGAGCCAGTAGTCTGTGTACAGAAGTCTGAGGACACAAGCAAGGCTTAGGTTTCTAGATGAGGACATGGCAGGCACAATCTACAGACCTGAACCGAGATCTCGTGTATCTGAAGTCAGGGTGAGGATCAGACGATCGCTCAGGTAGGACCTTATGTCCCTGATGGCCCCTTTATGAAGGGGGGGGGCTCATGTGGCCATGGGGGTTCTCTCACGATGCGAGTTCTGAGAAGCTCCCAACTGCAAAGATTCATCTGCAGGACTATTGAGACCTGTTGGTTGGCTCCAGGCCAACGATTCCGAGCAGGGTTTTAAGAATGGATGGCGTGGTAGGCCACCTCATATTCCAATTGTCTCCTAGCAACAAGACAATTTAGATCTGCTGGATCTCGCGGAGCAACCGAATACACTCAGTTGAAATGGACTCTCCTGTGGATGGGTCCTAATGTGTTTTTGTGTCTATGGAGACCTTGTAATGGGTCAGTGGCACACAGGCCCTGAAGGATTCTCCTAACTGGAGGTTTTGAGACATCTTCAAAGGATAATTTTCCCATGTGGAGAAGAGATTTGTTCTGATTGCTGCCTCATGAAATCCCCATATGCTAATATTGGAAACCAGGCCTCTGAGGAGAGATACCTGTAACCGAAAGCAATGAATCTGATTCAGGCCTAGGGGCCTGTCTGATTCAATCTTCTTCTCTGGGGACATCCATCTACGCTGAGTAGAGGTAGATGCTCAGCTGGTTTCAGATGACCCTTGTTTGTCATGGCGGCCTACATTATTGGGATGTCCTTGGGGACTCTGGAGGTTTTTCCTAATTTGTACGGTTGTGGACAATGGAATGGGCAGAATTCCCGTGGTATGGACAGGCACAGTCCTGATGTGTGGCTCCAGAGGCCCCAGCCTGAAGGGTCTGTGGGCCAGGAATGTGGGGACAGAAGTCTGAAAACACAAACTCGGCTTAGGTTTGGGAAGTAGGTATGGCAGGCCCGATCTACAGACCGTGAGGAGAACTCTTTGGGATACGACAAAAGAGCGAGTGTGAGGCGCTTGCTCAGACTTTTGTCTCTGGATTTGTTGTCAACGATGGCTGTGGAATCTCGGGGAGGCCTCATGGGCCATGGACGAGACTTCCTCTCTGTGAATTTGGTGCAATCCCATTGTTTGGGGTCAATCTGAAGGATGGGAGGAGTCCTTTTAGTTTTGTTACCTCAGGTGTCCCACCAAAAGAGGGATTCCAAATCAGAGCTCTGGGGAGGGATGAATGGACAACCCGAACAATCCAATTGGGTTGAGGTCGAGAACCGAGCAGGTTGATCCTCAGTTGGGGTTTATGGAGATCCCCATAAAGCAACGTTTTTCTTCTGGAGGGCCAGCATAGGGCTGCATTATGTTTCCATAATTCCAAGTCTTGAGGACATGTTTGCCAGAAGTGTGAAGAAGGAAGTCTGAAAACACAAGGTAGCACGAGGTTTGGGCCCACTGTGTAGAGGCTGAATCGAGATCTCCTGCATCTGTGGTCAGGGCTAGTACCAGATGTTGCCTCAAGCTGGAGTTTGTGTCCATGACGGCCCCTTCCTGAATGGGGTGGGGGCATCATGAGGCCAGGGAGGTTTCCCTACGCTGGGATTTGTGAGCTGCTACAAACTTCAAAGTTTCCTTCTTCAGGACATTCGAGTACTATTGGATGGTTCCAGGATGCCCCATACAGAAAGACACGAGAGCAGGGGCCTAAGCATGGATGCCGAGAAACGCCAACTCACCTTCCCATTGCCTGGTCGAGACAAGGCACGCTCAATCTGCGGGCTCTTGGTGAGCTACCCAGAAGGCTGAGTTTAAATGGACTTTCCTGCGGATGACTCATAATGTGGGTTGTTGGCCATGGAGATCTTGGAATGTGGCAGTAGCTAAGGGACTCTGCAGGATTCTCCAACCCGAAGGGTTTGACACAACTCCAACAAGGAATCTTCCCATGCGAAGATGAGAGGTGTTCTGTCTGGTGCCTCAGGATAGCCCCATATGCTGGTCTTCGAACCCAGGCCTCTGAGGAGTGATACCTGGACACCAAAGCAAGAGTTCATAATAGGGCCTAGGGGCCTGTCTGGTTCAATCTTCTGTCTCGGTGTATATCAGTCTGTGTGTCTGCATGGAGGTAGTAGTTGCTCAGCTGGTGTCATGAGGCCCCTGTTTGTCCAGTGCGGCTTGCGGTAGTGGGATGTCCTTGGGGACCTTGAGGTTTCTACTATTTTGTAGAGTTGTGGCCAATGGAACGGGTAGTTTCTTAGGAGAGAGCAGGCACAGTTCTGTGGTGTGGCTCCAGAGACCCAAGCCTGGAGGCGGTGTGGGCCACGGCTGTGCAGACAGACATCCAAAAACCCAAACTCAGCTCAGGTTTGGGGCCGAGGTTATGGCAGGCCTGATCTACAGTCCGTGAGGGGAGCTCCTCTGGATATGAAAGAAGGGTGAGAGGGAGGCAGTCGCTCAGTCTTTTGTCTCTGGGATATTGTGTCCACAATGGCCGTTTAATGTAGGAGTTGCCTCATGGGTCGTAGAAGTCTCCCTCTCTGGTAGTTTGTCCAGCCCCCCAAGAGTTTGGGGTCATTCTGTGGGAAGGGAAGAGTCCTGTTTTCTGCTTCATGTGTCCACCCAGTAGAGGGATTCTGGAGCATAGCAGTGGGTACTGACAACTGGAATACTCGCTCTCTGGTTAAGCCTGGGGGCCTATGGATATGACAAGCCCCATATGCAGGATCTTGGTCCAGCCACTGAGAGGCGTTACTTTAATACGGGACTCACGCTACAGGTCACAATGCATGTCTGTGCCCTAGGCGGCCCTCAAGCACTGGCGTGGCCTTTCCGACAATGCAGGTTTTCCCACATTGAATGTTGGACAACATGCCAACCACAAGGTTTCTGGCCAGGGGAAGGCGGAATTCTAATTTCTGCATCACGTTCACCCCTGGGAAGTGATTGGAAATAAGGTCTAGGTTCTGAAGCCTGAAAACCGAGGTTGGGAAGAGATGACGAACTACAGCCATAGCGGGTCCCTTGTGTCCAGGTTGGAGCCAGCTGTCTAGGTCGTCGTTTGGGATGTCTTGTCTCAGGCTGTGCCAGACAGGGCATTAGTATTCAGGGTAGGCTGTATAATTGCTTTACAGTCGAGTGGCATGCATTAGATAATCATTTGGGGTTTCTTATTAGCAGCATAGGGCAAAGATTTTCTTCTGGAGGGCAGGCAGGTTCGGAATTCCCAAACTGGAGGGCTTGTGGGCCAGGAGAGTGAGGACGGAAGTCTGAGAACACAAGCTAGGCTTAGGTTTCGGGGAATGGACATGGCAGGCACACTCTGCAGAGCTGAATTGAGATCTCATGAGTCTGAAGTCAGGTCGAGGATCAGACTTTGGCTCAGGTTGGAGTTTCTGTCCATGTTGGCCCCTTCATGAAGGGGGGGGGGCATTATGAGGCATGGGGGTTTTCCCACTATTAGAGTTGTGAGATTCTTCAAACCGCAAGGATTTCTTCTGTGGGACAATTAAGATTTGTTGGATGGCTCCAGGACGTCTCCTAAGGTATTTTTCCAGAACAGGGTTCTAAGTATGGATGCCTGGGCAGACAGCCTCAATTCCAATTGTCTCCTAGCAACAAGAAACGTTTGATCTGCTGGCTTGGGGTAGCATCAGAGGGGGCTGAGTAGGAATGGTCTTTCCTGAGGATGGTCTTAAATGAGTTGAAATGGACTTTCCTGAGGATGGTCTTAATGTTGGTTTGAGTCCATTGAGACCTTGGTATGGGGCAGTGGCACCAGGGCCCTGAAGGATTCTCCTAACCAGAGGTGATAACAAAGCTCCAATGAGCAAGTTTTCCATGGGGAGACGAGATTTGTTCTTATTGGTGCCTCAGGAAACCACCATTTGCTGGTATTGGAAATGAGGCATCTGAGTAGAGATGCCTGGAAACCAAAGCAATGGATCTGATTAGGGCCTAGGGGCCTGTCCGGTTCAATATTCTTCTCTGGGGACATCTTTTGTCTGAGTGGAGGTAGTTGCTCAGCTGGTTTGTGATCACACCTGTTTGTCCTGGGCGGCCTACACTATTGGGATGGCCTCGGTAACTTTGGAGGTTTTTCCTAATTTGCAAGGTTGTGGCCAATGGAATGGGAAGAATTCTCTTGAAAGGGACGCACAGTCCTGAGGTGTGGCTCCAGGGACCCAAGTGTGGAGCGTGTGTGGTCCAGGGCTATTTGGACAAAAGTCTGAAAACACAAACTCCACTTATGTTTGGGTCTGTAGGTATGGCCGGCCCGATATATATACCGTGAGGAGAACTCTTCGGGATATGAACAAAGGGCGAAAGTGAGGTGCTTGCTCATGCTTATTTTTTTCTAGATAGGTGTCACCGATTGCCATGGAATGTCCGGGTGTCCCTCATGGGCCATCGATGAGGCTCCCTTTCTGGGGATTTGACCCAATCCCAAGAGTTTGGGGTCATTCTGTGGGAAGGGAGGAGGCCTTTCTTTTTTTTTTTTTTTTTTAACCTCAGGTGGACCACCAAAAGAGGGATTCCACAGCAGAGTCCTGGGGAGGGGCGACTGGACAACCAGAACTCTGGTTAACATTGGGACCTAAGAACATGGCAAGCCCCATATGTGGGCTCTTGGTCCAGACACTGAGAGGCCTTCCTTGAGCATAGGGCTCACATTGAGTTTCACAATGTGTTTTTTGTGCCCAAGGAGCCCCTCAAGTCAGGGCGTGGCCTAATGTACCATGCTGGTTTCTCCTACACTGAACGTTGCACAATATGGCAACCACAAGTTTTCTGGCCATGGGGAAGAAGGAGTTCTAATTTCTGCAACACTTTCACTCCTGGACTGTGATTGGATTTAAGGTCTAGGTTCTGAAGCCTGAAAACTGAGGTTGGGAAGAGATGAAGACCTAAGGCCATGGTGTGACTGATGTGTTCAGTGTTCGGCCAGCTGTTGAGTGTGGGTTGGGAGGTGCAGGCTCAGGCTGTGGCAGACAGGGAATTAGTGCCCAGGCTAGACTGTATCATTGGGGTGCAGTCGAGTTTCGTGCAGGTTGGTACTCATTTGTGGTTACTGGGTAGCCCCAGAGGGCAACGTTTTTCTTCTGGAAGGAAGACACAGTGCCACATAGTGGCTCCAGAATTCCCAAACTGGAAGGCTTGTGGGCCAGGAGTGTGAGGAAAAAATTCTGAGAACACAAGCCAGACTTAGATTTCGGGGTGAGGGGACGGCAGGAACCCTCTGCAGAGATGATTCGAGATCCCGTGTACCTGAAGACAGAGCTAGGATCAGACGTTGGCTCAGGTTGGAGTTTCTGTCCATGACGGCCCCTTCATGAAGGGGAGGGTGTCACGAGGCCATGGAGGTTTTCCCACGATGGGAATTGTGAGATGCTCCAAACCGCAATGATTCCTTCCGTGGGACAGTCGAGACCTGCTGGATGGCTCCAGCTATCCCATAAGGAAGTTATCCAGAGCAGGGTTCTAAGGATGGATGCCTGGGCAGCCTGCCTCCCATTCCAGGTGTCTCATAGTGCCAAGGCAAGTTCGATCTGCTGGATCTAGGGGAGTAACCGAGGCGGGTGTGTTGAAATGGGTGAGTTGAGGATGGGTCATAATGTGCATTTGTGTCCATGGAGACCTTGGAATGGGGTGCTTGATCCGGGGCCTTGAGGGATGTTCATAACCGGAGGTTTTGATGGAGCTCTAAAGAGTACGTTTCCTATGTAGAGAAGAGAATTGTTTTGATGAGTGCCTAAGGAATCTCCCATATGCTGGTATTGGAAACCAGGCCTCTGAGGAGAGATGCCTGGAAACAAAAGCAATGGATATGATTAGGGCCTAGGTGCCTGTCCGTTTCAATCTCTTTCCTGGGGATACGTGTCTATGGATCTGAGGGGAGGTAGTTGCTCGGCTTGTGTCAGATCGCCCCTGTTTGTCCTGGGCAGCCTATAATATTGGGAATGGCCTCGGGACTTTGGAGTTTCTCCTAATCTATAGGGTTGTGGCCAATGGAATGGGCAGAAATCCCCTGGAGAGGGCAGGCACAGTTCTGAGTTTGGCTCTAGGGGCCCAGCCTTGAGGGTGTGTGGGCCAGGCCTGTGGGGACAGAAGTCTGAAAACACAAATTCCGCTTAGGATTGGGGACATAGGTATGGCACGCCCAATCTACAGACCGTGATAACACTTCGGGATATGAAAAAGGGTGAGTTTGAGGTGCTTGCTCAGGTTTTGTCCCTGGATTTGTGTCAACAATGTGGGTCGAATGCTGGCGTGGCCTCATGGGTGTGGACGGCTTTCCTTCTCTGAGGATTTGACCCAATCCCAAGAGTTTGGGTACATTCTGTGGGATGGGAGGTGTCCTTTCTGTTTTTTTATTTTATTTCATGTACCTCATGTGTGCCAATAAAAGAGGGATTCCAGAGCAGAGTCCTTGGGAGGGACAACTGGATAACCCCACCTCTGTTTATGTTTGGGGGCCTAGGGGCATGGCAAGTCCAAAATGTGGGCTCTTGAGTCAGACACTGAGAGGTCTTCCTTGAGGACAGGGCTCATGCTGAGGGTCACAATGACTATTTGTGCCCAAAAAGGCCCTCAAGCATGGGAAGGGCCTCATGGGCCACGCTGGATTCTCCTACACTGAACGTTGGAGAATATGCCAACCACAAGGTTTCCGGCCATGGCGAAGGAAGAGTTGTGATTTCTGCATCACGTTCACCCCTGGACAGTGATTGGAGTTTAGGTCTAGGTTCTGAAACCCGAAAACCGAGGTTGGGAAGAGATGAAGACCTAAGGACCTGATGGGTACAATGAGCTCAGTGTGTGGCTAGCTGTTGAGCGTAGGTCTGGAGGTGTGGGCTCATGCTGTGTCAGACAGGGCATTAGACAGGGTAGACTGTATATTTGAGGTGCAGTCGAGTGGCGTTCAGTTGATCCTCATTCGGGTTTCTAGATAGATCCATAAGGCAACGTTTTTTCTTCTGGAGGGCAGGCAGAGTGCTGCATTGTGGCCCCAGTATTGCCAAACTGTAGGGCTTTGGGGCCAGGGGTGTGAGGACGGTAGTCTGAGAACACAAGCTAGGCTTAGTTTTTGGGGTGAGGGCACAGAAGGCACACTCTGCAGACCTGAATCAAGATCTCATGCACCTGAAGCCAGAGCGAATATCAAACGTTTGCTCAGGTTGGAGTTTCTGTCCATGATGGCCCCTTTATAAAGTGGAGCGTCTCAAGGGGCCATGAAGATTTTCCCACAATGGGAGTTGTGAGATGCACCAGACTACAAAGATTCCTTCTGTGGGACACTTGAGACCTGTTGGATGGCTCTAGGATGTCCCATATGGAACGACTCCAGAGTAGGGTTCTAAGGATGGATGCCTGGGCAGCCTACCTCCCATTCTAGTTGTCTCCTAGCAACAAGGCAGGTTTGATCTGCAGGCCCTGGGGGAGAAACCAAGGGGGATGAGTTGACATGGACTCTACCGAGGATAGATCATAATGTGGGTTTAAGTCCATGGAGACCTTGGAATGGGGCACTTGATCCGGGGCCCTGAAAGATTCTCCTAAACAGAGGATTTTATAGAGCACCAAAGAGTACATTTCCTATGTGGAGACGAGATTTTTCTATGAGTGCCTCAGTAATCCCCCATATGCTGGTATTGGTAACCAGGCCTCTGAAGAGAGATGCCTGGAAACAAAAGCAATGGATCTGATTAGGGCCTAAGTGCCTGTCCAGTTCAATCTTATTCTATGGGGATATCTGTCTCTGGGTCTGAGTGGAGGTAGTTTCCTAACTTGTGAAAGATCATCCCTGTTTGTCCTGGGCAGCCAACACTATTGGGATGGCCTCGGGGAGTTTGGAGGTTTCTCCTAATCTATAGGGTTGTGGCCAATGGAAATGGCAGAATTCCCCTGGAGAAGGAAGCCACAGTCCTCAGGTGTGGATCCAGGGGCCCCAGCTTGGATGGTGTGTGAGCCCAGGACTGTGGGGACAGAAGTCTGAAAACACAAACTCAGCTTAGGTTTGGGGATGTATGTATGTATGAAGGCTCGATCTACAGACCGTGGGAATTTTCCGGGCTATGAACAAAGGGCGAGTATGTGGCGTTTGCTCAGGCTTTTGTCTCTGGATTTTGTGCCTACGGTGGCCGTGGAATGTCGGGGTGTCCTCAAGGGCCATGGACAAGTCTTTCTCTGGTGATTTGGCCTGATCCCAAGTGGTTGGGATCATTCTGTGGATGGGAAGAGTCCTTTCTGTATTTTTTTTTTTTTACCTCAGTTGTCCCACCAAAGAGGGATTCCAGAGCAGTGCCGTGAGTAGGGGTGACTAGACATCTCTAACTCTGGTTGAGATTGGGGGACTAGGGGCTTGGCAAGCCCCATATGTGGGCTGTTGTTCAAGTCACTAAGAGGATTTACATGAGGATAGGGCTCACGCTGAGCGTCACAAGTGTATTTGTGCAAATTGTAGCCCTCAGGGATAGGTGGGGCCTCATACTCCATGCTTCTTTCTCCTACAATGAACGTTGGACCACATGCCAACCACAAGGTTTCTTGCCATGGCGAAGGAGAATTCTGATTCTTGTATCACGTTCACTCCTGAGCAGTGAGTGGAGATAAGGTCTAGGTTCTGAAGGTGAAAACTGAGGTTGGGTAGAGATGATGGCCGAAAGCCATTGTGGGTTTGATATGCTCAGTGTACGGCCAGCTGTCTGGGTGTTGGACTGGAGGTCTGCCTTCAGGCTGTGTCAGACAGGGCTTTAGTGCACAGGCTAGATTGTAAAATTGGGGTATGGTCGAGTGGCATGCAGGTTGTTACTCATTTGGCGTTTCTGGTTAGCCCTATAGGGCAACATTTTTCTTCTGGAGGGCAGGCAGAGTGCTGCATTGTGTCTCCAGAATTGCCAAACTGGAGGGGTGTGTGGCCAGGATTGTGAAGACGGAAGTCTGAGAACACAAGTTAGGCTTTGGTTTCGGGGGGGGAGGGCACAGCAGGCACACTCTCAAGTGCTGAATCGAGATCTCGTGCTTCTGAATTCAGGGCGCGGATCAGACTTTGGCTTAGGATGGAGTTTCTGTCCATGATGGCCCATTTATGAAGGTGTGGGGGCATCCTGAGGAAATGGAGGTTTTCTCACAGTGGGATTGTGTGATGCTTCAAACCAAAGGATTCATTCTGCGAGACAGTCAAGACAGGTTGGTTGGATTCAAGACGTCCCATAAAGAAATTCTCCAGAGCAGGATTCTAAGGATGGATGCCTGGGCAGCCCACCTCGCATTTCAAACTGTCTCCTAGTGACAAGGCAGGTTTGATCTGCTGGCTCTGGGTGAGCAGCCGAGGGGGCTGATTTGAAATGGACTCTCCTGAGGATGGATCATAATGTAAGTTTGTGTCCTTGGAGACCTTGGAATTGGGCCATGGTGCCAGCGCCCTGAAGGATCCTCCTAACCTGAGGTATTGACACAGCTCCAAAGAGCAAGTTTCTCATGTGGAGATGAGACCTGTTCTGATTGTTTCCTTAGGAAACCCCCCATATTCTGATATTGGAAACCAGGCCTCTGAGGAGAGATACATAGAAACCAAAGCAATGGATCAGAAGTTGGCTCAGGTTGGAGTTTCTGTCCATGATGGCCCCTTTATAAAGGGGAGCATCTCATGAGGCCATGTAGGTTTTCCCACGATAGGAGTTGTGAGATGCTCCAATCTGCAAGGATTCCTTCTGCAGGACAGTCAAGACCTGTTGGAAGGCTCCGAGGACATCCCATATGGAACGGCGCCAGAGCAGGATTCCAACGATGGATGCCTAGAGAGTCTGCTTTGCATTCAAGTTGTCTCCTAGCGACAAGGCAGGTTTGATATTCTGGCTCTGGGGGAGTAATCAACGGGGCTGAGTTGCAATGTACTCTCCTGCCGAATGGTCATAATGCGGGTTTGTGTCCATGGAGACCTTGGAATAGGGCGGTGGCTCCGGTTACCTGAAGGTTTCTCCTAACTGGAGGTTTTTACAGAGCTCCAAAGGATAAGTTTCCCATGTGGAGACAAGATTTGTTCTGATTGGTATCTCTGGAATCCCCCATATGCTGGTATTGGAAAACAGGCCTCGGAGGAGAGATGCTTAGAAACAAAAGCAATGGAACCAATTACGTTCTAGGGGCCTGTCCAGTTTAATACCTTTCTCTTGGGATATCTGTCTACGGGTGAGTTGAGGTCGTTGCTCAGCTTGTGACAGATCACCCCTCTTTGTACTGGGCGGCCTACACTATTGGAATGGCCTCTGGGACTTTGGAGGTTTCTCCTAATCTGTAGGGTTGTGGCCAATGGAATGGGAAGAATTTCCTTGGAGAAGGCAGGCACAGTCCTGAAGTGTGTCTCCAGGGGCCTCAGCCTGGAGGGGGTGTGGGACAGGGATATCAGGATAGAAGTCTGAAAACACGGTTTGGGGACGTAGGTATGGCAGGCCCGATCTACAGACTATGAGGAAATTTTTTGGGCTATGACCTAAGGGTGAGGCTTATGTCTCTGGATTTTGTGTCAATAGTGGCTGTGGAATGTCGGGCTGGCCTCATGGGCCATGGAGGAGTCTTTCTCTCTCTGGGGATGGCCTGATTCCAAATCATTGCGGTCATTCTGTGGGTGGGAGGAATCCTTTCTGTGTTTACTTACCTCAAATGTCCCACCAAAGAGGGATTCCAGAGCAGAGCCCTGAGTAGGGGTGACTAGATGTCTCTACCTCTGGTTAAGATTGGGTGACTTGGGGCATGGCAGTCCCCATATGCGGGCTCATGGTCCAGCCACTGAGAGGCTTTACTTGAGGACAGGGCTCAAACTGAGGGTCCCAATGTGTGTTTGTGCCCACCGCAGCTCTTAAGCATGGGCAGGGTCTCAGGGACCCTACACTACCCTCAGGGACCCTACTACTACTCCTGTAGGCCCTACAGGGGTCCTACACTGAACTTTGGATAAGATGCCAAACACAAGATTCTGGCGAGAGGGAAGGAGGAGTTATGATTTCTGCATCACGTTCACCCATGGGAAATGAGTAGAGATAAGGTCTAGGTTTCTGTAGCCTGAAAACCAGGTTGGAAAGAGATGGAAACCTAAGGCCATGGCGGTTCAGAAGTTCTCAGTGTACGGCAAGCTGTCTGGGTGTCGGTTGGGAATTCAGGCCTCAGGTTGTGTCAGACAGGGCATTAGTGCACAGGCTAGACTATATAATTGGTGTACAGTTGAGTGGCATGCAGGTTTATCCTCATTTGAGGTTTCTGGGTAGACCCATAGGGCAACGTTTTTCTTCTAGAGGGCAGGCAGAGTGCAGCACTGTGTCATCGGAAATCCCAAAATGGAGGGCGTGTGGTCCAGGAGAGTGAGGACGGAAGTCTGAGAACACTAGCTATGCTTAGGTTTTGGGGTGAGGGCACAGCAGGTGCACTCTGAAGAGCTTAATCAAGATCTCGTGCATCTGAAGTCAAGGCGAAGATCAGCCGTTGGCTCAGGTTGGAGTTTCTTTCCATGAGCCGACTTCATGAAGATTGGGGGCATCATGTGACCTTGGAAGCTTTCCATGATATGAGTTGTGAGGTGGTCCATGAACAAGGACTCCAGTGGGACAGTCGACACCTGTTGGACGGCTCAAGGATGTCCCATAAAGAACGACGCAAGAGCAGGGTTCTAAGGGTTCTAAGGATCTCTAAGGAGAGATGCCTGGAAACCAAGCAATAGATCCGATAGGTGCCTATGGGCCTGTTCGTTCCTTTTTAACTCTGGGGACATCAGTCTATGGGTCTGAGGCGGTAGGTGCTCAGATGGGCCCAGATTGCCCCTGTTTGTCCTGGGAAGCCACAAATATTGGGATGGCCTCAGGGACTTTGGAGGTTTATCCTCTTAGTAGGGTTGTGGCCATTGGAATGGGCACATACAATTCCCTTGGAGAGGGCAAGCCCAGACTTCATGTTGGGCTCCAGGGGCCAAAGCCTGTAGGGTGTGTAGGCCTGAAAACCGAGGTTGAGAAGAGATGACGAACTAAGGCCATGACGGGTCCGATGTGCTCAGTGTGCGGCCAGCTGTGTGGGTGGGGCCTGGAGGTCCAGGCTCAGGGTGTGCCATAAAGGGCTTTAGTGCCCAGGTCAGCCTATATATTTGGGGTACAGCCGAATGCCGTGCACGTTGATCCTCATTGGGGGTTTCTGGGTAGCCCCAGAGGGCAATGTTTTTCTTCTGGAGGGCAGGCAGAGTGCTGCATTGTAGTTCTGGATTGCCAAACTGGAGGGCTTGTGGGTCAGTAGTCTGAGGACGGAAGTCTGAGAAGCCAAGCTAGACCTAGGTTTCTGGGTGAGGATATGGCAGGCACAATCTACAGACCTGAATCGAGATCTCGTGCATCTGAAGTCAGGGCGAGGATCAGACGATCACTCAGGTTGTACATTCGTCCCTGATGGCCCCTTCTTGAAGGGGGGGGTGGATCACGAGGCCTTGGGGATTTTCCCACGATGGGAGTTGTGAGAAGCTCCCAACTGCAAAAATTCTTCTGCAGGACAATTGAGACCTGTTGGTTGGCTCCAGGAAAATGATTCTGAGCAGGGTTCTAAGGATGGATGGCTGGGTAGCACACCTCGCATTCCAATTGTCTCCAAGCAACAAGACAGGTTAGATCTGCTTGATCTGGGGGAGCAACCGAGGAGGATGAGTTCAGATGGACTCTCCCGTAGATGTGTCCTAATATGATTTTGTGTCTATGGAGACCTTGGAATGAAGCGGTGGCACTGGGGCCCTGAAGGGTTCTCCTAAAGAGAGGCTTTCACAAAGCTCCATCGTGCAAGTTTCCCATGTGTAGATGAGATTTGTTCTGATGGGTGAGTCAAGAAACAGCCATATGCTGTTATTGAAATCCAGGCCTCTGAGGAGAGATGCCTGGAAACCAATGCAATGGATCCGATAGGTGCCTAGAGGCCTGTTCATTCCTTTTTTACCTCTGGGGACATCAGTCTTCCGGTCTGAGAGCAGGTAGGTGCTCAGATGGGCCCAGATTGCCTCTGTTTGTCCTGAGAAGATACAAATATTGGGATGGCTTCAAGGAATTTGGAGGTTTATCGTATTAGTAGGGTTGTGGCCATTGGAGTGGGCACAAACAATTCCCTTGGAGAGGGCAAGCACAGTCGTCAGGTTTGGCTCCAGGGGCCTGAGCAAGTAGGGTGTGTAGGCCAGGGCTGTTTGGACAGTTGTCTGAAAACACAAACTCGGCTTATGTTTCGGGTCATAGGTATGGCAGGAGTGATCTACAGACCATGCGGAGAACACTTCTGGATATGAAAAAAGGGCGAGTGTGAGGCTCTTGCTCAAGTTTTTTTGTCTCTGGATATCGTGTCACTCATGGTCGTGAATTTTCTAGGTGACTTCATGGGAAATGGACGAGTCTTATTCTCTGGGGGTTTGGACCCATCCAAAGAGTTTGGGGTCATTCTGTGGGATGGAAGAAGTCCTTGCTCTGTTGTTGATTTGTTTTATTTTGTTTTTTCAACCTCAGGTGTCCCACCAAATGAGGGATTCCAGAGTAGAGCCCTGGGGAGGAGCGACTGGACAACCAGAAATCTGGTTAAAAATTGGGGCCTAGGGACACGTCAAGCCCATTATGACATCTAATGGTCCAGCCACTGAGAGGACGTACTAGAGGACAGGACTCAATCTGAGGGTCACAATGCGTGTTTATGCCCTTATCGCACTCAAGAATGGGCGGGGGCCTCAGGCTGAATGCTGGTTTCTCCTACACTGAACGTTGGACAACATGCCAACCACAAGGATTCTTGCCATGGGTAAGGAAGAGTTCTGATTTCTGCATCACAGTCACACCTGGGCAGTGATTGGAGATAAGGTCTAGGTTCTGAAGCCTGAAAACTTAGGTAGGTAAGAGATGATGACCTAAGGCCATGGCGGGTCTGATGTGCTCAGTGTGCGGTCAGCTGTCTGGGTGTTGGTCACGAGGTCCGGTCTCAGGTTGTCAGACAGTGCATTAGTGCCCATGCTAGACTATATATTTTGGGTGCATTCGAGTGCCGTGTTGGTTCTTATCTGAAGAAATCTTCAGGATATGAAGAATGAGCGAGTCTGAGGCGCGTGCTCATGCTTTTGTCTCTGGATTTTGTATCAGCGATGGACGTGGAATGTTGCAGAGGCCTCATGGGCCATGGACGAATCTTGCTCTCTGGGGACTTGGCCCGATCCCAATTGTTTTTCGTCAATCTGTGGGATGGGAGGACTCCTTTCAGGTTTGTTACCTCAGGTGTCCCACCGAAAGAGGAATTCCAAAGCAGAGCCCTGTGGAAGAGTGAAGGGACAACCCGAACTATGGTTAAAAATTGGGGCCTAGGGGCATGGCAAGCCCAATATGCTGTCTATCCATCCAGCCACTGAGAGGCCTTACCTGGGGACTGGGCTCAGTCTGAGGGTCACAATGTGTGTTTGTGACCAATGTGGCCCTTAAGCATGGGTGGGGCCTCATGGGCCACACTGGTTTCAACTACACTGAATCTTGGACAACATGCCAACCACATGGTTTCCTGCCATGGGGAAAGAGTTCTGATTTCTGCATCATTTTCAAACCCGGGCCGTGATTGGAGATAAGGTCTAGGTTCTGAAGCCTGAAAACCGAGGTTGAGAAGAGATGACGACCTAAGGCCATGGCGGGTCCGATATGCTCAGTGTGCGGCCAGCTGTCTGGGTGGGGCCAGGAGGTCCCGTCTCAGGCTGTGTCAGAAAGGGCTTTAGTGCCCAGGACAGCCTATATATTTGGGGTACAGCCGAATGGCGTGCAGGTTGATCCTCATTTGGGGTTTCTGGGTAGCCCCAGAGGGCAATGTTTTTTTCTGGAGGGCAGGCAGAGTGCTGCATTGTAGTTCTGGATTGCCAAACTGGAGGGCTTCTGGGCCAGTAGTCTGAGGACGGAAGTCTGAGAAGCCAAGCTATGCATAGGTTTCTGGGTGAGGATATGGCAGGAACAATCTACAGACCTGAATCGAGATCTCGTGCTTCTGAAGTCAGGGCAAGGATCAGATGATCACTCAGGTTGGACATTCTGTCCATGATGGCCCCTTCTTGAAGGGGGGGGTGGATCTCAAGGCCATGGCGGTTTTCCCACGATGGGAGTTGTGAGAAGTTCCCAACTGCAAAGATTCTTCTGCAGGACAATTGAGACCTGTTGGTTGGCTCCAGGACAATGATTCCGAGCAGGGTCCTAAGGATGGATGGCTGGGTAGCCCACCTCGCATTCCAATTGTCTGCAAGCAACAAGACAGGTTAGATCTGCTGGATCTGGGGGAGCAATCGAGGAGGCTGAATTGAAATGGACTCTCCCGTGGATGTGTCCTAATTTGATTTTGTGTCCTTGGAGACCTTGGAATGAAGCGGTGGCACTGGGGCCCTGAAGGGTTCTCCTAAAGAGAGGCTTTCACATAGCTCCATCGTGCAAGGTTCCCATGTGTAGATGAGATTTGTTCTGATGGGTGAGTCAAGAAACAGCCATATGCTGGTACTGAAATCCAGGCCTCTGAGGAGAGATGCCTGGAAACCAAAGCAATGGATGCGATTAGGGCCTAAGGGCCTGTTAGTTCCTTTTTACCTCTGGGGATATCAGTCTACAAGTCTGAGTGCAGGTAGGATCTCAGATGGGCTCAGATTGCTCCTGTTTGTCCTGGGAAGCCACCACTATTGGGATGGTCTCAGGGACTTTGGAGGTTTATCCTATTAGTAGCGTTGTGGCCATTGGAATGGGCACACAGAATTCCCTTGGAGAGGGCAAGTACAGTCCTCAGCTTGGCTCCAGGGGCCTAAGCCTGTAGGCTGTGTAGGCCAGGGCTGTTTGGACAGTTGTCTGAAAACACAAACTCGGCTTATGTTTCGGGTCATAGGTATGGCAGGACTGATCTACAGACCATGAGGAGAACTCTTTGGGATATGAAAAAAGGGCGAGGGTGAGGCTCTTGCTCAAGTTTTTGTCTCTGGATATCGTGTCACGCATGGTCGTGAAATTTCCGGGTGACTTCATGGGAAATGGACGAGTCTTACTCTCTGGGTGTTTGGCCCCGTCCATAGAGTTTGGGGTCATTCTGTGTGATGGAAGAAGTCCGTTGTTCTACCCAGGGCTCTACTCTGGAATCCCTCATTGTGTGGGACACCTGAGGTAGAAATACAAAACAAAACAAATCAACAACAACAAAATAACGGACTTCTTCCATCCCACAGAGTGACCCCAAACTCCTTGACGGGGCCAAACCCCCAGAGAGTAAGACTCGTCCATTTCCCATGAAGTCACCCGGAAATTTCACGACCATGAGTGACACAATATCTAGAGACAAAAACGTGAGCAAGAGCCTCACACTCGCCCATTTTTCATATCCCAAAGTGTTCTCCTCATGGTCTGTAGATCAGTCCTGCCATACCTATGACCTGAAACATAAGCCGAGTTTCTGTTTTCAGACAACTGTCCCAACAGCTCTGGCCTACACACCCTACAGGCTCAGGGCCCTGAGGCCAAACCTGAAGACTGTGCTTGCCCTCTCCAAGGGAATTGTATGTGCCCATTCCAATGGCCACAACCATACTAAGAGTATAATCCTCCAAAGTCCCTGAGGCCATCACAATATTTGTGGGTTCCCAGGAAAAACAGGGGCAATCTGGGCCCATCTGAGCACCTACCTGCTCTAAGACCGTAGACTGATGTAACTACAGGTAAAAAGGAACGAACAGGCCCTAGGTACCTATCGGATCCATTGGTTTGGCTTCCAGGCATCTCTCCTCAAAGGCCTGGATTTCAATAACAGCATATGGCTGTTTCTGGACTCACCATCAGAACAAATCTCATCTACACATGGGAAACTTGCACGATGGAGCTGTGTGAAAGCCTCTCTTTAGGAGAACCTTTCAGGTCCCCAGGGCCACCGCTTCATTCCAAGGTCTCCTTAGACACAAAATCATATTAGGACACATCCTGGAGAGTCCATTTCAACTCAGCCTCCTCATTTGCTCCCCCAGATCCAGCAGATTTAACCTGTCTTTTGCTTGGAGACAATTGGAATGCGAGGTGGACTACCCAGCCATCCATCCTTAGAACCCTGCTCTGAATCGTTGTTCTGGAGCCAACCACCAGGTGTCAATTGTCCTGCAGAAGAATCTTTGCAGTTGGGAGCCTCTCACAACTCCCATCGTGGGAAAACCGCCATGGCCTCGCGATCCACCTACCCCTTCAAAAAGGGGCCATCAGGGACAGAATGTCCAACCTGAGCGATCGTCTGATTCTCACCCTGACTTCAGAAGCATGAGATCTCGATTCAGGTGTGTAGATTGTGCCTGCCATATCCTCACCCAGAAACCTAGCCCTAGCTTGGTTTCTCAGACTTCCGTTCTCAGACATCTGAACCACAAACCTTCCAGTGTGGCAATCCAGAACTACAATGCAGCACTCCGCCTGCCCTCCAGAAGAAAAACATTGCCTTCTGGGGCTACCCAGAAACCCCAAATTAGGATCAACATGAACGCCATTCGGCTGTACCACAAATATATAGGCTGACCTGGGCACTAATGCCCTTTCTGACACAGCCTGAGCCTACACCTCCTGGCCCCACCCAGACTGCTGGCCGCACACTGAGCACATCGGACCCGCCATGGCCTTAGGTCGTCATCTCTTCTCAATCTCGGTTTTCAGGCTTCAGATCCTAGACCTTATCTCCAATCACGGCCCCGGTTTGAAAATGATGCAGAAATAAGAACTCTTTCCCCATGGCAAGAAACCTTGTGGTTGGCATGTTGTCCAAGGTTCAGTGTACTTGAAACCAGTGGGGCCCATGAGGCCCCACCCATGATTGGGGGCCACATTGGTCACAAACACACATTTTGACCCTCAGCCTGAGCCCAGTCCTCAGGTAAGGCCTCTCAGTGGCTGGATGGAGCGACAGAATATTGGGCTTGCCATTCCCCTAGGCCCCAATTTTAACCATAGTTCGGGTTGTCCCTTCACTCTTCCACAGGGCTCTGCTTTGGAATTCCTCTTTTGGTGGGACTCCTGAGGTAAGAAACCTGAAAGGAGTCCTCCCATCCCACAGATTGACGAAAAACAATTGGGATCGGGCCAAATCCACAGAGAGCGAGATTCGTCCATGGCCCATGAGACCTCCCCAACATTCCACGGCCATCGCTGATACAATATCCAGAGACAAAAGCATGAGCATGCGCCTCAGACTCGCTCATTCTTCATATCCTGAAGAGTTCTTCAGATAAGAACCTACACGGCACTCGAATGCACCCAAAATATATAGTCTAACCTGGACACTAATGCACACTCTGAAAACCTGAGCCCGGACCTCGTGACCAACACCCAGACAGCTGACTGCACACTGAGCACATCTGACCCGCCATGGCCTTAGGTCATCATCTCTTCCCTACCTCAGTTTTCAGGCCTCAGAACCTAGACCTTATCTCCAATCACTCCCCCAGGGGTGACTGTGATGCAGAAATCAGAACTCTTCCTTACCTATGGCAAGAAACCTTGTGGTTGGCCTGTTGTCCAACGTTCATTGTAGGAGAAACCAGCATTCACCCTGAGGCCCCTCCAATTCTTGAGTGCGACGCATTGTGACCCTCAGCGTGAGTCCTGTTCTCTAGTACGTCCTCTCAGTGGCTGGATTATTAGATGTCATAATGGGCTTGACATGTCCCTAGGCCCCAATTTTTAACCAGATTTTTGGTTGTCCAGTCACAACTCCCCAGGGCTCTACTCTGGAATCTCTCATTTAGTGGGACACATGAGGTAGAAAAAAACAAAACAAAACAAATCAACAACAACAAAAATGGACTTCTTCCATCCCACAGAATGACCCCAAACTCTTTGGACGGGGCCAAAGCCCCAGAGAGTAAGACTCGTCCATTTCCCAAGAATTCACCCGGAAATTTCACGACCATGAGTGACACGATATCCAGAGACAAAAACTTGAGCAAGAGTCTCACTCTCGCCCTTTTTTCATATCCCGAAGAGTTCTCTTCATGGTCTGTAGATCAGTCCTGCCATACCTATGACCCGAAACATAAGCCGAGTTTATGTTTTCAGACAACTGTCCCAACAGCTCTGGCCTACACACCCTACAGGCTCAGGTCCCTGAGGCCAAACCTGAAGACTGTGCTTGCCCTATCCAAGGGAATTGTATGTGCCCATTCCCAATGGCCACAACCCTACTAAGAGTATAATCCTCCAAAGTCCCTGAGGCCATCACAATATTTGTGGCTTCCCAGGACAAACTGGGGCAATCTGGCCCCATCTGAGCACCTACCTGCTCTCAGACCATAGACTGATGTCCCCTGAGGTAAAAAGGAACGAACAGGCCCCTAGGCACCTATCGGATCCATTGGTTTGATTCCAGGCATCTCTCTCTCAGAGGCCTGGATTTCAATAACAGCATATGGCTCTTTCTTGATTCACCATAAGAACAAATCTCATCTACACATGGGAAACTTGCACGATGGAGCTGTGTGAAAGCTTCTCTTTAGGAGAACCCTTCAGGGCCCCAGTGCCACCGCTTCATTCCAAGGTCTCCTTAGACACAAAATCATATTAGGACACATCCACGGGAGAGTCCATTTCAACTCAGCCTCCTCATTTGCTCCCCCCCAGATCCAGCAGATCTGTCCTGTCTTGTTGCTTGGAGACAATTGGAATGCGAGGTGGGCTACCCAGCCATCCATCCTTAGAACCCTGCTCGGAATCGTTGTCCTGGAGCCAACCAACAGGTCTTAATAGTCCTGCAGAAGAATCTTTGCAGTTGGGAGCTTCTCACAACTCCCATCGTTGAAAACCCCCATGGCCTCACGATCCACATTGGTCACAAACACACATTGTGACCCTCAGCCTGAGCCCAGTCCTTAGGTAAGGCCTCTCAGTGGCTGGTTGGAGAGACAGCATATTGGTCTTGCCATGCCCCTAGGCCCCAATTTTTTTAACCATTGTTCGGGTTTTCCCTTCAATATTCCCCAGGGCTCTGCTTTGGAATTCCTATTTTGGTGGGACTCCTGAGGTAAGAAACCTGAAAGGAGTCCTCCCATCCCACAGATTGATGAAAAACAATTGGGATCGGGCCAAATCCACAGTGAGCGAGATTCGTCCATGGCCCATGAGGCCTCCCCAACATTCCACTGCCATCGCTGATGCAAAATCCAGAGACAAAAGCCTGAGCACGCGCATCAGATTCGCTCATTCTTCAGATCCTGAAGAGTTCTTCAGATAAGAACCTACACGGCACTCGAATGCACCCAAAATATATAGTCTAACCTGGGCACTAATGCACTGTCTGACAACCTGAGCCCAGACCTCGTGACCAACACCCCAGACAGCTGACCGCACACTGAGCACATCAGACCCACCATGGCCTTAGTTCATCATCTATTCCCTACCTCAGTTTTCAGGCTTCAGAACCTAGACCTTATCTCCAATCACTGCCCAGGGGTGTGACTGTGATGCAGAAATCAGAACTCTTCCTTAACAATGGCAAGAAACCTTGTGGTTGACATGTTGTCCAACGTTCAGTGTAGGAGAAACCAGCATTCACTCTGAGGCACTGCCCATTCTTGAGTGCCACGCGGGCATAAACACGCATTGTGACCCTCAGCGTGAGTCCTGTCCTCTAGTACGTCCTCTCAGTGGCTGGATCATTAGATGTCATAATGGGCTTGACATGTGCCTAGGCCCCAATATTTAACCAGATTTCTGGTTGTCCAGGCGCCCCTCCCCAGGGCTCTACTCTGGAATCCCTCATTTGGTGGGACACCTGAGGTTGAAAAACAAAACAAAACAAATCAACAACAAAAGAACAACGGACTTCTTCCATCCCACAGAATGACCCCAAACTCTTTGGACGGGGCCAAACCCCCAGAGAGTAAGAGTCGTCCATTTCCCAAGAAGTCACCCTGGATTTTCACGAACATGAGTGACACGATATCCAGAGACTAAAACTGTAGCAAGAGCCTCACACTCGCCCTTTTTTCATATCCCGAAGAGTTCTCCTCATGGTCTTTAAATCAGTCCTGCCATACCTATGACACGAAACATAAGCCGAGTTTGTGTTTTCAGACAACTGTCCAAACAACCCTGACCTACACACCCCCTAAAGGCTCAGGTATCTGGAGCCCAACCTGACTACTGTTTTTTTGCCCTCTCCAAGGGAATTCTGTGTGCCCATTCCAATGGCCACAACCCTACTAATAGGATAAACCTCCAACGTCCTTGAGGCCATCCCAATATTTGTGTGGCTTCCCATGACAAACAGGGCATCTGGGCCCATCTGAGCACCTACCGGCACTCAGTCCCGTAGACTGATGTCCCCTGAGGTAAAAAAGGAACGAACAGGCCCCTAGGCACCTATCGGATCCATTGCTTTGGTTTCCAGGCATCTCTCCTCAGAGGCCTGGGTTTCAGTAACAGCATATGGCTGTTTCTTGACTCACCCATCAGAACAAATCTCATCTACACATGGGAAACTTGCACGATGGAGCTGTGTGAAAGCCTCTCTTTTGGAGAACCCTTCAGTGCCCCAGTGCCACCGCTATATTCCAAGATCTCCATCACACAAAATCATATAAGGTCACATCCACGGGAGAGTCCATTTCAACTCAGCATCCTCGGTTGCTCCCCCAGAACCAGCAGATCTGACCTGTCTTGATGCTTGGAAACAATTGGAATGCGAGGTGGGCTACCCAGCCATCCATCCTTAGAACCCTGCTCGGAATCGTTGTCCTGGAGCCTACCCACAGGTCTCAATTGTCCTGCAGAAGAATCTTTGCAGTTGGGAGCTTCTCACAACTCCCATCGTGGGAAAACACCCATGGCCTCGTGATCCACCCCACCTTCAAGTGGAGCCTCAGGGACAGAATGTCCAAACTGAGCGATCGTCTGATCCTCGCCCTGACTTCAGACGCACGACATCTCGATTCAGGTATGTAGATTGTGTCTCCCATGTCCTCACCCAGAATTCTAGGACTAGCTTGTGTTCTCAGACTTCCGTCCTCAGACTACTGAGCCACAAAACCTCCAGTTTGGCAATCCAGGACTACAATGCAGCACTCTGCCTGCCCTCCAGAAGAAGAAAAACATTGCACTCTGGGGCTACCCAGAAAACCCCCAAATATGTATCTACCTGCACGGCATTCGGATGTACCCCAAAAATATAGGCTGACCTGGGCACAAATGCCTTTTCTGACACAGCCTGAGCCTGGACCTCCTGGCCCCACCCAGACAGCTGGCCGCACACTGAGCACATCGGACCCCTCATGGCCTTAGGTCGTCCTCTCTTCTCAACCTCGGTTTTCAGGCTTCAGAACCAAGACCTTATCTCCAATCACGGCCCGGGTTTTGAAAATGATGCAGAAATCAGAACTCTTTCCCCATGGCAAGAAACCTTGTGGTTGGCATGTTGTCCAAGGTTCAGTGTCGTTGAAACCAGTGTGGCCCATGAGGCCCCCGCCCATGCTTGCGGGCCACATTGGTCACAAACACACATTGTGACCCTCAGCCTGAGCCCAGTCCTCAGGTAAGGTCTCTCAGTGGCTGGATGGAGAGACAGCATATTGGTCTTGCCATGCCCCTAGACCCCAATTATTAACCGTAGTTCAGGTTGTGTCTTCACTCTTCCCCAGGGCTGTGCTTTGGAATTCCTCTTTCGGTGGGACACCTGAGGTAACAAACCTGAAAGGAGTCCTCCCTTCCCTCAGATTGACGAAAAACAATTGGGATCGTGCCAAATCCACAGAGAGCAAGATTCCTCCATGGCCCATGAGGCCTCCCCAACATTCCACGGCCATCGCTGATACAAAATCCAGAGACAGAAGACTGAGCACGCACCTCTGACTCACTCATTCTTCATATCTTGAAGAGTTCTTCAAATAAGAACCTACACTGCTCTCTAATGCACACAAAATATTTAGTCTAACCTGGGCACCAATGCACTGTCTGACAACCTGAGCCCGGACCTCGTGACTAACACCCAGTCAGCTGACCGCACACTGAGCACTTCAGACCCGCCATGGCCTTAGGTCATCATCTCTTCCCTACCTCAGTTTTCAGGCTTCAGAACCTAGACCTTATCTCCAATCACTGCCCAGGGGTGACTGTGATGCAGAAATCAGAACTCTTCCTTACCCATGGCAAGAAACCTTGTGGTTGGCATGTTGTCCAACGTTCAGTGTAGGAGAAAACAGCATTCACCCTGAGTCCCCACCAATTCTTAGTGCGACAAGGGCATAAACACGCATTGTGACCCTCCGCGTGAGTCCTTTCCTCTAGTACGTCCTCTCAGTGGCTGGACCATTAGATGTCATAATGGGCTTGACATGTCCCTAGGCCCCAATTTTTAACCAGATTTCTGGTTGTCCAGTCGCCCCTCCCCAGGGCTCTATTCTGGAATCCATCATTTGGTGGGACACCTGAGGTTGAAAAACAGAACAAAACAAATCAACAACAACAGAACAGGGGACTTCTTCCATCCCACAGAATGACCCCAAACTCTTTGGACGGGGCCAAACCCCCAGAGAGTAAGACTCGTCCATTTCCCATGAAGTCACCCGGAAATTTCACGACCATGTGTGACACGATATTCACAGACAAAGACTTGAGCAAGAGACTCACACTCGCCCTTTTTTCATATCCCAAAGAGTTCTCCTCATGGTCTGTAGATCAGTCCTGCCATACCTATGAACCGAAACATAAGCCGAGTAAGTGTTTTCAGACAACTGTCCAAACAGCCCATGCATACAAACCCAACAGGCTCAGGCCCCTGGAGCCAAACCTTACGACTGTGCTTGCCCTCTCCAAGGGAATTGAATGTCCCCACTCCAATGGCCACAACCCTACTAATATGATAAACCTCCAACGTTCCTGAGGCCTTCCCAATATTTGTGGCTTCCCAGGACAAACAGGGGCAGTCTGGGACCATCTGAGCACCTACCTGCACTCAGACCCGTAGACTGATGTCCCCAGAGGTAAAAAGGAACGAACAGGCCCATAGGCACCTATCGGATCTATTGCTTTGGTTTCCAGGCATCTCTCCTTAGACATCCTTAGAACCCTTAGAACCCTGCTCTTGCGTCTTTCCTTATGGGACATCCTTGAGCCATCCAAAAGGTGTCGACTGTCCCACAGGAGTCCTTGTTCATGACCACCTCACAACTCATATCATGGAAAGCTTCCAAGGTCACATCATGCCCCCAATCTTCATGAAGTCGGATCATGGAAAGAAACTCAAACCTGAGCCAAAGGCTGATCTTCGCCTTGACTTCAGATGCACGAGATCTTGATTAAGCTATTCAGAGTGCTCCTGCTGTGCCCTCACCCCAAAACCTAAGCATAGCTAGTGTTTTCAGACTTCCGTCCTCACTCTCCTGGACCACACGCCCTCCATTTTGGGATTTCCGATGACACAGTGCTGCACTCTGCCTGCCCTCTAGAAGAAAAACGTTGCCCTATGGGTCTACCCAGAAACCTCAAATGAGGATAAACCTGCATGCCACTCAACTGTACACCAATTATATCATCTAGCCTGTGCACTAATGCCCTGTCTGACACAACCTGAGGCCTGAATTCCCAACCGACACCCAGACACCTTGCCGTACACTGAGAACATCTGAACCGCCATGGCCTTAGGTTGCCATCTCTTTCCAAACTGGTTTTTAGGCTACAGAAACTTAGACCTTATCTCTACTCATTTCCCATGGGTGAACGTGATGCAGAAATCATAACTCCTCCTTCCCTCACGCCAGAATCCTGTGGTTGGCATCTTATCCAAAGTTCAGTGTAGGACCCCTGTAGGGCCTACAGGAGTAGTAGCAGGGCCCCTGAGGGTAGTGTAGGGTCCCTGAGACCCTGCCCATGCTTAAGAGCTGCGGTGGGCACAAACACACATTGGGACCCTCAGTTTGAGCCCTGTCCTCAAGTAAAGCCTCTCAGTGGCTGGACCATGAGCCCACATATGGGGGCCTGCCATGCCCCAAGTCACCCAATCTTAACCAGAGGTAGAGACATCTATTCACCCCTACTCAGGGCTCTGCTCTGGAATCCCTCTTTGGTGGGACTTTTGAGGTAAGTAAACACGGAAAGGATTCCTCCCACCCACAGAATGACCCCAATCACTTGGGATCAGGCCATCCCCAGAGAGAAAGACTCCTCCATGGCCCATGAGGCCAGCCCGACATTCCACGGCCACTATTGACACAAAATCCAGAGACATAAGCCTCACCCTTAGGTCATAGCCCAAAAAATTCTCCTCATAGTCTGTAGATCGGGCCAGCCATACCTACGTCCCCAAACCGTGTTTCAGACTTCTATCCTGACATCCCTGTCCCACACACCCTCCAGGCTGAGGCCCCTGGAGCCACACCTCAGGACTGTGCCTGCCCTCTCCAAGGAAATTCTTCCCATTCCATTGGCCACAACCCTACAGATTAGGAGAGGAGAAACCTCCAAAGTCCCAGAGGCCATTCCAATAGTGTAGGCCGCCCAGTACAAAGAGGGGTGATCTGTCACAAGCTGAGCAACGACCTCAACTCACCCGTAGACAGATATCCCAAGAGAAAGGTATTAAACTGGACAGGCCCCTAGAACGTAATTGGTTCCATTGCTTTTGTTTCTAAGCATCTCTCCTCAGAGGCCTGTTTTCCAATACCAGCATATGGGGGATTCAAGAGATACCAATCAGAACAAATCTTGTCTCCACATGGGAAACTTATCCTTTGGAGCTCTGTAAAAACCTCCAGTTAGGAGAAACCTTCAGGTAACCGGAGCCACCGCCCTATTCCAAGGTCTCCATGGACACAAACCCGCATTATGACCATTCGGCAGGAGAGTACTTTTCAACTCAGCCCCGTTGATTACTCCCCCAGAGCCAGAATATCAAAACTGCCTTGTCGCTAGGAGACAACTTGAATGCAAAGCAGACTCTCTAGGCATCCATCGTTGGAATCCTGCTCTGGCGCCGTTCCATATGGGATGTCCTGGGAGCCTTCCAACAGGTCTTGACTGTCCTGCAGAAGGAATCCTTGCAGATTGGAGCATCTCACAACTCCTATCGTGGGAAAACCCCCATGGCCTCATAATGCCCCCCCCTTCATGAAGGGGCCAACATGGACAGAAACTCCAACCTGAGCCAAAGTCTGATCCTCGACCTGACTTCAGACTCATGAGATCTCAATTCAGCTCTGCAGAGTGTGCCTGCCATGTCCATTCCCCGAAACCTAAGCCTAGCTTGTGTTCTCAGACTTCCATCCTCACTCTCCTGGCCCACAAGCCCTCCAGTTTGGGAATTCCGAAGCCACAATGCAGCACTCTGCCTGCCCTCCAGAAAAAAAACTTTGCCCTATGCTGCTAATAAGAAACCCCAAATGATTATCTAATGCATGACACTCGACTGTAAAGCAATTATACAGCCTACACTGAATACGAAAGCCCTGTCTGGCACAACCTGAGACAAGACATCCCAAACGACACCTAGACAGCTGGCTCCAACCTGGACACAAGGGACCCGCAATGGCTGTATTTCGTCATCTCTTCCCAACCTCGGTTTTCAGGCTTCAGAACCTAGACCTTATCTCCAATCACTGCCCAGGGGTGAACGTGATGCAGAAATTAGAATTCCTCCTTCCCCATGGCCAGAAACCTTGTGGTTGGCATGTTGTCCAACGTTCAATGTGGGAAAACCTGCATTGTCGGAAAGGCCACGCCAGTGCTTGAGGGCCGCCTAGGGCACAGACATGCATTGTGACCTGTAGCGTGAGTCCCGTATTAAAGTAACGCCTCTCACTGGCTGGACCAAGATCCTGCATATGGGGCTTGTCATATCCATAGGCCCCCAGGCTTAACCAGAGAGCGAGTATTCCAGTTGTCAGTACCCACTGCTATGCTCCAGAATCCCTCTACTGGGGGGACACATGAAGCAGAAAACAGGACTCTTCCCTTCCCACAGAATGACCCCAAACTCTTGGGGGCTGGACAAACTACCAGAGAGGGAGACTTCTACGACCCATGAGGCAACTCCTACATTAAACGGCCATTGTGGACAAAATATCCAGAGACAAAAGACTGAGCGACTGCCTCCCTCTCACCCTTCTTTCATATCCAGAGGAGCTCCCCTCACGGACTGTAGATCAGGCCTGCCATAACCTCGGCCCCAAACCTGAGCTGAGTTTGGGTTTTTGGATGTCTGTCTGCACAGCCGTGGCCCACACCGCCTCCAGGCTGGGGTCTCTGGAGCCACACCACAGAACTATGCCTGCTCTCTCCTAAGAAACTGCCCGTTCGATTGGCCACAACTCTACAAAATAGTAGAAACCTCAAGGTCCCCAAGGACATCCCACTACCGCAAGCCGCACTGGACAAACAGTGGCATTATGACACCAGCTGAGCAACTACTACCTCAATGCAGACACACAGACTGATATCCGCAGAGACAGAAGATTGAACCAGACAGGCCCCTAGGCCCTATTATGAACTCTTGCTTTGGTGTCCAGGTATCACTCCTCAGAGGCCTGGGTTCGAAGACCAGCATATGGGGCTATCCGGAGGCACCAGACAGAACACCTCTCATCTCCGCATGGAAAGCTTCCTTGTTGGAGTTGTGTCAAACCCTTCGGGTTGGAGAATCCTGCAGAGTCCCTTAGCTACTGCCACATTCCAAGGTCTCCATGGCCACCAACCCACATTATGACTCATCCTCAGGAAAGTCCATTTAAACTCAGCCTTCTGGGTAGCTCACCCAAGAGCCCGCAGATTGAGGGTGCCTTGTCTCGACCAGGCAATGGGAAGGTGAGTTGGCGATCCTCGGCATCCTGCTCTCGAGTCTTTCTGTATGGGGCATCCTGGAACCATCCAATAGTACTCGAATGTCCTGAAGAAGGAAACTTTGAAGTTTGGAGCAGCTCACAACTCCCAGCTTTGGGAAACCTCCCTGGCCTCATGACGCCCCCACCCCCTTCAGGAAGGGGCCGTCATGGACACAAACTCCAGCTTGAGGCAACATCTGATACTCGCCCTGACCTCAGATGCAGGAGATCTCGATTCAGCCTCTGCACAGTGGGCCCAAACCTCGTGCTACCTTGTGTTTTCAGACTTCCTTCCTCACACTCCTGGCAAATATGTCCTCAAGACTTGGAATTCTGGAACCAAAATGCAGCCCTATGCTGGCGCTCCAGAGGAAAAACGTTGCTCTATGGGGATCTCCATAAACCCCAAATGAGGATCAACCTGCTCGGTTCTCAACCTCACCCCAGTTGGATTGTTCGGGTTGTCCATTCATCCCTCCCCAGAGCTCTGCTTTGGAATCCCTCTTTTGGTGGGACACCTGAGGTAACAAAACTAAAAGGACTCCTCCCATCCTTCAGATTGACCCCAAACAATTGGGATTGCACCAAATTCACAGAGAGGAAGTCTCGTCCATGGCTCATGAGGCCTCCCCGAGATTCCACAGCCATCGTTGACAACAAATCCAGAGACAAAAGTCTGAGCAAGGGCCTCACACTCGCCCTTTTGTCGTATCCCGAAGAGTTCTCCTCACGGTCTGTAGATCGGGCCTGCCATACCTACTTCCCAAACCTAAGCCGAGTTTGTGTTTTCAGACTTCTGTCCCCACATTCCTGGCCCACAGACCCTTCAGGCTGGGGCCCCTGGAGCCACACATCAGGACTGTGCCTGTCCATACCACGGGAATTCTGCCCATTCCATTGTCCACAATCGTACAAATTAGGAAAAACCTCCAGAGTCCCCAAGGACATCCCAATAATGTAGGCCGCCCAGGACAAACAAGGGTCATCTGAAACCAGCTGAGCATCTACCTCTACTCAGCGTAGATGGATGTCCCCAGAGAAGAAGATTGAATCAGACAGGCCCCTAGGCCTGAATCAGATTCATTGCTTTCGGTTACAGGTATCTCTCCTCAGAGGCCTGCTTTCCAATATTAGCATATGGGGATTTCATGAGGCAGCAATCAGAACAAATCTCTTCTCCACATGGGAAAATTATCCTTGGAAGATGTCTCAAAACCTCCAGTTAGGAGAATCCTTCAGGGCCTGTGTGCCACTGCCCCATTACAGGGTCTCCATAGACACAAAAAACACATTAGGACCCATCCACAATAGAGTCCATTTCAACTGAGCGTATTCGGTTGCTCCGCGAGATCCAGCAGATCTAACTTGTCTTGTTGCTAGGAGACAATTGGAATGTGAGGTGGCCTACCCCGCCATCTATCCTTAAAACCCTGCTCGGAATCATTGGCCTGGAGCCAACCAACAGTTCTCAATTGTCCTGCAGAAGAATCTTTGCAGTTGGGAACTTCTCAGAACTCCCATCGTGAGAGAACCCCCATGGCCACATGATCCCCCCTCCTTCATAAAGGGGCCATCAGGGACATAAGGTCCAACCTGAGCGATCGTCTAATCCTCACCCTGACATCAAATGCACGAGATCTCGGTTCAGGTCTGTAGATTGTGCCTGCCATGTCCTCACCCAGAAAGCTAAGCCTTGATTGTGTCCTCAGACTTCTTTACACGGACTACTGGCTCACTAGCCCTCCAGTTTGGCAATCCAGAACTACAATGCAGCACTCTATATGCCCTGCAGAAGAAATACATTGCCCTCTGGGGCTACCTAGTAACCCCAAATGAAGAACAACCTGCACGACACTTGGCTATACAAAAAAATATATAGGATTACCTGGTCATTAATGCCCTTTCTGACACAGCCTGAGCCTGGACCTCTTAGGCCCACCCAGACAGCTGGCTACAAACTGAGAACTTCAGACCCCCATGGCCTTAGGTCATAAACCCTTCCCAACCTCAGTTTTCAGGCTTCAGAACCTACCCTATCTCCAATCACTGCCCAGGTTTGAAAATGATGCAGAAGTCAGAACTCCTTCCCGATGGCAGGAAAACTTGTGGTTGGCTTGTTGTCCAACGTTCAGTGTAGTGGAAACCAGTGTGTCCTTTGAGATCCCGCCATTGCTCGCGGTCCAGATAGGTAGCAAACACACATTGTGACCCTCAGCCTGAGCCCAGTCCTCAGGTAAGGCCTCTCAGTGGCTGGATGAAGAGACAGCATATTGGGCTTGCCATGCCCCTAGGCCCCAATTTTTAACCATAGTTCGTGTTGTCCCTTCACTCTTCCCCAGGGCTCTGCTTTGGAATTCCGCTTTTTGTGGGACACCTGAGGTAACAACCCTGAAAGGAGTCCTCCATCCAACAGATTGACGAAAAACAATTGGGATCGGGCCAAATCCACAGAGAGCAAGATTCGTCCATGGCCCATGAGGCCTCCTCGACATTCCACGGCCATAGCTGATACAAAATCCAGAGACAAAAGCCTAAGCAAGCGCCTCAGACTCGCACTATCTTCATATCTTGAAGATGTCTTCTTATGGTTTGTAGATCAGGCCTGCCATACCTACGTCCCCAAACATTAGCTGAGTTTGTGTTTTCAGACTTCTGTCCTCAAAGTCCTGGGCCACACACCATCCAGGCTGCGGACACTGGAGCCACACATTGGGACTGTGCCTACCCAATCCATGGGAATTCTGCCCATTCCACTGTCCAAAATCGTACAAATTAGGAGAACCCTCCAAAGTCCCTGAGGCCATCCCAATAGTATATGTCGCCCGGGACAAAAAAGGTCAGTCTGACACCAGCTGAGCATCTAACTCCACTCATACCCTAGAAGGATGTCCCCAGAGAAGAAGATTGAACCAGACAGGACCCTAGGCCAAAATCGGATCCATTGCTTTGGTTTACAGGCATGTCTCCTCAAAACCCTTTATGAAGGGGCCGTCATGAACAGAAAATCCAAGCTGAGCCTACGTCTGATCCTCGCTGTGACTTCAGATGCATGAGATATTGCTTCAGATCTTCAGGGGATACATGTCGTGCCCTCGCCCTGAAACCCAAGTCTAGCTGTCCCTAGGACCCAAATTTAACCAGATTTCTGGTTGTCAAATCGCCCCTCCCCAGGGCTCTACTCTGGAATCCCTCATTTGGTGGGACAACTGAGTTTGAAAAACAAAACAAAACAAAACAACAACAACAAATAACGGACTTCTTCCGTCCCACAGAATGAACCCAAACTCTTTGGATTGGGCCAAACCCCTAGGGAGTAAGACTCGTCCATTTCCCATGAAGTCACCCGGAAATTTCATGACCATGAATGCCATGATATCCAGAGATAAATACTTGAGCAAGAGCCTCACACTCGCCCTTTTTTCATATCCCGAAGAGTTCTCCTCATGGTCTGTAGATCAGTCCTGCCATACCTATGACCCGAAACATAAGCCGAGTTTGTGTTTCCAGACAAATGTCCAAACAGCCCTGGCCTACACAGCCTACAGGCTTAGGCCCCTGGAGCCAAGCTGAGGTCTGTACTTGCCCTCTCCAAGGGAATTCTGTGTGCCCATTCCAATGGCCACAATGCTACTAATATAGGATAAATCTCCAATGTCCCTGAGGCCATCCCAATAGTGGTGGCTTCCAAGGACAAACAGGAGCAATCTGAGCCCATTTGAGAACCTACTTGCACTCAGACTTGTAGACTGATATCCCCAGAGGTAAAAAGCAATGAACAGTCCCCTAGGCCCTAATCGGATCCATTGCTTTGGTTTCCAGGCATCTCTCCTCAGAGGCCTGGATTTCTGTACCAGCATATGGCTGTTTCTTGACTCACCCACCAGAACAAATCTCATCTACACATGGGAAACTTGAACGGGGGAGTGATGTCAAAGCCTCTGTTTAGGAGAACCCTTCATGGGCCCAGTGCCACCGCGTCATTCCAAGGTATCCATAGACACAAAAACACATTAGGACCCATCGACACGAGAGTCCATTTCAACTCAGTGTATTCGGTTGCTCCGCGAGATCCAGCAGATCTAACCTGTCTTGTTGCTAGGAGACAATTGGAATGCGAGGTGGGCTACCAAGCCATCCATCCTTAGAACCCTGCTCGGAATTGTTAGCCTGGAGCCAACCAACAGGTCTCAATTGTCCTGAAGAAGAATCTTTGCAGTTGGGAGCTTCTCACAACTCCCATCGTGAGAAAACACCCATGGCCTCGTGATCCCCCCCCCTTCATGAAGAGGCCCTCAGGGACATAAGGTCCATCCTGAGAGATCGTCTGATCCTCACCATGACTTCAGATGCATGAGATCTCGGTTCAGATCTGTAGATTGTGCCTGCCATGTCCACACCCAGAAACCTAAGCCTAGCTTGTGTCCTCAGACTTCCATTATCAGACTAATGGCCCACAAGCCCTCCAGTTTGGCAATCCAGAATTATAATGCAACACTCTGCCTGCCCTCCAAAAGAAAAACATTGCCTTCTGGGGCTACCCAGAAACCCCAAATGAAGATCAACCTGCACGCCACTTGGCTGTACCTAAAATATATAGGCTGACCTGGGCAATAATGCCCTTTCTGACAGAGGCTGAGCCTGGACCTCCTGGCCCCACCCATACAGCTGGCCGCTCACTGAGCACATCGGATCAGCCATTGCCTTAGGTCGTTATCTCTTCCCAGCCTCGGTTTTCAGGATTTAGAACCTAGACCTTATCTCCAATCACTGCCCATGTTTGAAAATGATGCAGAAATCAGAACTCTTTCCCGATGGCAAGAAACCTTGTGGTAGGCTTGTTGTATAATGTTCAGTGTAATGGATACCAGTGTGTCCAATGAGGCCCTGCCATTGCTCGCGGGCCACATAGGTGGCAAACACACATTGTGACCCTCAGCCTTACCCCAGTCCTCAGGTAAGGCCTCTCAGTGGCTGGATGAAGAGACAGCATATTGGGGTTGCCATGCCCCTAGGCCCAGATTTTTAACAGTAGTTCGGGTTGTCCCTTCACTCTTCCCCAAGGCTCTGCTTTGGAACTCCTCTTTTTGGTGGGACCCCTGATGTAACAACCCTGAAAGGAGTACTCCATCCAACAGATTGACGAAAAACAATTGGGATTGGGCCCCAAATCCACAGAGAGCAAGATTCGTCCATGGCCAATGAGGCCTCCCCGACATTCCACGGCCATCGCTGAAACAAACTCCAGAGACAAAAGCCTGAGCAAGCGCCTCAGACTCGCACTATCTTCATATCCTGAAGATGTCTTCTCATGGTTGATAGATCAGGCCTGCCATACCTACGTCCCCAAACATAAGCTGAGTTTGTGTTTTCAGACTTCCGTCCTCAAAGTCCTGGGCCACACACCATCCAGGCTTGGGACCCTGGAGCCACACATTGGGACTGTGCCTACCCAATCCATGGGAATTCTGCCCATTCCATTGTCCAAAATCGTACAAATTAGGAGAACCCTCCAAAGTCCCTGAGGCCATCCCAATAGTATAGGTCGCCCGGGACAAAAAAGGTCAGTCTGTCACCAGCTGAGCATGTACCTCCACTCATACCCTAGATGGATGGATGTCCCAGAGAAGAAGATTGAACCAGACAGGACCCTAGGCCAAAATCGGATCCATTGCTTTGGTTTACAGGCATGTCTCCTCAAAAGCCTGGATTCCAATACAAGCATTGGGGTTTTCCTGATGCACCCATCAGAACAAACCTTGTCTCCACCAGGAAACTTGTGCATGGGAGCTATGTCAAAAGCTGAGGAGAATACTTCAGGGTCCCGGTGCTACCGCCCCATTCCAAGGCCCTCATGGACACAAACACACATTAGACCCACCCTCAGGAAAGTCCATTTCAACTCAGCCACCCCGGTTGCTCCCGCAGAGCCATCAGATCTAAACTGTCTTGTCACTAGGAGACAATTGGAATGCGAGGCGGGCTTCCAAGGCATCCATCCACAAACGTTGGTCTAGACTCATCCATATGGGATGTCCTGGAGCTGTCCAGCAGGTCTCAATTGTCCCGCAGAAGGAATCCTAGGAGGGGGCCTTCCACCACTCCAAACGTGGGAAAACCTCCACGGCCTCGAGATTCGGCTCCCTTCATGAAGGGGCCGTCATGAACAGAAAATCCAAGCTGAGCCAACGTCTGATCCTCGCTCTGACTTCAGATGCATGAGATATTGCTTCAGATCTTCAGGAGGTACATGCCGTGCCCTCGCCCTGAATCCCAAGTCTAGCTGGTGTTCTCAGACTTCCGTCCTCACACTCCTGGCCCCGAAGCCCACATGTTTGGCAATTCCGGACCATCATTGCAGCACTCTGCCTGCCCTCGAGAAACAAAATATTGCCCAATGAGCTGCCCGGGCACATTAAATGAGAATAAACCTACATGGTACTCGAAAGTACCCAAATTATATAGTCTAACCTGGGCAGTAATGCACTGTCTGACACAACCAGAGCTGGGACCTCTTGAGCAACAACCAGACAGCTGACCGCACACTGAGGACATGAGACCCGCCATGGCCTTAGGACATCATCTCTTCCCTACCTCAGTTTTCAGGCATCAGAACCTAGACCTTATCTCCAATCACTGCCCAGGGGTGACTGTGATGCAGAAATCAGAACTCCTGCTTACCCATGGCAAGAAACCTGGTGGTTGGCATGTTGTCCTACGTTCAGTGTAGGAGAAACAGGCATTCACCCTGAGGTCACGCCCATTCTTGAGTGTAACGAGGGCATAAACACGCATTGTGACCCTTAGCGTGATTCCTGACCTCTAGTAAATCCTCCAGTGGCTGGACCATTAGATGTCATAAAGGGCTTGACATGTCCCTAGGCCCCAATTTTTAACCAGATTTCTGGTTGTCCAATCACAATACCCCAAGGCTCTACTTTGGAATCCCTCATTTGGTGGGACACCTGAAGTTGAAAAAAAAAACAAAACAAATCAACCACAACAGAACAACGGACTTCTTCCATCCCACAGAATGAACCCAAACTCTTTGGACGGGGCAAAACCCACAGAGAGTAAGACTCGTCCATTACCCATGAAGTCATCTGGAAATTTCACGACCATCAGTGACACGATATTCAGAGTCAAAAACTTGAGCAAGAGCCTCACACTCGCCCTTTTTTCATATCCCGAGAATTCTCCTCATGGTCTGTAGATTAGTCCTGCCATACCTATGACCCGAAACATAAGCCAAGTTTGTGTTTTCAGAAAACTGTCCAAAAAGCCCTGGCCTACACACCTTACAGGCTCAGGCCCTTGGAGCCAAACCTGACGACTGTGCTTGCCCTCTCCAAGGGAATTGTCTTGCCCATTCCAATGGCCGCAACCCTACTAATAGGATAAACCTCCAAAGTCCCTGAGGCCACCCCAATATTTATGGCTTCCCAGGAAAAACAGGGGCATTCTGGGCCCATCTGAGCGCCTACCGGCACTCAGATTCGTAGACTGATATCCCCAGAGGTAAAAAGGAACGAACAGGCCCCAAGGCACCTATCCGATCCATTGCTTTGGTTTCCAGGCATCTCTCCTCAGAGGAATGGATTTCAATAACAGCATATGGCAGTTTCTTGACTCACCCATCAGAACAAATCTCATCTACACATGGGAAACTTGCACGATGGAGCTGTGTGAAAGCCTCTCTTTAGGAGAACCCTTCAGGGCCCCAGTTCCACCGCTTCATTCCAAGGTCTCCATAGACACAAAATCATATTAGGACACATCCACGAGAGAGTCCATTTCAACTCAGCCTCCTCGGTTGCTCCCCCAGATCCAGCAGATCTAACCCTTCTTGTTGCTTGCAGAAAATTGGAATGCAATGTGGGCTCCCCAGCCATCCATCCTTAGAACTCTGCTCGGAATCGTAGTCCTGGTGCCAACCATCAGGTCTCAATTGTATTGCAGAAGAATCTTTGCATTGGGAGCTTCTAACAACTCCCATCGTGGGAAAAACCCCATGGCCTCCTGATACACCCCCCCCCCTTCTGGAAGGGGACATCAGGGACAGAATGTCCAACCTGTGCGATCGTCTGATCCTCGCCCTGACTTCAGATGCACGAGATCTTGATTCAGGTCTCACCCAGAAAACTAGGCCTAGCTTGGGTTCTCAGAATTCCGTCCACAAAATACTTTCCCACAAGCCCTCCAGTTTGGCAATCCAGAACTACAATGCAGCACTCTTCCTGTTCTACAGAAGAAAAAACATTGCCTTCTGGGGCTAACCAGAAACCCCAAATGAGGATCAACCTGCACGCCATTCGGCTGTACCCCAATATATATAGGCTGACCTGGGCACTAATGCCCTTTCTGAGACAGCCTGAGTCTGGACCTCCTGGCCCCACCCAGAGAGCTGGCCGCACACTGAGCTCATCAGACCCGCCATGGCCGTAGGTCATCATCTCTTAACTACCTCAGTTTTCAGGCTTCAAAACCTAGACCTTATCTCCAATCACTGCCCAGGGGTGACTATGATGCAGAAGTCAGAACTCTTCCTTACCCAAGGCAAGAAACCATGTGGTTGGCATGTTGTCCAACGTTCAGTGTAGGAGAAACCAGCATTCACCCTGACGCCCCGCCCATTCTTGAGTGCGACGAGGGCATAAACACGTATTGTGACCCTCAGTGTGAGTCCTGTCCTCTAGTACGTCCTCTCAGTGGCTGGATCATTAGATGTCATAATGGGCTTGACATGTCCCTAGGCCCCAATTTTTAACCAGATTTCTGGTTGTCCAGTCGCCCTCCCAGGGCTCTACTCTGGAATCCCTCATTTGCTGGGACACCTGAGGATGAAAAACAAAACAAAACAAATCAACCACAACAGAACAACAGACTTCTTCAATCCCACAGAATGACCCCAAACTCTTTGGACAGGGCCAAAACCCCAGAGAGTAAGACTCGTCCATTTACCATGAAGTCACCCGGATATTTCACGACCATGAGTGACACGATATCCAGAGGCAAAATCTTGAGGAAGAGCCTCACACTCGCCCTTTTTTCATATCCCGAAGAGTTCTCCTCATGGTCTGTAGATCAGTCCTGCCATACCTATGACCTGAAACATAAGCCGAGTTTGTGTTTTCAGACAACTGTCCAAACAGCCCTGGCCTACACACCCTACAGGCTCAGGCCCCTGGAGCCAAACCTGATGGCTGTGCTTGCCCTCTCCAAGGGAATTGTATGTGCCCATTCCAAAGGCCACAACCCTACTAATAGGATAAACCTCCAAAGTCCCTGAGGCCATCCCAATATTTGTAGCTTCCCAGGACAAACAGGGGCAATCTGGGCCCATCTGAGCACCTACCGGCGCTCAGACCCATAGACTGATGTCCCCAGAGGGAAAAGGAACGAACAGGCCCCTAGGCAACTATCGGATCCATTGGTTTGGCTTCCAGGCTTCTCTCCTCAGAGGCCTGGATTTCAAAACAGCATATGCCTGTTTCTTGACTCACCCATCAGAACAAATCTCATCTACACATGGGAAACTTGCACGATGGAGCTGTGTGAAAGCCCTCTTTAAGAGAAACCTTCAGGGCCCCAGTGCCACCGCTTCATTTCAAGGTCTCCATAGACACAAAATCATGTTAGGACACATCCACCAGCGCATCCATTTCAACTCATCCTCCTTGGTTGCTCCCCCAGATCCAGCAGATCTAAACTGTCTTGTTGCTTGGAGACAATTGGAATGCGAGGTGGGCTACCCAGACATCCATCCTTAGAACCCTGCTCGGAATCGTTGTCCTGGAGCCAACCAACAGGTCACAATTGTCCTGCAGAAGAATCTTTGCAGTTGGGAGCTTCTCAAAACTCCCATCGTGGGAAAACCCCCATGGCCTCGTGATCCACACCCCCTTCAAGAAGGGGCCATCAGGAACAGAATGTCCAACCTGAGCGATCGTCTGATCCTCGCCCTGTCTTCAGACGCACGACATCTCGATTCAGGTCTGTAGATTGTGCCTGCCATATCCTCACTCAGAAACCTAGGCCTAGCTTGGTTTCTCAGACTTCCATCCACAAAATACTGGCCCAGAAGCTCTCAAGTTTGGCAATATAGAACTACAAAGCAGCACTCTGCCTGCCCTCCAGAAGAAAAACATTGCCCTCTGGGGCTACCCAGAAACCCCCAATGAGGATCAACCTGCACGGAATGCGGCTGTACCCCAAATATATAGGCTGACCTGGGCACTAATGCTCTTTCTGACACAGCCTGAGCCTGGACCTCCTGGCCCCACCCAGACAGCTGGCCGCACACTGAGCACATCGGACCCGCCATGGCTTAGAACGTCATTTCTTCTCAACCTCGGTTTTCAGGCTTCAGAACTTAGATCTTATCTCAAATCACTGCCCGGGTTTGAAAATGATGCAGAAATCAGAACTCTTTCCCCATGGCAAGAAACCTTGTGGTTGGCATGTTGTCCAAGGATCAGTGTAGTTGAAACCAGTGTGGCCCATGAGGCCCCGCCCATGCTTGGGGGCCACATTGGTCACAAACACACATTGTGACCCACAGCCTGAGCCCAGTCCTCAGGTAAGGCCTCTCAGTGGCTGGATGGAGAGACAGCATATTGGGCTTGCCATGCCCCTAGGACCCAATTTTTAACCGTAATTCGGGTTGTGTCTTCACTCTTCCCCAGGGCTCTGCTTTGGAATTCCTCTTTTGGTGGGACACCTGAGGTAACAAACCTGAAAGGAGTCCTCCCATCCCACAGATTGACGAAAAACAATTGTGATCGGGCCAAATCCAGAGAGAGCAAGATTCGTCCATGGCCCATGAGGCCTCCCCAACATTCCACGGCCATCGCTAATACAAAATCCAGAGATAAAACCTGAGCACGCACCTCAGACTCGCTCATTCTTCCTATGCTGAAGAGTTCTTCAGATAAGAACCTACACGGCACTCGAATGCACCCAAAATATATAGTCTAACCTGGGCACTAATGCACTGTCTGACAACCTGAGCCCGGACCTCGTGACCAACAACCAGACAGCTGACCGCACACTGAGCACATCAGACCCGCCATGGCCTTAGGTCATCATCTCTTCCCTACCTCAGTTTTCAGGCTTCAGAACCTAGACCTTATCTCTAATCACTGCCCAGGTGTGACTGTGATGCAGAAATCAGAACTCTTCCTTACCCATGGCAAGAAACCTTGTGGATGGCAAGTTGTCCAACGTTCAGTGTTGGAGAAACCAGCATTCACCCAGAAGCCCCGCCCATTCTTGAGTGCGACAAGGGCATAAACACGCATTGTGACCCTCAGCGTGAGTCCTGTCCTCTAGTACGTCCTCTCAGTGGCTGGACCATCAGATGTCATAATGGGCTTGACATGTCCCTAGGCCACAATTTTAACCAGATTTCTGTTGTCCAGTCGCCCCTCCCCAGGGCTCTACTCTGGAATCCCTCATTTGTTGGGACACCTGAGGTTGAAAAACAAAACAAAACAAATCAGCCACAAGAGAACAACAGACTTCTTCCATCCCACAGAATGACCCGAAACTCTTTGGACGGGGCCAAACCCCCAGAGAGTAAGCCTCGTCCATTTCCCATGAAGTCACCCGGGATATTTCACGACCATGAGTTACACGAAATCCAGAGACAAAATCTTGAGGAAGAGCCTCACACTCGCCCTTTTTTCATATCCCAAAGAGTTGTCCTCATGGTCTGTAGATCAGTCCTGCCATACCTATGACCCGAAAACATAAGCCGAGTTTGTGTTTTCAGACAACTGTCCAAATATCCCTGGCCTACACACCCTACAGGCTCAGGCCCCTGGAGCCAAACCTGATGACTGTGCTTGCCCTCTCCAAGGGAATTGTATGTGCCCATTTCAAAGACCACAACCCTACTAATAGGATAAACCTCCACAGTCCCTGAGGTCATCCCAATATTTCTGGCTTCCCAGGACAAACAGGGGCAATCTGGGCCTATCTGAGCACCTATCGGCGCTCAGACACGTAGACTGGTGTCCCCAGAGGTAAAAAGGAACGAACAGGCCCCTAGGCACCTATCGGATCCATTGGTTTGGCTTCCAGGCATCTCTCCTCAGAGGCCTGGATGTCAATAACGGCATATGGCTGTTTCTTGACTCACCCATCAGAACAAATCTCATCTACACATGGGAAACTTTCACGATGGAGCTGTGTGAAAGCCTCTCTTTAGGAGAACCCTTCAGGGCTCCAGTGCCACCGCTTCAATCCAAGGTCTCCATAGACACATAATCATATTAGGACACATCCACGGGAGAGTCCATTTCAACTCAGCCTCCTCGGTTGCTCCCCCCAGATCCAGCAGATATAACCTGTCTTGTTGCGTGGAGAGAATTGGAATGCGAGGTGGGCTACCCAGCCATCCATCCTTAGAACCCTGCTCAGAATCATTGTCCTGGAGCCAACCAACAGGTCTCAATTGTCCTGCAGAAGAATCTTTGCAGTTTGGAGCTTCTCACAACTCCCATCGTGGGAAAACAACCATGGCCTCCTGATCCAACCCATCAGGGACAGAATGTCCAACCTGAGTGATTGTCTGATCCTCGCCCTGACTTCAGATGCAAGAGATATCGATTCAGGCCTGTAGATTGTGCCTGCCATACCCTCACCGAGAATCCTAGGCCTAGCTTGGGTTCTCAGACTTCCGTCCTCAGACTACTGGCTCACAAGCCCTCCAGTTAAGCAATCCAGACTACAATGCAGCACTCTGTCTGCTTTCCCGAAGAAAAACATTGCCCTCTGGGGCTTCCCAGAAACCCCAAATGAGGATCAACCTGCACGGCATTCGGCTGTACCCCAAATATATAGGCTGACCTGGGCACTAATGCCTTTTCTGACACAGCTGAGCCTGGTTCTCCTGGTCCCACCCAGACAGCTGGCCGCAAACTGAGCACATCGAACCCACCATGGCCTTAGGACGTCATCTCTTCTCAACCTCGGTTTTCAGCCTTCAGAACCTAGACCTTATCTCCAATCACGGCACGGGTTTGAAAATGATGCAGAAATCAGAACTCTTTCCCCATGGCAAGAAACCTTGTGGATGGCATGTTGTCCAAGGTTCAGTGTAGTTGAAACCAGTGTGGCCCATGAGGCCCGCCCATGCTTGCGTGCCACATTGGTCACAAACACACATTGTGACCCTCGGCCTGTGTCCAGTCCTCAGGTAAGGCCTCTCAGTGGCTGGATGGTGAGACAGCATATTGGGCTTGCCATTCCCCTAGGCCCCAATTTTTATCCATAGTTCTGGTGTCCCTTCACTCTTCCCCAGGGCTCTGCTTTGGAATTCCTCTTTTGGTGGGACACCTGAGGTAACAAACATGAAAGGAGTCCGCCCATTCCACAGATTGACGAAAAACAATTGGGATCGGGCCAAATCCACAGAGAGCAAGATGCGTCCATGGCCCATGAGGCCTCCCCAACATTCCACGGCCTTCGCTGATAAAATATCCAGAGACAAAAGCCTGAGCACGTGCCTCAGACTCGTTCATTCTTCATATCCTGAAGAGTTCTTCAGATAAGAACCTATACTGCACTCGAATGCACCCAAAATATATCGTTTAACCTGGGCACTAATGCACTGTCTGACAACCTGAGCCCGGACCTCGTGACCAACACACAGACAGCTGACCGCACACTGTGCACATCAGACCCGCCATGGCCTTAGGTCATCATCTCTTCCCTACCTCAGTTTTCAGGCTTCAGAACATAGACCTTATTTCCAGTCACTGCCCAGGGGTGACTGTGATGCAGAAATCAGAACTCTTCCTTACCCAGGGCAAGAAACCTTGTGGTTGGCATGTTGTCCAACGTTCAGTGTAGGAGAAAAAGCAGCATTCACCCTGAGGCCACGCCCATTCTTGAGTGCGACGAGGGCATAAACACGCATTGTGTTCCTCAGCGTGAGTCCTGTCCTCTAGTACGTCCTCAGTGGCTGGACCATTAGATGTCATAATGGGCTTGACATGTCCCTAGGCCCCAATGTTTAACCAGATTTCTGGTTGTCCAGTCGCCCCTCCCCAGGGCTCTACTCTAGAATCCCTCATTTGGTGGGACACCTGAGGTTGAAAAAAACAAACAAAACAAATCAACAACAACAGAACAACGGACTTCTTCCATCCCACAGAATGACCCCAAACTCTTTGGATGTGGCCAAACCCAAAGAGTAAGACTCGTCCATTTCCCCTGAAGTCACCCGGAAATTTCACGACCATGTGTGACACGATATTCACAGACAAAAACTTGAGCAAGAGCCTCACACTCGCCCTTTTTTCATATCCCGAAGAGTTCTCCTCATGGTCTGTAGATCAGTCCTGCCATACTTATGACCCGAAACATAAGCTGAGTTTGTGTTTTCAGACAACTGTCCAAACAGCCCTGGCCTACACACCCTACAGGCTCAGGCCCCTGGAGCCAAACCTGATGACTGTGCTTGCCCTCTCCAAGGGAATTGTATGTGCCCATTCCAATGGCTGCAACCCATACTAATAGGATAATCCTCCAAAGTCCCTCCGGCCATCCCAATATTTGTGGCTTCCCAGGACAAACAGGGGCAATCTGGGCCCATCTGAGAACCTACCGGCACTCAGACCCGTAAACTGATGTCCCTAGAGGTAAAAAGGAACGTACAGGCCCCTAGTCACCTGACGGATCCATTGTTTGGTTTCCAGGCATCTCTCCTCAGAGGCCTGGATTTCAATAACAGCATATGGCTGTTTCTTGACTCACCCATCAGAACAAATCTCATCTACACATGGGAAACTTGCACGATGGAGCTGTGTGATAGCCTCTCTTTAGGAGAACCCTTCAGGGCCCCAGTGCCACCGCTTCATTCCAAGGTCTCCTTAGACACAAAATCATATTAGGACACATCCACGGGTGATTCCATTTCAACTCAGCCTCCTCGGTTGCTCCCCCTGATCCAGCAGATCTAACCTGTCTTGTTGCTTGGAGACAATTGGAATGCGAGGTGGGCTACCCAGCCATCCATCCTTAGAACCCTGCTCGGAATCGTTGTCCTAGAGCCTACCAACAGGTCTCAATTGCCCTGCAGAAGAATCTTTGCAGTGGGATCTTCTCACAACTCCCATCGTGGGAAAACCCCCATGGCCTCGTGATCCACGACCCCTTCTAGAAAGGGCCATCAGGGACAGAATGTCCAACCTGAGGGATCGTCTGATCCTCGCCCTGACTTCAGATGCACGGACCTCGATTCAGGTCTGTAGATTGTGCCTGCCATATCCTCACCCAGAGACCTAGGCCTAGCTTGGGTTCTCAGACTTCCGTCCTCAGATTGCGGGCCCACAAGCCCTCCAGTTTGGCAATCCAGAACTACATGCAGCACACTGCCTGCCCACTAGAAGAAAAACATTGCCCTCTGGTGCTACCCAGAAACCACAAAAGAGGATCAACCTGCACGCCATTTTGCTGTACCCCCCAAATATAAGGGCTGTCCAGGGAACTAATGCCCTTTTTGACAAAGCCTGAGCCTGGACCTCCTGGCCCCACCCAGAGAGCTGGCTACACACTGAGCACATCGGACCCGCCATGGCCTTAGGTCGTCATCTCTTCTCAACCTCGGTTTTCAGGCTTCAGAACCTAGACCTTATCTCCAATCACGGCCCGGGTTTGAAAATGATGCAGAAATAAGAACTCTTTCCCCATGCAAAGAAACCTTGTGGTTGGCATGTTGTCCAAGGTTCAGTGTAGTTGAAACCAGTGTGGCCCATGAGGCACCGACCCTGCTTGCTGGCCACATTGGTCACAAACACACAATGTGACCCTCAGCCTGAGCCCAGTCCTCAGGTAAGGCCTCTCATTGGCTGGATGGAGAGAGAGCATATTGGGCTTGCCATGCGGCTAGGCCCCAATTTTTAACCGTAATTCGGGTTGTCCCTTCACTCTTCCCCAGGGCTCTGCTTTGGAATTTCTCTTTTGGTGGTACACACCTGAGGTAACAAACCTGAAAGAGTCCTCCCATCCCACAGATTGACGAAAAACAATTGTGATCGGGACATATCCACAGAGAGCAAGATGCGTCCATAGCCCATGAGGCCTCCCCAACATTCCACGCACGGCCTTCGCTGATAAAATATCCAGAGACAAAAGCCTGAGCACGTGCCTCAGACTCGCTCATTCTTCATATCCTGAAGAGTTCTTCAGATAAGAACCTATACTGCACTCGAATGCACCCAAAATATATCGTTTAACCTGGGCACTAATGCACTGTCTGACAACCTGAGCCCGGACCTCGTGACCAACACACAGACAGCTGACCGCACACTGTGCACATCAGACCCGCCATGGCCTTAGGTCATCATCTCTTCCCTACCTCAGTTTTCAGGCTTCAGAACATAGACCTTATTTCCAGTCACTGCCCAGGGGTGACTGTGATGCAGAAATCAGAACTCTTCCTTACCCAGGGCAAGAAACCTTGTGGTTGGCATGTTGTCCAACGTTCAGTGTAGGAGAAAGCAGCATTCACCCTGAGGCCACGCCCATTCTTGAGTGCGACGAGGGCATAAACACGCATTGTGTTCCTCAGCGTGAGTCCTGTCCTCTAGTACGTCCTCAGTGGCTGGACCATTAGATGTCATAATGGGCTTGACATGTCCCTAGGCCCCAATGTTTAACCAGATTTCTGGTTGTCCAGTCGCCCCTCCCCAGGGCTCTACTCTAGAATCCCTCATTTGGTGGGGGACACCTGAGGTTGAAAAACAAAACAAAACAAATCAACAACAACAGAACAACGGACTTCTTCCATCCCACAGAATGACCCCAAACTCTTTGGATGTGGCCAAACCCAAAGAGTAAGACTCGTCCATTTCCCCTGAAGTCACCCGGAAATTTCACGACCATGTGTGACACGATATTCACAGACAAAAACTTGAGCAAGAGCCTCACACTCGCCCTTTTTTCATATCCCGAAGAGTTCTCCTCATGGTCTGTAGATCAGTCCTGCCATACTTATGACCCGAAACATAAGCTGAGTTTGTGTTTTCAGACAACTGTCCAAACAGCCCTGGCCTACACACCCTACAGGCTCAGGCCCCTGGAGCCAAACCTGATGACTGTGCTTGCCCTCTCCAAGGGAATTGTATGTGCCCATTCCAATGGCTGCAACCATACTAATAGGATAATCCTCCAAAGTCCCTCTGGCCATCCCAATATTTGTGGCTTCCCAGGACAAACAGGGGCAATCTGGGCCCATCTGAGAACCTACCGGCACTCAGACCCGTAAACTGATGTCCCTAGAGGTAAAAAGGAACGTACAGGCCCCTAGTCACCTGACGGATCCATTGTTTGGTTTCCAGGCATCTCTCCTCAGAGGCCTGGATTTCAATAACAGCATATGGCTGTTTCTTGACTCACCCATCAGAACAAATCTCATCTACACATGGGAAACTTGCACAATGGAGCTGTGTGATAGCCTCACTTTAGGAGAACCCTTCAGGGCCCCAGTGCCACCGCTTCATTCCAAGGTCTCCTTAGACACAAAATCATATTAGGACACATCCACGGGTGATTCCATTTCAACTCAGCCTCCTCGGTTGCTCCCCATGATCCAGCAGATCTAACCTGTCTTGTTGCTTGGAGACAATTGGAATGCGAGGTGGGCTACCCAGCCATCCATCCTTAGAACCCTGCTCGGAATCCTTGTCCTAGAGCCTACCAACAGGTCTCAATTGCCCTGCAGAAGAATCTTTGCAGTTGGGATCTTCTCACAACTCCCATCGTGGGAAAACCCCCATGGCCTCGTGATCCACGACCCCTTCTAGAAAGGGCCATCAGGGACAGAATGTCCAACCTGAGGGATCGTCTGATCCTCGCCCTGACTTCAGATGCACGGACCTCGATTCAGGTCTGTAGATTGTGCCTGCCATATCCTCACCCAGAGACCTAGGCCTAGCTTGGGTTCTCAGACTTCCGTCCTCAGATTGCGGGCCCACAAGCCCTCCAGTTTGGCAATCCAGAACTACATGCAGCACACTGCCTGCCCACTAGAAGAAAAAAAACATTGCCCTCTGGTGCTACCCAGAAACCACAAAAGAGGATCAACCTGCACGCCATTTTGCTGTACCCCAAATATAAGGGCTGTCCAGGGAACTAATGCCCTTTTTGACAAAGCCTGAGCCTGGACCTCCTGGCCCCACCCAGAGAGCTGGCTACACACTGAGCACATCGGACCCGCCATGGCCTTAGGTCGTCATCTCTCTCTCAACCTCGGTTTTCAGGCTTCAGAACCTAGACCTTATCTCCAATCACGGCCCGGGTTTGAAAATGATGCAGAAATAAGAACTCTTTCCCCATGCAAAGAAACCTTGTGGTTGGCATGTTGTCCAAGGTTCAGTGTAGTTGAAACCAGTGTGGCCCATGAGGCACCGACCCTGCTTGCTGGCCACATTGGTCACAAACACACAATGTGACCCTCAGCCTGAGCCCAGTCCTCAGGTAAGGCCTCTCATTGGCTGGATGGAGAGAGAGCATATTGGGCTTGCCATGCGGCTAGGCCCCAATTTTTAACCGTAATTCGGGTTGTCCCTTCACTCTTCCCCAGGGCTCTGCTTTGGAATTTCTCTTTTGGTGGTACACCTGAGGTAACAAACCTGAAAGAGTCCTCCCATCCCACAGATTGACGAAAAACAATTGTGATCGGGACATATCCACAGAGAGCAAGATGCGTCCATAGCCCATGAGGCCTCCCCAACATTCCACGGCCTTCGCTGATAAAATATCCAGAGACAAAAGCCTGAGCACGTGCCTCAGACTCGCTCATTCTTCATATCCTGAAGAGTTCTTCAGATAAGAACCTATACTGCACTCGAATGCACCCAAAATATATCGTTTAACCTGGGCACTAATGCACTGTCTGACAACCTGAGCCCGGACCTCGTGACCAACACACAGACAGCTGACCGCACACTGTGCACATCAGACCCGCCATGGCCTTAGGTCATCATCTCTTCCCTACCTCAGTTTTCAGGCTTCAGAACATAGACCTTATTTCCAGTCACTGCCCAGGGGTGACTGTGATGCAGAAATCAGAACTCTTCCTTACCCAGGGCAAGAAACCTTGTGGTTGGCATGTTGTCCAACGTTCAGTGTAGGAGAAAGCAGCATTCACACCCTGAGGCCACGCCCATTCTTGAGTGCGACGAGGGCATAAACACGCATTGTGTTCCTCAGCGTGAGTCCTGTCCTCTAGTACGTCCTCAGTGGCTGGACCATTAGATGTCATAATGGGCTTGACATGTCCCTAGGCCCCAATGTTTAACCAGATTTCTGGTTGTCCAGTCGCCCCTCCCCAGGGCTCTACTCTAGAATCCCTCATTTGGTGGGACACCTGAGGTTGAAAAACAAAACAAAACAAATCAACAACAACAGAACAACGGACTTCTTCCATCCCACAGAATGACCCCAAACTCTTTGGATGTGGCCAAACCCAAAGAGTAAGACTCGTCCATTTCCCCTGAAGTCACCCGGAAATTTCACGACCATGTGTGACACGATATTCACAGACAAAAAACTTGAGCAAGAGCCTCACACTCGCCCTTTTTTCATATCCCGAAGAGTTCTCCTCATGGTCTGTAGATCAGTCCTGCCATACTTATGACCCGAAACATAAGCTGAGTTTGTGTTTTCAGACAACTGTCCAAACAGCCCTGGCCTACACACCCTACAGGCTCAGGCCCCTGGAGCCAAACCTGATGACTGTGCTTGCCCTCTCCAAGGGAATTGTATGTGCCCATTCCAATGGCTGCAACCATACTAATAGGATAATCCTCCAAAGTCCCTCTGGCCATCCCAATATTTGTGGCTTCCCAGGACAAACAGGGGCAATCTGGGCCCATCTGAGAACCTACCGGCACTCAGACCCGTAAACTGATGTCCCTAGAGAGTTAAAAGGAACGTACAGGCCCCTAGTCACCTGACGGATCCATTGTTTGGTTTCCAGGCATCTCTCCTCAGAGGCCTGGATTTCAATAACAGCATATGGCTGTTTCTTGACTCACCCATCAGAACAAATCTCATCTACACATGGGAAACTTGCACGATGGAGCTGTGTGAAAGCCTCTCTTTAGGAGAACCCTTCAGGGCCCCAGTGCCACCGCTTCATTCCAAGGTCTCCTTAGACACAAAATCATATTAGGACACATCCACGGGTGATTCCATTTCAACTCAGCCTCCTCGGTTGCTCCCCCTGATCCAGCAGATCTAACCTGTCTTGTTGCTTGGAGACAATTGGAATGCGAGGTGGGCTACCCAGCCATCCATCCTTAGAACCCTGCTCGGAATCGTTGTCCTAGAGCCTACCAACAGGTCTCAATTGCCCTGCAGAAGAATCTTTGCAGTTGGGATCTTCTCACAACTCCCATCGTGGGAAAACCCCCATGGCCTCGTGATCCACGACCCCTTCTAGAAAGGGCCATCAGGGACAGAATGTCCAACCTGAGGGATCGTCTGATCCTCGCCCTGACTTCAGATGCACGGACCTCGATTCAGGTCTGTAGATTGTGCCTGCCAAATCCTCACCCAGAGACCTAGGCCTAGCTTGGGTTCTCAGAACTTCCGTCCTCAGATTGCGGGCCCACAAGCCCTCCAGTTTGGCAATCCAGAACTACATGCAGCACACTGCCTGCCCACTAGAAGAAAAACATTGCCCTCTGGTGCTACCCAGAAACCACAAAAGAGGATCAACCTGCACGCCATTTTGCTGTACCCCAAATATAAGGGCTGTCCAGGGAACTAATGCCCTTTTTGACAAAGCCTGAGCCTGGACCTCCTGGCCCCACCCAGAGAGCTGGCTACACACTGAGCACATCGGACCCGCCATGGCCTTAGGTCGTCATCTCTTCTCAACCTCGGTTTTCAGGCTTCAGAACCTAGACCTTATCTCCAATCACGGCCCGGGTTTGAAAATGATGCAGAAATAAGAACTCTTTCCCCATGCAAAGAAACCTTGTGGTTGGCATGTTGTCCAAGGTTCAGTGTAGTTGAAACCAGTGTGGCCCATGAGGCACCGACCCTGCTTGCTGGCCACATTGGTCACAAACACACAATGTGACCCTCAGCCTGAGCCCAGTCCTCAGGTAAGGCCTCTCATTGGCTGGATGGAGAGAGAGCATATTGGGCTTGCCATGCGGCTAGGCCCCAATTTTTAACCGTAATTCGGGTTGTCCCTTCACTCTTCCCCAGGGCTCTGCTTTGGAATTTCTCTTTTGGTGGTACACCTGAGGTAACAAACCTGAAAGAGTCCTCCCATCCCACAGATTGACGAAAAACAATTGTGATCGGGACATATCCACAGAGAGCAAGATGCGTCCATAGCCCATGAGGCCTCCCCAACATTCCACGGCCTTCGCTGATAAAATATCCAGAGACAAAAGCCTGAGCACGTGCCTCAGACTCGCTCATTCTTCATATCCTGAAGAGTTCTTCAGATAAGAACCTATACTGCACTCGAATGCACCCAAAATATATCGTTTAACCTGGGCACTAATGCACTGTCTGACAACCTGAGCCCGGACCTCGTGACCAACACACAGACAGCTGACCGCACACTGTGTGCACATCAGACCCGCCATGGCCTTAGGTCATCATCTCTTCCCTACCTCAGTTTTCAGGCTTCAGAACATAGACCTTATTTCCAGTCACTGCCCAGGGGTGACTGTGATGCAGAAATCAGAACTCTTCCTTACCCAGGGCAAGAAACCTTGTGGTTGGCATGTTGTCCAACGTTCAGTGTAGGAGAAAGCAGCATTCACCCTGAGGCCACGCCCATTCTTGAGTGCGACGAGGGCATAAACACGCATTGTGATCCTCAGCGTGAGTCCTGTGCTCTAGTACGTCCTCTCAGTGGTTGGACCATTAGATGTCATAATGGGCTTGAAATGTCCCAAGGCCCCAATTTTTAACCAGATTTCTGGTTGTCCAGTTGCCCCTGCCCAGGGCTCTACTCTGGAATCCCTATTTGGTTTGACACCTGAGTTTGAAACTCAAAAGAAAACCAATCAACAACAACAGAACAACGGACTTCTTCCATCCCACAGAATGACCCCAAACTCTTTGGACGAGGACAAACCCCCAGGGAGTAAGACACGTCCATTTCCCATGATGTCACCCGGAATTTCACGACCATGAGTGAGACGATATCCAGGGACAAAAATTTGAGCAAGAGAATCACACTCGCCCTTTTTTCATATCCCGAAGAGTTCTCCTCATGGTCTGTAGATCAGTCCTGCCATACCTATGACCCGAAACATAAGCCGAGTTTGTGTTTTCAGACAACTGTCCAAACAGCCCTGGCCTACACATCCTACAGGCTCAGGCCCCTGGAGCCAAACCTGACGACTGGGCTTGCCCACTCCAAGGGAATTGTATGTGCCCACTCCAATGGCCACAACCCTACTAATACTATAAAAGTCCAAATTCCCTGAGGCCATCCCAATATTGTGGCTTCCCAGGACAAACAGGGGCAATCTGGGCCCATCTGAGCACTTACCTCCACTCAGACCGGAAGACTGATGTCCCCAGAGGTAAAAAGGCAAGGACATGCCCTAGGTAGGTCTATCGGATCCATTGTTTTGGTTTCCAGGCATCTCTCCTCAGAGGCCTGGATTTCAATAACAGCATATGGCTGTTTCTTGACTCACCCATCACAACAAATCTCATCTACACATGGGAAACTTGCACGATGGAGCTGTGTGAAAGCCTCTCTTTAGGAGAACCTTTCAGCACCCAGGGCCACCGCTTCATTCCAAGGTCTCCATAGACACAAAATCATATTAGGACACATCCACGGGAGAGTCCATCTCAACTCATCCTCCTCGGTTGCTCCCCCAGATCCAGCAGATCTAAGCTGTCTTGTTGCTTGGGGACAATTGGAATGCCAGGTGGGCTACCCAGCCATCCATCCTTAGAACCCTGCTCGGAATCGTAGTTCTGGAGCCACCAAGAGGTCTCAATTGTCCTGCAGAAGATTCTTTGCATTTGGGAGCTTCTCACAACTCCCAGCGTGGGAAAACCCCCAAGACCCCGTGATCCACCCCCCCCACTTCAAGAACGGGCCATCAGGGACAGAATGTCCAACCTGAGCGATCGTCTGATCCTCGCCCTGACTAAAGATGCACGAGATCTCGATTCAGGTCTGTAGATTGTGCCTGCCAGATCCTCACCCAGAAACCTAGGCCTAGCTTGGGTTCTCAGACTTCCATCCTCAGACCTCTGGCCCAGGAGCCTTCCAGTTTCGCAATCCAGAACTAATAATGCAGCACTCTGCCTGCCCTCCAGAAGAAAAACATTGCCCTCTGGGGCACCCAGAATCCCCAAATGTGGATCAACCTGCACGCCATTTGGCTGTACACCAAGTATATAGGCTGACTTGGGCACTAATGCCCTTTCTGACACAGCCTGAGCCTGGACCTCCTGGACCCACCCAGACAGCTGGTCGCACACTGAGCACATCGGACCCGTCATGGCCTTAGTTCGTCATCTCTTCTCAACCTCGGTTTTCAGGCTTCACAACCTAGACCTTATCTCCAATCACGGCCCGGGTTTGAAAATGATGCAGACATCAGAATTCTTTCCCCATGGAAAGAAAACTTGTGGATGGCATGTTGTCCAAGGTTCAGTGTTGTTGAAACCAGTGTGGCCCATGAATCCCCGCCCATGCTTGCGGGCCACATTGGTCACAAACACACATTGTGACCCTCAGCCTGAGCCCAGTCCTCAGGTAAGGTCTCAGGGACGGATGGAGAGACAGCATATTGGGCTTGCCATGCCCCTAGGCCCCAATTTTTAACCGTAGTTCCGGTTGTCCCTTCACTCTTCCCCATGGCTCTGCTTTGGAATTCCTCTTTGGTGGGACACCTGAGGCAACAAACCTGAAAGGAGTCCTCCCATCCCACAGATTGACGAAAAACAATTGGGATCGGGCCAAATCCACAGAGAGCAAGATTCGTCCATGGCCCATGAGGCCTCCCCAACATTCCACGGCCATCGCTGATACAAAATCCAGAGACAAAAGCCTGAGCATGCGCCTCAGACTCGTTCATTCTTCATATCCCTGAAAAGTTCTTCAGATAAGAACCTACACGGCACTCGAAGCCACCCAAAATATATAGTCTAACCTGGGCACTAATGCACTGTCTGACAAGCTAAGCCCGGACCTTGTGACCAACACCCCCAGACAGCTGACCGCACCCTGAGCACATCTGACCCGCCATGGCCTTAGGTCATCATCTCTTCCCTACCTCAGTTTTCAGGCTTCAGAACCTAGACCTTATCTCCAATCACTGCCCAGGGGTGACTGTGATGCTGATTCAGAACTCCTCCTTACCCATGGCAAGAAACCTTGTGGTTGGCATGTTGTCCAACGTTCAGTGTACGAGAAACCAGCATTCACCCTGAAGCCCCGCCCATTCTTGAGTGCGAAGAGGGCATAAACATGCATTGTGACCCTCAGCGTGAGTCCTGTCCTCTAGTATGTCCTCTCAGTGGCTGGATCATTAGATGTCATAATGGGCTTGACATGTCTCTAGGCCCCAATTTTTAACCAGATTTCTGGGTGACCAGTCGCCCCTCCCCACGGCTCTTCTCTGGAATCCCTCATTTGTTGGGGCACCTGAGGTTGAAAAACAAAACAAAACAAAACAAATCAACAACAACAGAACAACGGACTTCTTCCATCCCACAGAATGACCCCAAACTCTTTGGACGGGGCCAAACTCCCGAGAGTAAGACTCGTCCATTTCCCATGTAGTCACCCGGAAATTTCACGACCTTGAGGGACACGATATATAGAGACAAAAACTTGAGCAAGAGCCTCACACTCGCCCTTTTTTCAAATCCTGAATAGTTCTCCTCATGGTCTGTAGATCAGTCCTGCCATACCTATGACCCGAAACATAAACCGAGTTTCTGTTTTCAGACAACTGTCCAAACTGCCCTGGCCTACACACCGTACAGGCTCAGGCCCCTGGAGCCAAACATAAAGACTGGGCTTGCCCTCTCCAAGGGAATTGTATGTGCCCATTCCAATGGCCACAACCCTACTAATAGTATAAACCTCAAAAGTCCCTGAGGCCTTCCCAATATTTGTGGCATCCCAGTACAAACAGGGGCAATCTAGGCCCATCTGAGCACCTAACTGCACTCAGACCCGTAGACTGATGTCCCCAGAGGTAAAAAGGAACGAACAGGCCCATAGGCACCTATCGGATCCATTGCTTTGGTTTCCAGGCATCTCTCCTTAGAGATCCTTAGAACCTTTAGAATCCTGCTCTTGCGTCGTTCCTTATGGGTCATCCTTGAGCCATCCAACAGGTCTCGACTCTTCCATAGGAGTACTTGTGCATGGACCACCTCACAACTCATATCATGGAAAGCTTCCAAGGTCACATGATGCCCCCAATCTTCATGAAGTCGGATCATGGAAAGAAACTCCAACCTGAGCCAACGGCTGATCTTCGCCTTGACTTCAGATGCACGAGATCTTGATTAAGCTCTTCAGAGTGCACCTGCTGTGCCCTCACCCCAAAACCTAAGCATAGCTAGTGTTCTCAGACTTCCGTCCTCACTCTCCTGGACCACACGCCCTCCATTTTGGGATTTCCGATGACACAGTGCTGCACTCTGCCTGCCCTCTAGAAGAAAAACGTAGCCCTATGGGTCTACCCAGAAACCTCAAATGAGGATAAACCTGCATGCCACTCAACTGTACACCAATTATATAGTCCAGCCTGTGCACTAATGCCCTGTCTGAAACAACCTGAGGCCTGAATTCCCAACCGACACCCAGACAGCTTGCCGTACACTGAGAACATCTGAACCGCCATGGCCTTAGGTTGCCATCTCTTTCCAACCTGGTTTTCAGGCTACAGAAACCTAGACCTTATCTCTACTCAATTCCCATGGGTGAACATGATGCAGAAATCATAACTCCTCCTTCCCTCTCGCCAGAATCTTGTGGTTGGCATCTTATCCAAAGTTCAGTGTAGGACCCCTGTAGGGCCTACAGGAGTAGTAGTAGGGCCCCTGAGGGTAGTGTAGGGTCCCTGAGGCCCTGCCCATGCTTAAGAGCTGCGGTGGGCACAAACACACATTGGGACCCTCAGTTTGAGCCGTGTCCTCAAGTAAAGCCTCTCAGTGGCTGGACCATGAGCCCGCATATGGGGCCTGCCATGCCCCATGTCACCCAATCTTAACCAGAGGTAGAGACATCTAGTCACCCCTACTCAGGGCTCTGCTCTGGAATCCCTCTTTGGTGTGTCATTTGAGGTAAGTAAACACAGAAATGATTCCTCCCACCCACAGAATGACCCCAATCACTTGGGATCAGGCCATCCCCAGAGAGAAAGACTCCTCCATGGCCCATGAGGCCAGCCCGACATTCCACGGCCACTATTGACACAAAATCCAGAGACATAAGCCTCACCCTTAGGTCATAGCCCAAAAAATTCTCCTCATAGTCTGTAGATCGGGCCTGCCATACCTACGTCCCCAAACCTAAGCCGAGTTTGTGTTTTCAGACTTCTATCCTGACATCCCTGTCCCACACACCCTCCAGGCTGAGGCCCCTGGAGCCACACCTCAGGACTGTGCCTGCCCTCTCCAAGGAAATTCTTCCCATTCCATTGGCCACAACCCTACAGATTAGAAGAAACCTCCAAAGTCCCAGAGGCCATTCCAATAGTGTAGGCCGCCCAGTACAAAGAGGTGTGATCTGTCACAAGCTGAGCAACGACCTCAACTCACCCGCAGACAGATATCCCAAGAGAAAGGTATTAAACTGGACAGGCCCCTAGAACATAATTGGTTCCATTGCCTTTGATTCTAAGCATCTCTCCTCAGAGGCCTGTTTTCCAATACCAGCATATGGGGGATTCCAGAGATACCAATCAGAACAAATCTTGTCTCCACATGGGAAACTTATCCTTTGGAGCTCTGTAAAAACCTCCAGTTAGGAGAAAGCTTCAGGTAACCGGAGCCACCGCCCTATTCCAAGGTCTCCATGGACACAAACCCGCATTATGACCATTCGGCAGGAGAGTACATTTCAACTCAGCCCCGTTGATTACTCCCCCAGAGCCAGAATATCAAACCTGCCTTGTCGCTAGGAGTCAACTGGAATGCAAAGCAGACTCTTTTGGCATCCATCGTTCCATATGGGATGTCCTGGGAGCCTTCCAACAGGTCTTGACTGTCCTGCAGAAGGAATCCTTGCAGATTGGAGCATCTCACAACTCCTATCGTGGGAAAACCTACATGGCCTCATGAGAGGCTCCCCTTTATAAAGGGGCCATCATGGACAGAAACTGCCACCTGAGCCAACTTCTGATCCATTGCTTTGGTTTCTATGTATCTCTCCTCAGAGGCCTGGTTTCCAATATCAGAATATGGGGGTTTCCTAAGGAAACAATCAGAACAGATCTCATCTCCACATGAGAAACTTGCTCTTTGGAGCTGTGTCAATACCTCAGGTTAGGAGGATCCTTCAGGGCGCTGGCACCATGGCCCAATTCCAAGGTCTCCAAGGACACAAACTTACATTATGATCCATCCTCAGGAGAGTCCATTTCAAATCAGCCCCCTCGGCTGCTCACCCAGAGCCAGCAGATCAAACCTGCCTTGTCACTAGGAGACAGTTGGAATGCGAGGTGGGCTGCCCAGGCATCCATCCTTAGAACCCTGCTCTGGAGAATTTCTTTATGGGACGTCTTGAATCCAACCAACCTGTCCTGACTGTCTCGCAGAATGAATCCTTGTGGTTTGAAGCATCACACAATCCCACTGTGAGAAAACCTCCATTTCCTCATGATGCCCCACACCTTCGTAAATGGGCCATCATGGACAGAAACTCCATCCTAAGCCAAAGTCTGATCCGCGCCCTGAATTCAGAAGCACGAGATCTCGATTCAGCACTTGAGAGTGTGCCTGCTGTGCCCTCGCCCCGAAACCTAAGCCTAACTTGTGTTCTCAGACTTCCGTCTTCACAATCCTGGCCACACCCCTCCAGTTTGGCAATTCTGGAGACACAATGCAGCACTCTGCCTGCCCTCCAGAAGAAAAAAAATGTTGCCCTATAGGGCTAACCAGAAATTCCAAATGAGTAACAACCTGCATGCCACTCGACCATACCCCAATTATACAATCTAACCTGTGCACTAAAGCCCTGTCTGACACAGCCTGAAGGCAGACCTCCAGTCCAACACCCAGACAGCTGGCCGTACACTGAGCATATCAAACCCACAATGGCTTTCGGCCATCATCTCTACCCAAACTCAGTTTTCACCTTCTGAACCTAGACCTTATCTCCACTCACTGCTCAGGAGTGAACGTGATACAAGAATCAGAACTTCTCCATCGCCATGGCAAGAAACCTTGTGGTTGGCATGTGGTCCAACGTTCATTGTGGTAGAAAGCAGCATGGACTATGAGGCCCCACCTATCCCTGAGGGCTACAATTTGCACAAACACACATTGTGACCCTCAGCGTGAGCCCTATCCTCATGTAAAGCCTATTAGTGACTGGAACAACAGCCCACATATGGGGCTTGCCAAGCCCCTAGTCCCCCAATCTCAACCAGAGTTAGAGATGTCTAGTCACCCCTACTCAGGGCACTGCCCTGGAATCCCTCTTTGGTGGGACACCTGAGGTAAAAAAAAATATATATATATACAGAAAGGACTCTTCCCATCCACAGAATGATCCCAACCACTTGGGATCAGGCCAAATCACCAGAGAAAGACTTGTCCATGGCCCTTGAGGACACCCCGACATTCCACGGCCACCGTAGGCACAAAATCCAGAGACAAAAGCCTGAGCAAACGCCACATACTCGCCCTTTGTTCATAGCCCGGAAAATTCTCACGGTCTGTAGATCGAGCCTTCATACATACATCCTCAAACCTAAGCTGAGTTTGTGTTTTCAGACTTCTGTCCCCACAGTCCTGGCCCACACACCATCCAAGCTGGGGCCCCTGGAGCCACACCTGATGACTGTGGCTTCCTTCTCCAGAGGAATTCTGCCATTTCCATTGGCCACAACCCTATAGATTAGGAGAAACCTCCAAACTCCCCGAGGCCATCCCAATAGTGTTGGCTGCCCGGGACAAACAGGGATGATCTTTCACAAGTTAGGAAACTACCTCCACTCAGACCCAGAGACAGATATCCCCATAGAATAAGATTGAACTGGACAGGCACTTAGGCCCTAATCAGATCCATTGCTTTTGTTTCCAGGCATCTCTCCTCAGAGGCCTGGTTACCAATACCAGCATATGGGGGATTACTGAGGCACTCATAGAAAAATCTCGTCTCCACATAGGAAATGTACTCTTTGGAGCTCTATAAAAACCTCTGTATAGGAGAATCTTTCAGGGCCCCGGATCAAGCGCCCCATTCCAAGGTCTCCATGGATTTAAACCCACATTATAATCTATCCTCGGTAGAGTCCATGTCAACTCATCCCCCTTGGTTTCTCCCCCCAGGGCCTGCAGATCAAACCTGCCTTGTTGCTAGGAGACAACTAGAATGGGAGGCGGGCTGCCCAGGCATCCATCCTTAGAACCCTACTCTGGAGTCGTTCCATATGGGACATCCTAGAGCCATCCAACAGGTCTCAAGTGTCCCACAGAAGGAATCTTTGCAGTCTGGTGCATCTCACAACTCCCATTGTGGGAAAATCTTCATGGCCTCTTGAGACGCTCCACTTTATAAAGGGGCCATCATGGACAGAAACTCCAACCTGAGCAAACGTCTGATATTAGCCCTGGCTTCAGGTGCATGAGATCTTGATTCAGGTCTGCAGAGTGTGCCTTCTGCGCCCTCACCCCAAAAAAAAACTAAGCCTAGCTTGTGTTCTCAGACTACAGTCCTCACACCCCCCTGCCCCCAAAGCCCTACAGTTTGGCAATACTGGGGCCACAATGCAGCACTCTGCCTGCCCTCCAGAAGAAAAAAACTTTGCCTTATGGAGCTACCTAGAAACCCGAATGAGGATCAACTGAACGCCACTCGACTGCACCCCAAAATATACAGTCTACCCTGTCTAATGCCCTGTCTGACACAGCATGAGCCCACACCTCCAGACCTACGCTCAACAGCTAGCCACACACTGAGCTCATTGTACCCATCAGGTCCTTAGGTCTTCATCTCTTCCCAACCTCGGGTTTCGGGTTTCAGAACCTAGACCTAAACTCCAATCACTGTCCAGGGGTGAACGTGATGCAGAAATCACAAACTCTTCCTTCGCCATGGCCGGAAACCTTGTGGTTGGCATATTCTCCAACGTTCAGTGTAGGAGAATCCAGCGTGGCCCATGAGGCCCTTCCCATGCTTGAGGGCCTTGTTGGGCACAAATAGGCATTGTGACCCTCAGCATGAGCCCTGTCCTCAAGGAAGACCTCTCAGTGTCTGAATCAAGAGCCCACATATTGGACTTGCCATGCCCCTAGGCCCCCAAACTTAAACAGAGGTGGGGTTATCCAGTTGTCCCTACCAAGGACTCTGCTCGGGAATCCCTCTTTTATTGGCACACATGAGGTACATAAATAAAATAAAAAAACAGAAAGGACACCTCCCATCCCACAGAATGTACCCAAACTCTTGGGATTGGGTCAAATCCTCAGAGAAGAAAAGCCGTCCACAACCCATGAGGCCACGCCAGCATTCGACCCACATTGTTGACACAAATCCAGAGACAAAACCTGAGCAAGCACCTCAAACTCACCCTTTTTCATATCCCGAAGTGTTATCACGGTCTGTAGATTGGGCATGCCATACCTATGTCCCCAATCCTAAGGGGAATTTGTGTTTTCAGACTTCTGTCCCCACAGGCCTGACCCACACAACCTCCAGGCTGGGCCCCTAGAGCCAAACTCAGAACTGTGCCTGCCCTCTCCAGGGGATTTCTGCCCATTCCATTGGCCACAACCCTATAGATTAGGAGAAACTCCAAAATCCGGAGGCCATTCCCAATATTATAGGCTGCCTAGGACAAACAGGGGCGATCTGACACAAGCCGAGCAACTACCTCCCCTCAGATCCATAGACACGTATCCCCAGGAAAGAGATTGAACCGGACAGGCACCAGGGCCCTAATCATATCCATTGCTTTTGTTTCCAGGCATCTCTCCTCAGAGGCCTGGTTTCCAATACCAGCATATGGGAGATTCCTTAGGCAATCATCAAAACAATTCTCTTCTCTACATAGGAAACGTAATCTTTAAGCTCCATCAAAACCTCCGGTTATGAACATCCCTCAAGGCCACGGATCAAGCACCCCATTCCAAGGTCTCCATGGACACAAATGCACATTATGACCCATCCTCAACTCACCCATTTCAACACACACCCCCGCCTCGGTTACTCCCCTAGATCCAGCAGATCGAACTTGCCTTGGCGCTATGAGACACCTGGAATGGGAGGCAGGCTGCCCAGGCATCCATCCTTAGAACCCTGCTCTGGATAACTTCCTTATGGGATGTCCTGGAGCCATCCAGCAGGTCTCGACTGTCCCACGGAAGGAATCATTGCGGTTTGGAGCATCTCACAATTCCCATCGTGGGAAAACCTCCATGGCCTCGTGACACCCTCCCCTTCATGAAGGGGCCGTCATGGACAGAAACTCCAACCTGAGCCAACGTCTGATCCTAGCTCTGTCTTCAGGTACACGGGATCTCGAATCATCTCTGCAGAGGGTTCCTGCCGTCCCCTCACCCCGAAATCTAAGTCTGGCTTGTGTTCTCAGAATTTTTTCCTCACACTCCTGGCCCACAAGCCTTCCAGTTTGGGAATTCTGGAGCCACTATGTGGCACTGTGTCTTCCTTCCAGAAGAAAAACGTTGCCCTCTGGGGCTACCCAGTAACCACAAATGAGTACCAACCTGCACGAAACTCGACTGCACCCCAATGATACAGTCTAGCCTGGGCACTAATTCCCTGTCTGCCACAGCCTGAGCCTGCACCTCCCAACCCACACTCAACAGCTGGCCAAACACTGAGCACATCAGTCACACCATGGCCTTAGGTCTTCATCTCTTCCCAACCTCAGTTTTCAGGCTTCAGAACCTAGACCTTAAATCCAATCACAGTCCAGGAGTGAAAGTGTTGCAGAAATTAGAACTCCTTCTTCCCCATGGCCAGAAAACTTGTGGTTGCCATATTGTGCAACATTCAGTGTAGGAGACCAGCATGGTACATTAGGCCACGCCCTGACTTGAGGGGCTCCTTGGGCACAAAAAACACATTGTGAAACTCAATGTGAGCCCTATGCTCAAGGAAGGCCTCTCAGTGTCTGGACCAAGAGCCCACATATGGGGCTTGCCATGTTCTTAGGTCCCAATGTTAACCAGAGTTCTGGTTGTCCAGTCGCCCCTCCCCAGGACTCTGCTGTGGAATCCCTCTTTTGGTGGTCCACCTGAGGTAAAAAAAAAAAAAAAAAAAAAAAAAAAAAAAAAGAAAGGCCTCCTCCCTTCCCACAGAATGACCCCAAACTCTTGGGATTGGGTCAAATCCCCAGAAAGGGAGCCTCATCGATGGCCCATGAGGACACCCGGACATTCCATGGCAATCGGTGACACATATCCAGAAAAAAATAAGCATGAGCAAGCACCTCACTTTCGCCCTTTGTTCATATCCCGAAGAGTTCTCCTCACGGTCTATATATCGGGGCCGGTCATACCTACAGACCCAAACCTAAGTGGAATTTGTGTTTTTCAGACTTTTGTCCAAATAGCCCTGGACCACACATGCTCCACACTTGGGTCCCTGGAGCCACACCTCATGACTGTGCTTCCCTTTCAAGAGAATTCTTCCCATTCCATTGGCCACAACCTTGCAAATTACGAAAAACCTCCAAAGTTACCGAGGCCATCCCAATAGTGTAGGCCGCTCAGGACAAACAGGTGTGATCTCAAACCAGCTGAGCAACTACCTCCACTCAGACAAAAGATGTCCCCAGAGAAGAATATTGAACCGGACAGGCCCCTAGGCCCTAATCAGATCCATTGCTTTGGTTTCCAGGCATCTCTCCTCAGAGGCCTCATTTCCAATACCAGCAAATGGTGGTTTCCTGAGGCACCAATAAGAACAAATCTCGTCTCCCCCCATGGAAAACTTGCTCATTGGAGCTTTGTTATCACCTCTGGTTAGGAGAATCCTTCAGGGCCCTGGTGCCACTGCCCCATATCAAGGTCTCAATGGACTCAAACCAACCTTAAGACCATCCTCAGGAAAGTCCATTTCAACTCATTTAAGACCATCCTCAGGAAAGTCCATTCCAACTCAGCCCCCTATGATGCTACCCCAAGCCAGCAGATCAAATGTTTCTTGTTGCTAGGAGACATTTGGAATTGAGGCTGTCTGCCAGGGCATCCATACTTAGAACCCTTTTCTGGAAAAATACCTTAGGAGACGTCCTGGAGCCATCCAACAAATCTTAATTGTCCCACAGAAGGAATCCTTGCGGTTTGGAGCATCTCACAACTCTAATAGTGGGAAAACACCCCATGGCCTCATAATGCCCCCCCCCCCTTCATGAAGGGGCCAACATGGACAGAAACTCCAACCTGAGCCAAAGTCTGATCCTCGACCTGACTTCAGACTCATGAGATCTCAATTCAGCTCTGCAGAGTGTGCCTGCCATGTCCATTCCCCGAAACCTAAGCCTAGCTTGTGTTCTCAGAATTCCGTCCTCACTCTCCTGGCCCACAAGCCCTCCAGTTTGGGAATTCCGAAGCCACATTGCAGCACTCTGCCTGCCCTCCAGAAGAAAAAAACTTTGCCCTATGCTGCTAATAAGAAACCCCAAATGATTATCTAATGCATGCCACTCGACTGTAAAGCAATTATACAGCCTACCCTGAATATGGATGCCCTGTCTGGCACAGCCTGAGACAAGACATCCCAAACGACACCTAGACAGCTGGCTCCAACCTGGACACAAGGGACCCGCTATGGCTGTAGTTCGTCATCTCTTCCCAACCTCGGTTTGCAGGCTTCAGAACATAGACCTTATCTCCAATCACTGCCCAGGGGTGAACGTGATGCAGAAATTAGAATTCCTCCTTCCCCCATGGCCAGAAACCTTGTGGTTGGCATGTTGTCCAACATTCAATGTGGGAAAACCTGCATTGTCGGAAAGGCCACGCCAGTGCTTGAGGGCCGCCTAGGGCACAGACATGCATTGTGACCTGTAGCGTGAGTCCCGTATTAAAGTAACGCCTCTCAGTGGCTGGACCAAGATCCTGCATATGGGGTTTGTCATATCCATAGTCCCCCAGGCTTAACCAGAGAGCTAGTATTCCAGTAGTCAATACCCATTGCTATGCTCCAGAATCCCTCTACTGGGGGGACACATGAAGCAGAAAAAAACAGGACTCTTCCCTTCCCACAGAATGACCCCAAACTCTTGGGGGCTGGACAAACTACCAGAGAGGGAGACTTCTACGACCCATGAGGCAACTCCTACATTAAACGGCCATTGTGGACAAAATATCCAGAGACAAAAGACTGAGCGACTGCCTCCCTCTCACCCTTCTTTCATATCCAGAGGAGCTCCCCTCACGGACTGTAGATCAGGCCTGCCATAACCTCGGCCCCAAACCTGAGCTGAGTTTGGGTTTTTGGATGTCTGTCTGCACAGCCGTGGCCCACACCGCCTCCAGGCTGGGGTCTCTGGAGCCACACCACAGAACTGTGCCTGCTTTCTCCTAAGAAACTGCCCGTTCCATTGGCCACAACTCTACAAAATAGTAGAAACCCTCAAGGTCCCCAAGGACATCCCACTACCGCAAGCCGCACTGGACAAACAGGGGCATTATGACACCAGCTGAGCAACTACTACCTCCATGCAGACACACAGACTGTTATCCGCAGAGAAAGAAGATTGAACCAGACAGGCCCCTAGGCCCTATTATGAACTCTTGCTTTGGTGTCCAGGTATCACTCCTCAGAGGCCTGGGTTCGTAGACCAGCATATGGGGCTATCCTGAGGCACCAGACAGAACACCTCTCATCTCCCACATGGAAAGCTTCCTTGTTGGAGTTGTGTCAAACCCTTCGGGTTGGAGAATCCTGCAGAGTCCCTTAGCTACTGCCACATTCCAAGGTCTCCATGGCCACCAACCCACATTATGACTCATCCTCAGGAAAGTCCATTTAAACTCAGCCTTCTGGGTAGCTCACCCAAGAGCCCGCAGATTGAGCGTGCCTTGTCTCGACCAGGCAATGGGAAGGTGAGTTGGCGTTTCTCGGCATCCATGCTTAGGCCCCTGCTCTCGAGTCTTTCTGTATGGGGCATCCTGGAACCATCCAATAGTACTCGACTGTCCTGAAGAAGGAAACTTTGAAGTTTGGAGCAGCTCACAACTCCCAGCGTAGGGAAACCTCCCTGGCCTCATGACGCCCCCACCCCCTTCAGGAAGGGGCCGTCATGGACACAAACTCCAGCTTGAGGCAACATCTGATACTCGCCCTGACCTCAGATGCAGGAGATCTCGATTCAGCCTCTGCACAGTGGGCCCAGACCTCGTGCTACCTTGTGTTTTCAGACTTCCTTCCTCACACTCCTGGCAAACATGTCCTCAAGACTTGGAATTCTGGAACCAAAATGCAGCCCTATGCTGGCCCTCCAGAAGAAAAACGTTGCTCTATGGGGATCTCCATAAACCCCAAATGAGGATCAACCTGCTCGGTTCTCGACCTCACCCCAATTGGATTGTTCGGGTTGTCCATTCATCCCCTCCCCAGAGCTCTGCTTTGGAATCCCTCTTTTGGTGGGACACCTGAGGTAACAAAACTAAAAGGACTCCTCCCATCCTTCAGATTGACCCAAAACAATTGGGATTGGACCAAATTCACAGAGAGGAAGTCTCGTCCATGGCCCATGAGGCCTCCCCGAGATTCCACAGCCATCGTTGACAACAAATCCAGAGACAAAAGTCTGAGCAAGCGCCTCACACTCGCTCTTTTGTCGTATCCCGAAGAGTTCTCCTCACGGTCTGTAGATCGGGCCTGCCATACCTACTTCCCAAACCTAAGCCGAGTTTGTGTTTTCAGACTTCTGTCCCCACATTCCTGGCCCACAGACCCTTCAGGCTGGGGCCCCTGGAGCCACACATCAGGACTGTACCTGTCCATACCACGGGAATTCTGCCCATTTCATTGTCCACAATCGTACAAATTAGGAAAAACCTCCAGAGTCCCCAAGGACATCCCAATAATGTAGGCCGCCCAGGACAAACAAGGGTCATCTGAAATCAGCTGAGCATCTTCCTCTACTCAGCGTAGATGGATGTCCCCAGAGAAGAAGATTGAATCAGGCTCCTAGGCCTGAATCAGATTCATTGCTTTCGGTTACAGGTATCTCTCTCCTCAGAGGCCTGGTTTCCAATATTAGCATATGTGGATATCATGAGGCAGCAATCAGAACAAATCTCTTCTCCACATGGGAAAATCATCCTTTAAAGATGTCTCAAAACCTCCAGTTAGGAGAATCCTTCAGGGCCTGTGTTCCACTGCCCCATTACAAGGTCTCCATAGACACAAAACACATTAGGACCCATCCACAGGAGAGTCCATTTCAACTGAGCGTATTCGGTTGCTCCGCGATATCCAGCAGATCTAACTAGTCTTGATGCTAGGAGACAATTGGAATGTGAGGTGGACTACCCCGCCATCCATCCTTAAAACCCTGCTCGGAATCGTTGGCCTGGAGCCAACCAACAGGTCTCAATTTTCCTGCAGAAGAATCTTTGCAGTTGGGAGCTTCTCAGAACTCCCATTGTGAGAGAACCCCCATGGCCACATGATCCCACCCCCTTCATAAAGGGGCCATCAGGGACATAAGGTCCAACCTGAGCGATCGTCTGATCCTCACCCTGACTTCAGATGCACGAGATCTCTGTTCAGGTCTGTATATTGTGCCTGCCATGTCCTCACCCAGAAACCTAAGCCTTGCTTGTGTCCTCAGACTTCTGTACACAGACTACTGGCTCACAAGACCTCCAGTTTGGCAATCCAGAACTACAATGCAGCACTCCACCTGCCCTGCAGAAGAAATACATTGCCCTCTGGGGCTACCTAGAAACCCCAAATGAAGATCAACCTGCACGACACTTGGCTATACCCAAAATATATAGGATGACCTTGGCAATAATGCCCTTTCTGACGCAGCCTGAGCCTGGACCTCCTAGGCCCACCCAGACAGCTGGCTACAAACTGAGAACTTCAGACCCCCAATGGCCTTAGGTCGTTATCCCTTCCCAACCTCAGTTTTCAGGCTTCAGAACCTAGACCTTATCTCCAATCACTGCCCAGGTTTGAAAATGATGCAGAAATCACAACTCCTTCCCGATGGCAGGAAAACTTGTGGTTGGCTTGTTGTCCAACGTTCAGTGTAGTGGAAACCAGTGTGTCCCGTGAGGCCCCGCCATTGCTCGCGGTCCAGATAGGTAGCAAACACACATTGTGACCCTCAGCCTTAGCCCAGTCCTCAGGTAAGGCCTCTCAGTGGCTGGATGAAGAGACAGCATATTGGGCTTGCCATGTCCCTAGGCCCCAATTTTTAACCATAGTTCGTGTTGTCCCTTCACTCTTCCCCAGGGCTCTGCTTTGGAATTCCTCTTTTGGTGGGACACCTGATGTAACAACCCTGAAAGGAGTCGTCCATCCAACAGATTCACGAAAAACAATTGGGATATGGCCAAATCAACAGAGAGCAAGATTCGTCCATGGCCCATGAGGCCTCCTCGACATTCCACGGCCATCGCTGATACAAAATCCAGAGACAAAAGCCTAAGCAAGCGCCTCAGACTCGCACTATCTTCATATCCTGAAGATGTCTTCTCATGGTTTGTAGTTCGGGCCTGCCATACCTACGTCCCCAAACAAAAGCTGAGTTTGTGTTTTCAGACTTCTGTCCTCAAAGTCCTGGGCCACATACCCTCCAGGCTGGGGACCCTGGAGCCACACATTAGGACTGTGACTACCCAATCCATGGGAATTCTGCCCATTCCATTGTCCAAAATCGTACAAGTTAGGAGAACCCTCAAAAGTCCCTGAGGCCATCCCAATAGTATAGGTCGCCCGGGACAAAAAAGATCAGTCTGACACCAGCTGAGCATCTACTTCCACTCATACCCTAGATGGATGTCCCCAGAGAAGAAGATTGAACCAGACAGGACCCTAGGCCAAAATCGGATCCATTGCTTTGGTTTACAGGCATGTCTCCTCAAAACCCTGGATTCCAATACCAGCATTGGGGTTTTCCTGAGGCACCCATCAGAACAAACCTCGTCTCCACAAGGAAACTTGTGCATGGGAGCTATGTCAAAAGCTTAGGAGAATACTTCAGGGTCCCGGTGCCACCGCCCCATTCCAAGGCCCTCATGGACACAAACACACATTAGACCCATCCTCAGGAAAGTCCATTTCAACTCAGCCACCCCGGTTGCTCCCGCAGAGCCGTCAGATCCTAACTGTCTTGTCGCTAGGAGACAATTGGAATGCGAGGCGGTCTTCCCAGGCATCCATCCTCGAACGTTGGTCTGGACTCATCCATATGGGATGTCCTGGAGCTGTCCAACAGGTCTCAATTGTCCCGCAGAAGGAATCGTAGGAGGGGGCATCCCACCACTCCCACCGTGGGAAAACCTCCACGGCCTCGAGATTCGGCTCCCTTCATGAAGGGGCCGTCATGAACAGAAAATCCAAGCTGAGCCAACGTCTGATCCTCGCTCTGACTTAAGATGCATGAGATATTGCTTCAGATCTTCAGGGGGTACATGCCGTGCCCTCACCCTGAAACCCAAGTCTAGATGTCCCTAGGACCCAATTTTAACCAGATTTCTGGTTGTCCAATTGCCCCTCCCCAGGGCTCTACTCTGGAATCCCTCATTTGGAGGGACGCCTGAGTTTGAAGAACAAAACAATACAACAACAACAACAACAAAAAACGGACTTATTCCGTCCCACAGACTGACCCCAAACTCTTTGGATTGGGCCAAACCCCAAGGGAGTAAGACTCGTCTATTTCCCATGAAGTCACCCGGAAATTTCATGACCATGAATGGCTTGAAATCCAGAGATAAATACTTGAGCAAGAGCCTCACACTCGCCCTTTTTTCATATCCCGAAGAGTTCTCCTCATGGTCTGTAGATCAGTCCTGCCATACCTATGACCCGAAACATAAGCCGAGTTTCTGTTTTCAGACAACTGTCCCAACAGCTCTGGCATACACACCCTACAGGCTCAGGCCCCTGAGGCCAAACCTGAGAACTGTGCTTGCCCTCTCCAAGGGAATTGTATGTGCCCATTCAATGGCCACAACCCTACTAAGAGGATAAACCTCCAAAATTCCTGAGGCCATCCAAATAGTTGTGGCTTCCCAACAAACAGGGGCAATCTGAGCCCATCTGAGCATCTACCTGCACTCAGACCCGTAGACTGATATCCCCAGAGGTAATAAGGAACGAACAGGCCCCTAGGCACCTATCGGACCCATTACTTTGGTGTCGAGGCATCTCTCCTCAGAGGCCTGGATTTCAATAACAGCATATGGCTGTTTCTTGACTCACCCATCAGAACAAATCTCATCTACACATGGGAAACTTGCTTGATGGAGCTGTGTGTGAAAGCCTCTCTTTAGGAGAACCCTTCAGGGCCCCAGTGCCACCGCTTCATTCCAAGGTCTCCATAGACACAAAATCATATTAGGTCACATCCACGGGAGAGTCCATTTCAACTCAGGCTCCTCGGTTGCTCCCCCAGATCCAGCAGATCTGACCTGTCTTGTTGATTGGAGACAATTGGAATGCGAGGTGGGCTACCCAGCCATCCATCCTTAGAACTCTGCTCGGAATCTTTGTCCTGGAGCCAACCAACTGGTCTCAATTGTTCTGCAGAAGAATCTTAGCAGTTGGGAGCTTCTCACAAACTCCCATCGTGGGAAAAACCCCCATGGCCTCGTGATCCACCCCCCTTTCAAGAAGGGGCCATCAGGGACAGAATGTCCAACCTGAGCGATCGTCTGATCCTCGCCCTGACTTCAGATGCACGAGATCTCGATTCAGGTCTGTAGATTGTGCCTGCCATATCCTCACCCAGAAAAAACCCGGGGCCTAGCTTGGGTTCTAAGACCTCAGTCCTCAGACTCCTGGCACACAAGCCCTCCAGTTTGGCAATCCAGAACTACAATGCAGCACTCTGCCTGCCCTCCAGAAGAAAAACATTGCCCTCTGGGGCTACCCAGAAACCCCCAATGAGGATCAACCTGCACGGCATCCGGCTGTATAGGCTGACATGGGCACTAATGCCCTTTCTGACACAGCCTGAGCGTGGACCTCCTGGCCTCACCCAGACAGCTGGCCACACACTGAGCACATCGGACCCGCCATGGCCTTAGGTCGTCATTTCTTCTCAACCTCGGTTTTCAGGCTTCAGAACCTGGACCTTATCTCCAATCACTACCCGGGTTTGAAAATGATGCAGAAATAAGAACTCTTTCCCCATGGCAAGTAACCTTGTGGTTGGCATGTTGTCCAAGTTTCAGTGTAGATGAAACCAGTGTGGCAGATGAGGCCCCGCCCATTCTTGTGGGCCACATTGGTCACAAACACACATTGTGACCCTCAGCCTGAGCCCAGTCCTCAGGTAAGGCCTCTCAGTGGCTGGATGGAGAGACAGCATATTGGGCTTGCCATGCCCCTAGGCCTCAATTTTTAACCATAGTTCGGGTTGTCCCTTCAGTCTTCCCCAGGGCTCTGCTTTGGAATTCCTCTTTTGGTGGGACACCTGAGGTAACAAACATGAAAGGCGTCCTCCCATCCCACACACATTGCCGAAAACGATTGGGATCGGGCCAAATCCACAGAGAGCAAGATTCGTCCATGGCCCATGAGGCCTCCCCAACATTCCACGGCCATCGCTGATACAAAATCCAGAGATAAAATCCTGAGGACGCACCTCAGACTCGCTCATTCTTCATATCCTCAAGAGTTCTTCAGATAAGAACCTACACGGCATTCGAATGCACCCAAAATATATAGTCTAACCTGGGCACTAATGCACTGTCTAACAACCTGAGCCCAGACCTCGTGACCCACACCCTGACAGCTGACCGTACACTGAGCACATCAACCCGCCATGGCCTTAGGTCATCATTACTTCCCCACCTCAGTTTTCAGACTTCAGAACCTAGAGCTTATCTCCAATCACTGCCCAGGGGTGACTGTGATGCAGAAATCAGAACTCTTCCTTACCCATGTCTAGAAACCTTGTGGTTGGCATGATGTCAAACGTTCAGTGTAAGAGAAACCAGCATTCACCCTGAGGCCCCGTCGATGCTTGAGTGCGACGAGGGCATAAACACGCATTGTGACCCTCAGCGTGAGACCTGTCCTCTAGTACGTCCTCTCAGTGGCTGGCCCATTAGATGTCATAATGGGCTGGACATGTACCTAGGCCCCAATTTTAACCAGATTTCTGGTTGTCCATCGCCCCTCCCCAGCGCTCCACTCTGGATTCCCTCATTTGGTGGGACACCTGAGGTTGAAAAACAAAACAAAACAAATCAACAACAACAGAACAAAGGACTTCTTCCATCCCACAGAATGACCCCAAACTCTTTGGACGGGGACAAACCCCCAGAGAGTAAGACTCGTCCAATTCCCATGAAGTCACCCGGAAATTTCACGACCATGAGTGACACGATATCCAGAGACAAAAAAAACTTGAGCAAGAGCCTCACCGTCGCCCTTTTTTCATATCCAGAAGAGTTCTCCTCATGGTCTGTAGATCAGTCCTGCCATACCTATGACCCGAAACATAAGCCGAGTTTGTGTTTTCAGACAACTGTCCAAACAGCCCTGGCCAACACACCCTACAGGCTCAGGCCCCAGGAGCCAAACCTGACGACTGTGCTTGCCCTCTCCAAGGGAATTGTATGTGCCCATTCCAATGGCCACAACCCTACTAAGAGAATCAACATCCAAAGTCACTGAGGCCATCCCAATATTTGTGGCTTCCCAGGACAAACAGGTGCAATCTGGGCCCATCTGAGCACCTACCTGCACTCAGACCCGTAGACTGATGTCCCCAGAGGTAAAAAGTAACGAACAGGCACCTAGGCACCTATCGGATCCATTGGTTTGGATTCCAGGCATCTCTCCTCAGAGGCCTGGATTTCAATAACAGCATATGGCTGTTTCTTGACTCACCCATCAGAACAAATCTCATCTACACATGGGAAACTTGCACGATGGAGCTGTGTGAAAGCCTCTCTTTAGGAGAATCTTCAGGGCCCCAGTGCCACCGCTTCATTCCAAGATCTCCATAGACACAAAATCATATTAGGACACATCCATGGGAGAGTCCATTTAAACTCAGCCTCTTCGGTTGCTCCACCAGATCAAGCAGATCTAACATGTCTTGTTGCTTGTAGAAAATTGGAATGCGAGGGGGGCTACCCAGGCATCCATCCTTAAAACCATGCTCAGAATTGTTGTCCTGGAGCCATCCAACAGGTCTCAATGGTCCTGCAGAAGAATCTTTGCAGTAGGGAGCTTCTCACAACTCCCATCGTGGGAAAAGCCCCATGGCCTCGTGATCCAACCCCCCTTCAAGAAGGGGCCATCAGGGACAGAATGTCCAACCTGAGCGATCGTCTGATCCTCGCCCTGACTTCAGATGCATGAGATCTCGATTCGGGTCTGTAGATTGTGCCTGCCATATCCTCACACAGAAACCGAGGACTAGCTTGGGTTCTAAGACCTCAGTCCTCAGACTCTTGGCCCACAAGCCCTCCAGTTTAGCAATCCAGAACTACAATGCAGCACTCTGCCTGCCTTCCAGAAGAAAATCATTGCCCTCTGGGGCTACCCAGAAACCCCCAATGAGGATCAACCTGCACGGCATTCGGCTGTATAGGCTGATCTGGGAACTAATGCCCTTTCTGACACAGCCTGAGCGTGGACCTCCTGGCCCCACCCAGACAGCTGGCCGCACACTGCGCACATCTGACCCGCCATGGCCTTAGGTCGTCATTTCTTCTCAACCGCGGTTTTCAGGCTTCAGAACCTAGACCTAATCTCCAATCACGGCCCGGGTTTGAATATGATGCAGAAATAAGAACTCTTTCCCCATGGCAAGACCTTGTGGTTGGCATGTTGTCCAAGTTTCAGTGTAGATGAAACCAGTGTGGCTGATGAGGCCCCGCCCATTCTTGCGGGCCACATTGGTCACAAACACACATTGTGACCCTCAGCCTGAGCCCAGTACTCAGGTAAGGCCTCTCAGTGGCTGGATGGAGAGACAGCATATTGGGATTGCCATGCCCCTAGGCCCCAATTTTTAACCATAGTTCGGGTTGTCCCTTCAGTCTTCCCCAGGGCTCTGCTTTGGAATTCCTCTTTTGGTGGGACACCTGAGGTATCAAACATGAAAGGCGTCCTCCCATCCCAAGGATTGCTGGAAAACAATTGGGATCGGGCCAAATCCACGGAGAGCAAGATTCGTACATGGCCCATGAGGCCACCCCAACATTCCACGGCCATCGCTGATACAAAATCCAGAGATAAAAGCCTGAGCACGCGCCTCAGGCTAGATCATTCTTCATATCCTGAAGAGTTCTTCAGATAAGAACCTACACGGCACTCGAAAGCACCAAAAATATATAGTCTAACCTGGGCCCTAATGCTCTGTCTGACAACCTGAGGCCGGACCTCGTGACCAACACCCAGACAGCTGACCGCACACTGAGCACATCAGACCCGCCATAGCCTTATGTCATCATCTCTTCCCTACCTCAGTTTTCAAGCTTCAGAACCTAGAGCTTATCTCCAATCACTGCCCAGGGGTGACTGTGATGCAGAAATCAGAACTCTTCCTTACCCATGTCAAGGAACCTTGTGGTTGGCATGATGTCAAACGTTCAGTGTAAGAGAAACCAGCCTTCACCCCGAGGCCCCGCCCATTCTTTAGTGCGACGAGGGCATAAACACGCATTGTGACCCTCAGCGTGAGTTCTATCCTCTAGTACGTCCTCTCAAGGCTGGACCATTAGATGTCATAATGGGCTTGACATGTCCCTAGGCCCCAATTTTTAACCAGATTTCTGGTTGTCCAGTCGCCCCTCCCCAGGGCTCTACTCTGGAATCCCTTCTTTGGTGGGACACCTGAGGCTGAAAAACAACACAAAACAAATCAACAGCAACAGAACAACGGACTTCTTCCATCCCACAGAATGACCCCAAACTCTTTGGACGGGGCCAAACCACCAGAGAGTAAGACTCGTCCATTTCCCATGAAGTCACCCGGAAATTTCACGACCATGAGGTACACGGTATCAAGAGCCAAAAAGTTGAGCAAGAGCCTCACACTCGCCCTTTTTTCATATCCCGAAGAGTTCTCCTCATGGTCTGTAGATCAGTCCTGCCATACCTATGACCCGAAACATAAGCCGAGTTTGTGTTTTCAGACAACTGTCCAAACAGCCTTGGCCTACACACCGTACAGGCTCAGGCCCCAGGAGCCAAACCTGACGACTGTGTTTGCCCTCTCCAAGGAAATTGTATGTGCCCATTCCAATGGCCACAACCCTACTAATAGGATAAACCTCCAAAGTCCCTGAGGCCATCCCAATATTTGTGGCTTCCCAGGACAAACAGGGACAATCTGGGCCCATCTGAGCACCTACTCGCACTCAGACCTGTAGACTGAATTCCCCAGAGGTAAAAAGGAACGAACAGGCCCCTAGGCACCTATCGGATCCATTGCTTTGGATTCCAGGCATCTCTCCTCAGAGGCCTGGATTTCAAAATCAGCATATGGCTGTTTATCGTCTCATCCATCAGAACAAATCTCATCTACACATGGGAAACTTGCACGATGGAGCTCTGTGAAAGCCTCTCTTTAGGAGAACAATTCAGAGCCCCTGTGCCACCGCTTCATTCCAAGGTCTCCATAGACACAAAATCATATTAGGACACATCCACGGGAGAGTCCATTTCAACTCAGCCTCTTCGGTTGTTCCACGAGATCCAGCAGATCCAACCTGTCTTGTTGCCTGGAGACAATTGGAATGCGAGGTGGACTACGAAGCCATCCATCCTTAGAACCCTGCTCGGAATTTTTTCCTGGAGCCAAACAACAGGTCTCAATTTTCCTGCAGAATAAACTTTGCAGTTGGGAGCTTCTCACAACTCCCATCGTGGGAAAACCCCCATGGCCTCGTGATTCACCCCCCCTTCAAGAAGGGGCCATCAGCGACCGAATGCCCCATGAGAGCGTCTGATCCTCGGCCTGACATTAGATGCACGAGATCTCGAATCAGGTCTGTAGATTGTGCCTGCCATATCCTCACCCAGAAACCTATGCCTAGTTTGGGTTCTCAGACTTCCGTCCTCAGACTACTGGCCCACAAGCCCTCCAGTTTGGCAATCCAGAACTACAATGCAGCATTCTGTGTGACCTCCAGAAGAAAAACATAGCGCTCTGGGGCTACCCAGAAACCACAAATGAGGATCAACCTGCATGCCTTTTGCCTGTACCCCAAATATATAGGCTGACCTGGGCACTAGTGCCCTTTCTGACACAGCCTGAGACTGGAACTCCAGGCCCCACCCAGACAGCTGGCCGCACACTGAGCACTTCCGACCCGTCATGGCCTTAGTTCGTCATCTCTTCCAATCCTCGGTTTCAGGCTTCAGAACCTAGACCTTATCTCCAATCACGCCGGGGTTTGAAAATGATGCAGGAATCAGAACTCTTTCCCCATGACTAGAAATCTTGTGGTTGGCATGTTGTCCAAAGTTTGGTGTAGTTTAAACCAGTGTGGCCCATGAGGCCCCGCCCATGCTTGCGGGCCACATTGGACACAAACACACATTGTGACCCTCAGACTGAGCCCAGTCCTCATGTTAGGCCTCTCAGTGGCTGGATGGAGAGACAGCATGTTGGGCTTGCCATGCCCCTAGGCTGCAAGTTTTAAACATAGTTCGGGTTGTCCCTTCACTCTTCCACAGGGTTCTGCTTTGGAATTCCTCTTTTGGTGGGACACGTGAGGTATCAAACCTGAAAGGAGACCTCCCATCCCACAGATTGACGAAAAACAATTGGGAATGGGCCAAGTCCACAGAAGCAAGATTAGTCCATGGCCCATGAGGCCTCCCCAACATTCCACGGCCATCTCTGATACAAAATCCAGAGACAAAAGCCTGAGCCCGTGCTTCAGATTCGCACATTCTTCATATCCTGAAGAGTTCTTCAGATAAGAACTTACACGGCACTCGAATGCACCCAAAATATATAGTCTAAACGGGGCGCTAATGCACTGTATGACAACCTGAGCCCGGACTTCGTGACCAACACCCAGACAGCTGACCGCACAATGAGCTCAACAGACCCGCCATAGCCTTAGGTCATCATCTCTTCCCTACCTCAGTTTTCAGGCTTCAGAACCTAGACCTTATCTCCAATCACTGCCCAGGGTTGACTGTGATGCAGAAATCAGAACTCTTCCTTACCCATGGCAAGAAAGCTTGTGGTTGGCATGTTGTCCAACGTTCAGTGTAGGAAAAACCATCATTCACACTGAGGCCCCGCCCATTCTTGAGCGCAACGAGGGCATAAGCACGTATTGTGACCCTCAGCGTGAGTCCTGTCCTCTAGTACGTCCTCTCAGTGGCTGGACCATTAGATGTCATAATGGGCTTGACATGTCCCTAGGCCCCAATTTTTAACCAGATTTCTGGTTGTCCAGTCGCCCCTGCCCAGGGCTCTACTGTGGAATCCATCATTTGGTGAGACACCTGAGGTTGAAAAACAAAATAAACAAATCAACAACGAAAGACCAATGGAGTTCTTCCATCCCACAGAATGACCCCAAACTCTTTGCTCGGGTCCAAACCCACAGAGAGTAAGATTCGTCCATTTCCCATGAAGTCACCCGAATATTTCACGACCATGATTGACATGATATCCAGAGACAAAAACGTGAGCAAGAGCCTCACAATCGCCCTTTTTTCATATCCTGAAGAGTTCTCCTCATGGTCTGTAGATCAGTGCTGCCATACCTATGACCCAAAACATAAGCCGAGTTTGTGTTTTCAGACAACATGGTCTGAAGAGTTCTCCTCATGGTCTGTTGATCAGTGTGCCACACCTATGACCCGAAACATAAGCTGAGTATTTTTTTCAGACAACTGTCCAAACAGCCCTGGCCTACACACCCTACAGGCTCATGCCCCTGGAGCCAAACCTGACGACTGTGCTTGCCCTCTCCAAGGGAATTGTATGTGCCCTTTCCAATGTCCACAACCCTACTAATAGGATAAACCTCCAAAGTCCCTGCGGCCATCCCAATATTTGTGACTTCCCAGGACAAACAGGGGCAATCTGGGCCCATCTGAGCACCTATCGGCTCTCAGACCCGTAGACTGACATCCCCAGAGGTAAAAACGAACGTACAGGACTAGGCACCTAACGGATCCATTGCTTTGGTTTCCAGGCATCTCTCCTCAGAGGCCTGGATTTCAATACAGCATATGACTGTTTCTTGACTCACCCATCAGAACAAATCTCATCTACACATGGGAAACTTGTACGATGGAGCTGTTTGAAAGCCTCTCTTTAGGAAATCCTTCAGGGCCCCAGTGCCACCGCTTCATTCCAAGGTCTCCATAGACACAAAATCATATTAGGACACATCCACGGTATAGTCCATTTCAACTCAGCCTCCACGGTTGCTCCCCCAGATCCAGCAGATCTAACATGTCTTGTTGCTTGGAGAGAATTGGAATGCGAGGTGGGCTACCCAGCCATCCATCCTTAGAACCCTGCTCCGAATCGTTGTCCTGGAGCCAACCAACAGGTCTCAATTGTCCTGCAGAAGAATCTTTGCAGTTGGGAGCTTCTCACAACTCCCATCGTGGGAAAACCCCCAAGGCCTCGAGATCCACCCCCCCTTCAAGAAGGGGCATTCAGGGACCGAATGTCCAACCTGAGCGATCGACTGTTCCTTGCCCTGACTTCACATGCCCGAGATCTCGATTCAGGTTGTAGATTGTGCCTGCCATATCCTCACCCAGAAAACAAGGCCTAGCTTGGTTTCTCAGACTTCCGTCCTCAGACTACTGGCCCACAAGCCCTCCAGTTTGGCAATCCAGAACTACAATGCAGCATTCTTTTTTTTTTTAATTTTTTATTTTTGATAAACATATATCTGTACCCCTGGGGTACAGGTCTGTGAATCACCAGGTTTACACACTTCACAGCACTCACCAAATCACATACCCTCCCCAATGTCCATAATCCCACCCCCTTCTCCCAAACCCCCTCCCCCAGCAACCCTCAGTTTGTTTTGTGAGATTAAGAGTCACTTATGGTTTGTCTCCCTCCCAATCCCATCTTGTTTCATTTATTCTTCTTCTACCCACTTAAGCCTCCATGTTGCATCACCACTTCCTCATATCAGGGAGATCATATGATATTTGTCTTTCTCTGCTTGACTTATTTCGCTAAGCATGATACGCTCTAGTTCCATCCACGTTGTTGCAAATGGCAAGATTTCATTTCTTTTTGGCTGCATAGTATTCCACTGTGTATATATACCACATCTTCTTGATCCATTCATCTGTTGATGGACATCTAGGTTCTTTCCATAGTTTGGCTATTGTGGACATTGCTGCTATAAACATTCGGGTGCATGTGCCCCTTTGGATCACTACATTTGTATCTTTAGGGTAAATGCCCAATAGTGCAATTGCTGGGTCATAGGGCAGTTCTATTTTCAACATTTTGAGGAACCTCCATGCTGTTTTCCAGAGTGGCTGCACCAGCTTGCATTCCCACCAACAGGGTAGGAGGGTTCCCCTTTCTCCGCATCCTCGCCAGCATCTGTCATTTCCTGACTTGTTGATTTTAGCCATTCTGACTGGTGTGAGGTGATATCTCATTGTGGTTTTGATTTGTATTTCCCTGATGCCAAGTGATATGGAGCACTTTTTCATGTGTCTGTTCGCCATCTGGATGTCTTCTTTGCAGAAATGTCTGTTCATGTCCTCTGCCCATTTCTTGATTGGATTACTTGTTCTTTGGGTGTTGAGTTTGCTAAGTTCTTTATAGATTCTGGACACTAGTCCTTTATCTGATATGTCGTTTGCAAATATCTTCTCCCATTCTGTCAGTTGTCTTTTGATTTTGTTAACTGTTTCCTTTGCTGTGCAAAAGCTTTTGATCTTGATGAAATCCCAGTAGTTCATTTTTTCCCTTGCTTCCCTTGCCTTTTGCGTTGTTCCTAGGAAGATGTTGCTGCGGCAGAGGTGGAAGAGGTTGCTGCCCGTGTTCTGCTCAAGGATTTTGATGGATTCCTTTCGTACATTGAGGTCCTTCATCCATTTTGAGTCTATTTTTGTGTGTGGTGTAAGGGAATGGTCCAATTTCATTTTTCTGCATGTGGCTGTCCAATTTTCCCAGCACCATTTATTGAAAAGGCTGTCTTTTTTCCATTGGACATTCTTTCCTGCTTTGTCGAAGATTAGTTGACCATAGATTTGAGGGTCTATTTCTGGGCTCTCTATTCTGTTCCATTGATCTATGTGTCTGTTTTTGTGCCAGTACCATGCTGTCTTGATGATGACAGCTTTGTAATAGAGCCTGAAGTCCGGAATTGTGATGCCACCAACGTTGGCTTTCTTTTTCAATATCCCTTTGGCTATTCGAGGTCTTTTCTGGTTCCATATAAATTTTAGCATTTTTTGTTCCATTTCTTTGAAAAAGATGGATGGTACTTTGATAGGAATTGCATTAAATGTGTAGATTGCTTTAGGTAGCATAGACATTTTCACAATATTTATTCTTCCAATCAGGAGCATGGAACATTTTTCCATTTCTTTGTGTCTTCCTCAATTTCTTTCATGAGTACTTTATAGTTTTCTGAGTATAGATTCTGTGTCTCTTTGGTTAGGTTTATTCCTAGGTATCTTATGGTTTTGGATGCAATTGTAAATGGGATTGACTCCTTAATATCTCTTTCTTCTGTCTTGCTGTTGGTGTAGAGAAATGCAACTGATTTCTGTGCATTGATTTTATATCCTGACACTTTACTGAATTCCTGTATAAGTTCTAGCAGTTTTGGAGTGGAGTCTTTTGGGTTTTCCACATATAGTATCATATCATCTGCGAAGAGTGATAATTCGACTTCTTCTTTGCCGATTTGGATGCCTTTAATTTCCTTTTGTTGTCTGATTGCTGAGGCTAGGACCTCTAGTACGATGTTGAATAGCAGTGGTGATAATGGACATCCCTGCCGTGTTCCTGACCTTAGCGGAAAAGCTTTCAGTTTTTCTCCATTGAGAATGATATTTGTGTTGGGTTTTTCATAGATGGCTTTGATGATATTGAGGTATGTGCCCTCTATCCCTACACTTTGAAGAGTTTTGATCAGGAAGGGATGTTGTACTTTGTCAAATGCTTTTTCAGCATCTATTGAGAGTATCATATGGTTCTTGTTCTTTCTTTTATTGATGTGTTGTATCACATTGACTGATTTGCGGATGTTGAACCAACCTTGCAGCCCTGGAATAAATCCCACTTGGTCGTGGTGAATAATCCTTTTAATGTACTGTTGAATCCTATTGGCTAGTATTTTGTTGAGTATTTTCGCATCTGTGTTCATCAAGGATATCGGTCTATAGCTCTCTTTTTTGGTGGGATCCTTGTCTGGTTTTGGGATCAAGGTGATGCTGGCCTCATAAAATGAGTTTGGTAGTTTTCCTTCCATTTCTATTTTTTGGAACAGTTTCAGGAGAATAGGAATTAGTTCTTCTTTAAATGTTTGGTAGAATTCCCCAGGGAAGCCGTCTGGCCCTGGGCTTTTGTTTGTTTGGAGATTTTTAATGACTGTTTCAATCTCCTTACTGGTTATGGGTCTGTTCAGGCTTTCTATTTCTTCCTGGCTCAGTTGTGGTAGTTTATATGTTTCTAGGAATGCATCCATTTCTTCCAGATTGTCAAATTTATTGCCGTAGAGTTGCTCATAGTATGTTCTTATAATAGTTTGTATTTCTTTGGTGTTAGTTGTGATCTCTCCTCTTTCATTCATGATTTTATTTATTTGGGTCCTTTCTCTTTTCTTTTTGATAAGTCGGGCCAGGGGTTTATCAATTTTATTAATTCTTTCAAAGAACCAGCTCCTAGTTTCGTTGATTTGTTCTATTGGTTTTTTTGGTTTCTATTTCATTGATTTCTGCTCTGATCTTTATGATTTCTCTTCTCCTGCTGGGCTTAGGGTTTCTTTCTTGTTCTTTCTCCAGCTCCTTTAGGTGTAGGGTTAGGTTGTGTACCTGAGACCTTTCTTGTTTCTTGAGAAAGGCTTGTAGCGCTATATATTTTTCCTCTCAGGACTGCCTTTGTTGTGTCCCACAGATTTTGAACCGTTGTATTTTCATTATCATTTGTTTCCATGATTTTTTTCAATTCTTCTTTAATTTCCCGGTTGACCCATTCATTCTTTAGAAGGATACTGTTTAGTCTCCATGTATTTGGGTTCTTTCCAAACTTCCTTTTGTGGTTGAGTTCTAGCTTTAGAGCATTGTGGTCTGAAAATATGCAGGGAATGATCCCAATCTTTTGATACCGGTTGAGTCCTGATTTAGGACCGAGGATGTGATCTATTCTGGAGAATGTTCCATGTGCACTAGAGAAGAATGTGTATTCTGTTGCTTTGGGGTGAAATATTCTGAATATATCAGTGATGTCCATCTGGTCCAGTGTGTCGTTTAAGGCCTTTATTTCCTTGCTGATCTTCTGCTTGGATGACCTGTCCATTTCAGTGAGGGGAGTGTTAAAGTCCCCTACTATTATTGTATTATTGTTGATGTGTTTCTTTGATTTTGTTATTAATTGGTTTATATAGTTGGCTGCTCCCACATTGGGGGCATAGATATTTAAAATTGTTAATTCTTCTTGTTGGACAGACCCTTTGAGTATGATATAGCGTCCTTCCTCATCTCTTATTATAGTCTTTGGCTTAAAATCTAATTGATCTGATATAAGGATTGCCACTCCTGCTTTCTTCTGATGTCCATTAGCATGGTAAATTCTTTTCCACCCCCTCACTTTAAATCTGGAGGTGTCTTCGGGCTTAAAATGTGTTTCTTGGAGGCAACATATAGATGGGTTTTGTTTTTTTATCCATTCTGATACCCTGTGTCTTTTGACAGGGGCATTTAGCCCATTCACATTCAGGGTAACTATTGAGAGATATGAATTTAGTGCCATTGTATTGCCTGTAAGGTGACTGTTACTGTATATGGTCTCTGTTCCTTTCTGATCTACCACTTGTAGGCTCTCTCTTTGCTTAGAGGACCCCTTTCAATATTTCCTGTAGAGCTGGTTTGGTATTTGCAAATTCTTTCAGTTGTTGTTTGTCCTGGAAGCTTTTAATCTCTCCTTCTATTTTCAATGATAGCCTAGCTGGATATAGTTTTCTTGGCTGCATTTTTTTCTCGTTTAGGGCTCTGAAAATATCATGCCAGCTCTTTCTGGCCTGCCAGGTCTCTGTGGATAAGTCAGCTGCCAATCTAATATTTTTACCATTGTATGTTACAGACTTCTTTTCCCGGGCTGCTTTCAGGATTTTCTCTTTGTCATTGAGACTTGTAAATTTTACTATTAGGTGACGGGGTGTGGGCCTATTCTTATTGATTTTGAGGGGCATTCTCTGAACCTCCTGAATTTTGATGCTCGTTCCCTTTGCCATATTGGGGAAATTCTCCCCAATAATTCTCTCCAGGATACCTTCTGCTCCCCTCTCACTTTCTTCTTCTTCTGGAATCCCAATTATTCTAATGTTGTTTCGTCTTATGGTGTCACTTATCTCTCGAATTCTCCCCTCGTGGTCCAGTAGCTGTTTGTCCCTCTTTTGCTCAGCTTCTTTATTCTCTGTCATTTGGTCTTCTATATCACTAATTCTTTCTTCTGCCTCATTTATCCTAGCAGTTAGAGCCGCCATTTTTGATTGCACCTCATTAATAGCTTTTTTGATTTCACCTTGGTTAGATTTTAGTTCTTTTATTTCTCCAGAAAGGGCTTTTATATCTCTCGAGAGGGTTTCTCTAATATCTTCCATGCCTTTTTCGAGCCCGGCTAGAACCTTGAGAATTGTCATTCTGAACTCTAGATCTGACATACTACCGATGTCTGTATTGATTAGGTCCCTAGCCTTCGGTACTGCCTCTTGTTCTTTTTTTTGTGTTGAATTTTTACGTCTTGTCATTTTGTCCAGATAAGAGTAAGTGAAGGGGCAAGTAAAATACTAAAAGGGTGGCAACAACCCCAGGAAAATATGCTTTAACCAAATTAGAAGAGATCCAAAATCGTGAGTGGGGAGAAAGGGGATAAAAAGAGGTTCATAAAGGAAGAAAGAAAAAAAAAAGAAAAAGAAAAGAAAAAAAAAAGAAAAGAAAAGAAAAAAATTTTTTAAAAAAAGAATACACCTAAGAAAATGTAAAAAAGAAAAAATATATATATTAGATAAACTAGTATAAAATCGTTAAAAAAGAAAAAGGTAACAGTTAAAAAAAAAATTTTACCCAATGCGAGAAAGAAAAAAAAAATGAAAAAGAAAAAATTAAATTAACTGCAAGACTAAAAAAAATCACAGGAAAAAAGCCATGAGTTCCGTGCTTGGCTTTCTCCTCCTCTGGAATTCTGCTGCTCTCCTTGGTATTGAAACCGCAATCCTGATAGGTGAACTTGGTCTTGGCTGGATTTCTTGTTGATCTTCTGGGGGAGGGGCCTGTTGTAGTGATTCTCAAGTGTCTTTGCCCCAGGCAGAATTACACCGCCCTTACCCGGGGCCGGGGTGAGTAATCCGCTCGGGTTTGCTTTCAGGAGCTTTTGTTCCCTAAGCGCTTTCCATAGAGTTCCAGAGGACGGGAATACAAATGGCGGCCTCCTGGTCTCCGGCCTGGAGGAGCCGAGAGCCCAGGGCCGCACTCCTCAGTGCGCGCTCAGAGAACCGCGCCCAGTTACTCCCGTCTGCCTGACCTCCGACCGCGCTACGAGCTCACCGAGCCTATGACCGGTTCAAGGTAACACGGAGCTGTGAGCTTACTGTCAGCTCTGTCTCTGTAGCCGGCTTTCCCGTTCCAATACCCGCAAGCTCTGCGACACTCAGACACCCCCGATCCTTCTGTGACCCTGCGGGACCTGAGGCCACGCTGACCCCGCGTGGGCTTTGCCCCGGTTTAGCCTCTGGAGCGATGTCCCTCAGCGGAACAGACTTTTAAAAGTCCTGATTTTGTGCACGGTTATTCCGCCGCTTGCCGGGAGCCGGCCCGTCCCCCCGGGGTCTATCTTCCCGTCGCTTTGGATTCACTTCTCCACCAGTCCTACCTTTCAGAAAGTGGTTGTTTTTCTGTGTTTCCAGAATTGCTGTTTTTTTCTTCTCTTCGAACTGCCGATGGATTTTTCAGGTGTTTGCAATCTTTAGATAAGGAATCTATCTGATCTCCGGCTGGCTGAAGCAGTCTCAGCTTGCTACTTCTCCACCATCTTGACTCCTCCCCTACACTCGCCCTTTTTTCATATCCCGAAGTGTTCTCCTCATGGTCTGTAGATCAGTCCTGCCATACCTATGAACCGAAACATAAGCCGAGTTTTTTTTTTCAGACAACTGTCCAAACAGCCCTGGCCTACACACCCCTACAAGCTAATGCCCCTGGAGCCAAACCTGACGACTGTGATTGCCCTCTCCAAGGGATTGTATGTGCCCATTCCAATGGCCACAACCCTCCTAAGAGTATAAACCTCCAAAGTCCCTGAGGCCATCCCCATATTGCGGCTTCCCAGGACAAATGGGGCAATATGGGCCCATCTGAGCACCTACTTGCACTCAGACCCTTAGACTGATGTGCCCAGAGGTAAAAAGGAACGAACAGGCCCTTAGGCATCTATCGCATCTATTGCTTTGGTTTCCAGGCATCTCTCCTCAGAGGCCTGTCTTTCAATAACAGCATATGGCTGTTTCTTGACTCACCATCAGAAAAATTCTCATCTACACATGGGAAACTTGCACGATGGAGCTATGTGAAAGCCTCTCTTTAGGAGAACCCTTCAGGGCCCCAGTGACACCGCTTCATTCCAAGGTCTCCAGACACAAAATCATATTAGGACACATACACGGGAGAGTCCATTTCAACTCAGCCTCCTCGGTTGCTCCCCCAGAACCAGCAGATCTAACATGTTTTCTTGCTTGGAGACAATTGGAATGCGAGGTTGGCTACCCAGCCATCCATCCTTAGAACCCCTGCTCGGAATCGTTGTCCTGGAGCCAACCAACAGGTCTCAATTGTCCTGTAGAAGAATCTAGCAGTTGGGAGCTTCTCACAACTCCCATCGTGGGAAAACCCCCTTGGCCTCGTGATCCACCCCCCCTTCAAGAAGGGGCCATCAGGGACAGAATGTCCAACCTGAGTGAACTCTGATCCTCGCTGTGACTTCAGATGCACGAGATCTCGATTCAGGTCTGTAGATTGTGCCTGCCATATCCTCAACCATAAACCTAGGCCTAGAATGGATTCTCAGACTTTCGTCCTCAGACTACTGGCCCACAAGCCCTCCAGTTTAGCAATCCAGAACTACATTGCAGCACTCTGCCTGACCTGCAGAAAAAAAACATTGCCCTCTGCGGCTACCCAGAAACCCCCAATGAGGATCAACCTGCACGCCATTCGGCTGTACCCCAAATATATAGGCTGACCTGGGCACTAATGCCCTTTCTGACACAGCCTGATCCTGGACCTCCGGGCCCCACCCCAGACAGCTGGCCGCACACTGAGCACATCGAACCCGCCATGGCCTTACGTCGTCATCTCTTCTCAACCTCGGTTCTCAGGCTTCAGAACCTAGACATTATCTCCAATCAAAGCCCGGGTTTGAAAATGATGCAGAAATCAGAACTCTTTCCCCATGGCAAGAAACCTTGTGGTTGACATGTTGTCCAAGGTTCAGTGTCGTTGAAACCAGTGTGGCCCATGAGGCCCCACCCATGCTTGAGGGCCACATTCGTCACAAACACACATTGTGACCCTCACCCTAGCCCAGTCCTCAGGTAAGGCCTCTGAGTGGCTGGATTGAGAGACAGCATATTGGGCTTGCCATGCCCCTAGGCCCCAATTATTAACCATAGTTCGTGTTGTCCCTTCTCTCTTCCCCAGGGCTCTGCTTTGGAATTCCTCTTTTGGTGGGACACCTGAGGTAACAAACCTGAAAGGAGTCCTCGAATCCCACAGATTGACGAAAAACAATTGGGATCGGGCCAAATCCACAGAGAGCAAGATTCGTACATGGCCCATGAGGCCTCCCAAACATTCCACGGCCATCGCTGATACAAAATCCAGAGACAAAAGTCTGAGCAAGTGCCTCAGACTCGCACTTTCTTCATATCCTGAAGATGTCTTCTCATGGTTTGTAGATCGGGCCTGCCATACCTACGTCCCCAAACATAAGCTGAGTTTGTGTTTTCAGACTTCTGTCCTCAAAGTCCTGGGCCACATACCCTCCAGGCTGGGGACCCTGGAGCCACACATTAGGACTGTGCCTACCTAATCCATGGGAATTCTGCCCATTCCATTGTCCAAATTCGTACAAATAAGGAGAACCCTCCAAAGTCCCTGAGGCCATCCCAATAGTATAGGTCGCCCGGGACAAAAAAGGGCAGTCTGACACCAGCTGAGCATCTACCTCCACTCATACCCTAGATGGATGTCCCCAGAGAAGAAGATTGAACCAGACAGGACCCTAGGCCAAAATCGAATCCATTGATTTGGTTTACAGGCATGTCTCCTCAAAACCCTGGATTTCCAATACCAGCATTGGGGTTTTCCTGAGGCACCCATCAGAACCAAACACGTCTCCACAAGGAAACTTGTGCATGGGAGCTATGTCAAAAGCTGAGGAGAATACTTCAGGGTCCCGGTGCCACCGCAACATTCCAAGGCCCTCATGGACACAAACACACACATTAGACCCATCCTCAGGAAAGTCCATTTCAACTCAGCCACCCTGGTTGCTCCCGCAGAGCCAGCAGATCTAAACTGTCTTGTCACTAGGAGACAATTGGAATGCGAGGTGGGCTTTCCAGGCATCCATCCTCGAACGTTGGTCTGGACTCATCCATATGGATTGTCCTGGCAATGTCCAACAGAACTCAATTGTCCCGCAGAAGGAATCCTTGGAGGGGGCATCCCACCACTCCCAACGTGGGAAAACCTCCACGCTCTCGAGAATCCGCTCCCTTCATGAAGGGGCCGTCATGAACAGAAAATCCAAGCTGAGCCAACGTCTGATCCTCGCTCTGACTTCAGATGCATGAGATATTGCTTCAGATCTTCAGGAGGTACATGCTGTGCGCTTGCCCTGAAACCCAAGTGTAGCTTGTGTTCTCAGACTTCCATCCTCACACTCCTGGCCCCGAAGCCTACAAGAGTGGCAATTCCAGACCATCATTGCAGCACTCTGCCTGCCCTCTAGTAAAAATATATTGCCTAATGAGCTGCCCAGGCACATTAAATGAGAATAAACCTACACGGCACTCGAATGTACCCAAATTATATAGTCTAACCTGGGCACTAATGCACTGTCTGACACAAACTGTGCCGGGACCTCCTGAGCAACACCCAGACAGCTGACCGCACTCTGAGCACACCAGACCCGCCATGGCCTTAGGTCATCATCTCTGCCCTACGTCAGTTTTCAGGCTTCAGAACCTAGACCTTATGTCCAATCACTGCCAAGGGGTGACTGTGATGCAGAAATCAGAACTCCTGCTTACCCAAGGCAAGAAACCTTGTGGTTGCCATGTTGTCCTACGTTCAGTGTAGGAGAAAAACCAGCATTCAACCTGAGGTCACGCGCATTCTTGAGTGCGACAAGGGCATAAACACGCATTGTGAACCTCAGCGTGATTCCTGACCTCTAGTAAATCCTCTCAGTGGCTGGACCATTAGATGTCATAATGGGCTTGACATGTCCCTAGGCCCCAATTTTTAAACAGGTTTCTTGTTGTCCAGTCACAGCTCCCCAGGGCTCTACTCTGGAAACCCTCATTTGTTGGGACACCTGAGGTTGAAAAACAAAACAAAACAAATCAAATCAACAACAACAAAAAAAAACGGACTTCTTCCATTCCACAGAGTGACACCAAAATCCTTGGACGAGGCCACACCCCCAGAGAGTAAGACTCGTCCATTTCCCATGAAGTTACCCGGAAATTTCACGACCATGAGTGACACAATATCTAGAGACAAAAACGTGAGCAAGAGCCTCACACTCGCCCCCATTTTTCATATCCAAAGTGTTCTCCTCATGGTCTTTAGATCTGTCCTGCCACACCTATGACCTGAAACATAAGCCGAGTTTGTGTTTTCAGACAACAGTCCCAACAGCTCTGGCCTACACATCCTACAGGCTCAGTCCCCTGAGGCCAAACCTGAAGACTGTGTTTGCCCTCTCCAAGAGAATTGTATGTGCCCATTCCAATGGACACAACCCTACTAAGAGGATAAACATCCAAAATTCCTGAGGCTATCCCAATATTTGTGGCTTCCCAGGACAAACAGGGGCAATCTGAGCCCATCTGAGCACCTACCTGCCTGCACTCAGACCCGTAGACTGATATCCCCAGAGGTAATAAGGAACGAACAGGCCCCTAGGCACCATTGCTTTGGTTGCGAAGCATCTCTCCTCAGATGCCTGGATTTCAATTACAGCATATGGCTGCTTCTTGACTCACCCATCAGAACATATCTCATCTACACATGGGAAACTTGCACGATTGAGCTGTGTGAAAGCCTCTCTTTACGAGAACCCTTCAGGGCCCCAGTGCCACTGCTTCATTCCAAGGTCTCCATAGACACAAAATCATATTAGTCACATCCAAGGGAGAGTCCATTTCAACTCAGCCTCCTTGGTTGCTCCCCCAGATCCAGTAGATCTGAACTGTCTTGTTTGCTTTGGAGACAATTGGAATGCGAGGTGGGCTACCCAGCCCTCCATCCTTAGAACCCTGCTCGGAATCGTTGTCCTGGAGCCAACCAACAGGTCTCAATGGTCCTGCAGAAGAATCTTTGCAATTAGGACCTTCTCACAATCCGATCGTCGGAAAATCCCCATGATCTCGTGATATCGCCCCTCAAGAAGGGGCCCTCAGGGACAGAATGTCCAAATTGAGCGATCGTCTGATCCTCGCCCTGACTTCAGATGCACGAGATCTAGATTCAGGACTGTAGATTGTGCCTGCCAAATCCTCACCCAGATAACTAGGCCTAGCTTGGGTTCTCAGACTTCCGTCGTCAGACTACTGGCCCACACACCCCTCCAATTTGGCAATTTAGAACTACAATGCAGCACTCTGCCTGCCCTCCAGAAGAAAAACATTGCCCTCTGGGGCTACCCAGAAACCCCAAATGAGGATCAACCTGCACGCCATTCGGCTGTACCCCAAATATATAGGCTGATCTGGGCACTAATGCCCTTTCTGATGCAGCCTGAGCCTGGACCTCCTGGCCCCACCCAGACAGCTGGCCGCACAATGAGCACATCGGACCCGCCATGGCCTTAGGTCTTCATCTCTTCACAACGTCGGTTTTCACGCTTCAGAACCTAGACCTTATCTTCAATCACAGCCTGGGTTTGAAAATGATGCAGAAATCAGAACTCTTTCCCCATGGCAAGAAACTTTGTGGTTGGCATGTTGTCCAAGAATCAGTGTAGTTGAAACAAGTGTGGCCCAAGAGGACCCGCCCATGATTGCGGGACACAAAGGTCACAAACACACACATTGTGATCCTAGCCAGTACCCATTCCGCAGCTAAGGCTTCTCAGTGGCTGGATGGAGAGACAGCATATTGGGATTGCCATGACCCTAGGCCCAAATTTTTTTACCGTAATTCGGGTTGTCCCTTCACTCTTCCCCAGGGCTCTGCTTTGGAATTCCTCTTTTGGTGGGACCCCTGATGTAACAAACCTGAAAGGAGTCCTCCCATCCCACAGAATGACGGAAAACAATTGGGATCGGGCCAAATCCACATAGAGCAAGATTCGTCCATGGCCCATGAGGCCTCCCCAACATTCCACGGCCATCGCTGATACAAAATCCATATTCAAAAGACTGAGCACGCAACTCAGACTCGCTCATTCTTCATATCCTGAAGAGTTCTTCAGATAAGAACCTACACGTCACTCGAAGGCACCCAAAATATATAGTCTAACCTGTGCACTAATGCACTGTCTGACAACCTGAGCCCGATCCTCGTGACCAACACCAGACAGCTGACCGCACAGTGAGCACATCAGACCCGCCATGGCCTTAGGTCATCATCTCTTCCCTACCTCAGTTTTCAGGCTCAGAACCTAGACCTTATCTCCATTCACTGTACAGGGGTGACTGTGATGCAGAAATCAGAACTCTTCCTTACCCATGGCAAGAAACCTTGTGGTTGGCATGTTGTCCAACGTTCAGTGTAGGAGAAACCAGCATTTACCATGAGGCCCCCGCCCATTCTTTAGTGCGACGAGGGCATAAACACGCATTGTGACCCTCAGCGTGAGTTCTATCCTCTAGTACGTCCTCTCAAGGCTGGACCATTAGATGTCATAATGGGCTTGACATGTCCCTAGGGCCCAATTTTTAACCAGATTTCTGGTTGTCCAGTCGCCCCTCCCCAGGGCTCTACTCTGGAATCCCTCATTTAGTTGGACACCTTAGGTTGAGAAACAGAACAAAAGAAACCAACAACAACAGAACAAGGGACTTCTTCCATCCCACAGAGTGACCCCAAAATCTTTGGACGGGGCCAAACCCCCAGAGAGTAAGACTCGTCCATTTCCCATGAAGTCACCCGGAAATATCACAACCATGAGTGACTCGGTATCCAGAGACAAAAACTTGAGCAAGAGCCTCACACTTGCCCTTGTGTCATATCCCGAAGAGTTCTCCTCATGGTCTGTAGATCAGACCTGCCATACCTATGACCCGAAACATAAGCCGAGTTTGTGTTTTCAAACAACTGTCCAAAGCCCTGGCCTACACACCCTACAGGATCAAGCCCCTGGAGCCAAACCTGACGAATGTGCTTGCCCTAAACAAGGGAATTGATGTGCCCATTCCAATGGCCACAACCCTACTAAGAGGATAAACCTCCAAAGTACCTGAGGCCATCCCAATATTTGTGGCATCCCAGGACAAACAGGGGCAATCTGGGCCCATCTGAGCACCTACCGGCACTCAGACCCGTAGACTGATGTCCCCAGAGGTAAAAAGGAACGAACAGGCCCCTAGGCACATATCTGATCCATTGCTTTGGTTTCCAGGCATCTCTACTCAGAGGAATGGATTTCAATAACAGCATATGGCTGTTTCTTGACTCACCCATCAGAAAAAATCTCATCTACACATGGGAAACTTGCACGATGGAGCTGTGTGAAAGTCTCTCTTTAGGAGAACCCTTCAGTGCCCCAGTGCCACCGCTTCATTCCAAGGTCTCCATAGACATATTATCATATTAGGACACATCCATGGGAGAGTCCATTTCAACTCAGCCTCCTCGGTTGCTCCCCCCAGATCCAGCAGATCTAACCTCTCTTGTTGCTTGCAGACAATTGGTATGCGAGATGGGCTACCCAGCCATCCATCCTTGGAACCCTGCTCGGAATCGTTGTCCTGGAGCCAACCAACAGGTCTCAATTGTCCTGCAGAAGAATATTTGCAGTTGGGAGCTTCTCACAACTCCCATCGTGGGAAAACCCGCATGGCCTCGTGATCCACGCCCCCCTTCAAGAAGGGGCCAGCAGGGACAGAATGTCCAACCTGAGTGATCGTCTGATCCTCGCCCTGACTTCAGATGCACGAGATCTAGATTCCGGTCTCACCCAGAACCCTAGGCCTAGCTTGAGTTCTCAGACTTCCGTCCTCAGACTACTGGCCCACAAGCCCTCCAGTTTGGCAATCCAGAACTACAGTGCAGCACTCTGCCTGCCCTCCAGAAGAAAAACATTGCCCTCTGGAGCTACCCAGAAACCCCAAATGAGATTCAACCCGCACGCCATTCGGCTGTACCCCAAATATATAGGCTGACCTGGGCACTAATGCCCTTTCTGAGACAGCCTGAGTCTGGACCTCCTGGCCCCACCCAGACAGCTGGCCGCACACTGAGCTCATATGACCTGCCATGGCCTTAGGACTTCATTTCTTCTCAATCTCGGGTTTCAGGCTTCAGAACCTAGACATTATCTCCAATCACGGCCCGGGTTTGAAAATGAAGCAGAAATCAGAACGCTTTCCCCATGGCAAAAAACCTTGTGGTTGGCATGTTGTCCAAGGTTCAGTGTACTTGAAACCAGTGTGGCCCATGAGGCCCCGCCCATGCTTGCGGGCCACATTGATCACAAACACTCATTGTCACCCTCAGCCTGAGCCCAGTCCTCTGGTAAGGCCTCTCAGTGGCTGGATGGATAGACAGCATATTGGGCTTGCCATGCCCCTAGGACCCAATTTTTAACCATAGTTCGGGTTGTCCCTTCACTCTTCCCCAGGGCTCTGATTTGGAATTCCTCTTTTGGTCGGACACAGGAGGTAACAAACCTAAAAGGAGTCCTCCCATCCCACAGATTGACGAAAAACAATTGGGATCGGGCCAAGTCGACAGAGAACAAGATTCGTCCATGGCCCATGAGGCCTCACCAACATTCCACGGCCATCGCTGATACAAAATCCAGAGACAAAAGCCTGAGCACACGCCTCAGACTCGCTCATTCTTCATATCCTGAAGAGTTCTTCAGATAAGAACCTACACGTCACTCGAAGGCACCCAAAATATATAGTCTAAACTGGGCACTAATGCACTGTCTGACAACCTGAGCCCGGACGTCTTGACCAACACCCAGACAGCTGACCGCACACTGAGCACATCAGACCCGCCATGGCCTTAGGTCATCATCTCTTACCTACCTCAGTTTACAGTCTTCAAAACCTAGACCTTATCTCCAATCACTGCCCACGGGTGACTATGATTCAGAAATCAGAACCCTTCCTTACCCAAGGCAAGAAACCATGTGGTTGGCATGTTTTCCAACGTTCAGTGTAGGAGAAACCAGCATTCACCCTGACGCCCCGCCCATTCTTGAGTGCGTCGAGGGCATAAAAACGCATTGTGACCCTCAGTGTGAGTCCTGTACTCTAGTACGTCCTCTCCGAGGCTGGACCATTAGATGTCATAATGGGCTTGACATGTCCCTAGGTCCCAATTTTTAACCAGATTTCTGGTTGTCCAGTCGCCCCTCCCAGGGCTCGACTCTGGAATCCTTCATTTGCTGGGACACCTGAGGTTGAAAAACAAAACAAAAAACAAATCAATAACAACAGAACAACGGACTTCTTCCATCCCACAGAATGACCCCAAACTCTTTGGATGGGCCAAACCCCCAGAGAGTAAGACTCGTCCATTTCCCATGAAGTCACCCGGAAATTTCACGACCATGAGTGACACGATAACCAGAGATAAAAACTTGAGCAAGAGCCTCACACTCGCCCTATTTTCATATCCCAAAGAGTTCTCCTCATGGTCTGTAGATCAGTCCTGCCATACCTATGACCCGAAATATAAGACGAGTTTGTGTTTTCAAACAACTGTCCAAAGCCCTGGCCTACACACCAAACAGGCTCAAGCCCCTGGAGCCAAACCTGACGTATGTGCTTGCCCTAAACAAGGGAATTGTATGTGCCCATTCCAATGGCCACAAACCTACTAAGAGGATAAACCTCCAAAGTACCTGAGGCCATCCCAATATTTGTGGCTTCCCTGGACAAACAGGGGCAATCTGGGCCCATCTGAGCACCTACCGGCACTCAGACCCATAGACTGATGTCCCAAGAGGTAAAAAGGAACGAACAGGCCCCTAGGCACATATCCGATCCATTGCTTTGGTTTCCAGGCATCTCTCCTCAGAGGAATGGATTTCAATAACAGCATATGGCTGTTTCTTGACTCACCCATCAGAACAAATCTCATCTACACATGAGAAACTTGCACGATGGAGCTGTGTGAAAGCCTATTTTTAGGAGAACCCTTCAGGGCCCCAGTGCCACCGCTTCATTCCAAGGTCTCCATAGACATATTATCATATTAGGACACATCCACGGGAGAGTCCATTTCAACTCAGCCTCCTCGGTTGCTCCCCCAGATCCAGCAGATCTAACCTGTCTTGTTGCTTGCAGACAATTGGAATGCGAGATGGGCTACCCAGCCATCCATCCTTAGAACCCTGCTCGGAATCGTTGTCCTGGAGCCAACCAACAGGTCTCAATTGTCCTGCAGAAGAATCTTTGCAGTTGGGAGCTTCTCACAACTCCCATCGTGGGAAAACCCGCATGGCCTCGTGATCCACGCCCCCCTTCAAGAAGGGGCCATCAGGGACAGAATGTCCAACCTGAGCGATCGTCTGATCCTCGCCCTGACTTCAGATGCACGAGATCTAGATTCCAGTCTCACCCCGAAACCTAGGCCTAGCTTGGGTTCTCAGACTTCCGTCCACAGACTACTGGCCCACAAGCCCTCCAGTTTTGCAATCCAGAACTTGAAACCCGTGTGGCCCATGAGGCCCCGCCCATGCTTTCGGGCCACATTGGTCACAAACACACATTGTGACCCTCAGCCTGAGCCCAGTCCTCAGGTAAGGCCTCTCGGTGGCTGGATGGAGAGACAGCATATTGGGCTTGCCATGACCCTAGGCCCCAATTTTTAACCATAGTTCGGGTTGTCCCTTCATTCACTCGAAGGCACCCATAATATATAGTCTAACCTGGGCACTAATGCACTCTCTGACAACCTGAGCCCGGACGTCATGACCAACACCCAGACAGCTGACCGCACACTGAGCACATCAGACCCGCCATGTCTTAGGTCATCATCTATTACCTACCTCAGTTTTCAGTCTTTAAAACCTTTACCTTATCTCCAATCACTGCCAAGGGGTGACTATGATGCAGAAATCAGAACTCTTCCTTACCCAAGGCAAGAAACCATGTGGTTGGCATGTTGTCCAACGTTCAGTGTAGGAAAGAAACCAGCTTTCACCCTGACGCCCCGCCCATTCTTGAGTGCGATGAGGGCATAAACACGCATTGTGACCCTCAATGTGAGTCCTGTCCTCTAGTACGTCCTCTCCGTGGCTGGACCATTAGTTGTCATAATGGGCTTGACATGTCCCTAGGCCCCAATTTTTAACCAGATTTCTGGTTGTTCAGTCGCCCCTCCCAGGGCTCTACTCTGGAATCCCACATTTGCTGGGACACCTGAGGTTGAAAAACAAAACAAAACAAACCAATAACAACAGAAAAAACGGACTTCTTCCATCCCACAGAATGACCCCAAACTCTTTGGACGGGGCCAAACCCCCAGAGAGTAAGACTCGTCCATTTCCCATGAAGTCACCCGGAAAAATTCACGACCATGAGTGACACGATAACCAGAGATAAAAACTTGAGCAAGTGCCTCACACTCGCCCTATTTGCATATCCTGAAGAGTTCTCCTCATGGTCTGTAGATCAGTCCTGCCATACCTATGCCCAGAAACATAAGCCGAGTTTGTGTTTTCAAACAACTGTCCAAACAGCCCTGGCCTACACACCCTACAGGCTCAGGCCCCTGGAGCCAAACCTGACGACTATGCTTGCCCTCTCCAAGGGAATTGTGTGTGCCCATTCCAATGGCCACAACCCTACTAAGAGGATAAACCTCCAAAGTCCCTGAGGCCATCCCAATATTTGTGGCTTCCCAGGACATACAGGGGCAATCTGGGCCCATCTGAGCACCTACCGGCACTCAGACCCATAGACTGATGTCCCCAGAGGTAAAAAGGAACGAACAGGCCCCTAGGCACATATCCGATCCATTGCTTTGGTTTCCAGGCATCTCTCCTCAGAGGAATGGATTTCAATAACAGCATATGGCTGTTTCTTGACTCACCCATCAGAACAAATCTCATCTACACATGGGAAACTTGCACGATGGAGCTGTGTGAAAGCCTCTCTTTAGGAGAACCCTTCAGGGCCCCAGTGCCACCGCTTCATTCCAAGGTTTCCATAGACACAAAATCATATTGGGACACATCCACGGGACAGTCCATTTCAACTCAGCCTCCTCGGTTGCTCCCCCAGATCCAGCAGATCTAACCTGTCTTGTTGCGTCAGGCAATTGGAATGCGAGATGGGCTACCCAGCCATCCATCCTTAGAACCCTGCTCGGAATCGTTGTCCTGGAGCCAACCAACAGGTCTCAATTGTCCTGCAGAAGAATCTTTGCAGTTGGGAGCTTCTCACAACTCCCATCGTGGGAAAACCCGCATGGCCTCGTGATCCATGCCCCCCTTCAAGAAGGGGCCATCAGGGACAGAATGTCCAACCTGAGCGATCGTCTGATCCTTGCCCTGACTTCAGATGCACGAGATCTAGATTCCGGTCTCACCCAGAAACCTAGGCCTAGCTTGGGTTCTCAGACTTCCGTCCTCAGACTACTGGCCCACAAGCCTTCCAGTTTGGCAATCCAGAACTACAATGCAGCCCTCTGCCTGCCCTCCAGAAGAAAAACATTGCCGTCTGGGGCTACCCAGAAACCCGAAATGAGATTCAACCTGCACGCCATTCGGCTGTACCCCAAATATATAGGCTGACCTGGGCACTAATGCCCTTTCTGAGACAGCCTGAGTCTGGACCTCCTGGCCCCACCCAGACAGCTGGCCGCACACTGAGCTCATATGACTTGCCATGGCCTTCGGTCTTCATCTCTTCTCAATCTCGGGTTTCAGGCTTCAGAACCTAGACATTATCTCCAAACACGGCCCGGTTTGAAAATGATGCAGAAATCAGAACGCTTGCCGCATGGCAAGAAACCTTGTGTTTGGCATGTTGTTCAAGGTTCAATGTACTTGAAACCGGTGTGGCCCATGAGGCCCCGCCCATGCTTGCAGGCCACATTGGTCACAAACACACATTGTGACCCTCAGCCTGAGCCCTGTCCTCAGGTAGGCCTCTCAGTGGCTGGATGGAGAGACAGCATATTGGGCTTGCCATGCCCCTAGGCCCCCATTTTTAACCATACTTCGGGTTGTCCCTTCACTCTTCCCCTGGGCTGTGACTTGGAATTCCTCTTTTGGTCGGACACCTGAGGTAACAAACCTAAAAGGAGTCCTCCCATCCCACATATTGACGAAAAAACAATTGGGATCGGGCCAAGTCCACAGAGAGCAAGATTCGTCCATGGCCCATGAGGCCTCCCCAACATTCCACGGCCATCGCTGATACAAAATCCAGAGACAAAAGACTGAGCACGCGCCTCAGACTCGCTCATTCTTCATATCCTGAAGGGTTCTTCAGATAAGAACCTACACGTCACTCGAAGGCACCCAAAATATATAGTCTAACCTGGGCACTAATGCACAGTCTGACAACCTGAGCACGGACCTCGTGACCAACACCCAGACAGCTGAATGAACGCACACTGAGCACATCAGACCCGCCACGCCTTTATGTCATCATCTCTTACCTACCTCAGTTTTCAGTCTTCAAAACCTAGACCTTATCTCCAATCACTGCCCAGGGGTGAGTATGATGCAGAAATCAGAACTCTTCCTTACGCAAGGCAAGAAACCATATGGTTGGCATGTTGTCCAAAGTTCAGTGTAGGAGAAAACAGCATTCACCCTGACGACCCGCCCATTCTTGAGTGTGACGAGGGCATAAACACGCATTGTGACCCTCATTGTGAGTCCTGTCCTCTAGTACGTCCTCTCAGTGGCTCGACCATTAGATGTCATAATGGGCTTGACATGTCGCTAGGCCCCAATTTTTAACAAGATTTCTGGTTGTCCAGTCGCCCCTCCCAGGGCTCTACTCTGGAATCCCTCATTTGCTGGGACACCTGAGGTTGAAAAACAAAACAAAAAAATCATTAACAACAGAACAACGGACTTCTTCCATCCCACAGAAAGACCCCAAACTCTTTGAACGGGCCAAACCCCCAGAGAGTACGACTCGTCCATTTCCAATGAAGTCACCCGGAAATTTCACGACCATGAGTAACACGATAACCAGAGACAAAAACTTGAGCAAGAGCCTCACACTCACCCTATTTTCATATCCCGAAGCGTTCTCCTCATGCTCTGTAGATCAATCCTGCCATACCTATGACCCAAAACATAAGCCAAGTTTGTGTATTCAGACAACTGTTCAAACAGCCCTGGCCTACACACCCTACAGGCTCAGGCCCCTGGAGCCAAACCTGACGACTGTGCTTGCCCTCACCAAGGAAACTGTGTTTGCCCATTCCAATCGCCACAACCCAACTAAGAGGATAAACCTCCAAAGTCCCTGAGGCCATCCCAATATTTGTGGCTTCCCAGGGCATACAGGGGCAATCTGGGCCCATCTGAGCACCTACCGGCACTCAGACCCGTAGACTGATGTCCCCAGAGGTAAAAAGGAACGAACAGGCCCCTAGGCACATATCCGATCCATTGCTTTGGTTTCCAGGCATCTCTCCTCAGAGGAATGGATTTCAATAACAGCATATGGCTGTTTCTTGACTCACCCATCAGAACAAATCTCATCTACACATGGGAAACTTGCACGATGGAGCTGTGTGAAAGCTTCTCTTTAGGAGAACCCTTCAGGGCCCTAGTGCCACCGATTCATTCCAAGGTCTCCATAGACATATTATCATATTAGGACACATCCAGGGGAGAGTCCATTTCAACTCAGACTCCTCGGTTGCTCCCCCAGATCCAGCAGATCTAACCTGTCTTGTTGCTTGCAGACAATTGGAATGCGAGATGGGCTACCCAGCCATCCATTCTTAGAACCCTGCTCGGAATCGTTGTACTGGAGCCAACCAACAGGTCTCAATTGTCCTGCAGAAGAATCTTTGCAGTTGGGAGCTTCTCACAACTCCCATCGTGGGAAAAGCCGCATGGCCTCGTGATCCACGCCCCCCTTCAAGAAGGGGCCATCAGGGACAGAATGTCCAACCTGAGCGATCGTCTGATCCTCGCCCTGACTTCAGATGCACGAGATCTAGATTCAGGTCTCACCCAGAAACCTAGGCCTAGCTTGGGTTCTCAGACTTCCGTCCTCAGACTACTGGCCCACAAGCCCTCCAGTTTGGCAATCCAGAAGTACAATGCAGCACTCTGCCTGTCCTCAGGAAGAAAAACATTGCCGTCTGGGGCTACCCAGAAACCCCAAATGAGATTCAACCTGCACGCCATTCGGCTGTACCCCAAATATATAGGCTGACCTGGGCACTAATGCCCTTTCTGACACAGCCTGAGTCTGGACCTCCTGGCCCCACCCAGACAGCTGGCCGCACACTGAGCTCATATGACCTGCCATGGCCTTAGGTCTTCATCTCTTCTCAATCTCGGGTTTCAGTCTTCAGAACCTAGACATTATCTCCAATCACGGCCCGGGTATGAAAATGATGCAGAAATCAGAATGCTTTCCCCATGGCAAGATACCTTCTGCTTGGCATTTTGTCCAAGGTTCAGTGTACTTGAAACCAGTGTGGCCCATGAGGCCCCGCCCATGCTTGCAGGCCACATTGGTCACAAACACACATTGTGACCCTCAGCCTGAGCGCAGTCCTCAGGTAAGGCCTCTCAGTGGCTGGATGGAGGGACAGCATATTGGGCTTGCCATTCCCCTAGGCCCCAATTTTTAACCATAGTTCGGGTTGTCCCTTCACTCTTCGCCAGGGCTCTGATTTGGAATTCCTCTTTTGGTCGGACACCTGAGGTAACAAACCTAAAAGGAGTCCTCCCATCCCACAGATTGATGAAAAACAATTGGGATCGGGCCAAGTCCACAGAGAGCAAGAGTCGTCCATGGCCCATGAGGCCTCCCCAACATTCCACGGCCATCGCTGATACAAAATCCAGAGACAAAAGACTGAGCACTCGCCTCAGACTCGCTCATTCTTCATATCCTGAAGGGTTCTTCAGATAAGAACCTACACGTCACTCGAAGGCACCCAAAATATATAGTCTAACCTGGGCACTAATGCACTGTCTGACAACCAGAGCCCGGACCTCGTGACCAACACCCAGACAGCTGACCGCACACTGAGCACATCAGACCCGCCACAGCCTTAGGTCATCATCTCTTTCCTACCTCAGTTTTCAGTCTTCAGAACCTAGACCTTATCTCCAATCATTGCCCAGGGGTGACTATGATGCAGAAATCAGAACTCTTCCTTACCCAAGGCAAGAAACCATGTGGTTGGGCATGTTGTCCAACGTTCAGTGTAGGAGAAACCAGCATTCACCCTGACGACCCGCCCATTCTTGAGTGCGACGAGGGCATAAACACGCATTGTGACCCTCAGCGTGAGTCCTGTCCTATAGTACGTCCTCTCAGTGGCTGGAACATTAGATGTCATAATGGGCTTGACATGTCCCTAGGCCCAAATTTTAACCAGATTTCTTGTTGTCCAGTTGCCCATCCCCAGGGCTCTACTCTGGAATCCCTCATTTGCTGGGACACCTGAGGTTGAAAAACAAAACAAAACAAATCAATAACAACACAACAACGGACTTCTTCAATCCCACAGAATGACCCCAAACTCTTTGGACGGGGCCAAACCCCCAGAGAGTAAGACTCGTCCATTTCCCATGAAGTCACCCGGAAATTTCACGACCATGAGTGACACGATAACCAGAGATAAAAACTTGAGCAAGAGCCTCACACTCGCCCTATTTTCATATCCCGAAGCGTTCTCCTCATGGTCTGTAGATCAGTCCTGCCATACCTATGACCCAAAACATAAGCCGAGTTTGTGTATTCAGACAACTATTCAAACAGCCCTGGCCTACACACCCTACAGGCTCAGGCCCCTGGAGCCAAACCTGACGACTGTGCTTGCCCTCTCCAAGGAAATTGTGTGTGCCCATTCCAATCGCCACAACCCAACTAAGAGGATAAACCTCCAAAGTCCCTGAGGCCATCCCAATATTTGTGGCTTCCCAGGACAAACAGGGGCAATCTGGGCCCATCTGAGCACCTACCGGCACTCAGACCCGTAGACTGATGTCCCCAGAGGTAAAAAGGAACGAACAGGCCCCTAGGCACATATCCGATCCATTGCTTTGGTTTCCAGGCATCTCTCCTCAGAGGCCTGGATTTCAATAACAGCATATGGCTGTTTCTTGACTCACCCATCAGAACAAATCTCATCTACACATGGGAAACTTGCACGATGGAGCTGTGTGAAAGCTTCTCTTTAGGAGAACCCTTCAGGGCCCCAGTGCCACCGCTTCATTCCAAGGTCTCCATAGACATATTATCATATTAGGACGCATCCACGGGAGAGTCCATTTCAACTCAGCCTCCTCGGTTGCTCCCCCAGATCCAGCAGATCTAACCTGTCTTGTTGCTTGCAGACAATTGGAATGCGGGGTGGGATACCCAGCCATCCATCCTTAGAACCCTGCTCGGAATCATTGACCTGGAGCCAACCAACAGGTCTCAATTGTCCTGTAGAAGAATCCTTGCAGTTAGGAGTTTCTCACAACTCCCATCGTGGGAAAACCCCCCATGGCCTCGTGATCCACCCCCCCTTCAAGAAGGGTCCATCAGAGGCAGACTGTCCAACCTGAGCGATCATCTGATCCTCGCCCTGACTTCCGATGCACGAGATCTCCATTCAGGTCTGTAGATTGTGCCTGCCATATCCTCACCCAGAAACCTAGGCCTAGCTTGGTTTCTCAGACTTCCGTCCTCAGACTACTGGCCCAAAATCCCTCTAGTTTCGCAATCCAGAACTACAATGCAGCACTCGGCCTGCCCTCCAGAAGAAAAACATTGCCCTCTGGGGCTATCCAGAAACCCCAAATGAGCATCAACCTGCACGCCATTCGGCTGTACCCCCAAATATATATGCTGACCTGGGCACTCATGCCCTTTCTGACACAGCCTGTGCCTGGACCTCCTCCTAGCCCACCCAGACAGCTGGCCGCACACACTGAGCACCTCGGACCCTGTCGCTCTTGGCCCGCAAAAGGACCCGCAGACGAGGTGAGTGGCAAGCTTCTTTTATGAGTAATGGCGGCCGCGCCGCACCAAGCACTTACAGCAGTATTTATTCACGAAGTTCACCCGTTCTCGCCTCCCTATTTTGCCAATCATAACGCCGTGCACGCAGTGTCCTTGTGGACCCTTATGTAACCATACAGGACTCTATTGTTCTCTAGCGGTGATCATGCGTTTATCTCTTGGCTCCTGGTGCTGTGTGCGTCAGCCACGAGCGCACCCACATCCTCCTAAACCAATCATTCTCAGTTCCTCAATCTTCAGGCACTCCCGTCTACGTGACTCCTTGCATCTGCTGGATGTATCTCCACAGCTCCCCCTTTTTTATTGTTTATATGGCAGGGATCGTGCCTGTCTTAGGTTGCCAATCCTCAGCACACAGGCTTACCCGTCATCGGGTACTCCCCCCTGGCCGAGGAGCCCCTGTCTTAAGTTGCTATGGTGAGGGATCAGTCTTACCCATCTTTGGGTACCAACCCAGCATACTAAGCCATATTTGGGGGGGGATGTGCCAGCCTCCAGAGCCATCATGGCTTAGACCAAAGCCTGTTGCTGTAGCCGTTGTTGTCGCGCGATGCATTGTAGAAGGAGCACTTGAGCCAGAATCATCATCATAATCAGGGCTCCTATGCCTGCCCAGTTTTTGAGGAATGAGACTGATTGTTATAACATACTAACCAATTCGCTGACGGAGCCAAGAGATACCTGGGTGGCGTTCAAGGTGACATTCTGAGCCCACAGCGGTTGATTAGTTGATGGTTACGTATGATGGCTCTTATTTTACAAACTTCTGCGAGTATAATTTTAAACCGCACAAGGCAAGAGGCACATGAAAAGAACAATTACCACTAGCACTCCTATAATTGTTCCTACAACATACCATGCATGCGTCAGGGAAGGAAAGTGAGAAATCAAGGAGCTTACAAAGTTTTCAGCAAGCTGAGCAACAGTTAACTTGGCATGAGGAGCTTCTTCAATATCTAATATTTCTTGATGTAATTGCAACAGATCAAGGGATAGATTAGAGTTAGACCATACCCCCTCGAGATGGCGTTGTACTCGGTCCCACGAAGTCTCAGAGGCATTATATTTTTTAGAGGTTATGCAAATCCAGTGATAATCGCTATGACACCGGATCCTGGTGCGCAATTTTAAGCTCTGAATTTCCTCCCCTAGAAATCTAACAGTATCATATAGTGCATTTAACCGGGTTTTCAACCCTTTTATCTATATCTTTCTGAATTCCCAGCACGGCAGAAGTGTTATGTGCGAGCTGATCCACAGTATCAGCAGTATGCACAGCCTGAGCAAGGGACACAGATGCTGTGGTAGCTGTTGCAATTAGGGTGATTAAGGAGACTATCCCGAGTAACAACAATCCTAGCTCTCGTCGGGGTCGGCTTAGGGCAGCCTGTACACGCTCCCACAACTCTAAGCCTGGGTTAGAATAGCATGGTTTGGAGATATTAACTGGGATCATAACAAATGGGGGCTGTTTTACCACTAATAATCCATCGCCTGGCAGCACTCCTCAAATACAATTGGTTAGGGTACAGTCATAACAAGAGAAATGATAAGTGGCATTTTCCTTTTTTACTGTAATGTTTCCTACAACTAGCATGAATGGATGGGGCACGCAGGCTTGGGGGTATCTGAGTATTTGTCCAATATTCTCATATCCAAATATGGTCTTAGCGTTACTGGTTTGCGGGACAAGGAGTGTGGCGCCTCCAAAGGCGGCAATAAGTTTCCAAATCTCAGTTTGCACCGGATAGCCACGTTGAGGAGTGAGAATTGGGGGTATTTTCGGACGGCATTCAGGACATCCGGAAGATATTATAGACCCCCAATCCCAAAGCTCATATCTATCCTCTAGTGAGTACTTAGTAGCTTTTTGTCCTAGGCAGAGCCTCCAGGGTACTCCAATCCCCTTAGCTATACTTAAGTTAGCTGCACAAAGTGGAATATCCCGTGGGGCTATACCAGAAGTCACTATGGTGCTATAGGTAGTGTCAAGGCCAGCTATACTCACACCACTATAACCAGATCGCGGGGAAACACTTAAACAGCGTGGTATTGTGCGCTTCATCGCAAAGCATATGGGATATACATCAGAATAGCCCTTGTAAGATATGGCAGCCTGCTGTGGCCGGAGATGAACAGAAGACGGAGGGCCTAGCAAGACAGTATCATTAACATATACAGGAATAGAACTCACATCCCAACCCACGGGCTGTAACAGGAGTGGATCGGGGACATATGCCCAATATAATGAGCCCTGGGCTGCCAACACCCGTTGCATAAAAATAAGCATCAGTAGCAAACATGAGTTCGGGTGAGAAGAATGCACTCTATGCTGAGCCATTTGAAGAAGGGCCTGAAGCTGGGCAGTCTCTTGCCTCGGCCACAGTTGGACTGGCTCCGCCTTCATGGGAACAGGCTGCAGGACAGTCGTCGTCGCTATCATCATCATCACCAGCATCCTCCACAGGTTCCACGGCCACCAGCCTGGTGAGGCGTTCCGGCACCCAGAGTGGAGCAGGCGCATCCTGTGGGAAAACACAAAGGGAACCTCGGTGCCACCGAAGCACCGGGTCAGGTCCCTTCCATAAGCCAGTAAGGACATCCTTCCATTTCACCATTGACTGCTGCATTTTCTGTTGGCCCCAATGACGTTCCGCGGCCGAAGTGCCGTCCTTGTCAACCGTGAGAAAATTTAAAATAAAGGTGACCAGATTGGTGAGGTCATTGGGTGTACGATACTCCTCTCCAATTCCCCCTTTTAGTATTTTTTGCAAGGTAGTTTTATTAAAGGTCAGGTGCGCACGTTCCACAATGCCCTGGCCTCGAGGATTATATGGTATGCCTGTAACATGCTGGATATTGTAGCAGGCCATGAAGCTGCGAAAGCCTGCAGAAGTGTAAGCAGGGGCATTGTCTGTTTTCAAGTGCTTTGGCACTCCCCAGCGGGCAAAGCTGCACCGGCAATGGGACATCACATTTTTGACATTTTCCCCTCGCAAGGGGGTCGCGCTAACAATCCCCGAGCAAGTGTCTACACTTAAATGGACGTATCTTTGTTGTCAGAAGGAAGGAACATGTGTTACATCCATTTGCCATAGGTGGTTAGGTAAGAGCCCTTTGGGATTTACCCCTAGGGAGGGCATAGGCAAATGTGTTACACAATTACCACAAGACTTCACGATGTCTCGTGCATCAGCTCTTGAGATGTTAAAAACGCATATTTAAAGTTTGGGCATTGACATGCCACCTTTTATGATAGGTTCTCGCGTCTTCCAAGGCGCTACAGACATGAAAGCGTGTGGCCGTGTCAGCTATTCGGTTTCCCTTAGCCATAGGCCCTGGGAGGTCCGAGTGTGCTCTGAGATGTCCGATATAAAAAGGGGCACCATGAGAGAGAATGAGGTCTTGCAATTCAATCAGCAGGGAGGAAATTTCTGATTGACTGGCTGAGATAATGGCAGTCTCAACAGATCTGGTAGCTACAACTGCATATTTACTGTCTGAAATAATATTGATAGGCTGATTTTGAAACCTTTGTAAAACACACATAATTACCAACAATTCAGTTCTTTGAGCTGAGGTTGATGGCACAACAACCGGAACTACCTCTCCTTCCACCACGTAGGCACCAGTTCCAGATTTGCTACCATCTGTAAACACCGTGAGGGCATCAAACAATGGCTCTAATCGCCAGGATTTAGGCCATATGAGGGGTGTATTTTTGTAAAATCCAATTAGGGGGTGTGAGGGATAATGATTATCAAATGTGACAGGATAAGCGATCGTCAAAATGGCCCAATCATCATTTTCATGTGTTAGAATGTTCGCTTGGGTTTTGTCATAAGGGACTATACACGCATCGGGCAGTCTCCCGAGGACCTGTTGCTAGCTTTGAATATTTTGCTTGCTATCATAGCTACAGCTGTAGCATACGGGGTGATGACACGGCTAAGATTATGGGGCAGGTAAATCCATAACAGGGGTCCTCCCTGCCATAGTGCTCCTGTGGGTGATCCAGGGGATGGGATAACTACGGCATTTATAGGCTTTTCCAGGTCACATCTATCTGCTGCAGTTAAGGCTAGTCTGCTTTCAACCAACTGTAATGATCTAATGGCAGCTGGGGTAAGAGTTCTTGGGGAGTCTAATTTAGAATCTCCAGGCAGGATATCAAATAAGGGTTTCAATTCTGCTGTAGTGATTTTTATATATGGTCGGATCCAATTAATGTCTCCTAGAAGTTTCTGGAAGTCATTCAATGTGTGCAGGTGATCCCTACGGATCTGGACCAATTGAGGTTTTACTGTTGCGTTAGAGAGCTGCATACCAAGGTATTTCTGTAGGTTACCTGCGTGGATCTTTTCAGGGGATATAGTTAGTCCCCCCACTCTGCCAATTGCTTCTGTAGGAAGGTTAGAGCCGAGGGCAGAGACCTCTCATCTGGCCCACAGATCAGGATGTCATCCATATAGTGATAACAAAGTAGGTTTGGAAATGCTTTTCGAAAAGGTTCCAATGCTCGACTCACATACAACTGACATAAGGTGGGGCTATTAGCCATCCCTTGAGGGAGTACTCTCCATTCATATCTTAGATCTGGCTCAGCATGATTAATGGATGGCAGAGTAAAGGCAAAGCGCTCCATATCCACAGGGTGTAAAGGAATGGAGAAGAAACAGTCTTTGATATCTATTATGATAGAGGGCCAATTTTTGGGTAACGCTGTCATGACTGGGAGCCCCAACTGAAGGGGTCCCATGACCTGCATTTGACCATTAATTTGTCGCAGGTCATGTAACAATCGCCATTTGCCTGATTTCTTTTTTATCACAAATATGGGAGTATTCCACGGGGACGTGGATTCTTGAATGTGTCCTGCTTTGAGTTGCTCTTGGACTAATTCTCTTGCCGCTCGTACCTTGTCTTTTGTTAAAGGCCACTGAGGCACCCAGCGCGGCTCATGTTGTTTCCAAGTTATTCGAATTGCCTCAGTGGCCGCTAGGAAAAACCCTGACCTCCCATGGAAGGGGGATCGGGATCTCCCTGGCCCTTGGCTCCAAGGCCCTGGCCAGGCTTATATCCCATGTTCCTCATTATGGTTTGGAGGGCCCCACTATACAGTTTTTCAGTAGTAAGTCTAATATCCATCTGCTCCAGCACATCGCATCGCCACAGAGAAACGGGGGGGGGCACAAACATACGGTTGGAAAATGCCTTTATGACCCTCCTCATCTTCCCAATCTAAGGATGCGGCACTAATATCTGGGCTGGTAGCTACCCCTAATCCTCGGAGGGTTTGATTAGCCTTAATCAGGGCCCAGGCCTTTGGCCAATCTAGATGATTTATAATACTTTTGTCTGCTCCTGTATCTAGGAGCCCCCAGAATGGTCTTCCTCTGATCCTTAATTTAAGCATGGGCCTCTCTTTCATGCCCATGGTAAGGCACGCGAGGGAAGATCCTGTGGATCCTAGGCCACCTTTCCTCGCCTGGCCTGTGGATGGATATTTTTTCGTGATGGCGGGGCAAAATTAAGAGCTGTGCGACCCTATCCCCTGGATTTATAATGTTAATACTCCTCGGAGATGAAATCAGAATTTTAACCTCCCCTTCAAAAAATCGGGATCAATGACTCCCAGGTGGACCTGAAGTACCCGCATAGTGGAGGAGCTCCTACCAAGGAGGAGTCCCACCGTTCCTTTTGGAGGCCCTCCATGCAGGTCAGATGGCACGGCCTGCACTCCCATTTCAGGTGTTAGGACCATTCGGCTGGTGGCACAGACGTCAAGTCCGGCGGAACCTGTTGTGGCTCTCCTGGGCCCTGCGTGGATTGACTCCCCTGATCGGAGGGTGGGAAAACCCATCGCGGCTTGGTAGGTAGGGACATTGCCACCCCGTACATTTGATTCGGGCCCCGGGGGGTGGGGCCCCTGCCTCCCGTTTTTTGAATTCCCCCAGTTGTTAGGAGGCAACGGGTTCCCCTCAGTGTCCTCCATGGAGCGACATTCATGTGCCCAGTGATTTCCCTTCCTACATCGCGGGCAACGCCGAGGCCTTAAGCCTTCTGGCGGTACTTTTGGGTGCGCTCTTCCTGCCTGGGTTTCCACGCTGCAGGCAATTCCTCTTAACGTGTCCTTCCTGGCCACATTGAAAGCATCCTTTGGGGCGGACTACTTCCTGGCCGTACATGGCTTGTGTGAATGCCGCTGCCATAACCTGTCCCTGAATTATAGGCCCCGTTATATCTCTACAGACTTTGATGTAGGCTGATAAGTCCTTTGATCTCCAGGGTCTGATAGCCTCTCTACACCATTTATTGGCATTCTCATAGGCTAACTGCTTGATAAGTGGCATTGCTGTATCAACATCCCCGAACATTCTACCTGTGGTCTGTATCAACCTGTCCACAAAATCAGCATAGGGCTCGTTAGGCCCTTGCAATACTTTGGATAATTGGCCTTGCAAGTCTCCTGCCCCTCTCAAAGTCTTCCAAGCCTTGAGGGCTGCCGTAGCTACCTGTTGATACACCGCAGGGGGGTATGTACTGTGCACATGGGCCCCAAGGTATGGCCCCGTGCCCGTCAGCATTTCCAAACTCCATTGTGGGTTACCTGCAGCCGCATTTCTCCGAGCTGTGTCCTGACAATTGTCCTGATTTTGGATTTTTCATGCTAGATATTGTCCTCCACTTAATACCGCTCTGGTCAAGTTAGCCCAATCCTCAGGAGCGAGGTAAAGTGTTCCCAGCGACTCCACAAGGGAGACAGTGAAAGCTGCCTTGGGTCCATAGGCGCTGACTGCCTCCTTAAGCTGCTTTACCAACTTGAAATCTAGTGGCTGGTGGTACCTCTGCTGATTCTGATCTTCTAACACTGAAAAAAAGCCTTTTCCTGGGCCAAGGACCTCTCTCCAATTTTCCGCGGTACAGCCCGAACAATAGCACGTCTTGGCGCAGCTGGGCCTATAAGGCGGGGGCCACTCAAGGGGTGGCGCCATGGGCCTAGAATGCGGAAGCGGTGTAACTTCCGTTTTTAATTTGGACTGCGCCACAACTGCGGCTTCCGCCCCCGTTTTCAGCTGCGCCATTACTTCTCCCTGCACTCTTAATTCTCCTAATGCCTTTTGCAATTCCGCCTTCTTTTCCTCAAGTTGCTGCCTCACGGTCTCCAAGTCTGTCTGGAGACCGGGAGATTCCCTTTTCTTGTTATTTGCCTCTATTTTTCCTAGCTCCTGTAACTCGCGTTCGGACATCCCTTCTGAGCTTTCGCTTTCGGATTCAGAATCTCGGGAGGAGCCCTTACAGGACTCTTCCTTCATTTGCTCAAAGACTTTGCCCCCCTGTCATACAGCTCGCAGCAAGGGCCCTCGGGGGGATTGCAAACATACCTTCACCAAGGACCACACAGCTAGAGTCCCCGGGGATGTAGAGGGGCAGCGTTTTAAGTCCTCACCCAGGTTTTCCCACTGTGGCACATTTAGGAGCCCTTCTTCAATAAACCAGGGGGCAATCTCTTCTACTTCTTTCAAAAAGGCCCTCGCTGTTTTGGCCTTTAAGAGGGTACCGTTCGTCTTGAGGACATCTTTAAAGGAGTCCTCCAAGCGAGAAAGATCGTTCCCCATTCCGAGGAAACTTTACCTTATCGTCCCCGTAGAACTTCACAAACACCCTAAAGTCTTATCGTCTATGGGGAACTTCTTATCGTCCCTGAAGAACTTCATAAACAGCCTTACGTCCGATCGTCTTCAGGGAACTTCCCTGTCAATAGACAGAAATAGGTGCACTCTTTACCTTATCGTTGCTCTTATCTCGATCCTCGTTCTGTGTCTGGAGATAGGGATGCCGGGTTTCGTCACCAGTTATGGCTCTCGGCCCGCAAAAACGACCCGCAGACGGGGTGAGTGGCAAGCTTATTTTATGAGTAATGGCGGCCGCGCCACACCAAGCACTTACAGCAGTATTTATTCACGAAGTTCACCCGTTCTCGCCTCCCTATTTTGCCAATCATAACGCCGTGCATGCAGTGTCCTTGTGGACCCTTATGTAACCATACAGGACTCTATTGTTCTCTAGCGGTGATCATGCGTTTATCTCTTGGCTCCTGGTGCTGTGTGCGTCAGCCACGAGCGCACCCACATCCTCCTAAACCAATCATTCTCAGTTCCTCAATCGTCAGGCACTCCCGTCTACGTGACTCCTTGCATCTGCTGGATGGCTCTCCACAGGACCCGACATGGCCTTAGGTCGTCATCTCTTTTTTTCAACCTCGGTTTTCAGGCTTCAGAACCTAGACGTTATCTCCAATTAAGGCCCGGGTTTGAAAATGATGCAGAAATCAGAACTCTTTCCCCATGGCAAGAAACCTTGTGGTTGGCATGGTTTCCAAGGTTCAGTGTAGTTGAAACAAGTGTGGCCCATGAGGACCCGGCCAAGCTTGCGGGCAACATTGGTCACAGACACACATTGTGACCCTCAGCCTGAGCCCAGTCCTCAGGTAAGGCCTCTCAGTGGCTGGATGGAGAGACAGCATATTGGGCTTGCCATGCCCCCAGTCCCCAATTTTTAACCATAGTTCGTTTTGTCCCTTCACTCTTACCCAGGGCTCTGCTTTGGAATTCCTCTTTTACTGGGACACCTGAGGTAATAAACCTGAAAGGAGTCGTCGCATCCCAAGATTGACGAAAAACAATTGGGATCGGGCCAAGTCCACAGAGACCAAGATTCGTCCATGGCCCATCAGGCTTTCAGGCTTCCCCAACATTCCACGGCCATCGCTGTTACAAAAACCAGAGACAAAAGCCTGAGCACACGCCTCATACTCGCTCATTCTTCATATCCTGAGGAGTTCTTAAGATAAGAACCTACACGGCACTCGAATGCACCCAAAATATATACTATAACCTGGGCACTAATGCACTGTCTGACAACCTGAGCCCGGACCTGGAGACCAACACCCAGACAGCTGACCGCACACTGAGCACATCAGACCAGCCATGGCCTTAGGTCATCATCTCTTCCCTACCTCAGTTTTCAGGCTTCAGAACCTAGACCTTATCTCCAATCACTGCCCAGTGGTGACTGTGTTGTAGAAATCAGAACTCCCATGATGGCCACTTTTTGAAGGGGGGGTGGATCACGAGGCCATGGGTGTTTTCCCAGATGAGAGTTGTGAGAAGCTCCCAACTGCAAAGATTCTTCTGCAGGACAATTGAGACCCTTTGGTTGCTCCAGGACAACGATTCTGAGCAGGGTTCTCAGGATGGATGGCTGGGTACCCCACCTCGCATTCCAATTGTCTCCAAGAAACAAGACAGGTTAGATCTGCTGGATCTGGGGGAGCAATCGAGGAGGCTGAATTGAAATGGACTCTCCCGTGGATGTGTCCTAATATGATTTTGTGTCTATGGAGACCTTGGAATGAAGCAGTGGCACTGGGGCCCTGAAGGGTTCTCCTAAAGAGAGGCTTACACACAGCTCCATCGTGCAAGTTTCCCATGTGTAGATGAGATTTGTTCTGATGGGTGAGTGAAGAACAGCCATATGCTGTTATTGAAATCCAGGCCTCTGAGGACAGATGCCTCGAAATCAAAGCAATGGATCCGATAGGTGCCTAGGGGCCTGTTCGTTCCTTTTTACCTCTGGGGACATCAGTAGTATACGGGTCTGAGTGCCGGTATGTGCTCACATGGGCCAAAATTGCCCCTGTTTGTCCTGGGAAGCCACAAATATTGGGATGGCTTCAGGGAATTTGGAGGTTTATCCTATTAATAGGGTTGTGGCCATTGGAATGGGCACACACAATTCCTTGGAGAGGGCAAGCACAGTCGTCAGGTTTGGCTCCAGGGGCCTGAGCCTGTGGGGTGTGTAGGCCAGGGCTGTTTGGACAGTTGTCTGAAAATACAACCTCGGCTTATGTTTCGGGTCATAGGTATGGCAGGACTGATCTACAGACCATGAGGAGAACTCTTCGGGATATGAAAAAAGGGCGAGTGTGAGGCTCTTGCTCAACTTTCTGTCTCTGGATATCGTGTCACTCATAGTCGTGAAATTTCCGGGTGACTTCATGGGAAATGGACGAGTCTTACTCTCTAGGAGTTTGGCCCCATCCAAAGAGTTTGGGGTCGTTCTGTGGGATGGAAGAAGTCCGTTGTTCTGTTGTTGTTGATTTGTTTTGTTTTGTTTTTCAACCTCAGGTTTCCCACCAAATGAGTGATTCCTGAGTAGAGCCCTGGGTAGGGGGACTGGACAACCAGAAATCTGGATAAAATTGGGGCCTAGGGACATGTCAAGCCCATTATGACATCTAATGGTCGAGCCACTGAGAGGACGTACTAGAGGACAGGACTCACGCTCAGGGTCAAAATGCGTGTTTATGCCCCTAGTCGCACTCAAGAATGGGCAGGGCCTCAGGGTGAATGCTGGTTTCTCCTACACTGAACGTTGGACAACATGCCGACCACAAGGTTTCTTGCCTTGAGTAAGGAAGAGTTCTGATTTCTGTATCACAGTCACCCCTGGGCAGTGATTGGAGATAAGGTCTAGGTTCTGAAGCCTGAAAACTGAGGTAGGGAAGAGATGATGATATTACGCCATGGCGGGTCTGATGTGCTCAGTGTGCGGTCAGCTGTCTGGGTGTTGGTCACGAGGTCTGGGCTCAGGTTGTCAGACAGTGCATTAGTGCCCAGGTTAGACTATATATTTCGGGTGCATTCGAGTGTCGTGTAGGTTCTTATCTGAAGAACTCCTCAGGATATTAAAAATGAGCCAGTCTGAGGCGCGTGCTCAGCCTTTTGTCCTTGGATTTCGTATCAGCGATGGCCGTGGAATGTTGGGAAGGCCTCATGGGCCGTGGACGAATCTTGCTCTCTGTGGACTTGGCCCGATCCCAATTGTTTTTCGTCAATATGTGGGATGGGAGGACTCCTTTCAGGTTTGTTACCTCAGGTGTCCCACCAAAAGAGGAATTCCAAAGCAGAGCCCTGGGGAAGAGTGAAGGGACAACCCGAACTATGGTTAAAAATGGGGGCCTAGGGGCATGGAAAGCCCAATATGCTGTCTCTCCATCCAGCCACTGAGATGCCTTACCTGAGGACTGGGCTCAGGCTGAGGGTCACAATGTGTGTTTGTGAACAATGTGGGCCGCAAGCATGTGTGGGGCCTCTTGGGCCACACTGGTTTCAACGACACTGAACCTTGGACAACATGCCAACCACAAGGTTTCTTGCCATGGGGAAAGAGTTCTGATTTCTGCACATTTTCAAACCCGGGCCGTGATTGGAGATAAGGTCTAAGTTCTGAAGCCTAAAAATCGAATTTGAGAAGAGATGACCACCTAAGGCCATGGTGGGTCCGATGTGCTCATTGTGCGGTCAGCTGCCTGGGTGGGGCCAGGAAGTACAGGCTCAGGCCGTGTCAGAAAGAGCATTAGGTCCCAGGTCAGCCTATATATTTGGGGTACAGCCGAATGCCGTGCAGGTTCATCCTCATTTGTGGTTTCTGGGTAGCCCAGAGGGCAATGTTTTTCTTCTGGAAGGCAGGCAGAGTGCTGCATTGTAGTTCTGGATTGCCAAACTGGAGGGCTTGTGGGCCAGAAGTCTGAGGACGGAAATCCGAGGACCCAAGCTAGGCCTAGGTTTCTGGGTGAGGATATGGCAGGCACAGTCTACAGACCTGATCGAGATATCATGCATCTGCAGTCAGGGCGAGGAACAGACGATCGCTCAGGTTTGAAATTCTGTCGCTGATGGCCCCTACTTGAAGGGGGGGTGGATCACGAGGCCATGAGTGTTTTCGCACGATGGAGGTTGTGAGAAGCTTCCAACTGCAAAGATGGTTCTTCAGGACAATTGAGACCTGTTCGTTGGCTCCATGACAACGAATCCGAGCAGGGTTTAAGGATGGATTGCTGGGTAGCCCACCTCGCATTCCAATTGTCTCCAAGCAACAAGTCAGGTTAGATCTGCTGCATCTGAGGGAGCAACCGAGGAGGCTGAGTTGAAATGGACACTCTGATGGGTGAGACAAGAAACAGCCATAAGCTGTTATTGAAATCTAGGGCTCTGAGGAGAGATGCCTGGAAACCAAAGCAATGGAACCGATAGGTGCCTAGGGGCCTGTTCGTTCCTTTTTACCTCTGGGGACATCAGTCTACGGGTCTCAGTGCCGGTATGTGCTCAGATGAGCCCAGATTACCCCATTTGTCCTGGGAAGCCACAAATATTGGGATGGCCTCAGGGACTTTGGAGGTTTATACTCTTAGGTGGGTTGTGGCCATTGGAATGGGCAGATACAATTCCCTTTGAGAGGGCAATCACATTCGTCAGGTTTGGCTCCAGGGGCCTGAGACTGTAGCGTGTGTGTGTAGGCCAGGGCTGTTTGGACAGTTGTGCCTGAAAACACAAACTCGGCTTATGTTTCGGGTCATAGGTATGGCAGGACTGATCTACAGACCATGAGGAGAACTCTTCGGGATATGAAAAAAGGGTGAGTGTGAGGCACTGCTCAACTTTTGTCTCTGGATATCGTGTCAATCATGGTCGTGAAATTTCCGGGTGACTTCAGGGGAAATGGGTGAGTCTTACTCTCTGGGGGTTTGGCCCCGTCCAAAGAGTTTGGCGTCATTCTGTGGGATGGAAGAAGTCCGTTGCTCTGTTGTTGTTGATTTGTTTTGTTTTGTTTTTCAAACTCAGGTGTCCCACAAAATGAGGGATTCCAGAGTAGAGCCCTGGGGAGGGGCGACTGGACAACCAGTAATCTGGTTAAAAATTGGGGCCTAGGGACATGTGAAGCCCATTATGACATCTAATGGTCCAGCCACTGAGAGGACGTACTAGAGGACAGGAGTCACGCTGAGGGACACAATGCGTGTTTATGCCCTCGTCGCACTCAAAAATGGGCGGGGCCTAAGGGTGAATGCTGGTTTCTCCTACACTGAACGTTGGACAGCATGCCAACCACAAGGTTTCTTGCCATGGGTAAGGAAGAGTTCTGATTTCTGCATCACAGTCACCGCTGGGCAGTGATTGGAGATAGGGTCTAGGTTCTGAAGCCTGAAAACTGAGGTAGGGAAGAGATGATGACCTAAGGCCATGGCGGGTCTGATGTGCTCAGTGTGCGGTCAGCTGTCTGGGTGTTGGTCACGAGGTCCGTGCTCAGGTTGTCAGACAGTGCATTAGTGCCCAGGTTAGACTATATATATTGGGTGCATTCGAGTGCCGTGTAGGTTCTTATCTGAAGAACTCTTCAGGATATGAAGAATGTGCGAGTCTGAGTCGCGTGATCAGGCTTTTGTCTCTGGATTTTGTATCAGCGATGGCCGTGGAATGTTGGGGAGGCCTCTAGGGCCATGGACGAATCTTGCTCTCTGTGGACTTGGCCCGATCCCAATTGTTTTTCGTCAAACTGTGGGATGGGAGGATTCCTTTCAGGTTTGTTTCCTCAGGTGTCTCACCAAAGAGGAATTCCAAAGCAGAGCTTTGGGGAAGAGTGAAGGGGCAACCCGAACTATGGTTAAAAATTGGGGCCTAGGGGCATGGCAAGCCCAATATGCTGTCTCTCCATCCAGCTGCTGAGAGGCCTTACCTGAGGACTGGGCTCAGGCTGACGGTCACAATGTGTTTTTGTGACCAATGTGTGCCACAAGCATGGGCGGGTCCTCAGGGGGGCACACTGGTTTCAAGTACACTGACCCTTGGACAACATGCCAACCACAAGATTTCTTGCCATGGGGAAAGAGTTCTGATGTCTGCATCATTTTCAAACCTGGGCCGTGATTGGGGATAAGGTCTAGGTTCTGAAGCCTGTAAACCGAGGTTGAGAAGAGATGACGACCTAAGGCCATGGCAGGTCCGATGTGCTCAGTGTGCGGCCAGCTGTCTGGTTGGGGCCAGGATGTCCAGGCTCAGGCTGTGTCAGAAAGGGCATTAGTGCCCAGGGCAGCCTATATATTTGGGGTAGAGCCGAATTGCGTGCAGGTTGATCTTCATTTGGGGATTCTGGGTAGCCCCAGAGGGCAATGTTTTTCTTCTGGAGGGCAGGCAGAATGCTGCATTGTAGTTCTGGATTGCCAAACTGGAGGGCTTGTGGGCCAGTAGTCTGATGACGGTAGTATGAGAACCCAAGCTAGGCCTAGGTTTCTGGGTGAGGATTTGGCAGGCACAATCTACAGACCTGAATCGAGGTCTCGTGCATCTGAAGTCAGGGCGAGGATCAGATGATCGCTCAGGTTGGACATTCTGTCCCTGATGGCCCCTTCTTGAAGGGGCGGTGGATCACGTGGCCATGGGGGTTTTCCCACGATGGGACTTGTGAGAAGCTGCCAACTGCAAAGATTCTTCTGCACGACAATTGAGACCTGTTAATTGGCTCCAGGCCAACGATTCCGAGCAGGCTTCTAAGGCTGGATGGCTGGGTAGCCCACTTCGCATTCCAATTGTCTCCAAGCAACAAGAGAGGTTAGACCTGCTGGATCTGGGGGAGCAACAGTGGAGGCTTAGTTTTAATGGACTCTCCCGTGGTTGTGTCCTAATATGATTTTGTGTCTATGGAGACCTTGGAATGAAGCGGTGGCACTGTGGCCCTGAAGGGTTCTCCTAAACAGAGGCTTTCACACAGAACCAACGTGCAAGTTTCCCATGTGTACATGAGATTTTTTCTGATGGGTGAGTCAAGAAACAGCCATATGCTGGTTTTGAAATCCAAGCCTCTGAGGAGAGATGCCTGCAAACCAAAGCAATGGATCCGAAAGCTGCCTAGGTGCTTGTTCACTCCTTATTACCTCTGGGGACATCAGTCTACGGGACTGAGTGCAGGTAGGTGCTCAGATGGCTTCAGATTGCCCTGTTTGTCCTGGGAAGCCACAACTATGGGATGGCCTAAGGAATTTTGGAGGTTTATCTTATTAGTAGGGTTGTGGCCATTGGAATGACATATACAAATCCCATGGAGAGGGCAAGCACAGTCGTCAGGTTTGGCCTCAGGGGCCTGAGCCTGTAGGGCGTGTAGGCCAGTGCTGTTGGGACAGTTGTCTGAAAACACAAACTCGGCTTATGTTTCGGGTCATAGTTATGGCAGGACTGATCTAAAGACCATTAGGAGAACTCTTTGGGATATGAAAAATGGGCGAGTGTGTGGCTCTTGCTCAAGTTTTTGTCTCTAAATATCATGTCACTCATGGTCCTGAAATTTCCGGGTGACTTCATGGGAAATGGACGACTCTACTTTCTAGGGGTTTGGCCACGTCCAAGGATTTTGGCCTCACTCTGTGGGATGGAAGAAGTCCATTTTTTTGTTGTTGTTGATTTGTTTTGTTTTGGTTTTCAACCTCAGATGTCCCACTAAATGAGGGATTCCAGAGTAGAGCCCTGGGTAGGGGCGACGGACAACCAGAAATCTGGATAAATTTGGGGCCTAGGGAAATGTCAAGCCCATTATGACATCTAGTGGTCCAGCCACTGAGAGGACGTACTAGAGGACAGGAATCATGCTGAGGTTCACAATGCGTTTTTATGCCCTCGTCGCACACAAGAATGGGCGGGGCCTCAGTGTGAATACTGGTTTCTCCTACACTGAATGTAGGACAACATGGCCACCAAAAGGTTTCTTGCCATGGGTAAGCTGGAGTCTGATTTCTGCATCACAGTCACCCCTGGGCAGTGATTGGAGATATGGTCTAGGTTCTGAAGCCTGAAAACTGAGGTAGGGCAGAGATGATGACCTTAGGCCATGGCGGGTCTGATGTGCTCAGTGTGCGGTCAGCTGTCTGGGTGTTTATCAGGAGGTTCTGGCTCACGTTGTGTCAGACAGTGCATTACTGCCCAGTTAGACTCTATAATTTGGGTACATACTAGTGCCTTGTAGGTTTATTCTCATTTCAGCTGCCTGGGCAGCTCATTAGGCAATATATTTTTTCTAGAGGGCAGGCAGAATGCTGGATGCCTGGGAAGCCCGCCTCGCATTCCAATTGTCTCCTAGCGACAAGACAGTTTAGATCTGATGGCTCTGCGGGAGCAACCAGGGAGGCTGAGTTGAAATGGACTTTCCTGAGGATGGGTCTAATGTGTGTTTGTGTCCATGAGGGCCTTGGAATGTTGCGGTGGCACCGGGACCCTGAAGTATTCTCCTCAGCTTTTGACATAGCTCCCATGCACAAGTTTCCTTGAGGAGACGAGTTTGGTTCTGATGGGTGCCTCAGGAAAACCCCAATGCTTGTATTGGAACCCAGGGTTTTGAGGAGACATGCCTGTAAACCAAAGCAATGGATCCGATTTTGGCCTAGGGTCCTGTCTGGTTCAATCTTCTTCTCTGGGGACATCCATCTAGGGTATAAGTGGAGGTAGATGCTCAGCTGGTGTCAGACTGACCTTTTTTGTCCCTGGTGACCTAAACTATTGGGATGGCCTCAGGGACTTTGGAGGGTTCTCCTAATTTGTACGATTTTGGACAATGGAATGGGCAGAATTCCCATGGATTGGGTAGGCACAGTCCTAATGTGTGGCTCCAGGGTCCCCAGCCTGGATGGTGTGTGGCCCAGGACTTTGAGGACAGAAGTCTGAAAACACAAACTCAGCTTATGTTTGGGGACGTAGGTATGGCAGGCCCGATCTACAAACCATGAGAAGACATCTTCAGGATATGAAGATAGTGCGAGTCTGAGGTGCTTGCTCAGGCTTTTGTCTCTGGATTTTGTTTCCGCGATGGCCGAGGAATATCGAGGGGGCCTCATGGCCATGGACGAATCTTGCTCTCTGTGGATTTGGCCCAATCCCAATTGTTTTTCGTCAATCTGTTGGATGGCATACTCCTTTCAGGGTTGTTACATCAGGTGTCCCACCAAAAGCGGAATTCCAAAGCAGAACCCTGCGGAAGAGTGTAGGGACAACCCGAACTATGGTTAAAAATTGGGGCCTAAAATAATTCTAAAATTTATATGAACCAGAAAAGACCTCGAATAGCCAAAGGGATATTGAAAAAGAAAGCCAACGTTGGTGGCATCACAATTCCGGACTTCAAGCTCTACTACAAAGCTGTCATCATCAAGACAGCATGGTACTGGCACAAAAACAGACACATAGATCAATGGAACAGAATAGAGAGCCCAGAAATAGACCCTCAAATCTATGGTCAACTAATCTTCGACAAAGCAGGAAAGAATGTCCAATGGAAAAAAGACAGCCTTTTCAATAAATTGTGCTGGGAAAATTGGACAGCCACATTCAGAAAAATGAAATTGGACCATTCCCTTACACCACACACAAAAATAGACTCAAAATGGATGAAGGACCTCAATGTACGAAAGGAATCCATCAAAATCCTTGAGGAGAACACGGGCAGCAACCTCTTCGACCTCTGCCGCAGCAACATCTTCCTAGGAACAAAACAAAAGGCAAGGGAAGCAAGGGAAAAAATGAACTACTGGGATTTCATCAAGATCAAAAGCTTTTGCACAGCAAAGGAAACAGTTAACAAAATCAAAAGACAACTGACAGAATGGGAGAAGATATTTGCAAACGACATATCTGATAAAGGACTAGTGTCCAGAATCTATAAAGAACTTAGCAAACTCAACACCCAAAGAACAAATAATCCAATCAAGAAATGGGCAGAAGACATGAACAGACATTTCTGCAAAGAAGACATCCAGATGGCGAACAGACACATGAAAAAGTGCTCCATATCACTCGGCATCAGGGAAATACAAATCAAAACCACAATGAGATATCACCTCACACCAGAAAGAATGGCTAAAATCAACAAGTCAGGAAATGACAGATGCTGGCGAGGATGCGGAGAAAGGGGAACCCTCCTACACTGTTGGTGGGAATGCAAGCTGGTGCAGCCACTCTGGAAAACAGCATGGAGGTTCCTCAAAATGTTGAAAATAGAACTGCCCTATGACCCAGCAATTGCACTATTGGGTATTTACCCTAAAGATACAAATGTAGTGATCCAAAGGGACACATGCACCCGAATAATAATAGCAGCAATGTCCACAATAGCCAAACTATGGAAAGAACCTAGATGTCCATCAACAGATGAATGGATCAAGAAGATGTGGTATATATACACAATGGAATACTATGCAGCCATCAAAAGAAATGAAATCTTGCCATTTGCAACAACATGGATGGAACTAGAGCGTATCATGCTTAGCGAAATAAGTCAAGCAGAGAAAGACAACTATCATATGATCTCCCTGATATGAGGAAGTGGTGATGCAACATGGAGGCTTAAGTGGGTAGAAGAAGAATAAATGAAACAAGATGGGATTGGGAGGGAGACAAACCATAATTGACTCATAATCTCACAAAACAAACTGAGGGTTGCCGGGGGGAGGGGGTTTGGGAGAAGGAGGTGGGATTATGGACATTGGGGAGGGTATGTGCTTTGGTGAGTGCTGTGAAGTGTGTAAACCTGGTGATTCACAGACCTGTACACCTGGGGATAAAAATATATGTTTATAAAAAATAAAAAATTAAAAAAAAAAATTGGGGCCTATGGGCATGGCAAGCCCAATATGCTGTCTCTTCATCCAGCCACTGAGAGGCCTTACCTGAGGACTGGGCTAAGGCTGAGGGTCACAATGTGAGTTTGCCACCTATGTGGCCCGCGAGCAATGGCGAGGCTTCATTGGACAAACAGGTCTCCTCTACACTGAACGTTGGACAACAAGCCAACCACAAGGTTCTTGCATTTGGGCAGGAGTTCTGATTGCTGCATCATTTTTCAAAACTGGGCAGTGATTGGAGATAAGGTCTAGGATCTGAATCCTGAATACCTAGGTTAGGAAGAGATAACGACCTAAGGCAATGGCTGGTCCGATGTACTCAGTGAGCGGCAAGCTGTCTGGCTGGGGCCAGGAGGTCCAGGCTCAGGCTCTGTCAGAAAGGGCATTATTGCCCAGGTCAGCCTATATATTTTGGGTACAGCCAAGTGGCGTGCAGGTTGATCTTCATTTGGGGTTTCTGGGTAGCGCCAGAGGGCAATGTTTTTCTTTTGGAGCGCAAGCAGTGTGCTGCATTGTAATTCTAGATTGCCAAACTGGAGGGCTTGTGGGCCATTAGTCTGAGGACGGAAGTCTGAGGATACAAGCTAGGCTTAGGTTTCTGGGTGAGGACATGGCAGGCACAATATACAGACCTGAACCGAGATCTCGTGCATCTGAAGTCAGGGTGAGGATCAGACGATCGCTCAGGTTGGACCTTATGTCCCTGAAGGCCACTTCATGAAGGGGGGGGGGGGGATCACGAGGCCATGGGTGTTTTCTCACGATGGGAGTTGTGAGAAGCTCCCAACTTCAAAGATTCTTCTGCAGGACAATTGAGACCTGTTGGTAAGCTCCAGGCTAACGATTCCGAGCAGGGTTCTAAGGATCGATGGCTGGGTAGCCCACCTCGCATTCCAATTGTCTCCTAGCAAGAAGACAAGTTAGATCTGCTGGATCTCGCGGAGCAACCGAATACGCTCAGTTGAAATGGACTCTCCTGTAGATGGGTCCTAATGTGTTTTTGTGTCTATGGATACCTTGGAATGACGCGGTGGCACTGGGGCCATTAAGGGTTCTCCTAAACAGAGGCTTTGACATCACTCCCACGTGCAAGTTTCCCATGTGTAGATGAGATTTGTTCTGGTGGGTGAGTCAAGAAACAGCCGTATGCTGGTACTGAAATCCAGGCCTCTGAATAGAGATGCCTGGAAACTAAAGCAATGGATCCGATTAGTGCCTAGGGGCCTGTTCGTTCCTTTTTACCTCTGGGGATATCAGTCTACAAGTCTGAGTGCAGGTACGTTCTCAGATGGGCTCAGATTGCTCCTGTTTGTCCTGGGAAGCCACCACTATTGGGATGGCCTCAGGGACTTTGGAGGTTTAACCTATTAGTAGCATTGTGGCCATTGGAATGGGCACACAGAATTCCCTTGGAGAGGGCAAGTACAGTCCTCAGCTTGGCTCCACGGGCCTAAGCCTCTAGGCTGTGTAGGCCAGGGCTGTTTGGACAGTTGTCTGAAAACACAAACTCGGATTTTGTTTCGGGTCATAGGTATGGCAGGTCTGATCTACAGACCATGAGGAGAACTCTTTGGGATATGAAAAAAGGGTGAGTGTGAGGCTCTTGCTCAAGTATTAATCTCTGGATATCATGCCATTCATGGTCATGAAATTTCCGGGTGACTTCATGGGAAATGGACGAGACTTACTCCCTGGGGGTTTGGCCCAATCCAAAGAGTTTGGGATCATTCTGTGGGACGGAAGAAGTCCGTTTTTTTTTGTTGTTGTTGTTTTGTTTTGTTTTGTTTTTCAAACTCAGGGGTCCCACCAAATGAGGGAATCCAGAGTAGAGCCCTGGGGAGGGGCGATTGGACAACCAGAAATCTGGTTAAAATTGGGTCCTAGGGACAGCTAGACTTCAGTTTCAGGGCGAGGGCACGGCATGTACCTGAAGATCTGAAGCAATATCTCATGCATCTGAAGTCAGAGCGAGGATCAGACGTTGGCTCAGCTTGGATTTTCTGTTCATGACGGCCCCTTCATGAATGGAGTGGATTCTAGAGAGCATGGAGGTTTTCCCACGTTGGGAGTGGTGGGATGCCCCCTCCAAGTATTCCTTCTGCGGGACAATTGAGACCTGTTGGACAGTGCCAGGACATCCCATATGGATGAGTCCCGACCAACGTTCGAGGATGGATGCCTGGGAAGCCCGCCTCGCATTCCAAAATTCTCCTAGCGACAAGACAGTTTAGATCTGATGGCTCTGCGGGAGCAACCGGGGTGGCTGAGTTGAAATGGACTTTCCTGAGGATGGGTCTAATGTGTGTTTGTGTCCATGAGGGCCTTGGAATGGGGCGGTGGCACCGGGACCCTGAAGTATTCTCCTCAGCTTTTGACATAGCTCCCATGCACAAGTTTCCTTGTGGAGACGTGTTTGGTTCTGATGGGTGCCTCAGGAAAACCCCAATGCTGGTATTGGAATCCAGGGTTTTGAGGAGACATGCCTGTAAACCAAAGCAATGGATTAGATTTTGGCCTAGGGTCCTGTCTGGTTCAATCTTCTTCTCTGGGGACATCCATCTAGGGTATGAGTGGAGGTAGATGCTCAGCTGGTGTCAGACTGCCCTTTTTTGTCCCGGGCGACCTATACTATTGGGATGGCCTCAGGGACTTTGGAGGGTTCTCCTAATTTGTACGAATTTGGACAATGGAATGGGCAGAATTCCCATGGATTAGGTAGGCACTGTCCTAATGTGTGGCTCCAGCATCCCCAGCCTGGAGGGTATGTGGCCCACGACTTTGAGGAGAGAAGTCTGAAAACACAAACTCAGCTTATGTTTGGGGACGTAGGTATGGCAGGCCCGATCTACAAACCATGAGAAGACATCTTCAGGATATGAAGAAAGTGCGAGCCTGAGACACTTGCTCAGACTTTTGTCTCTGGATTTTGTATCAGCGATGGCCATGGAATGTTGGGGAGGCCTCATGGGCCATGGACAATTCTTGCTCTCCGTGGATTTGGCCCATTCCCAATTGTTTTTCGTCAATCTGTGGGATTCGAGGACTCCTTTCAGGTTTGTTACCTCAGGTGCCCCACCAAAAGAGGAATTCCAAATCAGAGCCCTGGGGAAGAGTGAAGGGACAACCCGAACTATGGTTAAAAATCTGGGCCTAGGGGCATGGCAAGCCCAATATGCTGTCTCTCCATCCAGCCACTCAGAGGCCTTATCTGAGGACTGGGCTCAGGCTGAGCGTCACAATGTGTGTTTGTGACCAAGGTGGCCCGCAAGCATGGGCGTTGCCTCATGTGCCACACTGATTTCAACTACAGAGAAACTTGGACAACATGCCAACCACAAGGTTTCTTGCCATGGGGAAAGAGTTCTGATTTCTGCATCATTTTCAAACCCGGGCTTTGATTGGAGATAATGTCTAGGTTCTGAAGCCTGAGAACCGAGATTGAGAAGAGATGATGACGTAAGGCCATGGCGGGTCCGATGTGCTCAGTGTGCGGCCAGCTGTCTCGGTGGGGCCCGGAGGTCCAGGATCAGGCTGTGTCAGAAAGGGCATTAGTGCCCAGGTCAGCCTATATATTTGGGGTACAGCCGAATGGCGTGCAGGTTGATACTCATTTTGGCGTTCTGGGTAGCCCCAGAGGGCAATGTTTTTCTTCTGGAGGGCAGACTGAGTGCTGCATTGTAGTTCTGGATTGCGAAACTGGAGGGCTTGTGGGCCAGTAGTCTGAGGACGGAAGTCTGAGAACTCAAGCTAGGCCTAGGTTTCTGGGTGAGGATATGGCAGGCACAATCTACAGACCTGTGTCGAGATATCGTGCATCTAATGTCAGGCCTAGGATCAGACGATCGCTCTCGTGGGGCATTCTCTGTCCCTGATGGCCCCTTCTTGAAGGGGGGTGGATCTTGAGGCCTTGGGGGTTTTCCCACGATGGGAGTTGTGAGAAGCTCCCAAATGCAAAGATTCTTCTGCAGGACAATTGAGACCTGTTGGTTGGCTCCAGGTCAACGATTCCGAGCAGGGTTCGAAGGATGGATGTCTGGGTAGCCCACCTCGCAGTCCAATTGTTTCCAAGCAACAAGACAGGTTAGATATACTGGATCTGGGGGAGCAACCGAGGAGCCTGAGTTGAAATGGACTCTTCCGTGGATGTGTCCTAATATGATTTGTGTCTATGGAGACCTTGGAATGAAGCGGTGGCACTGGGGCCCTGAAGGGTTCTCCGAAAGAGCGGATTTCACACAGCTCCATCGTGCAAGTTTCCCATGTGTAGATGAGATTTGTTCTTATGGGTGAGTCAAGAAACAGTCATATGCTGTATTGAAATCCAGGCCTCTGAGGAGAGATGCCTGGAAACCAAAGCAATGGATCCGTTAGGTGCCTAGTCCTGTACGTTCCTTTTTACCTCTGGGGATGTCAGTCTACGGGTCTGAGAGCTGATAGGTGCTCAGATGGGCCCAGATTGCCCCTGTTTGTCCTGGGAAGCCACAAATATTGGGATGGCCGCAGGGACTTTGGAGGTTTATCCTATTAGTAGGGTTGTGGACATTGGAAAGGGCACATACAATTCCCTCGGAGAGGGCAAGCACAGTCGTCAGGTTTGGCTCCAGGGGCATGAGCCTGTAGGGTGTGTAGGCCAGGGCTGTTTGGACAGTTGTCTGAATAAAATACTCAGCTTATGTTTCGGGTCATAGGTGTGGCACACTGATCAACAGACCATGAGGAGAACCCTTCGGGATAAGAAAAAAGGGCGAGTGTGAGGCGTTGCTCAAGTTTTTGTCTCTGGATATCCTGTCACTCATGGTCGTAAAATTTCCGGGTGACTTCATGGGAAATGGTGAGTCTTACTCTCTCGGGGTTTGACCCGTCCAAGAGTTTGGGGTCATTCTGTGGGATGGAAAAAGTCCGTTGTTCGGTTGTTGTTGATTTCTTTTGTTTTGTTTTTCAACCTCAGGGTTCCCACCAAATGAGGGATTCCAGAGTAGAGCCCTGGGGAGGGGCGACTGGACAACCAGAAATCTGGTTAAAAATTGGGGCCTAGGGAGTTGTCAAGCCCATTATGACATCTAATGGTCCAGCCACTGACAGGACGTACTAGAGGACAGGACTCACACTGAGGGTCACAATGCGTGTTTATGCCCTTCTCGCACTCAAGAATGGGTGGGGCTTCAGGGTGAAATCTGGTTTATCCTTCACTGAACGTTGGACAACATGCCAACCACAAGCTTTCTTGCCATGGGTAAGGAAGAGTTCTGATTTCTGCATCACAGTCAACCCTGGGCAGTGATTGGAGATAAGGTCTAGGTTTTGAAGCCTGAAAACTGAGGTAGGGAAGAGATGATGACCTAAGGCTATGGCGGGTCTGTTGAGCTCAGTGTGCGGTCAGCTGTCTGGGTGTTGGTCACGAAGTCCGGGCTCAGGTTGTCAGACAGTGCATTAGCGCCCCGTTTAGACTATATATTTTGGGTGCATTCGAGTGCTGTGTAAGTTCTTATCTGAAGAACTCTTCAGGATATGAAGAATGCGGGAGTCTGAAGCACGGGCTCAGGCTTTTGTCTCTGGATTTTGTATCAGAGATGGCCGTGGAATGTTGGGGAGGCCTCATGAGCCATGGACTAATCTTGCTTCTGTGGACTTGGCCCATTCCCAATTGTTTTTCGTCAATCTGTGGGATGGGAGGTCTCCTTTCAGGTTTGTTACCTCACGTGTCCCACCAAAAGAGGAATTCCAAAGCAGAGCCCTGTGGAAGAGTGAAGGGACAATCCGAACTATGTTTAAAACTTGCAGCCTAGGGGCATGGCAAGCCCAACATGCTGTCTCTCCATCCAGCCACTGAGAGGCCTTACATGAGGACTGGGCTCAGTCTGAGGGTCACAATGTGTGTTTGTGTCCAATGTGGCCCGCAAGCATGGGCGGGGCCTCATGGGCCACACTGGTTTAAACTACACCGAACTTTGGACAACATGCCAACCACAAGATTTCTAGTCATGGGGAAAGAGTTCTGATTCCTGCATCATTTTCAAACCCCGGCCGTGATTGGAGATAAGGTCTAGGTTCTGAAGCCTGAAACCGAGGATTGGAAGAGATGACGAACTAAGGCCATGACGGGTCGGAAGTGCTCAGTGTGCGGCCAGCTGTCTGGGTGGGGCCTGGAGTTCCAGTCTCAGGCTGTGTCAGAAAGGGCACTAGTGCCCAGGTCAGCCTATATATTTGGGGTACAGGCAAAAGGCATGCAGGTTGATCCTCATTTGTGGTTTCTGGGTAGCCCCAGAGCGCTATGTTTTTCTTCTGGAGGTCACGCAGAATGCTGCATTGTAGTTCTGGATTGCCAAACTGGAGGGCTTGTGGGCCAGTAGTCTGAGGACGGAAGTCTGAGAACCCAAACTAGGCATAGGTTTCTGGGTGAGGATATGGCAGGCACAATCTACAGACCTGAATCGAGTTCTCGTGCATCTAATGTCAGGCCGAGGATCAGACGATCGCTCTCATGGGGCATTCGGTCGCTGATGGCCCCTTCTTGAAGGGGGGGGTGGATCACGAGGCCATGGGGGTTTTCCCACGATGGGAGTTGTGAGAAGCTCCCAACTGCAAAGTTTATTCTGCAGGAAAATTGAGACCTGTTGTTTGGCTCCAGGAAAAAAAATTCCGAGCAGGGTTCTAAGGATGGATGGCTTCGTAGTCCACCTCGCATTCCAATTGTCTCCAGGCAACAAGACAGGTTAGATCTGCTGGATCTCGTGGAACAACCGAAGAGGCTGAGTTGAAATGGACTCTCCCGTGGATGTGTCCTAATATGATTTTTTGTCTATGGAGACCTTGGAATGAAGCGGTGGCACAGGGGCTCTGAATTGTTCTCCTAAAGAGAGGCTTTCACAGAGCTCCATCGTGCAAGTTTCCCATGTGTAGATGAGATTTGTTCTGATGGATGAGACTATAAACAGCCATATGCTGTTTTTGAAATCCAGGCCTCTGAGGAGAGATGCCTGGAAAGGAAAGCAATAGATGTGATAGGTTCCTAGGGGCCTGTTCGTTCCTTTTTACCTCTGGGCACATCCGTCTAAGTGTCTGAGTGCAAGTAGTTGCTCAGATGGGCCCAGATTGCCCCATTTGTCCTGGGAAGCCACAATATTTGGATGGCCTCAGGGACTTTGGAGGTTATACTCTTAGGAGGGTTGTGGCCATTGGAATGGGCACATACAATTTCCTTGGAGAGGGCTATCACAGTCGTCAGGTTTGGCTCTAGGGGCATGAACCTGTAGGGTGTGTAGGCCAGGGCTGTTTGGACAGTTGTCTGAAAAAAAAACTCGGCTTATGTTTCGGGTCATAGGTATGGCAGGACTGATCTACAGACCATGAGGAGAACACTTCGGGATATGAAAAAAGGGCGAGTGTAGGGGAGGAGTCAAGATGGCGGAGAAGTAGCAAGCTGAGACTGCTTCAGCTAGCCGGAGATCACCTAGATACCTTATCTAAAGATTGCAAACACCTGAAAAATCCATCGGCAGTTCGAAGAGAAGAAAAACAGCAATTCTGGAAACAGAAAAACAACCACTTTCTGAAAGGTAGGACTGGCGGAGAAGTGAATCCAAAGCGACGCGAAGATAGACCCCGGGGGGAGGGGCCGGCTCCAGGCAAGCGGCGGAGCAACCGTGCACAAAATCAGGACTTTTAAAAGTCTGTTCCGCTGAGGGACATCGCTCCAGAGGCTAAACCGGGGCGAAGCCCACGCGGGGGTCAGCGTGGCCTCAGGTCCCGCAGGGTCACAGAGGATCGGGGGTGTCTGAGTGTCGCAGAGCTTGCGGGTATTGGAACAGGAAAGCCGGCTACAGAGACAGAGCTGACAGTAAGCTCACAGCTCCGTGTTACCTTGAACCGGTCATAGGCTCGGTGAGCTCGTAGCGCGGCCGGAGGTCAGGCAGACGGGAGTAACTGGGCGCGGTTCTCTGAGCGCGCACTGAGGAGTGCGGCCCTGGGCTCTTGGCTCTTCTGGGCCGGAGACCAGGAGGCCGCCATTTGTATTCCCGTCCTCTGGAACTCTACGGAAAGCGCTCAGGGAACAAAAGCTCCTGAAAGCAAACCCGAGCGGATTACTCACCCTGGCCCCGGGTAAGGGCGGTGTAATTCCGCCTGGGGCAAAGACACTTGAGAATCACTACAACAGGCCCCTCCCCCAGAAGATCAACAAGAAATCCAGCCAAGACCAAGTTCACCTACCAAGGAGTGCGGTTTCAATACCAAGGAGAGCAGCAGATTTCCAGAGGAGGAGAAAGCCAAGCACGGAACTCATGGCTTTTTTCCTGTGATTTTTTTTAGTCTTGCAGTTAATTTAATTTTTTCTTTTTCATTTTTTTTTTTTTCTCGCCTTGGGTAAAATTTTTTTTTAACTGTTACCTTTTTCTTTTTTAACGATTTTATACTAGTTTATCTAATATATATATTTTTTCTTTTTTACATTTTTCTTAGGTGTATTCTTTTTTTAAAAAATTTCTTTTTTTTTTTCTTTTTTTTTTTTTTTCTTCCTTTTTTTGAACCTCTTTTTATCCCCTTTCTCCCCACTCACGATTTTGGATCTCTTCTAATTTGGTTAAAGCATATTTTCCTGGGGTTGTTGCCACCCTTTTAGTATTTTACTTGCCCCTTCATTTAGTCTTATCTGGACAAAATGACAAGATGTAAAAATTCAACACAAAAAAAAGAACAAGAGGCAGTACCGAAGGCTAGGGACCTAATCAATACAGACATCGGTAATATGTCAGATCTAGAGTTCAGAATGACAATTCTCAAGGTTCTAGCCGGGCTTGAAAAAGGCATGGAAGATATTAGAGAAACCCTCTCGAGAGATATAAAAGCCCTTTCTGGAGAAATAAAAGAACTAAAATCTAACCAAGGTGAAATCAAAAAAGCTATTAATGAGGTGCAATCAAAAATGGAGGCTCTAACTGCTAGGATAAATGAGGCAGAAGAAAGAATTAGTGATATAGAAGACCAAATGACAGAGAATAAAGAAGCTGAGCAAAAGAGGGACAAACAGCTACTGGACCACGAGGGGAGAATTCGAGAGATAAGTGACACCATAAGACGAAACAACATTAGAATAATTGGGATTCCAGAAGAAGAAGAAAGTGAAAGGGGAGCAGAAGGTATCCTGGAGAGAATTATTGGGGAGAATTTCCCCAATATGGCAAAGGGAACGAGCATCAAAATTCAGGAGGTTCAGAGAATGCCCCTCAAAAATCAATAAGAATAGGCCCACACCCCGTCACCTAATAGTAAAATTTACAAGTCTCAATGACAAAGAGAAAATCCTGAAAGCAGCCCGGGAAAAGAAGTCTGTAACATACAATGGTAAAAATATTAGATTGGCAGCTGACTTATCCACAGAGACCTGGCAGGCCAGAAAGAGCTGGCATGATATTTTCAGAGCACTAAACGAGAAAAACATGCAGCCAAGAATACTATATCCAGCTAGGCTATCATTGAAAATAGAAGGAGAGATTAAAAGCTTCCAGGACAAACAACAACTGAAAGAATTTGCAAATACCAAACCAGCTCTACAGGAAATATTGAAAGGGGTCCTCTAAGCAAAGAGAGAGCCTACAAGTGGTAGATCAGAAAGGAATAGAGACCATATACAGTAACAGTCACCTTACAGGCAATACAATGGCACTAAATTCATATCTCTCAATAGTTACCCTGAATGTGAATGGGCTAAATGCCCCTGTCAAAAGACACAGGGTATCAGAATGGATAAAAAAACAAAACCCATCTATATGTTGCCTCCAAGAAACACATTTTAAGCCCGAAGGCACCTCCAGATTTAAAGTGAGGGGGTGGAAAAGAATTTACCATGCTAATGGACATCAGAAGAAAGCAGGAGTGGCAATCCTTATATCAGATCAATTAGATTTTAAGCCAAAGACTATAATAAGAGATGAGGAAGGACGCTATATCATACTCAAAGGGTCTGTCCAACAAGAAGAATTAACAATTTTAAATATCTATGCCCCCAATGTGGGAGCAGCCAACTATATAAACCAATTAATAACAAAATCAAAGAAACACATCAACAATAATACAATAATAGTAGGGGACTTTAACACTCCCCTCACTGAAATGGACAGGTCATCCAAGCAGAAGATCAGCAAGGAAATAAAGGCCTTAAACGACACACTGGACCAGATGGACATCACTGATATATTCAGAATATTTCACCCCAAAGCAACAGAATACACATTCTTCTCGAGTGCACATGGAACATTCTCCAGAATAGATCACATCCTCGGTCCTAAATCAGGACTCAACCGGTATCAAAAGATTGGGATCATTCCCTGCATATTTTCAGACCACAATGCTCTAAAGCTAGAACTCAACCACAAAAGGAAGTTTGGAAAGAACCCAAATACATGGAGACTAAACAGTATCCTTCTAAAGAATGAATGGGTCAACCGGGAAATTAAAGAAGAATTGAAAAAAATCATGGAAACAAATGATAATGAAAATACAACGGTTCAAAATCTGTGGGACACAACAAAGGCAGTCCTGAGAGGAAAATATATAGCGCTACAAGCCTTTCTCAAGAAACAAGAAAGGTCTCAGGTACACAACCTAACCCTACACCTAAAGGAGCTGGAGAAAGAACAAGAAAGAAACCCTAAGCCCAGCAGGAGAAGAGAAATCATAAAGATCAGAGCAGAAATCAATGAAATAGAAACCAAAAAAACCAATAGAACAAATCAACGAAACTAGGAGCTGGTTCTTTGAAAGAATTAATAAAATTGATAAACCCCTGGCCCGACTTATCAAAAAGAAAAGAGAAAGGACCCAAATAAATAAAATCATGAATGAAAGAGGAGAGATCACAACTAACACCAAAGAAATACAAACTATTATAAGAACATACTATGAGCAACTCTACGGCAATAAATTTGACAATCTGGAAGAAATGGATGCATTCCTAGAAACATATAAACTACCACAACTGAGCCAGGAAGAAATAGAAAGCCTGAACAGACCCATAACCAGTAAGGAGATTGAAACAGTCATTAAAAATCTCCAAACAAACAAAAGCCCAGGGCCAGACGGCTTCCCTGGGGAATTCTACCAAACATTTAAAGAAGAACTAATTCCTATTCTCCTGAAACTGTTCCAAAAAATAGAAATGGAAGGAAAACTACCAAACTCATTTTATGAGGCCAGCATCACCTTGATCCCAAAACCAGACAAGGATCCCACCAAAAAAGAGAGCTATAGACCGATATCCTTGATGAACACAGATGCGAAAATACTCAACAAAATACTAGCCAATAGGATTCAACAGTACATTAAAAGGATTATTCACCACGACCAAGTGGGATTTATTCCAGGGCTGCAAGGTTGGTTCAACATCCGCAAATCAGTCAATGTGATACAACACATCAATAAAAGAAAGAACAAGAACCATATGATACTCTCAATAGATGCTGAAAAAGCATTTGACAAAGTACAACATCCCTTCCTGATCAAAACTCTTCAAAGTGTAGGGATAGAGGGCACATACCTCAATATCATCAAAGCCATCTATGAAAAACCCACCACAAATATCATTCTCAATGGAGAAAAACTGAAAGCTTTTCCGCTAAGGTCAGGAACACGGCAGGGATGTCCATTATCACCACTGCTATTCAACATCGTACTAGAGGTCCTAGCCTCAGCAATCAGACAACAAAAGGAAATTAAAGGCATCCAAATCGGCAAAGAAGAAGTCGAATTATCACTCTTCGCAGATGATATGATACTATATGTGGAAAACCCAAAAGACTCCACTCCAAAACTGCTAGAACTTATACAGGAATTCAGTAAAGTGTCAGGATATAAAATCAATGCACAGAAATCAGTTGCATTTCTCTACACCAACAACAAGACAGAAGAAAGAGATATTAAGGAGTCAATCCCATTTACAATTGCATCCAAAACCATAAGATACCTAGGAATAAACCTAACCAAAGAGACACAGAATCTATACTCAGAAAACTATAAAGTACTTCGAAAGAAATTGAGGAAGACACAAAGAAATGGAAAAATGTTCCATGCTCCTGGATTGGAAGAATAAATATTGTGAAAATGTCTATGCTACCTAAAGCAATCTACACATTTAATGCAATTCCTATCAAAGTACCATCCATCTTTTTCAAAGAAATGGAACAAATAATGCTAAAATTTATATGGAACCAGAAAAGACCTCGAATAGCCAAAGGGATATTGAAAAAGAAAGCCAACGTTGGTGGCATCACAATTCCGGACTTCAGGCTCTATTACAAAGCTGTCATCATCAAGACAGCATGGTACTGGCACAAAAAACAGACACATAGATCAATGGAACAGAGAATAGAGAGCCCAGAAATAGACCCTCAAATCTATGGTCAACTAATCTTCGACAAAGCAGGAAAGAATGTCCAATGGAAAAAAGACAGCCTTTTAAATAAATGGTGCTGGGAAAATTGGACAGCCACATGCAGAAAAATGAAATTGGACCATTCCCTTACACCACACACAAAAATAGACTCAAAATGGATGAAGGACCTCAATGTACGAAAGGAATCCATCAAAATCCTTGAGCAGAACACGGGCAGCAACCTCTTCGACCTCTGCCGCAGCAAGATCTTCCTAGGAACAACGCAAAAGGCAAGGGAAGCAAGGGAAAAAATGAACTACTGGGATTTCATCAAGATCAAAAGCTTTTGCACAGCAAAGGAAACAGTTAACAAAATCAAAAGACAACTGACAGAATGGGAGAAGATATTTGCAAACGACATATCAGATAAAGGACTAGTGTCCAGAATCTATAAAGAACTTAGCAAACTCAACACCCAAAGAACAAATAATCCAATCAAGAAATGGGCAGAGGACATGAACAGACATTTCTGCAAAGAAGACATCCAGATGGCGAACAGACACATGAAAAAGTGCTCCATATCACTCGGCATCAGGGAAATACAAATCAAAACCACAATGAGATATCACCCCACACCAGTCAGAATGGCTAAAATCAACAAGTCAGGAAATGACAGATGCTGGCGAGGATGCGGAGAAAGGGGAACCCTCCTACCCTGTTGGTGGGAATGCAAGCTGGTGCAGCCACTCTGGAAAACAGCATGGAGGTTCTTCAAAATGTTGAAAATAGAACTGCCCTATGACCCAGCAATTGCACTATTGGGCATTTACCCTAAAGATACAAATGTAGTGATCCAAAGGGGCACATGCACCCGAATGTTTATAGCAGCAATGTCCACAATAGCCAAACTATGGAAAGAACCTAGATGTCCATCAACAGATGAATGGATCAAGAAGATGTGGTATATATACACAATGGAATACTATGCAGCCATCAAAAGAAATGAAATCTTGCCATTTGCAACAACGTGGATGGAACTAGAGCGTATCATGCTTAGCGAAATAAGTCAAGCAGAGAAAGACAACTATCATATGATCTCCCTGATATGAGGAAGTGGTGATGCAACATGGAGGCTTAAGTGGGTAGAAGAAGAATAAATGAAACAAGATGGGATTGGGAGGGAGACAAACCATAAGTGACTCTTAATCTCACAAAACAAACTGAGGGTTGCTGGGGGAGGGGGTTTGGGAGAAGGGGGTGGGATTATGGACATTGGGGAGGGTATTTGATTTGGTGAGTGCTGTGAAGTGTGTAAACCTGGTGATTCACAGACCTGTACACCTGGGGATAAAAATATATGTTTATCAAAAATAAAAAATTAAAAAAAAAAAAGAATGCTGCATTGTAGTTCTGGATTGCCAAACTGGAGGGCTTGTGGGCCAGTAGTCTGAGGACGGAAGTCTGAGAAACCAAGCTAGGCCTAGTTTTCTGGGTGAGGATATGGCAGGCACAATCTACAGACCTGAATCGAGATCTCGGGCATGTGAAGTCAGGGCAAGGAACAGTCGATCGCTCAGGTTGGACATTCGGTCCCTGAATGCCCCTTCTTGAAGGGGGGGGTGGATCTTGAGGCCTTGGGGGTTTTCCCACGATGGGAGTTGTGAGAAGCTCCCAACTGAAAAGATTCTTCTGCAGGACAATTGAGACCTGTTGGTTGGCTCCAGGACAACGATTCCGAGCAGGGTTCTAAGGATGGATGGCTGGGTAGCCCACCTCGCATTCCAATTGTCTCCAAGCAACAAGACATGTTAGATCTGCTGGATCTGGGGGAGCAACCGTGGAGGCTGAGTTGAAATGGACTATACCGTGGATGTGTCCTAATATGATTTTGTGTCTATGGAGACCTTGGAATGAAGCGGTGGCACTGGGGCCCTGAAGGATTTCCTAAAGAGAGGCTTTCAAACAGCTCCATCGTACAAGTTTCCCATGTGTAGATGAGATTTGTTCTGATGGGTGATCCAAGAAACAGCAATATGGTGTTATTGAAAGCCAGGCCTCTTAGGAGAGATGCCTGGAAACCAAAGCAATGGATCTGATAGGTGCCTAGGGGGCTGTTCGTTCCTTTTACCTCTGGGGTCATCAGTCTACGGGTCTGAGTGCCCGTAGGTGCTCAGATGTGGCCAGATTGCCCCTGTTTGTCCAGGGAAGCCACAAATATTGGGATGGCCTCAGGGACTTTGGAGGTTTATCGCCTAGTACGGTTGTGGCCATTGGAATGGGCACATACAATTCCCTTTGAGAGGGCAAGCACAGTCGTCAGGTTTGGCTCCAGGGGCCTGAGCCTGTAGGGTGTGTAGGCCAGGGCTTTTTGGACAGTTGTCTGAAAACACAAACTCGGCTTATGTTTTGGGTCATAGGTATGGCAGCACTGATCTACAGACCATGAGGAGATCTCTTCGAGATATGAAAAAAGGGCGAGTGTGAGGCTCTTGCTCACGTTTTTGTCTCTGGATATCGTGTCAATCATGGTCGTGAAATATTCGGGTGACTTCATGGGAAATGGACGAATCTTACTCTCTGTGGGTTTGGCCCCGTCCAAAGAGTTTGGGGTCATTCTGTGGGATGGAAGAACTCCATTGGTCTTTTGTTGTTGATTTGTTTATTTTGTTTTTCAACCTCAGGTGTCTCACCAAATGAGGGATTCCACAGTAGAGCCCTGGGGAGGGGCGACTGGACAACCAGAAATCTGGTTAAAAATTGGGGCCTAGGGACATGTCAAGCCCATTATGACATCTAATGGTCCAGCCACTGAGAGGACATACTAGAGGACAGGACTCATGCTGAGGGTCACAATACGTGCTTATGCCCTCGTTGCGCTCAAGAATGGGCGAGGCCTAAGTGTGAATGTTGGTTTTTCCTACACTGAACGTTGGACAACATGCCAACCACAAGGTTTCTTGCCATGGGTAAGGAAGAGTTCTGAGTTCTGCATCACAGTCACCCTTGCGAAGTGATTGGAGATAAGGTCTAGGTTCTGAAGCCTGAAAACGGAGTTAGGGAAGAGATGATGACCTAAGACCATCGCGGGTCCTATGAGCTCAATGTGCGGTCAGCTGTCTGGGTGTTGGTCACGAGGTCCGGGCTCAGGTTGTCAGACAGTGCATTAGTGCCCAGGTTAGACTATATATTTTGGGTGCATTCGAGTGCCGTGTAAGTTCTTATCTGAAGAACTCTTCAGGATATGAAGAATGCGTGAGTCTGAGGCGCGTGCTCAGGCTTTTGTCTCTGGATTTTGTATCAGCGATGGCCGTGGAATGTTGGGGAGGCCTCATGGGCCAAGGACAATCTTGCTCTCGGTGGACTTGGCCCAATCCCAATTGTTTTCCGTCAACCTGTGAGATTGGAGGACTCCTTTCAGGTTTGTTACCTCAGGTGTCCCACCAAAAGAGGAATTCCAAAGCAGAGCCCTGGGGAAGAGTGAAGGGACAACCCGAACTATGGTTAAAAATTGTGGCCTAGGGGCATGACAAGCCCAATATGCTGTCTCTCCATCCAGCCACTGAGAGGCCTTACCTGAGGACTGGGCTCAGACTGAGGGTCACAATGTGTGTTTGTGACCAATGTGGCCCGCAAGCATGGGCGGGGCCTCATGGGCCACATTGGTTTCAACTACACTGAACCTTGGACAACATGCCACCACAAGGTTTCTTGCCATTGGGAAAGAGTTCTGATTTCTGCATCATTTTCAAATCTGGTCCGTGATTAGAGATAAGGTCTAGGTTCAGAAGCCTGAAAACCGAGGTTCAGAAGAGATGACGACCTAAGGCCATGGCGGGTCCGATGTGCTCAGTGTGCGGCCAGCAGTCTGAGTGGGGCTAGGAGGTCCAGGTTCAAGCTGTGACAGAAAGGGCATTAGTGCCCAAGTCAGCCTATATATTTGGGGTACAGCCGAATGGCGTGCAGGTTGATACTCATTTTGGCGTTCTGGGTAGCCCCAGAGGGCAATGTTTGTCTTCTGGAGGGCAGACTGAGAGCTGCATTGTAGTTCTGGATTGCCAAACTGGAGGGCTTGTGGGCCAGTAGTCTGAGGACGGAAGTCTGAGAACTCAAGCTAGGCCTAGGTTTCTGGGTGAGGATATGGCAGGCACAATCTACAGACCTGTGTCGAGATATCGTGCATCTAATGTCAGGCCTAGGATCAGACGATCGCTCTCGTGGGGCATTCTGTCCCTGATGGCCCCTTCTTGAAGGGGGGTGGATCTTGAGGCCTTGGGGGTTTTCCCACGATGGGAGTTGTGAGAAGCTCCCAACTGCAAAGATTCTTCTGCAGGACAATTGAGACCTGTTGGTTGGCTCCAGGACAACGATTCCGAGCAGGGTTCGAAGGATGGATGTCTGGGTAGCCCACCTCGCAGTCCAATTGTTTCCAAGCAACAAGACAGGTTAGATATGCTGGATCTGGGGGAGCAACCGAGGAGCCTGAGTTGAAATGGACTCTTCCGTGGATGTGTCCTAATATGATTTGTGTCTATGGAGACCTTGGAATGAAGCGGTGGCACTGGGGCCCTGAAGGGTTCTCCGAAAGAGCGGCTTTCACACAGCTCCATCGTGCAAGTTTCCCATGTGTAGATGAGATTTGTTCTTATGGGTGAGTCAAGAAACAGTCATATGCTGTATTGAAATCCAGGCCTCTCAGAAGAGATGCCTGGAAACCAAAGCAATGGATCCGTTAGGTGCCTAGTCCTGTACGTTCCTTTTTACCTCTGGGGATGTCAGTCTACGGGTCTGAGAGCCGATAGGTGCTCAGATGGGCCCAGATTGCCCCTGTTTGTCCTGGGAAGCCACAAATATTGGGATGGCCGCAGGGACTTTGGAGGTTTATCCTATTAGTAGGGTTGTGGACATTGGAAAGGGCACATACAATTCCCTTGGAGAGGGCAAGCACAGTCGTCAGGTTTGGCTCCAGGGGCATGAGCCTGTAGGGTGTGTAGGCCAGGGCTGTTTGGACAGTTGTCTGAAAAAAATACTCAGCTTATGTTTCGGGTCATAGGTGTGGCACACTGATCAACAGACCATGAGGAGAACTCTTCGGGATAAGAAAAAAGGGCGAGTGTGAGGCGTTGCTCAAGTTTTTGTCTCTGGATATCCTGTCACTCATGGTCGTAAAATTTCCGGGTGACTTCATGGGAAATGGTGAGTCTTACTCTCTCGGGGTTTGACCCGTCCAAGAGTTTGGGGTCATTCTGTGGGATGGAAAAAGTCCGTTGTTCGGTTGTTGTTGATTTCTTTTGTTTTGTTTTTCAACCTCAGGGTTCCCACCAAATGAGGGATTCCAGAGAGTAGAGCCCTGGGGAGGGGCGACTGGACAACCAGAAATCTGGTTAAAAATTGGGGCCTAGGGAGTTGTCAAGCCCATTATGACATCTAATGGTCCAGCCACTGACAGGACGTACTAGAGGACAGGACTCACACTGAGGGTCACAATGCGTGTTTATGCCCTCCTCGCACTCAAGAATGGGTGGGGCTTCAGGGTGAAATCTGGTTTATCCTTCACTGAACGTTGGACAACATGCCAACCACAAGCTTTCTTGCCATGGGTAAGGAAGAGTTCTGATTTCTGCATCACAGTCAACCCTGGGCAGTGATTGGAGATAAGGTCTAGGTTTTGAAGCCTGAAAACTGAGGTAGGGAAGAGATGATGACCTAAGGCTATGGCGGGTCTGTTGAGCTCAGTGTGCGGTCAGCTGTCTGGGTGTTGGTCACGAAGTCCGGGCTCAGGTTGTCAGACAGTGCATTAGCGCCCCGTTTAGACTATATATTTTGGGTGCATTCGAGTGCCGTGTAAGTTCTTATCTGAAGAACTCTTCAGGATATGAAGAATGCGCGAGTCTGAAGCACGGGCTCAGGCTTTTGTCTCTGGATTTTGTATCAGAGATGGCCGTGGAATGTTGGGGAGGCCTCATGGGCCATGGACTAATCTTGCTTCTGTGGACTTGGCCCATTCCCAATTGTTTTTTCGTCAATCTGTGGGATGGGAGGTCTCCTTTCAGGTTTGTTACCTCACGTGTCCCACCAAAAGAGGAATTCCAAAGCAGAGCCCTGTGGAAGAGTGAAGGGACAACCCGAACTATGTTTAAAACTTGCAGCCTAGGGGCATGGCAAGCCCAACATGCTGTCTCTCCATCCAGCCACTGAGAGGCCTTACATGAGGACTGGGCTCAGTCTGAGGGTCACAATGTGTGTTTGTGTGTCCAATGTGGCCCGCAAGCATGGGCGGGGCCTCATGGGCCACACTGGTTTAAACTACACCGAACTTTGGACAACATGCCAACCACAAGATTTCTAGTCATGGGGAAAGAGTTCTGATTCCTGCATCATTTTCAAACCCCGGCCGTGATTGGAGATAAGGTCTAGGTTCTGAAGCCTGAAACCGAGGATTGGAAGAGATGACGAACTAAGGCCATGACGGGTCGGAAGTGCTCAGTGTGCGGCCAGCTGTCTGGGTGGGGCCTGGAGTTCCAGTCTCAGGCTGTGTCAGAAAGGGCACTAGTGCCCAGGTCAGCCTATATATTTGGGGTACAGGCAAAAGGCATGCAGGTTGATCCTCATTTGTGGTTTCTGGGTAGCCCCAGAGCGCTATGTTTTTTCTCTGGAGGTCACGCAGAATGCTGCATTGTAGTTCTGGATTGCCAAACTGGAGGGCTTGTGGGCCAGTAGTCTGAGGACGGAAGTCTGAGAACCCAAACTAGGCATAGGTTTCTGGGTGGGGTGAGGATATGGCAGGCACAATCTACAGACCTGAATCGAGTTCTCGTGCATCTAATGTCAGGCCGAGGATCAGACGATCGCTCTCATGGGGCATTCGGTCGCTGATGGCCCCTTCTTGAAGGGGGGGTGGATCACGAGGCCATGGGGGTTTTCCCACGATGGGAGTTGTGAGAAGCTCCCAACTGCAAAGTTTATTCTGCAGGAAAATTGAGACCTGTTGTTTGGCTCCAGGAAAAAATTCCGAGCAGGGTTCTAAGGATGGATGGCTTCGTAGTCCACCTCGCATTCCAATTGTCTCCAGGCAACAAGACAGGTTAGATCTGCTGGATCTCGTGGAACAACCGAAGAGGCTGAGTTGAAATGGACTCTCCCGTGGATGTGTCCTAATATGATTTTTTGTCTATGGAGACCTTGGAATGAAGCGGTGGCACAGGGGCTCTGAATTGTTCTCCTAAAGAGAGGCTTTCACAGAGCTCCATCGTGCAAGTTTCCCATGTGTAGATGAGATTTGTTCTGATGGATGAGACTATAAACAGCCATATGCTGTTTTTGAAATCCAGGCCTCTGAGGAGAGATGCCTGGAATCCAAAGCAATGGATCCGATAGGTGCCTAGGGGCCTGTTCGTTCCTTTTTACCTCTGGGGACTTCAGTCTACGGGTCTGAGTGCGAGTAGGTGCTCAGATGGGCCCAGATTGTCCCTGTTTGTCCTGGGAAGCCACAAATATTGGGATGGCCTCAGGGACTTTGGAGGTTTATCCTATTAGTAGGGTTGTGGCCATTGGAATGGGCACATACAATTTCCTTGGAGAGGGCAAACACAGTCGTCAGGTTTGGCTCCTGGGGCCTGAGCCTGTACGGTGTGTAGGCCAAGGCTGTTTGGACAGTTGTCTGAAAACACAAACTCGGCTTATGTTTCGGGTCATAGGTATGGCAGGACTGATCTACAGACCATGAGGAGAACTCTTCGGGATATGAAAAAAGGGCGAGTGTGAGGCTCTTGCTCAAGTTTTTTGTCTCTTGATACCGTGTACCTCATGGTCGTGAAATTTCCGGGTGACTTCATGGGAAATGGACGAGTCTTACTCTCTGGTGGTTTGGCCCCGTCCAAAGAGTTTGGGGTCATTCTGCGGGATGGAAGAAGTCCGTTGTTCTGTTGCTGTTGATTTGTTTTGTGTTGTTTTTCAGCCTCAGGTGTCCCACCAAAGGACGGATTCCAGAGTAGAGCCCTGGGGAGGGGCGACTGGACAACCAGAAATCTGGTTAAAAATTGGGGCCTAGGGACATGTCAAGCCCATTATGACATGTAATGGTCCAGCCACTGAGAAGACGTATTAGAGGACAGGACTCACGCTGAGGGTCACAATGCGTGTTTATGCCCTCGTCGCACTAAAGAATGGGCGGGGCCTCGGGGTGAAGGCTGGTTTCTCTTACACTGAACGTTTGACATCATGCCAACCACAAGGTTTCTTGACATGGGTAAGGAAGAGTTCTGATTTCTGCATCACAGTCACCCCTGGGCAGTGATTGGAGATAAGCTCTAGGTTCTGAAGCATGAAAACTGAGTTAAGGAAGAGATGATGACATAAGGCTATGGCGGGTCTGATGTGCTCAGTGTGCGGTCAGCTGTCTGGGTGTTGTTCACGAGGTCCGGCCTCAGGTTGTCAGACAGAGCATTAGTGCCCAGGTTAGACTATATATTTTTGGTGCTTTCGAGTGCCGTGTTGGTTCTTATCTGAAGAACTCTTCAGGATATGAAGAATGATCGAGCCTGAGGCGCGTGCTCAGGCTTTTATCTCTGGATTTTGTATCAGCGATGGCCGTGGAATGTTGGGGTGGCCTCATGGGCCATGTACGAATCTTGCTCTCTGTGGATTTGGCCCGATCCCAATTGTTTTCCAGCAATCCTTGGGATGGGAGGACGCCTTTCATGTTTGATACCTCAGGTGTCCCACCAAAAGAGGAATTCCAAAGCAGAGCCCTGGGGAAGACTGAAGGGACAACCCGAACTATGGTTAAAAATTGGGGCCTAGGGGCATGGCAAGCCCAATATGCTGTCTCTCCATCCAGCCACTGAGAGGCCTTACCTGAGGACTGGGCTCAGGCTGAGGGTCACAATGTGTGTTTGTGACCAATGTGGCCCGCAAGAATGGGCGGGGCCTCATCAGCCACACTGGTTTCATCTACACTGAAACTTGGACAACATGCCAACCACAAGGTTACTTGCCATGGGGAAAGAGTTCTTATTTCTGCATCATATTCAAACCCGGGCCGTGATTGGAGATAAGGTCTAGGTTCTGAAGCCTGAAAACCGAGGTTGAGAAGAAATGACGACCTAAGGCCATGGCGGGTCAGATGTGCGCAGTGTGCGGCCAGCTGTCTGGGTGGGGCCAGGAGGTCCACGCTCAGGCTGTGTCAGAAAGGGCATTAGTTCCCAGATCAGCCTATACAGCCGAATGCCGTGCAGGTTGATCCTCATTGGGGGTTTCTGGGTAGCCCCAGAGGGCAATGATTTTCTTCTGGAGGGCAGGCAGAGTGCTGCATTGTAGTTCTGGATTGCTAAAATGGAGGGCTTGTGGGCCAAGAGTCTGAGGACTGAGGTCTTAGAACCCAAGCTAGTCCTCGGTTTCTGGGTGAGGATATGGCAGGCACAATCTACAGACCCGAATCGAGATCCATGCTTCTCTGAAGTCAGGGCGAGGATCAGACGATCGCTTTCAGGTTGGACATTCTGTCCCTGATGGCCCCTTCTTGAAGGGGGGTTGGATCACGAGGCCATGGGGCTTTTCCCACGATGGGAGTTGTGAGAAGCTCCCAACTGCAAAGATTCTTCTGCAGGACCATTGAGACCTGTTGGATGGCTCCCGGACAACAATTCTGAGCATGGTTTTAAGGATGGATGCCTGGGTAGCCCACCTCGCATTCCAATTTTCTACAAGCAACAAGACATGTTAGATCAGCTTGATCTGGTGGAGCAACCGAAGAGGCTGAGTTTAAATGGATTCTCCCATGGATGTGTCCTAATATGATTTTGTGTCTATGGAGATCTTGGAATGAAGCGGTGGCACTGGGGCCCTGAAGATTCTCCTAAAGAAAGGATTTCACACAGCTCCATCGTGCAAGTTTCCCATGTGTAGATGAGATTTCTTCTGATGGGTGAGTCAAGAAACAGCCATATGCTGTTATTGAAATCGAGGCCTCTGAGGAGAGATGCCTGGAATCCAAAGCAATGGATCCGATAGGTGCCTAGGTGCCTGTTCGTTACTTTTTACCTCTGGGGACATCAGTCTACGGGTCTGAGTGCAGGTAGGTGCTCAGATGGGCCCAGATTGCACCTGTTTGTCCTGGGAAGCCACAAATATTGGGATGGCCTCAGTGACTTTGGATGTTGATTCTCTTAGTAGGGTTGTGGCCATTGGAATGGGCACATACAATTCCCTTGGAGAGGGCAAGCACAGTCGTCAGGTTTGGCTCCTGGGGCCTGAGCCTGTAGGGTGTGTTGGCCAGGGCTGTTTGGACAGTTGTCTGAAAACACAAACTCGGCTTATGTTTCGGGTCATAGGTATGGCAGGACTGATCTACAGACCATGAGGAGAACTCTTCTGGATATGAAAAAAGGGCGACTGTGAGGCTCTTGCTCAAGTTTTTTGTCTCTGGATATCGTGTCACTCATGGTCGTGAAATTTCCGGGTGACTTCATGGGAATTGGACGAGTCTTACTCTCTGGGGGTTTGGCACAGTCCAAAGAGTTTGGGGTCATTCTGTGGGATGGAAGAAGTCCTTTGTTCTGTTGTTGTTGATTTGTTTTGTTTTGTTTTTCAACCTCAGGTGTCCCACCAAATGAGGGAATCCAGAGTGGAGCGCTGGGGAGGGGCGATGGACAACCAGAAATCTGGTTAAAATTGGGGCCTAGGGACATGTCCAGCCCATTATGACATCTAATGGGCCAGCCACTGAGAGGACGTACTAGAGGACAGGACTCACGCTGAGGGTCACAATGCGTGTTTATGCCCTCGTCGCACTCAAGCATCGACGGGGCCTCAGGGTGAATGCTGGTTTCTCTTACACTGAACGTTTGACATCATGCCAACCACAAGGTTTCTAGACATGGGTAAGGAAGAGTTCTGATTTCTGCATCACAGTCACCCCTGGGCAGTGATTGGAGATAAGCTCTAGGTTCTGAAGTCTGAAAACTGAGGTAGGGAAGTAATGATGACCTAAGGCCATGGCGGGTTGATGTGCTCAGTGTACGGTCAGCTGTCAGGGTGTGGGTCACGAGGTCTGGGCTCAGGTTGTTAGACAGTGCATTAGTGCCCAGGTTAGACTATATATTTTGGGTGCATTCGAATGCCGTGTAGGTTCTTATCTGAAGAACTCTTGAGGATATGAAGAATGAGCGAGTCTGAGGTGCGTCCTCAGGATTTTATCTCTGGATTTTGTATCAGCGATGGCCGTGGAATGTTGGGGAGGCCTCATGGGCCATGGACGAATCTTGCTCTCTGTGGATTTGGCCCGATCCTAATCGTTTTCGGCAATGTGTGGGATGGGAGGACGCCTTTCATGTTTGTTACCTCAGGTGTCCCACCAAAAGAGGAATTCCAAAGCAGAGCCCTGGAAAGAGTGAAGGGACAACCCGAACTATGGTTAAAAATTGAGGCCTAGGGGCATGGCAAGCCCAATATGCTGTCTCTCCATCCAGCCACTGAGAGGCCTTACCTGAGGACTGGGCTCAGGCTGAGGGTCACAATGTGTGTTTGTGACCAATGTGGCCCGCAAGAATGGGCGGGGCCTCATCTGCCACACTGGTTTCATCTACACTGAAACTTGGACAACATGCCAACCACAAGGTTACTTGCCATGGGGAAAGAGTTCTTATTTCTGCATCATTTTCAAACCCGGGTAGTGATTTGAGATAAGGTCCAGGTTCTGAAGCCTGAAAACCGAGGTTGAGAAGAAATGACGACCTAAGGCCATGGCGGGTCCGATGTGCTCAGTGTGTGGCCAGCTGTCTGGGTGGGGCCAGGAGGTCCACGCTCAGGCTGTGTCAGAAAGGGCATTAGTGCCCATGTCAGCCTATACAGCCGGATGCCGTGCAGGTTGATCCTCATTGGGGGTTTCTGGGTAGCCCCAGAGGGCAATATTTTTCTTCTGGAGGGCAGGCAGAGTGCTGCATTGTAGTTCTGGATTGCCAAACTGGAGGGCTTGTGTGCCAGGAGTCTGAGGACTGAGGTCTTAGAACCCAAGCTAGGCCCCGGTTTCTGGGTGAGGATATGGCAGGAACAATCTACAGACCTGAATCGAGATCTCGTGCATCTGAAGTCAGGGCGAGGATCAGACGATCGCTCAGGTTGGACATTCTGTCCCGGATGGCCCCTTCTTGAAAGGGGGGTGGATCACGAGGCCATGGGGGTTTTCCCACGATGGGAGTTGTGAGAAGCTCCCAACTGCTAAGATTCTTCTGCAGAACAATTGAGACCAGTTGGTTGGCTCCAGGACAAAGATTCCGAGCAGAGTTCTAAGGATGGATGGCTGGGTAGCCCACCTCGCATTCCAATTGTCTCCAATCAACAAGACAGGTCAGATCTGCTGGATCTGGGGGAGCAACCGAGGAGCCTGAGTTGAAATGGACTCTCCCGTGGATGTGACCTAATATGATTTTGTGTCTATGGAGACCTTGGAATGAAGCGGTGGCACTGGGGCCCTGAAGGGTTCTCCTAAAGAGAGGCTTTCACACAGCTCCATCAAGCAAGTTTCCCATGTGTAGATGAGATTTGTTCTGATGGGTGAGTCAAGAAAAACAGCCATATGCTGTTATTGAAATCCAGGCCTCTGAGGAGAGATGCCTCGACACCAAAGTAATGGGTCCGATAGGTGCCTAGGGGCCTGTTCGTTCCTTATTACCTCTGGGGATATCAGTCTACGGGTCTGAGTGCAGGTAGATGCTCAGATGGGCTCAGATTGCCCCTGTTTGTTGGGAAGCCACAACTATTTGGATGGCCTCAAGAATTTTGGAGGTTTATCCTCTTAGTAGGTATGTGGCCATTGAATGGGCACATACAATTCCCTTGGAGAGGGCAAGCACAGTTCTCAGGTTTGGCCTCAGGGGCCTGAGCCTGTAGGGTGTGTATGCCAGAGCTGTTGGGACAGTTGTCTGAAAACAGAAACTCGGCTTATATTTCGGGTCATAGGTATGGCAGGACTGATCTACAGACCATGAGGAGAACTCTTCGGGATATGAAAAAAGGGCGAGTGTGAGGCTCTTGCTCAAGTATTTATCTCTGGATTTCAAGCCATTCATGGTCATGAAATTTCCGGGTGACTTCATGGGAAATAGACGAGTCTTACTCCCTTGGGGTTTGGCCCAATCCAAAGAGTTTGGGGTCAGTCTGTGGGACGGAATAAGTCCGTTTTTTGTTGTTGTTGTTGTTGTTGTATTTTTTGTTCTTCAAACTCAGGCGTCCCTCCAAATGAGGGATTCCAGAGTAGAGCCCTGGGGAGGGGCAATTGGACAACCAGAAATCTGGTTAAAATTCGGTCCTAGGGACATCTAGACTTGGGTTTCAGGGTGAGGGCACGGCATGTACCCCCTGAAGATCTGAAGCAATATCTCATGCATCTTAAGTCAGAGCGAGGATCAGACGTTGGCTCAGCTTGGATTTTCTGTTCATGACGGCCCCTTCATGAAGGGAGCCGAATCTCGAGGCCGAGGAGGTTTTCCCACGGTGGGAGTGGTGGGATGCCCCCTCCTACGATTCCTTCTGCGGGACAATTGAGACCTGTTGGACAGCTCCAGGACATCCCATATGGATGAGTCCAGACCAACGTTCGAGGATGGATGCCTGGGAAGACCGCCTCGCTTTCCAATTGTCTCCTAGCGACAAGACAGTTAGGATCTGACGGCTCTGCGGGAGCAACCGGGGTGGCTGAGTTGAAATGGACTTTCCTGAGGATGGGTCTAATGTGTGTTTGTGTCCATGAGGGCCTTGGAATGGGGCGGTGGCACCGGGACCCTGAAGTATTCTCCTAAGCTTTTGACATAGCTCCCATGCACAAGTTTCCTTGTGGAGACGAGGTTTGTTCTGATGGGTGCCTCAGGAAAACCCCAATGCTGGTATTGGAATCCAGGGTTTTGAGGAGACATGCCTGTAAACCAAAGCAATGGATCCGATTTTGGCCTAGGGTCCTGTCTGTTTCAATCTTCTTCTCTGGGGACATCCATCTAGGGTATGAGTGGAAGTAGATGCTCAGCTGGTGTCAGACTGATCTTTTTTGTCCCGGGCGACCTATACTATTGGGATGGCCTCAGGGACTTTTGAGGGTTCTCCTAAATTGTACGATTTTGGACAATGGAATGAGCAGAATTCCCATGGATTGGGTAGTCACAGTCCTAATGTGTGGCTCCAGGGTCCCCAGCCTGGAGGGTATGTGGCCCAGGACTTTGAGGACAGAAGTCTGAAAACACAAACTCAGCTTTTGTTTGGGGACGTAGGTATGGCAGGCCCGAACTACAAACCATGAGAAGACATCTTCAGGATATGAAGATAGTGCGAGTCTGAGGCGCTTGCTTAGGCTTTTGTCTCTGGATTTTGTATCAGCGATGGCCGTGGAATGTCGAGGAGGCCTCATGGGCCATGGACGAATCTTGCTCTCTGTTGATTTGGCCATATCCCAATTGTTTTTCGTGAATCTGTTGGATGGACGACTCCTTTCAGGGTTGTTACATCAGGTGTCCCACCAAAAGAGAAATTCCAAAGCAGAGCCCTGGGGAAGAGTGAAGGGACAACACAAACTATGGTTAAAAATTGGGGCCTAGGGACATGGCAAGCCCAATATGCTGTCTCTTCATCCAGCCACTGAGAGGCCTTACCTGAGGACTGGGCTAAGGCTGAGGGTCACAATGTGTGTTTGCTACCTATCTGGACCGCGAGCAATGGCGGGGCCTCACGGGACACACAGGTTTCCACTACACTGAACGTTGGACAACAAGCCAACCACAAGTTTTCCTGCCATCGGGAAGGAGTTGTGATTTCTGCATCATTTTCAAACCTGGGCAGTGATTGGAGATAAGGTCTAGGTTCTGAAGCCTGAAAACTGAGGTTGGGAAGGGATAACGACCTAAGGCCATTGGGGGTCTGAAGTTCTCAGTTTGTAGCCAGCTGTCTGTGTGGGCCTAGGAGGTCCAGGCTCAGGCTGCGTCAGCAAGGGCATTATTGCCAAGGTCATCCTATATATTTTGGGTATAGCCAAGTGTCGTGCAGGTTGATCTTCATTTGGGGTTTCTAGGTAGCCCCAGAGGGCAATGTATTTCTTCTGCAGGGCAGGTGGAGTGCTGCATTGTAGTTCTGGATTGCCAAACTGGAGGTCTTGTGAGCCAGTAGTCTGTGTACAGAAGTCTGAGGACACAAGCAAGGCTTAGGTTTCTGGGTGAGGACATGGCAGGCACAATATACAGACTTGAACAGAGATCTCGTGCATCTGAAGTCAGGGTGAGGATCAGACGATCGCTCAGGTTGGACCTTATGTCCCTGATGGCCCCTTTATGAAGGGGGTGGGATCATGTGGCCATGGGGGTTCTCTCACAATGGGAGTTCTGAGAAGCTCCCAACTGCAAAGATTCTTCTGCAGGAAAATTGAGACCTGTTGGTTGGCTCCAGGCCAACGATTCCGAGCAGGGTTTTAAGGATGGATGGCGGGGTAGTCCACCTCACATTCCAATTGTCTCCTAGCATCAAGACTAGTTAGATCTGCTGGATATCGCGGAGCAACCGAATACGCTCAGTTGAAATGGACTCTCCTGTGGATGGGTCCTAATGTGTTTTGTGTCTATGGAGACCTTGTAATGGGGCAGTGGAACACAGGCCCTGAAGGATTCTCCTAACTGGAGGTTTTGAGACGTCTTTAAAGGATGATTTTCCCATGTGGAGAAGAGATTTGTTTTGATTGCTGCCTCATGATATCCACATATCTTAATATTGGAAACCAGGCCTCTGAGGAGAGATACCTGTAACCGAAAGCAATGAATCTGATTCAGGCCTAGGAGCCTGATTCAATCTTCTTCTCTAGGGACATCCATCTACGCTGAGTAGAGGAAGATGCTCAGCTGATTTCAGATGACCCTTGTTTGTCCTGGGCGGCCTACATTATTGGGATGTCCTTGGGGACTCTGGAGGTTTTTCCTAATTTGTACGATTGTGGACAATGAAATGGGCAGAATTCCCGTGGTATGGACAGGTACAGTCCTGATGTGTGGCTCCAGGGGCCCCAGCCTGAAGGGTCTGTGGGCCAGGAATGTGGGGACAGAAGTCTGAAAACACAAACTCGGCTTAGGTTTGGGAAGTAGGTATGGCAGGCCCGATCTACAGACCGTGAGGAGAACTCTTCGGGATACGACAAAAGAGCGAGTGTGAGGCGCTTGCTCAGACTTTTGTCTCTGGATTTGTTGTGAACGATGGCTATTGAATCTCGGGGAGGCCTCATGGGCCATGGACGAGACTTCCTCTCTGTGAATTTGGTCCAATCCCAATTGTTTGGGGTCAATCTGAAGGATGGGAGGAGTCCTTTTAGTTTTGTTACCTCAGGTGTCCCACCAAAAGAGGGATTCCAAAGCAGAGCTCTGGGGAGGGATGAATGGACAACCCGAACAATCCAATTGGGGTGAGGTCGAGAACCGAGCAGGTTGATCCTCATTTGGGGTTTATGGAGGTCCCCATAGAGCAACGTTTTTCTTCTGGAGGGCCAGCATAGGGCTGCATTTTGGTTCCAGAATTCCAAGTCTTGAGGACATGTTTGCCAGGAGTGTGAGGAAGGAAGTCTGAAAACACAAGGTAGCACGAGGTCTGGGCCCACTGTGCAGAGGCTGAATCGAGATCTCCTGCATCTGAGGTCAGGGCGAGTATCAGATGTTGCCTCAAGCTGGAGTTTGTGTCCATGACGGCCCCTTCCTGAAGGGGGTGGGGGCGTCATGAGGCCAGGGAGGTTTCCCTACGCTGGGAGTTGTGAGCTGCTCCAAACTTCAAAGTTTCCTTCTTCAGGACAGTCGAGTACTATTGGATGGTTCCAGGATGCCCCATACAGGAAGACTCGAGAGCAGGGGCCTAAGCATGGATGCCGAGAAACGCCAACTCACCTTCCCATTGCCTGGTCGAGACAAGGCACGCTCAATCTGCGGGCTCTTGGGTGAGCTAACCAGAAGGCTGAGTTTAAATGGACTTTCCTGAGGATGAGTCATAATGTGGGTTGGTGGCCATGGAGACCTTGGAATGTGGCAGTAGCTAAGGGACTCTGCAGGATTCTCCAACCCGAAGGGTTTGACACAACTCCAACAAGGAAGCTTTCCATGTGGAGATGAGAGGTGTTCTGTCTGGTGCCTCAGGATAGCCCCATATGCTGGTCTACGAACCCAGGCCTCTGAGGAGTGATACCTGGACACCAAAGCAAGAGTTCATAATAGGGCCTAGGGGCCTGTCTGGTTCAATCTTCTTTCTCTGCGGATAACAGTCTGTGTGTCTGCATGGAGGTAGTAGTTGCTCAGCTGGTGTCATTATGCCCCTGTTTGTCCAGTGCGACTTGCGGTAGTGGGATGTCCTTGGGGACCTTGAGGTTTCTACTATTTTGTAGAGTTGTGGCCAATGGAACGGGCAGTTTCTTAGGAGAAAGCAGGCACAGTTCTGTGGTGTGGCTCCAGAGACCCCAGCCTGGAGGCGGTGTGGGCCACGGCTGTGCAGACAGACATCCAAAAACCCAAACTCAGCTCAGGTTTGGGGCCGAGGTTATGGCAGGCCTGATCTACAGTCCGTGAGGGGAGCTCCTCTGGATATGAAAGAAGGGTGAGAGGGAGGCAGTCGCTCAGTCTTTTGTCTCTGGATATTTTGTCCACAATGGCCGTTTAATGTAGGAGTTGCTCATGGGTCGTAGAAGTCTCCCTCTCTGGTAGTTTGTCCAGCCCCCAAGAGTTTGGGGTCATTCTGTGGGAAGGGAAGAGTCCTGTTTTCTGCTTCATGTGTCCCCCCAGTAGAGGGATTCTGGAGCATAGCAATGGGTATTGACTACTGGAATACTAGCTCTCTGGTTAAGCCTGGGGGACTATGGATATGACAAACCCCATATGCAGGATCTTGGTCCAGCCACTGAGAGGCGTTACTTTAATACGGGACTCACGCTACAGGTCACAATGCATGTCTGTGCCCTAGGCGGCCCTCAAGCACTGGCGTTGCCTTTCCGACAATGCAGGTTTTCCCACATTGAATGTTGGACAACATGCCAACCACAAGGTTTCTGGCCATCAGGAAGAAGGAATTCTAATTTCTGCATCACGTTCACCCCTGGGCAGTGATTGGAGATAAGGTCTATGTTCTGAAGCCTGCAAACCGAGGTTGGGAAGAGATGACGAACTACAGCCATAGCGGGTCCCTTGTGTCCAGGTTGGAGCCAGCTGTCTAGGTGTCGTTTGGGATGTCTTGTCTCAGGCTGTGCCAGACAGGGCATCCATATTCAGGGTAGGCTGTATAATTGCTTTACAGTCGAGTGGCATGCATTAGATAATCATTTGGGGTTTCTTATTAGCAGCATAGGGCAAAGTTTTTCTTCTGGAGGGCAGGCAGAGTGCTGCAATGTGGCTTCGGAATTCCCAAACTGGAGGGCTTGTGGGCCAGGAGAGTGAGGACGGAATTCTGAGAACACAAGCTAGGCTTAGGTTTCGGGGAATGGACATGGCAGGCACACTCTGCAGAGCTGAATTGAGATCTCATGAGTCTGAAGTCAGGTCGAGGATCAGACTTTGGCTCAGGTTGGAGTTTCTGTCCATGTTGGCCCCTTCATGAAGGGGGGGGCATTATGAGGCCATGGGTGTTTTCCCACTATTAGAGTTGTGAGATGCTCCAAACCGCAAGGATTCCTTCTGTGGGACAATTAAGATTTGTTGGATTGCTCCAGGACGTCTCCTAAGGTATTTTTCCAGAAAAGGGTTCTAAGTATGCATGCCTGGGCAGACAGCCTCAATTCCAAATGTCTCCTAGCAACAAGAAACATTTGATCTGCTGGCTTGGGGTAGCATCATAGGGGGCTGAGTTGGAATGGACTTTCCTGAGGATGGTCTTAAATGAGTTGAAATGGACTTTCCTGAGGATGGTCTTAATGTTGGTTTGAGTCCATTGAGACCTTGGTATGGGGCAGTGGCACCAGGGCCCTGAAGGATTCTCCTAACCAGAGGTGATAACAAAGCTCCAATGAGCAAGTTTTCCATGGGGAGACGAGATTTGTTCTTATTGGTGCCTCAGGAAACCACCATTTGCTGGTATTGGAAATGAGGCCTCTGAGGAGAGATGCCTGGAAACCAAAGCAATGGATCTGATTAGGGCCTAGGGGCCTGTCCGGTTCAATATTCTTCTCTGGGGACATCTTTTATCTGAGTGGAGGTAGTTGCTCAGCTGGTTTGAGATCACACCTGTTTGTCCTGAGTGGCCTACACTATTGGTATGGCCTCGGTAACTTTGGAGCTTTTTCGTAATTTGCAAGGTTGTGGCCAATGGAATGGGAAGAATTCTCTTGAAAGGGAAGCACAGTCATGAGGTGTGGCTCCAGGGACCCAAGTGTGGAGCATGTGTGGTCCAGGGCTATTTGGACAAAAGTCTGAAAACACAAATTCCACTTAGGTTTGGGTCTGTAGGTATGACCGGCCCGATATATAGACCGTGAGGAGAACTCTTCGGGATATGAACAAAGGGCGAAAGTGAGGTGCTTGCTCATGCTTATTTTTTTCTGGATATGTGTCACCGATTGCCATGGAATGTCCGGGTGTCCTCATGGGCCATCGATGAGGCTCCCTTTCTGGGGATTTGACCCAATCCCAAGAGTTTGGGGTCATTCTGTGGGAAGGGAGGAGGCCTTTTTTTTTTTTTTTTTTTTTTTTTTTTTTTTTTTACCTCAGGTGGACCACCAAAAGAGGGATTCCACAGCAGAGTCCTGGGGAGGGGCGACTGGACAACCAGTACTCTGGTTAACATTGGGACCTAAGAACATGGCAAGCCCCATATGTGGGCTCTTGGTGCAGACACTGAGAGGCCTTCCTTGAGCATAGGGCTCACATTGAGTTTCACAATGTGTTTTTGTGCCCAAGGAGCCCCTCAAGTCAGGGCGTGGCCTAATGTACCATGCTGGTCTCCTACACTGAATGTTGCACAATATGGCAACCACAAGTTTTCTGGCCATGGGGAAGAAGGAGTTCTAATTTCTGCAACACTTTCACTCCTGGACTGTGATTGGATTTAAGGTCTAGGTTCTGAAGCCTGAAAACTGAGGTTGGGAAGAGATGAAGACCTAAGGACCTGATGGGTACAATGAGCTCAGTGTGTGGCTAGCTGTTGAGCGTAGGTCTGGAGGTGTGGGCTCATGCTGTGTCAGACAGGGCATTAGACAGGGTAGACTGTATATTTTGGGTGCAGTCGAGTGGCGTTCAGTTGATCCTCATTCGGGTTTCTAGGTAGCTCCATAAGGCAACGTTTTTCTTCTGGAGGGCAGGCAGAGTGCTGCATTGTGGCCCCAGTATTGCCAAACTGTAGGGCTTTGGGGCCAGGGGTGTGAGGACTGTAGTCTGAGAACACAAGCTAGGCTTAGTTTTTGGGGTGAGGGCGCAGAATGCACACTCTGCAGACCTGAATCAAGATCTCATGCACCTGAAGCCAGGGCTAATATCCGACGTTTGCTCAGGTTGGAGTTTCTGTCCATGATGGCCCCGTTATAAAGTGGAGCGTCTCAAGAGGCCATGAAGATTTTCCCACAATGGGAGTTGTGAGATGCACCAGACTGCAAAGATTCCTTCTGTGGGACACTTGAGACCTGTTGGATGGCTCTAGGATGTCCCATATGGAACGACTCCAGAGTAGGGTTCTAAGGATGGATGCCTGGGCAGCCCGCCTCCCATTCTAGTTGTCTCCTAGCAACAAGGCAGGTTTGATCTGCAGGCCCTGGGGGAGAAAAACCAAGGGGGATGAGTTGACATGGACTCTACCGAGGATAGATCATAATGTGGGTTTAAGTCCATGGAGACCTTGGAATGGGGCGCTTGATCCGGGGCCCTGAAAGATTCTCCTAAACAGAGGTTTTTATAGAGCTCCAAAGAGTACATTTCCTATGTGGAGACGAGATTTTTCTATGAGTGCCTCAGTAATCCCCCATATGCTGGTATTGGTAACCAGGCCTCTGAGGAGAGATGCCTGGAAACAAAAGCAATGGATCTGATTAGGGCCTAAGTGCCTGTCCAGTTCAATCTTATTCTATGGGGATATCTGTCTCTGGGTCTGAGTGGAGGTAGTTTCCTAACTTGTGAAAGATCATCCCTGTTTGTCCCGGGCAGCCAACACTATTGGGATGGCCTCGGGGAGTTTGGAGGTTTCTCCTAATCTATAGGGTTGTGGCCAATGGAAATGGCAGAATTCCTCTGGAGAAGGAAGCCACAGTCATCAGGTGTGGCTCCAGGGGCCCCAGCTTGGATGGTGTGTGGGCCAGGACTGTGGGGACAGAAGTCTGAAAACACAAACTCAGCTTAGGTTGAGGATGTATGTATGAAGGCTCGATCTACAGACCGTGAGAATTTTCCGGGCTATGAACAAAGGGCGAGTATGTGGCGTTTGCTCAGGCTTTTGTCTCTGGATTTTGTGCCTACGGTGGCCGTGGAATGTCGGGGTGTCCTCAAGGGCCATGGACAAGTCTTTCTCTGGTGATTTGGCCTGATCCCAATTGGTTGGGATCATTCTGTGGATGGGAGGAGTCCTTTCTGTATATATATATATTTTTTTTTACCTCAGGTGTCCCACCAAAGAGGGATTCCAGGGCAGTGCCCTGAGTAGGGGTGACTAGACATCTCTAACTCTGGTTGAGATTGGGGGACTAGGGGCTTGGCAAGCCCCATATGTGGGCTGTTGTTCCAGTCACTAATAGGCTTTACATGAGGATAGGGCTCACGCTGAGGGTCACAATGTGTGTTTGTGCAAATTGTAGCCCTCAGGGATAGGTGGGGCCTCATAGTCCATGCTGCTTTCTCCTACAATGATCGTTGGACCACATGCCAACCACAAGGTTTCTTGCCATGGCGATGGAGAAGTTCTGATTCTTGTATCACGTTCACTCCTGAGCAGTGAGTGGAGATAAGGTCTAGGTTCAGAAGGTGAAAACTGAGTTTGGGTAGAGATGATGGCCGAAAGCCATTGTGGGTTTGATATGCTCAGTGTACGGCCAGCTGTCTGGGTGTTGGACTGGAGGTCTGCCTTCAGGCTGTGTCAGACAGGGCTTTAGTGCACAGGTTAGATTGTATAATTGGGGTATGGTCGAGTGGCATGCAGGTTGTTACTCATTTGGCGTTTCTGGTTAGCCCTATAGGGCAACATTTTTCTTCTGGAGGGCAGGCAGAGTGCTGCATTGTGTCTCCAGAATTGCCAAACTGGAGGGGTGTGGCCAGGATTGTGAAGACGGATGTCTGAGAACACAAGTTAGGCTTAGGTTTCGGGGCGAGGGCACAGCAGGCACACTCTCAAGTGCTGAATCGAGATCTCGTGCTTCTGAATTCAGGGCGCGGATCAGACTTTGGCTTAGGATGGAGTTTCTGTCCATGATGGCCCATTTACGAAGGTGTGGGGCATCATGAGGAAATGGAGGTTTTCTCACAGTGGGATTGTGTGATGCTTCAAAGCACAAGGATTCATTCTGCGAGACAGTCAGGACAGGTTGGTTGGATTCAAGACGTCCCATAAAGAAATTCTCCAGAGCAGGGTTCTAAGGATGGATGCCTGGGCAGCCCACCTCGCATTCCAACTGTCTCCTAGTGACAAGGCATGTTTGATCTGCTGGCTCTGGGTGAGCAGCCGAGGGGGCTGATTTGAAATGGACTCTCCTGAGGATGGATCATAATGTAAGTTTGTGTCCTTGGAGACCTTGGAATTGGGCCATGGTGCCAGCGCCCTGAAGGATCCTCCTAACCTGAGGTATTGACACAGCTCCAAAGAGCAAGTTTCTCATGTGGAGATGAGATCTGTTCTGATTGTTTCCTTAGGAAACCCCCATATTCTGATATTGGAAACCAGGCCTCTGAGGAGAGATACATAGAAACCAAAGCAATGGATCAGAAGTTGGCTCAGGTGGCAGTTTCTGTCCATGATGGCCCCTTTATAAAGGGGAGCCTCTCATGAGGCCATGTAGGTTCTCCCACGATAGGAGTTGTGAGATGCTCCAATCTGCAAGGATTCCTTCTGCAGGACAGTCAAGACCTGTTGGAAGGCTCCCAGGACATACCATATGGAACGATGGATGCCAAAAGAGTCTGCTTTGCATTCCAGTTGACTCCTAGCGACAAGGCAGGTTTGATATTCTGGCTCTGGGGGAGTAATCAACGGGGCTGAGTTGAAATGTACTCTCCTGCCGAATGGTCATAATGCGGGTGTGTGTGTCCATGGAGACCTTGGAATAGGGCGGTGGCTCCGGTTACCTGAAGCTTTCTCCTAACTGGAGGTTTTTACAGAGCTCCAAAGGATAAGTTTCCCATGTGGAGACAAGATTTGTTCTGATTGGTATCTCTGGAATCCCCCATATGCTGGTATTGGAAAACAGGCCTCTGAGGAGAGATGCTTAGAATCAAAGGCAATGGAACCAATTATGTTCTAGGGGCCTGTCCAGTTTAATACCTTTCTCTTGGGATATCTGTCTGCGGGTGAGTTGAGGTCGTTGCTCAGCTTGTGACAGATCACACCTCTTTGTACTGGGCGGCCTACACTATTGGAATGGCCTCTGGGACTTTGGAGGTTTCTCCTAATCTGTAGGGTTGTGGCCAATGGAATGGGAAGAATTTCCTTGGAGAGGGCAGGCACAGTCCTGAGGTGTGGCTCCAGGGGCCTCAGCCTGGAGGGTGTGTGGGACAGGGATGTCAGGATAGAAGTCTGAAAATACAAACTCGGCTTAGGTTTGGGGACGTAGGTATGGCAGGCCCGATCTACAGACTATGAGGAGAATTTTTTGGTCTATGACCAAAGGGTGAGGCTTATGTCTCTGGATTTTGTGTCAATAGTGGCCGTGGAATGTCGGGATGGCCTCATGGGCCATGGAGGAGTCTTTCTCTCTGGGGATGGCCTGATCCCAAGTGATTGGGGTCATTCTGTGGGTGGGAGGAATCATTTCTGTGTTTACTTACCTCAAATGACACACCAAAGAGGGATTCCAGAGCAGAGCCCTGAGTAGGGGTGACTAGATGTCTCTACCTCTGGTTAAGATTGGGTGACATGGGGCATGGCAGGCCACATATGCGGGCTCATGGTCCAGCCACTGAGAGGCTTTACTTGAGGACACGGCTCAAACTGAGCGTTCCAATGTGTGTTTGTGCCCACCGCAGCTCTTAAGCATGGGCAGGGCCTCAGGGACCCTACACTACCCTCAGGGGCCCTACTACTACTCCTGTAGGCCCCACAGGGGTCCTACACTGAACTTTGGATAAGATGCCAAACACAAGATTCTGGCGAGAGGGAAGGAGGAGTTATGATTTCTGCATCACGTTCACCCATGGGAAATGAGTAGAGATAAGGTCTAGGTTCCTGTAGCCTGAAAACCAGGTTGGAAAGAGATGGCAACCTAAGGCCATGGCGGTTCAGATGTTCTCAGTGTACGGCAAGCTGTCTGGGTGTCGGTTGGGAATTCAGGCCTCAGGTTGTGTCAGACAGGGCATTAGTGCACAGGCTAGACTATATAATTGGTGTACAGTTGAGTGGCATGCAGGTTTATCCTCATTTGAGGTTTCTGGGTAGACCCATAGGGCAACGTTTTTCTTCTAGAGGGCAGGCAGAGTGCAGCACTGTGTCATCGGAAATCCCAAAATGGAGGGTGTGTGGTCCAGGAGAGTGAGGACGGAAGTCTGAGAACACTAGCTATGCTTAGGTTTTGGGGTGAGGGCACAGCAGGTGCACTCTGAAGAGCTTAATCAAGATCTCGTGCATCTAAAGTCTAGGCGAAAATCACCCCTTGGCTCAGGTTGGAGTTTCTTTACATGATCCGACTTCATGAAGATTGGGGGCATCATGTGCCCTTGGAAGCCTTCCATGATATGAGTTGTGAGGTGGTCCATGAACAAGGACTCCTGTGGGACAGTCGAGACCTGTTGGATGGCTCAAGGATGTCCCATAAGGAACGACGCAAGAGCAGGGTTCTAAGGGTTCTAAGGATCTCTAAGGAGAGATGCCTGGAAACCAAAGCAATAGATCCGATAGGTGCCTATGGGCCTGTTCGTTCCTTTTTACCTCTGGGGACATCAGTCTATGGGTCTGAGTGCCGGTAGGTGCTCAGATGGGACCAGATTGCCCCTGTTTGTCCTGGGAAGCCACAATATTGGGATGGCCTCAGGGAATTTGGACGTTTATAGTATTAGTAGGGTTGTGGCCATTGGAGTGGGCACATACAATTCCCTTGGAGTGGGCAAGCCCAGTCGTCAGGATTGGCTCCAGGGGCCTGAGCCTGTAGGATGTGTAGGTCAGGGCTGTTTGGACAGTTGTCTGAAAACACAAACTCGGCTTATGTTTCGGGTCATAGGTATGGCAGGACTGATCTACAGACCATGAGGAGAACTCTTCGGGATATGAAAAAAGGGCGAGTGTGATTCTCTTGCCGAAATTTTTGTCCCTGGATATCGTCTCACTCATGGTCGTGAAATTTCCGGGTGACATCATGGGAAATGGACGTGTCTTACTCCCTGGGGGTTTGTCCTCGTCCAAGAGTTTCGGGTCATTCTGTGGGATGGAAGAAGTCCGTTGTTCTGTTGTTGTTGATTGGTTTTCTTTTGAGTTTCAAACTCAGGTGTCAAACCAAATAGGGATTCCAGAGTAGAGCCCTGGGCAGGGCAACTGGACAACCAGAAATCTGGTTAAAAATTGGGGCCTTGGGACATTTCAAGCCCATTATGACATCTAATGGTCCAACCACTGAGAGGACGTACTAGAGCACAGTACTCACGCTGAGGATCACAATGCGTGTTTATGCCCTCGTCGCACTCAAGAATGGGCGTGGCCTCAGGGTGAATGCTGCTTTCTCCTACACTGAACGTTGGACAACATGCCAACCACAAGGTTTCTTGCCCTGGGTAAGGAAGAGTTCTGATTTCTGCATCACAGTCACCCCTGGGCAGTGACTGGAAATAAGGTCTAGGTTCTGAAACCTGAAAACTGAGGTAGGGAAGAGATGATGACCTAAGGCCATGGCGGGTCTGATGTGCACAGTGTGCGGTCAGCTGTCTGTGTGTTGGTCACGAGGTCTGGGCTCAGGTTGTCAGACAGTGCATTAGTGCCCAGGTTAAACGATATATTTTGGGTGCATTCGAGTGCAGTATAGGTTCTTATCTGAAGAACTCTTCAGGATATGAAGAATGAGCGAGTCTGAGGCACGTGCTCAGGCTTTTGTCTCTGGATATTTTATCAGCGAAGGCCGTGGAATGTTGGGGAGGCCTCATGGGCTATGGACGCATCTTGCTCTCTGTGGATATGTCCCGATCACAATTGTTTTTTTTTCGTCAATCTGTGGGATGGGAGGACTCTTTCAGGTTTGTTACCTCAGGTGTACCACCAAAAGAGAAATTCCAAAGCAGAGCCCTGGGGAAGAGTGAAGGGACAACCCGAATTACGGTTAAAAATTGGGGCCTAGCCGCATGGCAAGCCCAATATGCTCTCTCTCCATCCAGCCAATGAGAGGCCTTACCTGAGGACTGGGCTCAGGCTGAGGGTCACATTGTGTGTTTGTGACCAATGTGGCCAGCAAGCAGGGTCGGTGCCTCATGGGCCACACTGGTTTTCAACTACACTGAACCTTGGACAACATGCCAACCACAAGGTTTCTTTGCATGGGGAAAGAGTTCTTTTTCTGCATCATTTTCAAACCTGGGCCGTGATTGGAGATAAGGTCTAGGTTCTGAAGCCTGAAAACCGAGGTTGAGAAGAGATGACGACCTAAGGCCATGGCGGGTCCGATGTGCTCAGTGTGTAGCCAGCTCTCTGGGTGGGGCCAGGAGGTCCAGGCTCAGGCTTTGTCAAAAAGGGCATTAGTTCCCTGGACAGCCCTTATATTTGGGGTACAGCAAAATGGCGTGCAGGTTGATCCTCTTTTGTGGTTTCTGGGTAGCACCAGAGGGCAATGTTTTTCTTCTAGTGGGCAGGCAGTGTGCTGCATGTAGTTCTCTGGATTGCCAAACTGGAGGGCTTGTGGGCCCGCAATCTGAGGACGGAAGTCTGAGAACCCAAGCTAGGCCTATGTCTCTGGGTGAGGATATTGCAGGCACAATCTACAGACCTGAATCGAGGTCCGTGCATCTGAAGTCAGGGCGAGGATCAGACGATCCCTCAGGTTGGACATTCTGTCCCTGATGGCCCTTTCTAGAAGGGGTCGTGGATCACGAGGCCATGGGGGTTTTTCCCACGATGGGAGTTGTGAGAAGATCCCAACTGCAAAGATTCTTCTGCAGGGCAATTGAGACCTGTTGGTAGGCTCTAGGACAACGATTCCGAGCAGGGTTCTAAGGATGGATGGCTGGGTAGCCCACCTCGCATTCCAATTGTCTCCAAGCAACAAGACAGGTTAGATCTGCTGGATCAGGGGGAGCAAACCGAGGAGGCTGAGTTGAAATGGAATCACCCGTGGATGTGTCCTAATATGATTTTGTGTCTAAGGAGACCTTGGAATGAAGCGGTGGCACTGGGGCCCTGAAGGGTTCTCCTAAAGAGAGGCTTTCACACAGCTCCATCGTGCAAGTTTCCCATGTGTAGATGAGATTTGTTCTGATGGGTGAGTCAAGAAACAGCCATATGCTGTTATTGAAATCCACGCCTCTGAGGAGAGATGCCTGGAAACCAAAACAATGGATCCGTCAGGTGACTAGGGGCCTGTACGTTCCTTTTTACCTCTAGGGACATCAGTTTTCGGGTCTGAGTGCCGGTAGGTTCTCAGATGGGCCCAGATTGCCCCTGTTTGTCCTGGGAAGCCACAAATATTGGGATGGCCAGAGGGACTTTGGAGGATTATCCTATTAGTATGGTTGCAGCCATTGGAATGGGGACATACAATTCCCTTGGAGAGGGCAAGCACAGTCATCAGGTTTGGCTCCAGGGGCCTGAGCCTGTAGGGTGTGTAGGCCAGGGCTGTTTGGACAGTTGTCTGAAAACACAAACTCAGCTTATGTTTCGGGTCATAAGTATGGCAGGACTGATCTACAGACCATGAGGAGAACTCTTCGGGATATGAAAAAAGGGCGAGTGTGAGGCTCTTGCTCAAGTTTTTGTCTGTGAATATCGTGTCACACATGGTCGTGAAATTTCCGGGTGACGTCAGGGGAAATGGACGAGTCTTACTCTTTGGGTTTGGCCACATCCAAAGAGTTTGGGGTCATTCTGTGGGATGGAAGAAGTCCGTTGTTCTGTTGTTGTTGATTGGTTTTGTTTTGTTTTTCAACCTCAGGTGTCCCACCAAATGAGGGATTCTAGAGTAGAGCCCTGGGGAGGGGCGACTGGACAACCAGAAATCTGGTTAAAAATTGGGGCCTAGGGACATGTCAAGCCCATTATGACATCTAATGGTCCAGCCACTGAGAGACGTACTAGAGGACAGGACTCACGCTGAGGATCACAATGCGTGTTTATGCCCTCGTCGCACTCAAGAATGGGCGTGGCCTCAGGGTGAATGCTGCTTTCTCCTACACTGAACGTTGGACAACATGCCAACCACAAGGTTTCTTGCCCTGGGTAAGGAAGAGTTCTGATTTCTGCATCACAGTCACCCCTGGGCAGTGACTGGAAATAAGGTCTATGTTCTGAAGCCTGAAAACTGAGGTAGGGAAGAGATGATGACCTAAGGCCATGGCGGGTCTGATGTGCACAGTGTGCGGTCAGCTGTCTGTGTGTTGGTCACGAGGTCCGGGCTCAGGTTGTCAGACAGTGCATTAGTGCCCAGGTTAAACGATATATTTTGGGTGCATTCGAGTGCAGTATAGGTTCTTATCTGAAGAACTCTTCAGGATATGAAGAATGAGCGAGTCTGAGGCACGTGCTCAGGCTTTTGTCTCTGGATATTTTATCAGCGAAGGCCGTGGAATGTTGGGGAGGCCTCATGGGCTATGGACGCATCTTGCTCTCTGTGGATATGTCCCGATCACAATTGTTTTTCGTCAATCTGTGGGATGGGAGGACTCTTTCAGGTTTGTTACCTCAGGGTGTACCACCAAAAGAGAAATTCCAAAGCAGAGCCCTGGGGAAGAGTGAAGGGACAACCCGAATTACGGTTAAAAATTGGGGCCTAGCCGCATGGCAAGCCCAATATGCTCTCTCTCCATCCAGCCAATGAGAGGCCTTACCTGAGGACTGGGCTCAGGCTGAGGGTCACATTGTGTGTTTGTGACCAATGTGGCCAGCAAGCAGGGTCGGTGCCTCATGGGCCACACTGGTTTCAACTACACTGAACCTTGGACAACATGCCAACCACAAGGTTTCTTTGCATGGGGAAAGAGTTCTTATTTCTGCATCATTTTCAAACCCGGGCCGTGATTGGAGATAAGGTCTAGGTTCTGAAGCCTGAAAACCGAGGTTGAGAAGAGATGACGACCTAAGGCCATGGCGGGTCCGATGTGCTCAGTGTGTAGCCAGCTCTCTGGGTGGGGCCAGGAGGTCCAGGCTCAGGCTTTGTCAAAAAGGGCATTAGTTCCCTGGACAGCCCTTATATTTGGGGTACAGCAAAATGGCGTGCAGGTTGATCCTCTTTTGTGGTTTCTGGGTAGCACCAGAGGGCAATGTTTTTCTTCTAGTGGGCAGGCAGTGTGCTGCATGTAGTTCTGGATTGCCAAACTGGAGGGCTTGTGGGCCCGCAATCTGAGGACGGAAGTCTGAGAACCCAAGCTAGGCCTAGGTCTCTGGGTGAGGATATGGCAGGCACAATCTACAGACCTGAATCGAGGTCCGTGCATCTGAAGTCAGGGCGAGGATCAGACGATCCCTCAGGTTGGACATTCTGTCCCTGATGGCCCTTTCTAGAAGGGGTCGTGGATCACGAGGCCATGGGGGTTTTCCCACGATGGGAGTTGTGAGAAGATCCCAACTGCAAAGATTCTTCTGCAGGGCAATTGAGACCTGTTGGTAGGCTCTAGGACAACGATTCCGAGCAGGGTTCTAAGGATGGATGGCTGGGTAGCCCACCTCGCATTCCAATTGTCTCCAAGCAACAAGACAGGTTAGATCTGCTGGATCAGGGGGAGCAACCGAGGAGGCTGAGTTGAAATGGAATCACCCGTGGATGTGTCCTAATATGATTTTGTGTCTAAGGAGACCTTGGAATGAAGCGGTGGCACTGGGGCCCTGAAGGGTTCTCCTAAAGAGAGGCTTTCACACAGCTCCATCGTGCAAGTTTCCCATGTGTAGATGAGATTTGTTCTGATGGGTGAGTCAAGAAACAGCCATATGCTGTTATTGAAATCCAGGCCTCTGAGGAGAGATGCCTGGAAACCAAACAATGGATCCGTCAGGTGACTAGGGGCCTGTACGTTCCTTTTAACCTCTAGGGACATCAGTTTACGGGTCTGAGTGCCGGTAGGTTCTCAGATGGGCCCAGATTGCCCCTGTTTGTCCTGGGAAGCCACAAATATTGGGATGGCCAGAGGGACTTTGGAGGATTATCCTATTAGTATGGTTGCAGCCATTGGAATGGGCACATACAATTCCCTTGGAGAGGGCAAGCACAGTCATCAGGTTTGGCTCCAGGGGCCTGAGCCTGTAGGGTGTGTAGGCCAGGGCTGTTTGGACAGTTGTCTGAAAACACAAACTCAGCTTATGTTTCGGGTCATAAGTATGGCAGGACTGATCTACAGACCATGAGGAGAACTCTTCGGGATATGAAAAAAGGGCGAGTGTGAGGCTCTTGCTCAAGTTTTTGTCTGTGAATATCGTGTCACACATGGTCGTGAAATTTCCGGGTGACTTCAGGGGAAATGGACGAGTCTTACTCTTTGGGTTTGGCCACATCCAAAGAGTTTGGGGTCATTCTGTGGGATGGAAGAAGTCCGTTGTTCTGTTGTTGTTGATTTGTTTTGTTTTGTTTTTCAACCTCAGGTGTCCCACCAAATGAGGGATTCTAGAGTAGAGCCCTGGGGAGGGGCGACTGGACAACCAGAAATCTGGTTAAACATTGGGGCCTAGGGACATGTCAAGCCCATTATGACATCTAATGGTCCAGCCACTGAGGACGTATTAGAGGACAGGACTCACGCTGAGGAACACAATGCGTGTTTATGCCCTCGTCGCACTCAAGAATGGGCGTGGCCTCAGGGTGAATGCTGCTTTCTCCTACACTGAACGTTGGACAACATGCCAACCACAAGGTTTCTTGCCCTGGGTAAGGAAGAGTTCTGATTTCTGCATCACAGTCACCCCTGGGCAGTGACTGGAAATAAGGTCTATGTTCTGAAGCCTGAAAACTGAGGTAGGGAAGAGATGATGACCTAAGGCCATGGCGGGTCTGATGTGCACAGTGTGCGGTCAGCTGTCTGTGTGTTGGTCACGAGGTCCGGGCTCAGGTTGTCAGACAGTGCATTAGTGCCCAGGTTAAACGATATATTTTGGGTGCATTCGAGTGCAGTATAGGTTCTTATCTGAAGAACTCTTCAGGATATGAAGAATGAGCGAGTCTGAGGCACGTGCTCAGGCTTTTGTCTCTGGATATTTTATCAGCGAAGGCCGTGGAATGTTGGGGAGGCCTCATGGGCTATGGACGCATCTTGCTCTCTGTGGATATGTCCCGATCACAATTGTTTTTCGTCAATCTGTGGGATGGGAGGACTCTTTCAGGTTTGTTACCTCAGGTGTACCACCAAAAGAGAAATTCCAAAGCAGAGCCCTGGGGAAGAGTGAAGGGACAACCCGAATTACGGTTAAAAATTGGGGCCTAGCCGCATGGCAAGCCCAATATGCTCTCTCTCTCATCCAGCCAATGAGAGGCCTTACCTGAGGACTGGGCTCAGGCTGAGGGTCACATTGTGTGTTTGTGACCAATGTGGCCAGCAAGCAGGGTCGGTGCCTCATGGGCCACACTGGTTTCAACTACACTGAACCTTGGACAACATGCCAACCACAAGGTTTCTTTGCATGGGGAAAGAGTTCTTATTTCTGCATCATTTTCAAACCCGGGCCGTGATTGGAGATAAGGTCTAGGTTCTGAAGCCTGAAAACCGAGGTTGAGAAGAGATGACGACCTAAGGCCATGGCGGGTCCGATGTGCTCAGTGTGTAGCCAGCTCTCTGGGTGGGGCCAGGAGGTCCAGGCTCAGGCTTTGTCAAAAAGGGCATTAGTTCCCTGGACAGCCCTTATATTTGGGGTACAGCAAAATGGCGTGCAGGTTGATCCTCTTTTGTGGTTTCTGGGTAGCACCAGAGGGCAATGTTTTTCTTCTAGTGGGCAGGCAGTGTGCTGCATGTAGTTCTGGATTGCCAAACTGGAGGGCTTGTGGGCCCGCAATCTGAGGACGGAAGTCTGAGAACCCAAGCTAGGCCTAGGTCTCTGGGTGAGGATTTGGCAGGCACAATCTACAGACCTGAATCGAGGTCCGTGCATCTGAAGTCAGGGCGAGGATCAGACGATCCCTCAGGTTGGACATTCTGTCCCTGATGGCCCTTTCTAGAAGGGGTCGTGGATCACGAGGCCATGGGGGTTTTCCCACGATGGGAGTTGTGAGAAGATCCCAACTGCAAAGATTCTTCTGCAGGGCAATTGAGACCTGTTGGTAGGCTCTAGGACAACGATTCCGAGCAGGGTTCTAAGGATGGATGGCTGGGTAGCCCACCTCGCATTCCAATTGTCTCCAAGCAACAAGACAGGTTAGATCTGCTGGATCAGGGGGAGCAACCGAGGAGGCTGAGTTGAAATGGAATCACGCGTGGATGTGTCCTAATATGATTTTGTGTCTAAGGAGACCTTGGAATGAAGCGGTGGCACTGGGGCCCTGAAGGGTTCTCCTAAAGAGAGGCTATCACACAGCTCCATCGTGCAAGTTTCCCATGTGTAGATGAGATTTGTTCTGATGGGTGAGTCAAGAAACAGCCATATGCTGTTATTGAAATCCAGGCCTCTGAGGAGAGATGCCTGGAAACCAAACAATGGATCCGTCAGGTGACTAGGGGCCTGTACGTTCCTTGTAACCTCTAGGGACATCAGTTTACGGGTCTGAGTGCCGGTAGGTTCTCAGATGGGCCCAGATTGCCCCTGTTTGTCCTGGGAAGCCACAAATATTGGGATGGCCAGAGGGACTTTGGAGGATTATCCTATTAGTATGGTTGCAGCCATTGGAATGGGCACATACAATTCCCTTGGAGAGGGCAAGCACAGTCATCAGGTTTGGCTCCAGGGGCCTGAGCCTGTAGGGTGTGTAGGCCAGGGCTGTTTGGACAGTTGTCTGAAAACACAAACTCAGCTTATGTTTCGGGTCATAAGTATGGCAGGACTGATCTACAGACCATGAGGAGAACTCTTCGGGATATGAAAAAAGGGCGAGTGTGAGGCTCTTGCTCAAGTTTTTGTCTGTGAATATCGTGTCACACATGGTCGTGAAATTTCCGGGTGACTTCAGGGGAAATGGACGAGTCTTACTCTTTGGGTTTGGCCACATCCAAAGAGTTTGGGGTCATTCTGTGGGATGGAAGAAGTCCGTTGTTCTGTTGTTGTTGATTTGTTTTGTTTTGTTTTTCAACCTCAGGTGTCCCACCAAATGAGGGATTCTAGAGTAGAGCCCTGGGGAGGGGCGACTGGACAACCAGAAATCTGGTTAAACATTGGGGCCTAGGGACATGTCAAGCCCATTATGACATCTAATGGTCCAGCCACTGAGGACGTATTAGAGGACAGGACTCACGCTGAGGAACACAATGCGTGTTTATGCCCTCGTCGCACTCAAGAATGGGCGTGGCCTCAGGGTGAATGCTGCTTTCTCCTACACTGAACGTTGGACAACATGCCAACCACAAGGTTTCTTGCCCTGGGTAAGGAAGAGTTCTGATTTCTGCATCACAGTCACCCCTGGGCAGTGACTGGAAATAAGGTCTATGTTCTGAAGCCTGAAAACTGAGGTAGGGAAGAGATGATGACCTAAGGCCATGGCGGGTCTGATGTGCACAGTGTGCGGTCAGCTGTCTGTGTGTTGGTCACGAGGTCCGGGCTCAGGTTGTCAGACAGTGCATTAGTGCCCAGGTTAAACGATATATTTTTGGTGCATTCGAGTGCAGTATAGGTTCTTATCTGAAGAACTCTTCAGGATATGAAGAATGAGCGAGTCTGAGGCACGTGCTCAGGCTTTTGTCTCTGGATATTTTATCAGCGAAGGCCGTGGAATGTTGGGGAGGCCTCATGGGCTATGGACGCATCTTGCTCTCTGTGGATATGTCCCGATCACAATTGTTTTTTCGTCAATCTGTGGGATGGGAGGACTCTTTCAGGTTTGTTACCTCAGGTGTACCACCAAAAGAGAAATTCCAAAGCAGAGCCCTGGGGAAGAGTGAAGGGACAACCCGAATTACGGTTAAAAATTGGGGCCTAGCCGCATGGCAAGCCCAATATGCTCTCTCTCCATCCAGCCAATGAGAGGCCTTACCTGAGGACTGGGCTCAGGCTGAGGGTCACATTGTGTGTTTGTGACCAATGTGGCCAGCAAGCAGGGTCGGTGCCTCATGGGCCACACTGGTTTCAACTACACTGAACCTTGGACAACATGCCAACCACAAGGTTTCTTTGCATGGGGAAAGAGTTCTTATTTCTGCATCATTTTCAAACCCGGGCCGTGATTGGAGATAAGGTCTAGGTTCTGAAGCCTGAAAAAACCGAGGTTGAGAAGAGATGACGACCTAAGGCCATGGCGGGTCCGATGTGCTCAGTGTGTAGCCAGCTCTCTGGGTGGGGCCAGGAGGTCCAGGCTCAGGCTTTGTCAAAAAGGGCATTAGTTCCCTGGACAGCCCTTATATTTGGGGTACAGCAAAATGGCGTGCAGGTTGATCCTCTTTTGTGGTTTCTGGGTAGCACCAGAGGGCAATGTTTTTCTTCTAGTGGGCAGGCAGTGTGCTGCATGTAGTTCTGGATTGCCAAACTGGAGGGCTTGTGGGCCCGCAATCTGAGGACGGAAGTCTGAGAACCCAAGCTAGGCCTAGGTCTCTGGGTGAGGATTTGGCAGGCACAATCTACAGACCTGAATCGAGGTCCGTGCATCTGAAGTCAGGGCGAGGATCAGACGATCCCTCAGGTTGGACATTCTGTCCCTGATGGCCCTTTCTAGAAGGGGTCGTGGATCACGAGGCCATGGGGGTTTTCCCACGATGGGAGTTGTGAGAAGATCCCAACTGCAAAGATTCTTCTGCAGGGCAATTGAGACCTGTTGGTAGGCTCTAGGACAACGATTCCGAGCAGGGTTCTAAGGATGGATGGCTGGGTAGCCCACCTCGCATTCCAATTGTCTCCAAGCAACAAGACAGGTTAGATCTGCTGGATCAGGGGGAGCAACCGAGGAGGCTGAGTTGAAATGGAATCACGCGTGGATGTGTCCTAATATGATTTTGTGTCTAAGGAGACCTTGGAATGAAGCGGTGGCACTGGGGCCCTGAAGGGTTCTCCTAAAGAGAGGCTATCACACAGCTCCATCGTGCAAGTTTCCCATGTGTAGATGAGATTTGTTCTGATGGGTGAGTCAAGAAACAGCCATATGCTGTTATTGAAATCCAGGCCTCTGAGGAGAGATGCCTGGAAACCAAACAATGGATCCGTCAGGTGACTAGGGGCCTGTACGTTCCTTGTAACCTCTAGGGACATCAGTTTACGGGTCTGAGTGCCGGTAGGTTCTCAGATGGGCCCAGATTGCCCCTGTTTGTCCTGGGAAGCCACAAATATTGGGATGGCCAGAGGGACTTTGGAGGATTATCCTATTAGTATGGTTGCAGCCATTGGAATGGGCACATACAATTCCCTTGGAGAGGGCAAGCACAGTCATCAGGTTTGGCTCCAGGGGCCTGAGCCTGTAGGGTGTGTAGGCCAGGGCTGTTTGGACAGTTGTCTGAAAACACAAACTCAGCTTATGTTTCGGGTCATAAGTATGGCAGGACTGATCTACAGACCATGAGGAGAACTCTTCGGGATATGAAAAAAGGGCGAGTGTGAGGCTCTTGCTCAAGTTTTTGTCTGTGAATATCGTGTCACACATGGTCGTGAAATTTCCGGGTGACTTCAGGGGAAATGGACGAGTCTTACTCTTTGGGTTTGGCCACATCCAAAGAGTTTGGGGTCATTCTGTGGGATGGAAGAAGTCCGTTGTTCTGTTGTTGTTGATTTGTTTTGTTTTGTTTTTCAACCTCAGGTGTCCCACCAAATGAGGGATTCTAGAGTAGAGCCCTGGGGAGGGGCGACTGGACAACCAGAAATCTGGTTAAAACATTGGGGCCTAGGGACATGTCAAGCCCATTATGACATCTAATGGTCCAGCCACTGAGGACGTATTAGAGGACAGGACTCACGCTGAGGGTCACACATGCGTGTTTATGCCCTCGTCGCACTCAAGAATGGGCGTGGCCTCAGGGTGAATGCTGCTTTCTCCTACACTGAACGTTGGACAACATGCCAACCACAAGGTTTCTTGCCCTGGGTAAGGAAGAGTTCTGATTTCTGCATCACAGTCACCCCTGGGAGTGACTGGAAATAAGGTCTAGTTCTGAAGCCTGAAAACTGAGGTAGGGAAGAGATGATGACCTAAGGCCATGGCGGGTCTGATGTGCACAGTGTGCGGTCAGCTGTCTGTGTGTTGGTCACGAGGTCCGGGCTCAGGTTGTCAGACAGTGCATTAGTGCCCAGGTTAAACGATATATTTTGGGTGCATTCGAGTGCAGTATAGGTTCTTATCTGAAGAACTCTTCAGGATATGAAGAATGAACGAGTCTGAGGCACGTGCTCAGGCTTTTGTCTCTGGATATTTTATCAGCGAAGGCCGTGGAATGTTGGGGAGGCCTCATGGGACATGGACGCATCTTGCTCTCTGTGGATTTGGCCCGATCCCAATTGTTTTTCGTCAATCTGTGGAATGGGCGGACTCCTTTCATGTTTGTTACCTCAGGTGTCCCACCAAAAGAGGAATTCCAAAGCAGAGCCCTGGGGAAGAGTGAAGGGACACCAGAACTATGGATAAAAATTGGGGCCTAGGGGAATGGCAAGCCCAATATGCTGTCTCACCATCCAGCCACTGAGAGGCCTTACCTGAGGACTGGACACAGGCCGAGGGTCACAATGTGTGTTTGTGACCAATGTGGCACGCAAGCATGGGGCGGGCCTCATGGGCCACACTGGTTTCAACTACACTGAACCTTTGACAACATGCCAACCACAAGGTTTCTTGCCATGGGGAAAGAGTTCTGATTTCTGCATCATTTTCAAACCCGTGCCGTGATTGGAGATAAGGTCTAGGTTCTGAAGGCTGAAAACCGAGGTTGAGAAGAGATGACGTCCTAAGGCCATGGTGGGTCCGATGTGCTCAGTTTGCGGCCAGCTGTCTGGGTGGGACCAGGAGAACCAGGCTCAGCTGTGTCAGAATAGGCATTAGTGCCCAGGTCAGCCTATATATTTGGGGTACAGCCGAATGCCGTGCAGGTTGATCCTCATTTGGGGTTTCTGGGAAGCCCCAGAGGGCAATGTTTTTTCTTCGGGAAAGCAGACAGAGTGCTGCATTGTAGTCTGGATTGCTTAACTGGAGGGCTTGTGAGCCAGTAGTCTGAGGACGGAAGTCTGAGAACCCAAGCTAGGCCTAGGATTCTCGGTGAGGGTATGGCAGGCACAATCTACAGGCCTGAATCGATATCTCTTGCATCTGAAGTCAGGGCGAGGATCAGACAATCACTCAGGTTGGACATTCTGTCCCTGATGGGTTGGATCAGGAGGCCATGGTTGTTTTCCCACGATGGGAGTTGTGAGAAGCTCCAAACTGCAAAGATTCTTCTGCAGGGCAATTGAGACCTGTTGGTTGGCTCCAGGACAATGATTCTGAGCAGGGTTCTAAGGATGGATGGCTGGGTAGCCCACCTGGCATTCCAATTCTCTCCACGCAACAAGACAGGTTATATCTGCTGGATCTGGGGGAGCAACCGAGGAGGCTGAGTTGAAATGGACTCTCCCGTGGATGTGTGTCCTAATATGATTATGTGTCTATGGAGACCTTGGATTGAAGCGGTGGCACTGGAGCCCTGAAGGGTTCTCCTAAAGAGAGGCTTTCACACAGCTCCATCGTGAAAGTTTCCCATGTGTAGATGAGATTTGTTCTGATGGGTGAGTCAAGAAACAGCCATATGCCGTTATTGACATCCAGGCCTCTGAGGAGAGATGCCTGGAAGCCAAACCAATGGATCCGATAGGTGCCTAGGGGCCTGTTCGTTCCTTTTTTACCTCTGGGGACACCAGTCTACGTGTCTGAGCGCCGATAGGTGCTCAGATAGGCCCAGATTGCCCCTGTTTGTCCTGGGAAGCCAGAAATATTGGGATGACCTCAGGGACTGTGGAGGTTTATCCTATTAGTAGGGTTGTGGTCTTTGAAATGGGCACATACAATTCCCTTGGAGAGGGCAAGCACAGTCATCAGGTTTGGCTCCAGGGGCCTGAGCCTGTAGGGTGTGTAGGCCAGGGATATTTGGACAGTTGTCTGAAAACACAAACTCGGCTTATGTTTTTCGGTCATAGGTATGGCAGGACTGATCTACAGACCATGAGGACAACTCTTTGGGATATGAAAAAAGGGCGAGTGTGAGGCTCTTCCTCAAGATTTTGTCTCTGGATTTCGTGTAACTCATGGTCGTGAAATATCCGGGTGACTTCATGGGAAATGGACGAGGCTTACTCTCTGGGGGTTTGGCCCCGTCCAAAGAGTTTCGGGTCATTCTGTGGGATGTTAGAAGTCTGTTGTTCTCTTGTGGCTGATTTGTTTTGTTTTGTTTTTCAACCTCAGGTGTCCCAACAAATGAGGGATTCCAGAGTAGAGCCCTGGGGAGGGGCGACTGGACAACCAGAAATCTGGTTAAAAATTGGGGCCTAGGGACATGTCAAGCCCATTATGACATCTAATTGTCCAGCCACTGAGAGGACGTACTAGAGGACAGGACTCACGCTGAGGGTCACAATGCGTGTTTATGCCCTTGTCGCACTCAAGAATGGGCGGGGCTTCTGGGTGAATGCTGGTTTCTCCAACACTGAACGTTGGACAACTTGCCATCCACAAGGTTTCTTGCCATGGGTAAGGAAGAGTTCTGATTTCTGCATCACAGTCACACCTGGGCAGTGATTAGAGATAAGGTCTAGGTTCTGAAGCCTGAAAACTGAGGTAGGGAAGAGATGATGACCTAAGGCCATGGCGGGTCTGATGTGCTCAGTGTGCGGTCAGCTGTCTGGTTGTTGGTCACGAGGTCCGGGCTCAGGTTGTCAGACAGTGCATTAGTGCCCAGGTTAGACTATATATTTTGGGTGCATTCGAGTGCCGTGTAGGTTCTTATCTGAAGAACTCTTCAGCATAGGAAGAATGAGCGAGTCTGAGGTGCGTGCTCAGGTTTTATCTCTGGATTTTGTATTAGCGATGGCCGTGGAATGTTGGGGAGGCCTCATGGGCCATGGACGAATCTTGCTCTCTCTGGATTTGGCCCGATCACAATTGTTTTTCGTCAATCTGTGGGATGGGAGGACTTCTTTCAGGTTTGTTACCTCAGGTGTCCCACCAAGAGAGGAATTCCAGGCAGAGCCCTGGGGAAGAGTGAAGACACAACCCGAATTACGGTTAAAAATTGGGTCCTAGGGGCATGGCAAGCCCAATATGCTGTCTCTCCATCCAGCCACTGAGAGGCCTTACCTGAGGACTGGGCTCAGGCTGTGGGTCACAATGTGTGTTTGTGACCAATGTGGCCCCCAAGCATGGGCGGGGCCTCATGGGCCACACTGGTTTCAACTACACTGATCCTTTGACAACATGCCAACCACAAGGTTTCTTGCCATGGGGAAAGAGTTCTGATTTCTGCATCATTTTCAAACCCGGGCAGTGATTTGAGATAAGATCTAAGTTCTGAAGCCTGAAAACCGAGGTTGAGAAGAAATGACGTCCTAAGCCATGGCGGGTCCGATGTGCTCAGTGTGCGGCCAGCTGTCTGGGTGGGGCCAGGAGGTCCAGGCTCAGGCTGTGTCAGAAAGAGCATTAGTGCCCAGGTCAGCCTATATATTTGGGGTACAGCCGCATGCCGTGCAGGTTGATCCTCATTGGGGGTTTCTGGGTAGCCCCAGAGGGCAATGTTTTTCTTCTGGAGGGCAGGCAGAGTGCTGCTTTGTAGTTCTATATTGCCAAACTTGAGAGCTTCTGGGCCAGTATTTTGTGGATGGAAGTCTGAGAAACCTAGCTAGGCCTAGGTTACTGAGTGAGGATATGGCAGGCACAATCTACAGACCTGAATCGAGATGTCGTGCGTCTGAAGACAGGGCGAGGTCAGACGATCGCTCAGGTTGGACATTCTGTTCCTGATGGCCCCTTCTTGAAGGGGGTGTGGATCACGAGGCCATGGGGGTTTTCCCACGATGGGAGTTTTGAGAAGCTCCCAACTGCAAAGATTCTTCTTCAGGACAATTGTGACCTGTTGGTTGGCTCCAGGACAACGATTCCGAGCAGGGTTCTAAGGATGGATGTCTGGGTAGCCCACCTCGCATTCCAATTGTCTCCAAGCAACAAGACAGTTTAGATCTGCTGGATCTGGGGGAGCAACCAAGGAGGATGAGTTGAAATGGATGCGCTGGTGGATGTGTCCTAACATGATTTTGTGTCTATGGAGACCTTGAAATGAAGCGGTGGCACTGGGGCCCTGAAGGTTTCTCTTAAAGAGGGCTTTCACACAGCTCCATCGTGCAAGTTTCCCATGTGTAGATGAGATTTGTTCTGATGGGTGAGTCAAGAAACAGGCATATGCTGTTTTGAAATCCAGGCCTCTGAGGAGAGAAGCCTGGAAGCCAAACCAATGGATCCGATAGTTGCCTAGGGGCCTGTTCGTTCCTTTTCCCTCTGGGGACATCAGTCTATGGGTCTGAGCGCCGGTAGGTGCTCAGATGGGCCCAGATTGCCCATGTTTTCCTGGGAAGCTACAAATATTGGGATGGCCTCAGGGACTTTGGAGGTTTATCCTATTAGTAGGGTTGTGGCCATTGGAATGGGCACATACAATTCCCTTGGAGAGGGCAAGCCCAGTCTTTATGTTTGGCTCCAGGGGCCTAAGCCTGTACGGTGTGTAGGCCAGGGCAGTTTGGACAGTTGTCTGAAAACAGAAACTCGGTTTATGTTTCGGGTCATAGGTATGGCAGGACTGATCTACAGACCATGAGGAGAACTATTCAGGATTTGAAAAAAGGGCGAGTGTGAGGCTCTTGCTCAAGTTTTTGTCTCTATATATCGTGTCCCTCAAGGTCGTGAAATTTCCGGGTGACTACATGGGAAATGGACGAGTCTTACTCTCGGGAGTTTGGCCCCGTCCAAAGAGTTTGGGGTCATTCTGTGGGATGGAAGAAGTCCGTTGTTCTGTTGTTGTTGATTTGTTTTGTTTTGTTTTGTTTTTCAACCTCAGGTGCCCCAACAAATGAGGGATTCCAGAGAAGAGCCGTGGGGAGGGGCGACTGGTCAACCAGAAATCTGGTTAAAAATTGGGGCCTAGAGACATGTCAAGCCCATTATGACATCTAATGATCCAGCCACTGAGAGGACATACTAGAGGACAGGACTCACGCTGAGGGTCACAATGCATGTTTATGCCCTCTTCGCACTCAAGAATGGGCGGGGCTTCAGGGTGAATGCTGGTTTCTCGTACACTGAACGTTGGACAACATGCCAACCACAAGGTTTCTTGCCATGGGTAAGGAGGAGTTCTGAATCAGCATCACAGTCACCCCTGGGCAGTGATTGGAGATAAGGTCTAGGTTCTGAAGCCTGAACTGAGGTAGGGAAGAGATGATGACCTAAGGCCATGGCGGGTCAGATGTGCTCAGGGTGCGGTCAGCTGTCTGGGTGTTGGTCACAAGGTCCGGGCTTAGCTTGTCAGACAGTGCATTAGTGCCCAGGTTAGACTATATATTTTGGGTGGCTTCGAGTGCCGTGTAGGTTCTTATCTGAAGAACTTTTCAGGATATGAAGAATGAACGAGTCTGAGGCGCATGCTCAGGCTTTTGTCTCTGGATTTTGTATCAGCGATGGCCGTGGAATGTTGGGGAGGCCTCATGGGCCATGGACGAATCTTGCTCTCTGTGGATTTGGCCCGATCCCAATTGTTTTTCGTCAATCTGTGGGATGGGAGGACTCCTTTCAGGTTTGTTGCCTCAGGTGTCCCACCAAATAGGAATTCCAAAGCAGAGCAATGGGGAAGAGTGAAGGGACAACCGGAACTACGGTTAAAAATTGGGGCCTAGGGGCATGGCAAGCCCAATATGCTGTCTCTCCATCCGTCCCTGAGACCTTACCTGAGGACTGGGCTCAGGCTGAGGGTCACAATGTGTGTTTGTGACCAATGTGGCCCGCAAGCATGGGCGGGGATTCATGGGCCACACTGGTTTCAACAACACTGAACCTTGGACAACATGCCATCCACAAGTTTTCTTTCCATGGGGAAAGAATTCTGATGTCTGCATCATTTTCAAACCCGGGCCGTGATTGGAGATAAGGTCTAGGTTGTGAAGCCTGAAAACCGAGGTTGAGAAGAGATGACGAACTAAGGCCATGACGGGTCCGATGTGCTCAGTGTGCGACCAGCTGTCTGGTTGGGTCCAGGAGGTCCAGGCTCAGGCTGTGTCAGAAAGGGCATTAGTGCCCAAGTCAGCCTATATACTTGGTGTACAGCCAAATGGCGTGCAGGTTGATCCACATTTGGGGATTCTGGGTGCCCCAGAGGGCAATGTTTTTCTTCTGGAGGGCAGGCAGAGTGCTGCATTATTAGTTCTGGATTGCGAAACTGGAAGGCTCCTGGGCCAGAGGTCTGAGGATGGAAGTCTGAGAACCCAAGCTAGGCCTAGGTTTCTGGGTGAGGATCTGGCAGGCACAATCTACAGACCTGAATCGAGATCTCGTGCATCTTTAGTCAGGGCGAGGATCAGACGATCGCTCAGGTTGGACATTCTGTCCCTGATGGCCCGTTCTTGAAGTGGGGGGGGTGGATCACGGGGTCTTGGGGTTTTTCCCACGCTGGGAGTTGTGAGAAACTCCCAAATGCAAAGAATCTTCTGCAGGACAATTGAGACCTCTTGGTGGCTCCAGAACTACGATTCCGAGCAGGGTTCTAAGGATGGATGGCTGGGTAGCCCACCTGGCATTCCAATTGTCCCCAAGCAACAAGACAGCTTAGATCTGCTGGATCTGGGGGAGCAACCGAGGAGGATGAGTTGAGATGGACTCTCCCGTGGATGTGTCCTAATATGATTTTGTGTCTATGGAGACCTTGGAATGAAGCGGTGGCCCTGGGTGCTGAAAGGTTCTCCTAAAGAGAGGCTTTCACACAGCTCCATCGTGCAAGTTTCCCATGTGTAGATGAGATTTGTTGTGATGGGTGAGTCAAGAAACAGCCATATGCTGTTATTGAAATCCAGGCCTCTGAGGAGAGATGCCTGGAAACCAAAACAATGGATCCGATAGGTACCTAGGGCATGTCCTTGCCTTTTTACCTCTGGGGACATCAGTCTTCCGGTCTGAGTGGAGGTAAGTGCTCAGATGGGCCCAGATTGCCCCTGTTTGTCCTGGGAAGCCACAATATTGGGATGGCCTCAGGGAATTTGGACGTTTATAGTATTAGTAGGGTTGTGGCCATTGGAGTGGGCACATACAATTCCCTTGGAGTGGGCAAGCCCAGTCGTCAGGTTTGGCTCCAGGGGCCTGAGCCTGTAGGATGTGTAGGCCAGGGCTGTTTGGACAGTTGTCTGAAAACACAAACTCGGCTTATGTTTCGGGTCATAGGTATGGCAGGACTGATCTACAGACCATGAGGAGAACTCTTCGGGATATGAAAAAAGGGCGTGTGTGATTCTCTTGCTCAAATTTTTGTCCCTGGATATCGTCTCACTCATGGTCGTGAAATTTCCGGGTGACATCATGGGATATGGACGTGTCTTACTCCCTGGGGGTTTGTCCTCGTCCAAAGAGTTTGGGGTCATTCTGTGGGATGGAAGAAGTCCGTTGTTCTGTTGTTGTTGATTGGTTTTCTTTTGAGTTTCAAACTCAGGTGTCAAACCAAATAGGGATTCCAGAGTAGAGCCCTGGGCAGGGGCAACTGGACAACCAGAAATCTGGTTAAAAATTGGGGCCTTGGGACATTTCAAGCCCATTATGACATCTAATGGTCCAACCACTGAGAGGACGACTAGAGCACAGGACTCACGCTGAGGATCACAATGCGTGTTTATGCCCTCGTCGCACTCAAGAATGGGCGTGGCCTCAGGGTGAATGCTGCTTTCTCCTACACTGAACGTTGGACAACATGCCAACCACAAGGTTTCTTGCCCTGGGTAAGGAAGAGTTCTGATTTCTGCATCACAGTCACCCCTGTGCAGTGACTGGAAATAAGGTCTATGTTCTGAAGCCTGAAAACTGAGGTAGGCAAGAGATGATGACCTAAGGCCATGGCGGGTCTGATGTGCACAGTGTGCGGTCAGCTGTCTGTGTGTTGGTCACGAGGTCCGGGCTCAGGTTGTCAGACAGTGCATTAGTGCCCAGGTTAAACGATATATTTTGGGTGCATTCGAGTGCAGTATAGGTTCTTATCTGAAGAACTCTTCAGGATATGAAGAATGAGCGAGTCTGAGGCACGTGCTCAGGCTTTTGTCTCTGGATATTTTATCAGCGAAGGCCGTGGAATGTTGGGGAGGCCTCATGGGCTATGGACGCATCTTGCTCTCTGTGGATATGTCCCGATCACAATTGTTTTTCGTCAATCTGTGGGATGGGAGGACTCTTTCAGGTTTGTTACCTCAGGTGTACCACCAAAAGAGAAATTCCAAAGCAGAGCCCTGGGGAAGAGTGAAGGGACAACCCGAATTACGGTTAAAAATTGGGGCCTAGCCGCATGGCAAGCCCAATATGCTCTCTCTCCATCCAGCCAATGAGAGGCCTTACCTGAGGACTGGGCTCAGGCTGAGGGTCACATTGTGTGTTTGTGACCAATGTGGCCAGCAAGCAGGGTCGGTGCCTCATGGGCCACACTGGTTTCAACTACACTGAACCTTGGACAACATGCCAACCACAAGGTTTCTTTGCATGGGGAAAGAGTTCTTATTTCTGCATCATTTTCAAACCCGGGCCGTGATTGGAGATAAGGTCTAGGTTCTGAAGCCTGAAAACCGAGGTTGAGAAGAGATGACGACCTAAGGCCATGGCGGGTCCGATGTGCTCAGTGTGTAGCCAGCTCTCTGGGTGGGGCCAGGAGGTCCAGGCTCAGGCTTTGTCAAAAAGGGCATTAGTTCCCTGGACAGCCCTTATATTTGGGGTACAGCAAAATGGCGTGCAGGTTGATCCTCTTTTGTGGTTTCTGGGTAGCACCAGAGGGCAATGTTTTTCTTCTAGTGGGCAGGCAGTGTGCTGCATGTAGTTCTGGATTGCCAAACTGGAGGGCTTGTGGGCCCGCAATCTGAGGACGGAAGTCTGAGAACCCAAGCTAGGCCTAGGTCTCTGGGTGAGGATTTGGCAGGCACAATCTACAGACCTGAATCGAGGTCCGTGCATCTGAAGTCAGGGCGAGGATCAGACGATCCCTCAGGTTGGACATTCTGTCCCTGATGGCCCTTTCTAGAAGGGGTCGTGGATCACGAGGCCATGGGGGTTTTCCCACGATGGGAGTTGTGAGAAGATCCCAACTGCAAAGATTCTTCTGCAGGGCAATTGAGACCTGTTGGTAGGCTCTAGGACAACGATTCCGAGCAGGGTTCTAAGGATGGATGGCTGGGTAGCCCACCTCGCATTCCAATTGTCTCCAAGCAACAAGACAGGTTAGATCTGCTGGATCAGGGGGAGCAACCGAGGAGGCTGAGTTGAAATGGAATCACGCGTGGATGTGTCCTAATATGATTTTGTGTCTAAGGAGACCTTGGAATGAAGCGGTGGCACTGGGGCCCTGAAGGGTTCTCCTAAAGAGAGGCTATCACACAGCTCCATCGTGCAAGTTTCCCATGTGTAGATGAGATTTGTTCTGATGGGTGAGTCAAGAAACAGCCATATGCTGTTATTGAAATCCAGGCCTCTGAGGAGAGATGCCTGGAAACCAAACAATGGATCCGTCAGGTGACTAGGGGCCTGTACGTTCCTTGTAACCTCTAGGGACATCAGTTTACGGGTCTGAGTGCCGGTAGGTTCTCAGATGGGCCCAGATTGCCCCTGTTTGTCCTGGGAAGCCACAAATATTGGGATGGCCAGAGGGACTTTGGAGGATTATCCTATTAGTATGGTTGCAGCCATTGGAATGGGCACATACAATTCCCTTGGAGAGGGCAAGCACAGTCATCAGGTTTGGCTCCAGGGGCCTGAGCCTGTAGGGTGTGTAGGCCAGGGCTGTTTGGACAGTTGTCTGAAAACACAAACTCAGCTTATGTTTCGGGTCATAAGTATGGCAAGACTGATCTACAGACCATGAGGAGAACTCTTCGGGATATGAAAAAAGGGCGAGTGTGAGGCTCTTGCTCAAGTTTTTGTCTGTGAATATCGTGTCACACATGGTCGTGAAATTTCCGGGTGACTTCAGGGGAAATGGACGAGTCTTACTCTTTGGGTTTGGCCACATCCAAAGAGTTTGGGGTCATTCTGTGGGATGGAAGAAGTCCGTTGTTCTGTTGTTGTTGATTTGTTTTGTTTTGTTTTTCAACCTCAGGTGTCCCACCAAATGAGGGATTCTAGAGTAGAGCCCTGGGGAGGGGCGACTGGACAACCAGAAATCTGGTTAAACATTGGGGCCTAGGGATATGTCAAGCCCATTATGACATCTAATGGTCCAGCCACTGAGGACGTACTAGAGGACAGGACTCACGCTGAGGAACACAATGCGTGTTTATGCCCTCGTCGCACTCAAGGATGGGCGGGGCCTCAGGGTGAATGCTGGTTTCTCCTACACTGAACGTTGGACAACATGCCAACCATAAGGTTTCTTGCCTTGGGTAAGGAAGAGTTCTGATTTCGGCATCACAGTCACCCCTGGGTAGTGATTGGATATAAGGTCTAGGTTTGAAGCCTGAAAACTGAGGTAGGGAAGAGATGATGACCTAAGGCCATGGCGGGTCTGATGTGCACAGTGTGCGGTCAGCTGTCTGTGTGTTGGTCACGAGGTCCGGGATCAGGTTGTCAGACAGTGCATTAGTGCCCAGGTTAAACGATATATTTTGGGTGCATTCGAGTGCAGTATAGGTTCTTATCTGAAGAACTCTTCAGGATATGAAGAATGAACGAGTCTGAGGCACGTGCTCAGGCTTTTGTCTCTGGATATTTTATCAGCGAAGGCCGTGGAATGTTGGGGAGGCCTCATGGGCCATGGACGCATCTTGCTCTCTGTGGATTTGGCCCGATCCCAATTGTTTTTCGTCAATCTGTGGAATGGGCGGACTCCTTTCATGTTTGTTACCTCAGGTGTCCCACCAAAAGAGGAATTCCAAAGCAGAGCCCTGGGGAAGAGTGAAGGGACACCAGAACTATGGATAAAAATTGGGGCCTAGGGGAATGGCAAGCCCAATATGCTGTCTCACCATCCAGCCACTGAGAGGCCTTACCTGAGGACTGGACACAGGCCGAGGGTCACAATGTGTGTTTGTGACCAATGTGGCACGCAAGCATGGGCGGGCCTCATGGGCCACACTGGTTTCAACTACACTGAACCTTTGACAACATGCCAACCACAAGGTTTCTTGCCATGGGGAAAGAGTTCTGATTTCTGCATCATTTTCAAACCCGTGCCGTGATTGGAGATAAGGTCTAGGTTCTGAAGGCTGAAAACCGAGGTTGAGAAGAGATGACGTCCTAAGGCCATGGTGGGTCCGATGTGCTCAGTTTGCGGCCAGCTGTCTGGGTGGGACCAGGAGAACCAGGCTCAGCTGTGTCAGAATAGGCATTAGTGCCCAGGTCAGCCTATATATTTGGGGTACAGCCGAATGCCGTGCAGGTTGATCCTCATTTGGGGTTTCTGGGAAGCCCCAGAGGGCAATGTTTTTCTTCGGGAAAGCAGACAGAGTGCTGCATTGTAGTCTGGATTGCTTAACTGGAGGGCTTGTGAGCCAGTAGTCTGAGGACGGAAGTCTGAGAACCCAAGCTAGGCCTAGGATTCTCGGTGAGGGTATGGCAGGCACAATCTACAGGCCTGAATCGATATCTCTTGCATCTGAAGTCAGGGCGAGGATCAGATAATCACTCAGGTTGGACATTCTGTCCCTGATGGGTTGGATCAGGAGGCCATGGTTGTTTTCCCACGATGGGAGTTGTGAGAAGCTCCAAACTGCAAAGATTCTTCTGCAGGACAATTGAGACCTGTTGGTTGGCTCCAGGACAATGATTCTGAGCAGGGTTCTAAGGATGGATGGCTGGGTAGCCCACCTGGCATTCCAATTCTCTCCACGCAACAAGACAGGTTATATCTGCTGGATCTGGGGGAGCAACCGAGGAGGCTGAGTTGAAATGGACTCTCCCGTGGATGTGTCCTAATATGATTATGTGTCTATGGAGACCTTGGATTGAAGCGGTGGCACTGGAGCCCTGAAGGGTTCTCCTAAAGAGAGGCTTTCACACAGCTCCATCGTGAAAGTTTCCCATGTGTAGATGAGATTTGTTCTGATGGGTGAGTCAAGAAACAGCCATATGCCGTTATTGACATCCAGGCCTCTGAGGAGAGATGCCTGGAAGCCAAACCAATGGATCCGATAGGTGCCTAGGGGCCTGTTCGTTCCTTTTTACCTCTGGGGACACCAGTCTACGTGTCTGAGCGCCGATAGGTGCTCAGATAGGCCCAGATTGCCCCTGTTTGTCCTGGGAAGCCAGAAATATTGGGATGACCTCAGGGACTGTGGAGGTTTATCCTATTAGTAGGGTTGTGGTCTTTGAAATGGGCACATACAATTCCCTTGGAGAGGGCAAGCACAGTCATCAGGTTTGGCTCCAGGGGCCTGAGCCTGTAGGGTGTGTAGGCCAGGGATATTTGGACAGTTGTCTGAAAACACAAACTCGGCTTATGTTTCGGGTCATAGGTATGGCAGGACTGATCTACAGACCATGAGGACAACTCTTTGGGATATGAAAAAAGGGCGAGTGTGAGGCTCTTCCTCAAGATTTTGTCTCTGGATTTCGTGTAACTCATGGTCGTGAAATATCCGGGTGACTTCATGGGAAATGGACGAGGCTTACTCTCTGGGGGTTTGGCCCCGTCCAAAGAGTTTCGGGTCATTCTGTGGGATGGAAGAAGTCTGTTGTTCTCTTGTGGCTGATTTGTTTTGTTTTGTTTTTCAACCTCAGGTGTCCCAACAAATGAGGGATTCCAGAGTAGAGCCCTGGGGAGGGGCGACTGGACAACCAGAAATCTGGTTAAAAATTGGGGCCTAGGGACATGTCAAGCCCATTATGACATCTAATTGTCCAGCCACTGAGAGGACGTACTAGAGGACAGGACTCACGCTGAGGGTCACAATGCGTGTTTATGCCCTTGTCGCACTCAAGAATGGGCGGGGCTTCTGGGTGAATGCTGGTTTCTCCAACACTGAACGTTGGACAACTTGCCATCCACAAGGTTTCTTGCCATGGGTAAGGAAGAGTTCTGATTTCTGCATCACAGTCACACCTGGGCAGTGATTAGAGATAAGGTCTAGGTTCTGAAGCCTGAAAACTGAGGTAGGGAAGAGATGATGACCTAAGGCCATGGCGGGTCTGATGTGCTCAGTGTGCGGTCAGCTGTCTGGTTGTTGGTCACGAGGTCCGGGCTCAGGTTGTCAGACAGTGCATTAGTGCCCAGGTTAGACTATATATTTTGGGTGCATTCGAGTGCCGTGTAGGTTCTTATCTGAAGAACTCTTCAGCATAGGAAGAATGAGCGAGTCTGAGGTGCGTGCTCAGGTTTTATCTCTGGATTTTGTATTAGCGATGGCCGTGGAATGTTGGGGAGGCCTCATGGGCCATGGACGAATCTTGCTCTCTCTGGATTTGGCCCGATCACAATTGTTTTTCGTCAATCTGTGGGATGGGAGGACTTCTTTCAGGTTTGTTACCTCAGGTGTCCCACCAAGAGAGGAATTCCAGGCAGAGCCCTGGGGAAGAGTGAAGACACAACCCGAATTACGGTTAAAAATTGGGTCCTAGGGGCATGGCAAGCCCAATATGCTGTCTCTCCATCCAGCCACTGAGAGGCCTTACCTGAGGACTGGGCTCAGGCTGTGGGTCACAATGTGTGTTTGTGACCAATGTGGCCCCCAAGCATGGGCGGGGCCTCATGGGCCACACTGGTTTCAACTACACTGATCCTTTGACAACATGCCAACCACAAGGTTTCTTGCCATGGGGAAAGAGTTCTGATTTCTGCATCATTTTCAAACCCGGGCAGTGATTTGAGATAAGATCTAAGTTCTGAAGCCTGAAAACCGAGGTTGAGAAGAAAAATGACGTCCTAAGCCATGGCGGGTCCGATGTGCTCAGTGTGCGGCCAGCTGTCTGGGTGGGGCCAGGAGGTCCAGGCTCAGGCTGTGTCAGAAAGAGCATTAGTGCCCAGGTCAGCCTATATATTTGGGGTACAGCCGCATGCCGTGCAGGTTGATCCTCATTGGGGGTTTCTGGGTAGCCCCAGAGGGCAATGTTTTTCTTCTGGAGGGCAGGCAGAGTGCTGCTTTGTAGTTCTATATTGCCAAACTTGAGAGCTTCTGGGCCAGTATTTTGTGGATGGAAGTCTGAGAAACCAAGCTAGGCCTAGGTTTCTGAGTGAGGATATGGCAGGCACAATCTACAGACCTGAATCGAGATGTCGTGCGTCTGAAGACAGGGCGAGGTCAGACGATCGCTCAGGTTGGACATTCTGTTCCTGATGGCCCCTTCTTGAAGGGGGTGTGGATCACGAGGCCATGGGGGTTTTCCCACGATGGGAGTTTTGAGAAGCTCCCAACTGCAAAGATTCTTCTGCAGGACAATTGTGACCTGTTGGTTGGCTCCAGGACAACGATTCCGAGCAGGGTTCTAAGGATGGATGTCTGGGTAGCCCACCTCGCATTCCAATTGTCTCCAAGCAACAAGACAGTTTAGATCTGCTGGATCTGGGGGAGCAACCAAGGAGGATGAGTTGAAATGGATGCGCTGGTGGATGTGTCCTAACATGATTTTGTGTCTATGGAGACCTTGAAATGAAGCGGTGGCACTGGGGCCCTGAAGGTTTCTCTTAAAGAGGGCTTTCACACAGCTCCATCGTGCAAGTTTCCCATGTGTAGATGAGATTTGTTCTGATGGGTGAGTCAAGAAACAGGCATATGCTGTTTTGAAATCCAGGCCTCTGAGGAGAGAAGCCTGGAAGCCAAACCAATGGATCCGATAGTTGCCTAGGGGCCTGTTCGTTCCTTTTCCCTCTGGGGACATCAGTCTATGGGTCTGAGCGCCGGTAGGTGCTCAGATGGGCCCAGATTGCCCATGTTTGTCCTGGGAAGCTACAAATATTGGGATGGCCTCAGGGACTTTGGAGGTTTATCCTATTAGTAGGGTTGTGGCCTTTGGAATGGGCACATACAATTCCCTTGGAGAGGGCAAGCACAGCCATCAGGTTTGGCTCCAGGGGCCTGAGCCTGTAGGGTGTGTAGGCCAGGGCTGTTTGGACAGTTGTCTGAAAACACAAACTCGGCTTATGTTTCAGGTCATAGGTATGGCAGGACTGATCTACAGACCATGAGGAGAACTCTTCGGGATATGAAAAAAGGGCGAGTGTGAGGCTGTTCCTCAAGATTTTGCCTCTGGATATCGTGTCACTCATGGTCGTGAAATATCCGGGTGACTTCATGGGAAATGGACGAGTCTTACTCTCTGGGGTTTTGGCCCTGTCCAAAGAGTTTGGGGTCATTCTGTGGGATTGAAGAAGTCTGTTGTTCTGTTGTGGTTGATTTGTTTTGTTTTGTTTTTCATCCTCAGGTGTCCCAGCAAATGAGGGATTCCAGAGTAGAGCCCTGGGAGGGCGACTGGACAACCAGAAATCTAGTTAAAAATTGGGGCCTAGGGACATGTCAAGCCCATTATGACATCTAATGATCCAGCCATTGAGAGGACGTACTAGAGGACAGGACTCACACTGAGGGTCACAATACGTGTTTATGCCCTCGTCGCACTCAAGAATGGGCGGGTGGTCAGGGTGAATGCTGGTTTCTCCTACACTGAACGTTGGACAACATGCCAACCACATGGTTTCTTGCCTTGGGTAAGGAAGAGTTCTGACTTCTGCATCATAGTCACCCCTGGGCAGTGATTGGAGATAAGGTCTAGGTTTTGAAGCCTGAAAACTGAGGTAGTTAAGAGATGATGACCTACGGCCATGGCGGGTCTGATGAGCTCAGTGTGCGGCCAGCTCTCTGGGTGGGGCCAGGAGGTCCAGACTCAGGCTGTCTCAGAAAGGGCATTAGTGCCCAGGTCAGCCTATATATTTGGGGTACAGCCGAATGGCGTGCAGGTTGATCCTCATTTGGGGTTTCTGGTTAGCCCCAGAAGGCAATGTTTTTCTTCTGTAGAACAGGAAGAGTGCTGCATTGTAGTTCTGGATTGCCAAACTGGAGGGCTTGTGGGAAAGTATTTTGTGGACGGAATTCTGAGAACCCAAGCTAGGCCTAGTTTTCTGGGTGAGACCTGAATCTAGATCTCGTGCATTGAAGTCAGGGCGAGGATCAGACGATCGCACAGGTTGGACATTCTGTCCCTGATGTCCCCTTCCAGAAGGGGGGGTGTATCAGGAGGCCATGGGGTTTTTCCCACGATGGGAGTTGTTAGAAGCTCCCAATGCAAAGATTCTTCTGCAATACAATTGAGACCTGATGGTTGGCTCCAGGACTACGATTCCGAGCAGAGTTCTAAGGATGGATGGCTGGGGAGCCCACATTGCATTCCAATTTTCTGCAAGCAACAAGAAGGGTTAGATCTGCTGGATCTGGGGGAGCAACCGAGGAGGCTGAGTTGAAATGGACTCTCTCGTGGATGTGTCCTAATATGATTTTGTGTCTATGGAGACCTTGGAATGAAGCGGTGGAACTGGGGCCCTGAAGGGTTTTCCTAAAGAGAGGCTTTCACACAGCTCCATCGTGCAAGTTTCCCATGTGTAGATGAGATTTGTTCTGATGGGTGAGTCAAGAAACTGCCATATGCTGTTATTGAAATCCATTCCTCTGAGGAGAGATGCCTGGAAACCAAAGCAATGGATCGGATAGGTGCCTTGGGGCCTGTTCGTTCCTTTTTACCTCTGGGGATATCAGTCTACGAATCTGAGTGCCCAGATGGGCCCAGAATGCCCCTGTTTTTCCTGGGAAGCCATAAATATTGGGGTGGCCTCAGGGACTTTGGAGGTTTATCCTATTAGTAGGGTTGCGGCCATTGGAATGGGCAAGACAATTCCCTTGGAGAGGGCAAGCACAGTCGTCATGTTTGGCTCCAAGGGCCTGAGCCTGTAAGGTGTGTAGGCCAGGGCTTTTTGGACAGTTGTCTGAAAACACAAACTTGGCTTATGTTTCGGGTCATAGGTATGGCAGGACTAATCTACAGACCATGAGGAGAATTCTCGGGATATGAAAAAAGGGCGAGTGTGAGGCTCTTGCTCAAGTTTTTGACTCTGAATATCGTGTCACTGATGGTCGTGAAATTTCCAGATGACTTCATGGGTAATGGACGAGTCTTACTCTCTGTGGGTTTTGCCCCGTCCAAAGAGTTTGGGTTCATTCTGAGGGATGGAAGAAGTCCGTTGTTCTGTTGTTGTTGATTTGTTTTGTTTTGTTTTTCAACTTCAGGTGTCCCACCAAATGAGGGATTCCAAAGTAGAGCCCTGGGGTATTGTGACTGGACAACCAGAAATCTGGTTAAAAATTGGGGCCTAGGGACATGTCAAGCCCTTTATGACATCTAATGGTCCAGCCACTGGAGGATTTACTAGAGGTCAGGAATCACGCTAAGGGTCACAATGCGTGTTTATGCCCTCGTTACACTCAAGAATGGGCGTGACCTCAGGGTGAATGCCTGTTTCTCCTACACTGAACGTAGGACAACATGCCAACCACAAGGTTTCTTGCCATGGGTAAGCAGGAGTTCTGATTTCTGCATCACAGTCACCCCTGGGCAGTGATTGGAGATAAGGTCTAGGTTCTGAAGCCTGAAAAAAAACTGAGGTAGGGAAGAGATGATGTCCTAAGGCCATGGCGGGTCTCATGTCCTCAGTGTGCGGTCAGCTGTCTGGTTGTTGCTCAAGAGGTCCCAGCTCTGGTTGTGTCAGACAGTGCATTACTGACCAGGTTAGACTATATAATTTGGGTACTTTCGAGTACCATGTAGGTTTATTCTCATTTAATGTGCCCGGGCAGCTCATTGGGCAATATTTTGTTTCTCGAGGGCAGGCAGAGTGCTGCAATGATGGTCCGGAATTGCCAAACATGTGGGCTTCGGGGCCAGGAGTGTGAGGACGGAAGTCTGAGAACACCAGCTAGACTTGGGATTCAGGGCGAGGGCACGGCATGTACCTCCTGAAGATCTGAAGCAATATCTCATGCATCTGAAGTCAGGCGAGGATCAGATGTTGGCTCAGCTTGGATTTTCTGTTCATGACGGCCCCTTCATGAAGGGAGCCGAATCTCGAGGCCGTGTAGGTTTTCCCACGTTTGGAGTGGTGGAAGGCCCCCTCCTAGGATTCCTTCTGCGGGACAATTGAGACCTGCTGGACAGCTCCAGGACATCCCATATGGATGAGTCTAGACCAACGTTTGTGGATGGATGCCTTGGAAGCCCGCCTCGCATTCCAATTGTCTCCTAGTGACAAGACAGTTTAGATCTGATGGCTCTGCGGGAGCAACCGGGGTGGCTGAGTTGAAATGGACTTTCCTGAGGGTGGGTCTAATGTGTGTTTGTGTCCATGAGGGCCTTGGAATGGGGCGGTAGCACCGGGACCCTGAAGTATTCTCCTCAGCTTTTGACATAGCTCCCATGCACAAGTTTCCTGGTGGAGACAAGGTTGTTCTGATGGGTGCCTCAGGAAAACCCCAATGCTTGTATTGGAATCCAGGCTTTTGAGGAGACATGCCTGTAAAACAAAGCAATGGATCCGATTTTGGCCTAGGGTCCTGTCTGGTTCAATCTTCTTCTCTGGGGACATCCTTCTAGGGTATGAGTGGAGTTAGATGCTCAGCTGGTGTCAGACTGACCTTTTTTGTCCCGGGCGACCTATACTATTGGGATGGCCTCAGGGACTTTGGAGGGTTCTCCTAATTTGTACGATTTTGGACAATGGAATGGGCAGAATTCCCATGGATTGGGTAGGCACAGTCCCAATGTGTGGCTCCAGGGTTCCCAGCCTGGATGGTGTGTGGCCCAGGACTTTGAGGACAGAAGTCTGAAAACACAAACTCAGCTTATGTTTGGGGACGTAGGTATGGCAGGCCTGATTTACAAACCATGAGAAGACATCTTCAAGATATGAAGATAGTGCGAGTCTGAGGCGCTTGCTTAGGCTTTTGTCTCTGGATTTTGTATCAGCTATGGCCGTGGAATGTAGAGGAGGCCTCATGGGCCATGGACGAATCTTGCTCTCTGTGGATTTGGCCCGATCCCAATTGTTTTTGGTCAATCTGTTGGATGGAGGACTCCTTTCAGGGTTGTTACCTCAGGTGTCCCACCAAAAGCGGAATTCCAAAGCAGAGCCCTGGGGAAGAGTGAAGGGACAACACGAACTATGGTTAAAAATTGGGGCCTAGGGGCATGGCAAGCCCAATATGCTGTCTCTTCATCCAGCCACTGAGAGGCCTTACCTGAGGACTGGGCTAAGGCTGAGGGTCACAATGTGTGTTTGCTACCTAACTGGACCGCGAGCAATGGCGGGATCTCAAAGGACACACTGGTTTCCACTACACTGAACGTTGGACAACAAGCCAACCACAAGTTTTCCTGCCATCAGGAAGGAGTTCTGACTTCTGCATCATTTTCAAACCTGGGCAGTGATTGGAGATAGGGTAGGTTCTGAAGCCTGAAAACTGAGGTTGGGAAGGGATAACGACCTAAGGCCATGGGGGTCTGAAGTTCTCAGTTTGTAGCCAGCTGTCTGGGTGGGCCAAGGAGGTCCAGGCTCAGGCTGTGTCAGAAAGGACATTAATGACCAGGTAGTCCTATATATTTTTTATATAGCCAAGTGTCGTGCAGGTTGTTCTTCATTTGGGGTTACTAGGTAGCCCCAGAGGGCAATGTATTTCTTCTGCAGGGCAGGTAGAGTGCTGCATTGTAGTTCTGGATTGCCAAACTGGAGGGCTAGTGAGCCAATAGTCCGTGTAAAGAAGTCTGAGGACACAATCAAGGCTTAGCTTTCTGGGTGAGGACATGGCAGGCACAATCTACAGACCTGAACCGAGATCTCGTGCATTTGAAGTCAGGGTGAGGATCAGACGATCGCTCAGGTTGGACCTTATGTCCCTGATGGCCCCTTTATGAAGGAGGGGGGATCATGTGGCCATGGGGGTTCTCTCACGATGGGAGTTCTGAGAAGTTCCCAACTGCAAAGATTCTTCTGCAGGACAATTGAGAACTGTTGGTTGGCTCCAGGCCAATGATTCCGAGCAGGGTTTTAAGGATAGATGGCGGGGTAGGCCACCTCACATTCCAATTGTCTCCTAGCAACAAGACAAGTTAGATCTGCTGGATCTCGCGGAGCAATCGAATACGCTCAGTTGAAATGGACTCTATTGTGGATGGGTCCTAATGTGTTTTTGTGTCTATGGAGACCCTGTAATGGGGCAGTGGCACACAGGCCCTGAAGGATTCTCCTAACTGGAGGTTTTGAGACATCTTCCAAGGATAATTTTCCCATGTGGAGAACAGATATGTTCTGATTGCTGCCTCATGAAATCCCCATATGCTAATATTGGAAAGCAGGCCTCTGAGGAGAGACCTGTAACCGAAAGCAATGAATCTGATTCAGGCCTAGGGGCCTGTCTGATTCAATCTTCTTCTCTGGGGACATCCATCTACGCTGAGTAGAGGTAGATGCTCAGCTGGTTTCAGATGACCCTTGTTTGTCCTGGGCGGCCTACATTATTGGGATGTCCTTGGGGACTCTGGAGGTTTTTCCTAATTTGTACGATTGTGGACAATGGAATGGGCAGAATTCCCGTGGTATGGACAGGCACAGTCCTGATGTGTGGCTCCAGGGGCCCCAGCCTGAAGGGTCTGTGGGCCAGGAATGTGGGGACAGAAGTCTGAAAACACAAACTCGGCTTAGGTTTGGGAAGTAGGTATGGCAGGCCCGATCTACAGACCGTGAGGAGAACTCTTCGGGATACGACAAAAGGGCGAGTGTGAGGCCCTTGCTCAGACTTTTGTCTCTGGATTTGTTGTCAACGATGGCTGTGGAATCTCGGGGAGGCCTCATGAGCCATGGACGAGACTTCCTCTCTGTGAATTTGGTGCAATCCCAATTGTTTGGGGTCAATCTGAAGGATGGGAGGAGTCCTTTTAGTTTTGTTACCTCAGGTGTCCCACCAAAAGAGGGATTCCAAAGCAGAGCTCTGGGGAGGGATGAATGGACAACCCGAACAATCCAACTGGGGTGAGGTTGAGAACCGAGCAGGTTGATCCTCATTTGGGGTTTATGGAGATCCCCATAGAGCAACGTTTTTCCTCTGGAGGGCCAGCATAGGGCTGCATTTTGGTTCCAGAATTCCAAGTCTTGAGGACATATTTGCCAGGAGTGTGAGGAAGGAAGTCTGAAAACACAAGGTAGCACGAGGTTTGGGCCCACTGTGCAGAGGCTGAATCGAGATCTCCTGCATCTGAGGTCAGGGCGAGTATCAGATGTTGCCTCAAGCTGGAGTTTGTGTCCATGACGGCCCCTTCCTGAAGGGGGTGGGGGCGTCATGAGGCCAGGGAGGTTTCCCTACGCTGGGAGTTGTGAGCTGCTCCAAACTTCAAAGTTTCCTTCTTCAGGACATTCGAGTACTATTGGATGGTTCCAGGATGCCCCATACAGAAAGACTCGAGAGCAGGGGCCTAAGCATGGATGCCGAGGATCGCCAACTCACCTTCCCATTGCCTGGTCGAGACAAGGCACCCTCAATCTGCGGGCTCTTGGGTGAGCTACCCAGAAGGCTGAGTTTAAATGGACTTTCCTGAGGATGAGTCATAATGTGGGTTGGTGGCCATGGAGACCTTGGAATGTGGCAGTAGCTAAGGGACTCTGCAGGATTCTCCAACCCGAAGGGTTTGACACAACTCCAACAAGGAAGTTTTCCATGCGGAGATGAGAGGTGTTCTGTCTGGTGCCTCCGGATAGCCCCATATGCTGGTCTTCGAACCCAGGCCTCTGAGGAGTGATACCTGGACACCAAAGCAAGAGTTCATAATAGGGCCTAGGGGCCTGTCTGGTTCAATCTTCTCTCTGTGCGGATATCAGTCTGTGTGTCTGCATTGAGGTAGTAGTTGCTCAGCTGGTGTCATAATGCCACTGTTTGTCCAGTGCGGCTTGCGGTAGTGGGATGTCCTTGGGGACCTTGAGGTTTCTACTATTTTGTAGAGTTGTGGCCAATGGAACGGGCAGTTTCTTAGGAGAGAGCAGGCATAGTTCTGTGGTGTGGCTCCAGAGACCCAGCCTGGAGGCGGTGTGGCCAAGGCTGTGCAGACAGACATGCAAAAACCCAAACTCAGCTCAGGTTTGGGGCCGAGGTTATGGCAGGCCTGATCTACAGTCCGTGAGGGGAGCTCCTCTGGATATGAAAGAAGGGTGAGAGGGAGGCAGTCGCTCAGTCTTTTTTGTCTCTGGATATTTTGTCCACAATGGCCGTTTAATGTAGGAGTTGCCTCATGGGTCGTAGAAGTCTCCCTCTCTGGTAGTTTGTCCAGCCCCAAGAGTTTGGGGTCATTCTGTGGGAAGGGAAGAGTCCTGTATTCTGCTTCATGTGTCCCCCCAGTAGAGGGAATCTGGAGCATAGCGGTGGGTACTGACAACTGGAATACTCGCTCTCTGGTTAAGCCTGGGGGCCTATGGATATGACAAGCCCCATATGCAGGATCTTGGTCCAGCCAGTGAGAGGCGTTACTTTAATACGGGACTCACGCTACAGGTCACAATGCATGTCTGTGCCCTAGGCGGCCCTCAAGCACTGGCGTGGCCTTTCCGACAATGCAGGTTTTCCCACATTGAACGTTGGACAACATGCCAACCACAAGGTTTCTGGCCATGGGGAAGGAGGAATTCTAATTTCTGCATCACGTTCACCCCTGGGCAGTGATTGGAGATAAGGTCTAGGTTCTGAAGCCTGAAAACCGAGGTTGGGAAGAGATGACGAACTACAGCCATTGCGGGTCCCTTGTGTCCAGGTTGGAGCCAGCTGTCTAGGTGTCGTTTGGGATGTCTTGTCTCAGGTTGTGCCAGACAGTGCTTTCGTATTCAGTGTAGGCTGTATAATTGCTTTACAGTCGAGTGGCATGCATTAGATAATCATTTGGGGTTTCTTATTAGCAGCATAGGGCAAAGTTTTTCTTCTGGAGGGCAGGCAGAGTGCTGCATTGTGGCTTCGGAATTCCCAAACTGGAGGGCTTGTGGGCCAGGAGAGTGAGGATGGAAGTCTGAGAACACAAGCTAGGCTTAGGTTTCGGGGAATGGACATGGCAGGCACACTCTGCAGAGCTGAATTGAGATCTCATGAGTCTGAAGTCAGGTCGAGGATCAGACTTTGGCTCAGGTTGGAGTTTCTGTCCATGTTGGCCCCTTCATGAAGGGGGGGGGGGGCATTATGAGGCCATGGGGGTTTTCCCACGATAGGAGTTGTGAGATCCTCCAATCTGCAAGGATTCCTTCTGCAGGACAGTCAAGACCTGTTGGAAGGCTCCCAGGACATCCCATATGGAACGGCGCCAGAGCAGGATTCCAACGATGGATGCCTAGAGAGAGTCTGCTTTGCATTCAAGTTGTCTCCTAGCGACAAGGCAGTTTTGATATTCTGGCTCTGGGGGAGTAATCAACGGGGCTGAGTTGAAAAGTACTCTCCTGCCGAATGGTCATAATGCGGGTTTGTGTCCATGGAGACCTTGGAATAGGGCGGTGGCTCCGGTTACCTGAAGGTTTCTCCTAACTGGAGGTTTTTACAGAGCTCCAAAGGATAAGTTTCCCATGTGGAGACAAGATTTGTTCTGATTGGTATCTCTTGAATCCCCCATATGCTGGTATTGGAAAACAGGCCTCTGAGGAGAGATGCTTAGAAACAAAAGCAATGGAACCAGTTACGTTCTAGGGGCCTGTCCAGTTTAATACCTTTCTCTTGGGATATCTGTCTACGGGTGAGTTGAGGTCGTTGCTCAGCTTGTGACAGATCACCCCTCTTTGTACTGGGCGGCCTACACTATTGGAATGGCCTCTGGGACTTTGGAGGTTTCTCCTAATCTGTAGGGTTGTGGCCAATGGAATGGGAAGAATTTCCTTGGAGAGGGCAGGCACAGTCCTGAGGTGTGGCTCCAGGGGCCTCAGCCTGGAGGGTGTGTGGGACAGGGATGTCAGGATAGAAGTCTGAAACACGGTTTGGGGACGTAGGTATGGCAGGCCCGATCTACAGACTATGAGGAGAATTTTTTGGGCTATGACCTAAGGGTGAGGCTTATGTCTCTGGATTTTGTGTCAATAGTGGCCGTGGAATGTCGGGCTGGCCTCATGGGCCATGGAGGAGTCTTTCTCTCTGGGGATGGCCTGATCCCAAGTGATTGGGGTCATTCTGTGGGTGGGAGGAATCCTTTCCGTGTTTACTTACCTCAAAAGTCCCACCAAAGAGGGATTCCAGAGCAGAGCCCTGAGTAGGGGTGAATAGATGTCTCTACCTCTGGTTAAGATTGGGTGACTTGGGGCATGGCAGGCCCCATATGTGGGCTCATGGTCCAGCCACTGAGAGGCTTTACTTGAGGACAGGGCTCAAACTGAGGGTCCCAATGTGTGTTTGTGCCCACCGCAGCTCTTAAGCATGGGCAGGGTCTCAGGGACCCTACACTACCCTCAGGGGCCCTGCTACTACTCCTGTAGGCCCTACAGGGGTCCTACACTGAACTTTGGATAAGATGCCAACCACAAGATTCTGGCGTGAGGGAAGGAGGAGTTATGATTTCTGCATCACGTTCACCCATGGGAAATGAGTAGAGATAAGGTCTAAGTTTCTGTAGCCTAAAAAACCAGTTTGGAAAGAGATGGCAACCTAAGGCCATGGCGGTTCAGATGTTCTCAGTGTACGGCAAGGTGTCTGGGTGTCGGTTGGGAATTCAGGCCTCAGGTTGTGTCAGACAGGGCATTAGTGCACAGGCTAGATGATATAATTGGTGTACAGTTGAGTGGCATGCAGGTTTATCCTCATTTGAGGTTTCTGGGTAGACCCATAGGGCAACGTTTTTCTTCTAGAGGGCAGGCAGAGTGCAGCACTGTGTCATCGGAAATCCCAAAATGGAGGGCGTGTGGTCCAGGAGAGTGAGGACGGAAGTCTGAAAACACTAGCTATGCTTAGGTTTTGGGGTGAGGGCACAGCAGGAGCACTCTGAATAGCTTAATCAAGATCTCGTGCATCTGAAGTCAAGGCGAAGATCAGCCTTTGGCTCAGGTTTGAGTTTCTTTCCATGATCCGACTTCATGAAGATTGGGGGCATGATGTGACCTTCGAAGCTTTCCATGATATGAGTTGTGAGGTGGTCATGAACAAGGACTCCTGTGGGACAGTCGACACCTGTTGGATGGCTCAAGGATGTCCCATAAGGAAAGACGCAAGAGCAGGGTTCTAAGGGTTCTAAGGATGTCTAAGGAGAGATGCCTGGAAACCAAAGCAATAGATCCGATAGGTGCCTATGGGCCTGTTCGTTCCTTTTTACCTCTGGGGACATCAGTCTACGGGTCTGAGTGCAGGTAGGTGCTCAGATGGTCCCAGACTGCCCCTGTTTGTCCTGGGAAGCCACAAATATTGGGAAGGCCTCAGGAACGTTGGAGGTTTATCATATTAGTAGGGTTGTGGCCATTGGAGTGGGGACATTCAATTCCCTTGGAGAGGGCAAGCACAGTCGTAAGGTTTGGCTCCAGGGGCCTGAGCCTGTTGGGTTTGTATGCATGGGCTGTTTGGACAGTTGTCTGAAAACACTTACTCGGCTTATGTTTCGGTTCATAGGTATGGCAGGACTGATCTACAGACCATGAGGAGAACTCTTTGGGATATGAAAAAAGGGCGAGTGTGAGTCTCTTGCTCAAGTCTTTGTCTGTGAATATCGTGTCACACATGGTCGTGAAATTTCCGGGTGACTTCATGGGAAATGGACGAGTCTTACTCTCTGGGGGTTTGGCCCCGTCCAAAGAGTTTGGGGTCATTCTGTGGGATGGAAGAAGTCCCCTGTTCTGTTGTTGTTGATTTGTTTTGTTCTGTTTTTCAACCTCAGGTGTCCCACCACTGATGGATTCCAGAATAGAGCCCTGGGGAGGGGCGACTGGACAACCAGAAATCTGGTTAAAAATTGGGGCCTAGGGACATGTCAAGCCCATTATGACATCTAATGGTCCAGCCACTGAGAGGACGTACTAGAGGAAAGGACTCACGCGGAGGGTCACAATGCGTGTTTATGCCCTTGTCGCACTAAGAATTGGTGGGGACTCAGGGTGAATGCTGTTTTCTCCTACACTGAACGTTGGACAACATGCCAACCACAAGGTTTCTTGCCATGGGTAAGGAAGAGTTCTGATTTCTGCATCACAGTCACCCCTGGGCAGTGATTGGAGATAAGGTCTAGGTTCTGAAGCCTGAAAACTGAGGTAGGGAAGAGATGATGACCTAAGGCCATGGCGGGTCTGAAGTGCTCAGTGTGCAGGTCAGCTGACTGGGTGTTAGTCACGAGGTCCGGGCTCAGGTTGTCAGACAGTGCATTGGTGCCCAGGTTAGACTAAATATTTTGTGTGCATTAGAGAGCAGTGTAGGTTCTTATTTGAAGAACTCTTCAAGATATGAAGAATGAGTGAGTCAGAGGTGCGTGCTCAGTCTTCTGTCTCTGGATTTTGTATCAGCGATGGCCGTGGAATGTTGGGGAGGCCTCATGGGCCATGGAGGAATCTTGCTCTCTGTGGATTTGGCACGATCCCAATTGTTTTTCGTCAATCTGAGGGAAGGGAGGACTCCTTTCAGGTTTGTTACCTCAGGTGTCCCACCGAAAGAGGAATTCCAAAGCACAGCCCTGGGGAAGAGTGAAGACACAACCCTGAACTACGGTTAATAATTGGGGTCTAGGGGCATGGCAAGACCAATATGCTGTCTCTCCATCGAGCCACTGAGAGACCTTACCTGAGGACTGGGCTCAGGCTGAGGGTCACAATGTGTGTTTTTGTGACCAATGTGGCCCGCAAGCATGGGCGGGGGGCCTCATGGGCCACACTGGTTTCAACGACACTGAACCTTGGAAAACATGCCAACCACAAGGTTTCTTGCCATGGGGAAAGAGTTCTGATTTCTGCATCATCATTTCAAACCCGGGCCGTGATTGGAGATAAGGTCTTGGTTCTGAAGCCTGAAATCCGAGGTTGAGAAGAGAGGACGACCTAAGGCCATGAGGGGTCCGATGTGCTCAGTGTGCGGCCAGCTGTCTGGGTGGGGCCGGGAGGTCCAGGCTCAGGCTGTGTCAGAAAAGGCATTTGTGCCCAGGTCAGCCTATATTTTTGGGGTACATCCGAATGCCGTGCAGGTAGATACATATTGGGGGTTTCTGGGTAGCCCCAGAGGGCAATGTTTTTCTTCTGGAGGGCAGGCAGAGTGCTGCATTGTAGTCCTGGATTGCCAAACTGGAGGTTTTGTGGCTCAGTAGTCTGAGGACGGAAGTCTGAGAACACAAGCTAGTCCTAGAATTCTGGGTGAGGACATGGGAGACACAATCTACATACCTGAATCGAGATGTCGTGCGTCTGAAGTCAGGGCGAGGATCAGACGATCGCTCAGTTTGGACATTCTGTCCCTGAGGCTCCACTTGAAGGTGGGGTGGATCACGAGGCCATGGGTGTTTTCCCACGATGGGAGTTGTGAGAAGCTCCCAACTGCAAAGATTCTTCTGCAGGACAATTGAGACCTGTGGGTAGGCTCCAGGACAACGATTCCGAGCAGGGTTCTAAGGATGGATGGCTGGGTAGCCCACCTCGCATTCCAATTGTTTCCAAGCATCAAGACAGGTCAGATCTGCTGGTTCTGGGGGAGCAACCGAGGATGCTGAGTTGAAATGGACTCTCCCGTGGATGTGTCCTAATATGATTTTGTGTGATAAGGAGATCTTTGAATGATAGCGGTGGCACTGGGGCCCTGAAGGGTTCTCCAAAGAGAAGCTTTTCACACAGCTCCATCGTGCAAGTTTCCCATGTGTAGATGAGATTTGTTCTGATGGGTGAGTCAAGAAACAGCCATATGCTGTTACTGAAACCCAGGCCTCTGAGGAGAGATGCCTGGAAACCAAAGCAATGGATCCGATAGGTGCCTAGGGGCCTGTTCGTTCCTTTTTACCTCAGGGGACATCAGTCTACGGGACTGAGTGCCGGTAGGTGCTCAGATGGGCCCAGATGCCCTGTTTGTCATGGGAAGCCACAAATATTGGGATGGCCTCAAGGACGTTGGAGGTTTATCCTATTAGTAGGGTTGTGGCCATTGGAATGGGCACACAGAATTCCCTTGGAGAGGGCAAAAACAGTAGTCAGGTTGGGCTCCAGATACCTGAGCCTTTAGGGTGTGTAGGTCAGGTTTGTTTGGACAGTTGTCTGAAAACACAAACTCGGCTTATGTTTCGTGTCATAGGTATGGCAGGACTGATTTAAAGACCATGAGGAGAACTCTTCGGGATATGAAAAAAGGGCGAGTGTGAGGCTCTTGCTACAGTTTTAGTCTCTGGATATCGTGTCACTCATGTTCGTGAAAATCCAGGGTGACTTCTTGGGAAATGGACGACTCTTACTCTCTGGGGGTTTGGCCCCGTCCAAAGAGTTTGGGGTCATTCTGTGGGATGGAAGGAAGAAGTCCGTTTTTCTTTTGTTGTTGATTTGTTTTGTTTTGTTTTTCAACCTCAGGTGTCCCCACCAAATGAGGGATTCCAGAGTAGAGCCCTGGGGAGGGGCGCCTGGACAACCAGAAATCTGGTTAAATATTGGGGCCTAGGCACATGTCAAGCCCATTATGACATCTAATGATCCAGCCACTGAGAGGACGTACTAGAGGACAGGACTCACGCTGAGGGTCACAATGCGTGTTTATGCCCGCGTGGCACTCAAGAATGGGCAGGGCCTCAGAGTGAATGCTGGTTTCTCCTACACTGAACGTTGGACAACATGTCAACCACAAGGTTTCTTGCCATTGTTAAGGAAGAGTTCTGATTTCTGCATCACAGTCACCCCTGGGCAGTGATTGGAGATAAGTCTAGGTTCTGAAGCCTGAAAACTGAGGTAGGGAATAGATGATGAACTAAGGCCATGGTGGGTCTGATGTGCTCAGTGTGCGGTCAGCTGTCTGGGTGTTGGTCACGAGGTCTGGGCTCAGGTTGTCAGACAGTGCATTAGTGCCCAGGTTAGACTATATATTTTGGGTGCATTCGAGTGCCGTGTAGGTTCTTATCTGAAGAACTCTTCAGGATCTGAAGAATGAGCGAATCTGATGCGCGTGCTCAGGCTTTTGTCTCTGGATTTTGCATCAGCGATGGCAGTGGAATGTTGGGGAGGCCTCATGGGCCATGGACGAATCTCGCTCACTGTGGATTTGGCCCGATCCCAATTGTTTTTCATCAATCTGTGGGATGGGAGGACTCCTTTCAGGTTTCTTACCTCAGGAGTCCCACCAAAATAGGAATTCCAAAGCAGAGCCCTGGGGAATATTGAAGGGAAAACCCGAACAATGGTTAAAAATTGGGGCCTAGGGGCATGGCAAGACCAATATGCTGTCTCTCCAACCAGCCACTGAGAGGCCTTACCTAAGGACTGGGCTCAGGCTGAGGGTCACAATGTGTGTTTGTGACCAATGTGGATCGTGAGGCCATGGGGGTTTTCAACGATGGGAGTTGTGAGAAGCTCCCAACTGCAAAGATTCTTCTGCAGGACTATTAAGACCTGTTGGTTGGCTCCAGGACAACGATTCCGAGCAGGGTTCTAAGGATGGATGGCTGGGTAGCCCACCTCGCATTCCAATTGTCTCCAAGCAACAAGACAGGACAGATCTGCTGGATCTGGGGGAGCAAATGAGGAGGCTGAGTTGAAATGGACTCTCCCGTGGATGTGTCCTAATATGATTTTGTGTCTAAGGAGACCTTGAATGAAGCGGTGGCACTGGGGCCCTGAAGGGTTCTCCTAAAGAGAAGCTTTCACACAGCTCCATCGTGCAAGTTTCCCATGTGTAGATGAGATTTGTTCTTATGGTGAATCAAGAAAGAGCCATATGCTGTTATTGAAATCCAGGCCTCTGAGGAGAGATGCCTGGAATCAAACCAATGGATCCGATAGGTGCCTAGGGGCCTGTTCGTTCCTTTTTACCTCAGGGGACATCAGTCTATGGTCTGAGAGCAGGTAGGTGCTCAGATGGGGCCAGATTGCCCCAGTTTGTCCTGGGAAGCCACAAATATTGTGATGGCCTCAGGGACTTTGGAGGATTATACTCTTAGTAGGGTTGTGGCCATTGGAATGGGCACATACAATTCCCTTGGATAGGGCAAGCACAGTCTTCAGGTTTGGCCTCAGGGACCTGAGCCTGTAGGGTGTGTAGGCCAGAGCTGTTGGGACAGTTGTCTGAAAACATAAACTCGGCTTATGTTTCGGGTCATAGGTATGGCAGGACTGATCTACAGACCATGAAGAGAACTCTTCGGGATATGAAAAAAGGGCGAGAGTGAGACTCTTGCTCAAGTTTTTGTCTCTGGATATCGTGTCACTCATGGTCGTGAAATTTCCGGGTGAATTCTTGGGAAATGGACGAGTCTTACTCTCTGGGGCTTTGGCCCCGTCCAAAGAGTTTGGGGTCATTCTGTGGGATGGAAGAAGTCCATTTTTGTTGTTGTTGATTTGTTTTGTTTTGTTTTTTTCTACCTCATGTGTCCCACTAAATGAGAGATTCCAGAGTAGAGCCCTGGGGAGTTGTGACTGGACAACCAAAAATCTGGTTAAAAAAATTGGGGCCTAGGGACATGTCAAGCCCATTATGACATCTAATAATCCAGCCACTGAGAGGACGTACTAGAGAACAGGACTCACGCTGAGGGTCACAATGCAATGCGTCGCACTCAAGAATTGGAGGGGCCTCAGGGTGAATGCTGGTTTCTCCTACAATGAACGTTGGACAACAGGCCAACCACAAGGTTTCTTGCCATAGGTAAGGAAGAGTTTCTGATTTCTGCATCACAGTCACCCCTGGGGAGTGATTGGAGATAAGGTCTAGGTTCTGAGGCCTGAAAACTGAGGTAGGGAAAGATGATGATGACCTAAGGCCATGGCGGGTCAGATGTGCTCAGTGTGCAGTCAGCTGTCTGGGTGTTGGTCACGAGGTCCGGGCTCAGGTTTTCAGAGTGTGCATTAGTGTCCAGGTTAGACTATATATTTTGGGTGCATTCGAGTGCCGTGTAGGTTCTTATCTGAAGAACTCTTCAGGATATGAAGAATGAGCGAGTCTGAGGCGCATGCTCATGCTTTTGTCTCTGGATATTGTATCAGCGATGGCCGTGGAATGTTGGGGAGGTCTCATGGGCCATGGACGAATCTCGCTCTCTGTGGATTTGGCCCGATCCCAATTGTTTTTCGTCAATCTGTGGGATGGGAGGACTCCTTTCAGGTTTCTTACCTCAGGAGTCCCACCAAAAGAGGAATTCCAAAGCAGAGCCCTGTGGAAGAGTGAAGGGACAACCCGAACTATGGTTAAAAAAATTGGGGCCTAGGGGAATGGCAAGCCCAATATTCTGTCGCTCCATCCAGCCACTGAGAGGCCTTACCTGAGGACTGGGCTCAGGCTGAGGGTCAAAATGTGTGTTTGTGACCAATGTGGCCCCCAATCATGGGTGGGGCCTCATGGGCCCCACTGGTTTCAAGTACACTGAACCTTGGACAACATGCCAACCACAAGGTTTCTTGCCATGGGGAAAGAGTTCTTATTTCTGCATCATTTTCAAACCGGGGCCGTGATTGGAGATAAGGTCTAGGATCTGAAGCCTGAAAACCGAGATTGAGAAGAGATGACGACCTAAGGCCATGGCGGGTCCGATGTGCTCAGTGTGCGGCCAGCAGTCTGGGTGGGGCCAGGAGGTGTAGGCTCAGGCTGTGTCAGAAAGGGCATTAGTGCCCAGGTCAGCCTATATATTTGTGGTACAGCCGAATGGCGTTCATGTTGATCCTAATTTGGGGTTTCTGGGTAGCCCCAGAAGGCAATGTTTTTCTTCTGGAGGGCAGGCGGAGTGCTGCATTGTAGTTCTGGATTGCCACACTGGAAGGTTTGTGGTTCAGATGTCTGAGAACGGAAGTCTGAGAAACCAAGCTAGGGCTAGGTTTCTGGGTGAGGATATGGCAGGCACAATCTACACACCTGAATCGAGATCTCATGCTTCTGAAGTCAGGGTGAGAATCAGACGATCGCTCAGGTTGGACATTCTGTCCCTGATGGCCCCTTTTTGAAGGGGTAGGTGGATCGCGAGGCCATGGCGGTTTTTCCCACGATGGGAGTTGTGAGAGGCTCCCAACTGCAAAGATTCTTCTGCAGGACAATTGACACCTGGTGGTTGGCTCCAGAACAACGATTCAGAGCAGGGTTCTAAGGATGGATGGCTGGGTAGTCCACCTCGCATTCCAATTGTCTCCAAGCAAAAGACAGGTTAAATCTGCTGGATCTGGGGGAGCAAATGAGGAGGCTGAGTTGAAATGGACTCTCCAGTGGATGTGTCCTAATATGATTTTGTGTCTAAGGAGACCTTGGAATGAAGCGGTGGCCCTGGGGACCTGAAAGGTTCTCCTAAAGAGAGGCTTTCACACAGCTCCATCGTGCAAGTTTCCCATGTGTAGATGAGATTTGTTCTGATGGTGAGTCCAGAAACAGCCATATGCTGTTATTGAAATCCAGGCCTTTGAGGAGAGATGCCTGGAAGCCAAACCAATGGATCCGATAGGTACCTAGGGCCTGTTCGTTCCTTTTTACCTGTAGTTACATCAGTCTACGGTCTTAGAGCAGGTAGGTGCTCAGATGGGCCCAGATTGCCCCTGTTTTTTTCCTGGGAACCCACAAATATTGTGATGGCCTCAGGGACTTTGGAGGATTATACTCTTAGTATGGTTGTGGCCATTGGAATGGGCACATACAATTCCCTTGGAGAGGGCAAGCACAGTCTTCAGGTTTGGCCTCAGGGCCCTGAGCCTGTAGGGTGTGTAGGCCAGAGCTGTTGGGACAGTTGTCTGAAAACAGAAACTCGGCTTATGTTTCAGGTCATAGGTATGGCAGGACTGATCTACAGACCATGAGGAGAACACTTTGGGATATGAAAAATGGGCGAGTGTGAGGCTCTTGCTCACGTTTTTGTCTCTAGATATTGTGTCACTCATGGTCGTGAAATTTCCGGGTGACTTCATGGGAAATGGACGAGTCTTACTCTCTGGGGGTTTGGCCCCGTCAAGGAGTTTGGGGTCACTCTGTGGGATGGAAGAAGTCCGTTATTTTTGTTGTTGTTGATTTGTTTTGTTTTGTATTTCTACCTCAGGTGTCCCACACAATGAGGGATTCCAGAGTAGAGCCCTGGGTAGAACAACGGACTTCTTCCATCACACAGAATGACCCCAAACTCTATGGACGGGGCCAAACACCCAGAGAGTAAGACTCGTCCATTTCCCATGAAGTCACCCGGAAATTTCACGACCATGCGTGACACGATATCCAGAGACAAAAACTTGAGCAAGAGCCTCACCCTCGCCCTTTTTTCATATCCCAAAGAGTTCTCCTCATGGTCTGTAGATCAGTCCTGCCATACCTATGACCCGAAACATAAGCCGAGTTTGTGTTTTCAGACAACTGTCCAAACAGCCCTGGCCTACACAGCCTACAGGCTTAGGCCCCTGGAGCCAAGCTGAGGACTGTACTTGCCCTCTCCAAGGGAATTCTGTGTGCCCATTCCAATGGCCACAACGCTACTAATAGGATAAACCTCCAAAGTCCCTGAGACCATCCCAATAGTGGTGGCTTCCCAGGACAAACAGGAGCAATCTGAGCCCATCTGAGATCCTACCTGCACTCAGACTTGTAGACTGATATCCCCAGAGGTAAAAAGGAACTAACAGGCCCTTAGGCCCTAATCGCATCCATTGCTTTGGTTTCCAGGCATCTCTCCTCAGAGGCCTGGATTTCAGTACCAGCATATGGCTGTTTCTTGACTCACCCATCAGAACAAATCTCATCTACACATGGGAACCTTGCACGATGGAGCTATGTGAAAGCCTCTCTTTAGGAGAACCCTTCAGGGCCCCAGTGCCACCGCTTCATTCCAAGGTCTCCAAGGACACAAAATCAAATTAGGACACATCCACGGGAGAGTCCATTTCAATTCAGCCTCCTCGATTGCTCCCCCAGATCCAGCAGATCTAACCTGTCTTGTTGCTTGCAGACAATTGGAATGCGAGGTGGGCTACCCAGCCATCCATCCTTAGGACCCTGCTCGGAATCATTGTCCTGGAGCCAACCAACAGGTCTCAATTGTCCTGCAGAAGAATCTTTGCAGTTGGGAACTTCTCACAACTCCCATCGTGGGAAAACCGCCATGGCCTTGAGATCCACCCCCCCCCTTCAAGAAGGGGCCATCATGGACAGAATGTCCAACCTGAGTGATCATCTGATCCTTGCCCTGACTTCAGAAGCACGAGATCTCGATTCAGGTCTGTAGATTGTTCCTGCCATATCCTCACCCAGAAACCTATGCATAGCTTGGCTTCTCAGACTTCCGTCCTCAGACTACTGGCCCAGAAGCCCTCCAGTTTGGCAATCCAGAACTACAATGCAGCACTCTGCCTGCCCTCCAGAAAAAAAACATTGCCCTCTGGGGCTACCCAGAAACCCCAAATGAGGATCAACCTGCACGCCATTCGGCTGTACCCCAAATATATAGGCTGTCCTGGGCACTAAAGCCCTTTCTGACACAGCCTGAGACGGGACCTCCTGGCCCCACCCAGACAGCTGGCCGCACACTGAGCATATCGGACCCGCCATGGCCTTAGGTCGTCATCTCTTCTCAACCTCGGTTTTCAGGCTTCAGAACCTAGACCTTATCTCCAATCACGGCCCGGGTTTGAAAATGATGCAGAAATCAGAACTCTTTCCCCATGGCAGGAAACCATGTGGTTGGCATGTTGTCCAAGATTCAGTGTAGTTGAAACCAGTGTGGCCCATGAGGCCCCACCCATGCTTAAGGGCCACATTGGTCACAAACACACATTGTGACCCTCAGACTGAGCCCAGTCCCCAGGTAAGGCCTCTCAGTGGCTGGATGGATAGACAGCATATTGGGCTTGCCATGCCCCTAGGCCCCAATTTTTAACCATAGTTCGGGTTGTCCCTTCACTCTTCCACAGGGCTCTGCTTTGGAATTCCTCTTTCGGTGGGACACCTGAGGTAACAAACCTGAAAGGAGTCCTCCCATCCCACAGATTGACGAAAAACAATTGGGATCGGGCCAAGTCCCCAGAGAGCAAGATTCGTCCATGGCCCATGAGGCCTCTGCAACATTCCACGTCCATCGCTGATACAAAATCCAGAGACAAAAGCATGAGCACGCGCCTCAGACTCGCTCATTCTTCATATCCTGAAGATTTCTTCAGATAAGAACCAACACGGCACTCGAATGCACCCAAAATATATAGTCTAGCATGGGCACTAATGCACTGTCTGACAACCTGAGACCGGACCTCGTGACCAACACCCAGACAGCTGACCGCACACTGAGCACATCAGACCCGCCATGGCCTTAGGTCATCATCTCTTACCTACCTAAGTTTTCAGGCTTCAGAACCTAGACCTTATCTCCAATCACTGCCCAGGTGTGACTGTGATGCAGAAATCAGAACTCTTCCTTACCCATGGCAAGAATCCTTGTGGTTGGCATGTTGTCCAACGTTCAGTGTAGGAGAAACCAGCATTCAGCCTGAGGTCCCCCCCATTCTTTGAGTGCGATAAGGGCATAAACACGCATTGTGACCCTCAGATTGAGTCCTGTCCTCTAGTACGTCCTCTCAGTGGCTGGACCATTAGATGTCATAATGGGCTTGACGTGTCCCTAGGCCCCAATTTTTAACCAGATTTCTGGTTGTCCAGTCGCTCCTCCCCAGGGCTCTACTCTGGAATCCCTCATTTGGTGGGACACCTGAGGTTGAAAAACAAAATAAAACAAATCAACAACAGAGCAAGGACTTCTTCCATCCCACAGAATGACCCCAAACTCTTTGGATGGGTCCAAACCCCCAGAGAATAAGACTCGTCCATTTCCCATGAAGTCACCTAGAAAATTCACGACCATGAGTGACACGATATCCAGAGACAAAAACTTGAGCAAGAGCCTCACACTCGCCCTTTTTTCATATCCAGAAGTGTTCTCCGCATGGTCTGTAGATCACTCCTGCCATACCTATGACCCGAAACATAAGCCGAGTTTGTGTTTTCAGACAACTGTCCAAACAGCCCTGGCCTACACACCCTACTTGCTCAGGCCCCTGGAGCCAAACCTGACGACTGTGCTTGCCCTCTCCAAGGGAATTGTTTGTGCCCACTCCAATGGCCACAACCCTACTAATACGATAAACCTCCAAATTCCTTGAAGCCATCCCAATATTTGTATCTTCTCAGGACAAACAGAGGCAATCTGGGCCCATCTGAGCACCTACCTGCTCTCAGACCGGAGACTGATGTCCCCAGAGGTAAAAAGGAATGAACAGGCCTCTAGGCACCTATCGGATCCATTGCATTGGTTTCCAGGCATCTCTCCTCAGAGGCCTGGATTTCAATAACAGCATATGGCTGTTTCTTGACTCACCCATCAGAACAAATCTCATCTACACATGGGAAACTTGCACGATGGAGCTTTGTGAAAGCCTCTCTTTAGGAGAACCCTTCAGGGCCCCAGTGCCACCGCTTCATTCCAAGGTCTCCATAGACACAAAATCATATTAGGACACATCTACGGGAGAGTCCATCTGAACTCATCCTCCTCGGTTGCTCCCCCAGATCAAGCAGATCTAACCTGTCTTGTTGCTTGGAGACAATTGGAATGCGAGGTGTGCTACCCAGCCATCCATCCTTAGAACCCTGCTCAGAATCATTTTCCTGGAGCCAACCAACAGGTCTCAATTGTCCTGCAGAAGAATTTTTGCAGTTGGGAGCTTCTCACAACTCCCATCGTGGGAAAATCCCCCAGGCCTCGTGATCCACCCCCCCCTTCAAGAAGGGGCCATCAGGGACGAATGTACAACCTGAGTGATCGTCTGATCCTCGCCCTGACTTCAGATGCACGAGATCTCGATTCAGGTCTGTAGATTGTGCCTGCCATATCCTCACCCAGAAACCTAGGTCTAGCTTGGCTTCTCAGACTTCCGTCCTCAGACTACTGACCCACAAGCCCTCCAGTTTGGCAATCCAGAACTACAATGCAGCACTCTGCCTGCCCTCCAGAAGAAAAACATTGCCCTCTGGGGCTACCCAGAAACCCCCAATGAGGATCAACGTGCACGGCATTCGGCTGTACCCCAAATATATAGGCTGACCTGGGCACTAAAGCCCTTTATGGCACACCCTGAGCCTGGACCTCCAGGCCCCACCCACACAGCTGGCCGCACACTGAGCACATCGGACCCGTCATGGCCTTAGTTCGTCATCTCTTCTCAACCTCGGTTTTCAGGCCTACACACCCTACAGGCTTTGGCCCCTGGAGCCCAACATGAAGTCTGGGCTTGCCCTCTCCAAGGGAATTGTATGTGCCCATTCCAATGGCCACAACCCTACTAAGAGGATAAACCTCCAAAGTCCCTGAGGCCATCCCAATATTTGTGGCTTCCCAGGACAAACAGGGGCAATCTGGGCCCATCTGAGCACCTACCGACTCAGACCCATAGACTGATGTCCCCAGAGTTAAAAAGGAACGAACAGGCCCATAGGCACCTATCGGATCTATTGCTTGGTTTCCAGGCATCTCTCCTTAGAGATCCTTAGAACCCTTAGAACCCTGCTCTTGCGTCGTTCTTTATGGGACATCCTTGAGCCGTCCAACAGGTGTCGACTGTCCCACTGGAGTCCTTGTTCATGGACCACCTCACAACTCATATCATGGAAAGCTTCCAAGGTCACATGATGCCCCCAATCTTCATGAAGTCGGCTCATGGAAAGAAACTCCAACCTGAGCCAACGGCTGATCTTCGCCTTGACTTCAGATGCACGAGATCTTGATTAAGCTCTTCAGAGTGCACCTGCTGTGCCCTCACCCCCCCAACCTAAGCATAGCTAGTGTTCTCAGACTTCCGTCCTCACTCTCCTGGACCACACGCCCTCCATTTTGGGATTTCCGATGACACAGTGCTGCACTCTGCCTGCCCTCTAGAAGAAAAACGTTGCCCTATGGGTCTACCCAGAAACCTCAAATGAGGATAAACCTGCATGCCACTCAACTGTACACCAATTATATAGTCTAGCCTGTGCACTAATGCCCTGTCTGACACAACCTGAGGCCTGAATTCCCAACCGACACCCAGACAGCTTGCCGTACACTGAGAACTTCTGAACCGCCATGGCCTTAGGTTTCCATCTCTTTCCAACCTGGTTTTCAGGCTACAGAAACCTAGACCTTATCTCTACTCATTTCCCATGGGTGAACGTGATGCAGAAATCATAACTCCTCCTTCCCTCTCGCCAGAATCTTGTGTTTGGCATCTTATCCAAAGTTCAGTGTAGGACCCCTGTAGGGCCTACAGGAGTAGTAGTAGGGTCCCTGAGGGTAGTGTAGGGTCCCTGAGACCCTGCCCATGCTTAAGAGCTGCGGTGGGAACAAACACACATTGGGGACCCTCAGTTTGAGCCCTGTCCTCAAGTAAAGCCTCTCAGTGGCTGGACCATGAGCCCACATATGGGGACTGCCATGCCCCAAGTCACCCAATCTTAACCAGAGGTAGAGACATCTAGTCACCCCTACTCAGGGCTCTGCTCTGGAATCCCTCTTTGGTGGGACATTTGAGGTAAGTAAACACAGAAAGGATTCCTCCCACCCACAGAATGACCGCAATGATTTGGAATCAGGCCATCCCCAGAGAGAAAGACTCCTCCATGGCCCATGAGGCCAGCCCGACATTCCACAGCCACTATTGACACAATATCCAGAGACATAAGCCTCACCCTTAGGTCATAGCCCAAAAAATTTCCTCATAGTCTGTAGATCGGGCCTGCCATACCTACGTCCCCAAACCGTGTTTTCAGACTTCTATCCTGATATCCCTGTCCCACACCCCCTCCAGGCTGATGCCCCTGGGGACACACTTCAGGACTGTGCCTGCCTTCTCCAAGGAAATTCTTCCCATTCCATTGGCCACAACCCTACAGACTCTCTAGGCATCCATCGTTGGAATCCTGCTCTGGCGCCGTTCCATATGGGATGTCCTCGGAGCCTTCCAACAGGTCTTGACTGTCCTGCAGAAGGAATCCTTGCAGATTGGAGCATCTCACAACTCCTATCGTGGGAAAACCTACATGGCCTCATGAGATGCTCCCCTTTATAAAGGGGCCATCATGGACAGAAACTCCAACCTGAGCCAACTTCTGATCCATTGCTTTGGTTTCTATGTATCTCTCCTCAGAGGCCTGGTTTCCAATATCAGAATATGGGGGGTTCCTAAGGAAACAATCAGAACAGGTCTCATCTCCACATGAGAAACTTGCTCTTTGGAGCTGTGTCAATACCTCAGGTTAGGAGGATCCTTCAGGGCGCTGGCACCATGGCCCAATTCCAAGGTCTCCAAGGACACAAACTTACATTATGATCCATCCTCAGGAGAGTCCATTTCAAATCAGCCCCCTCGGCTGCTCACCCAGAGCCAGCAGATCAAACCTGCCTTGTCACTAGGAGACAGTTGGAAAGCGAGGTGGGCTGCCCAGGCATCCATCCTTAGAATCCTGCTCTGGAGAATTTCTTTATGGGACGTCTTGAATCCAACCAACCTGTCTTGACTGTCTCGCAGAATGAATCCTTTGGTTTGAAGCATCACACAATCCCACTGAGAGAAAACCTCCATTTCCCCAGGATGCCCCACACCTTCATAAATGGGCCATTATGGACAGAAACTCCATCCTAAGCCAAAGTCTGATCCGCGCCCTGAATTCAGAAGCACGAGATCTCGATTCAGCACTTGAGAGTGTGCCTGCTGTGCCCTCGCCCCGAAACCAAAGCCTAACTTGTGTTCTCAGACTTCCGTCTTCACAATCCTGGCCACACCCCTCCAGTTTGGCAATTCTGGAGACACAATGCAGCACTCTGCCTGCCCTCCAGAAGAAAAATGTTGCCCTATAGGGCTAACCAGAAAGGCCAAATGAGTAACAACCTGCATGCCACTCGACCATACCCCAATTTTACAATTTAGCCTGTGCACTAAAGCCCTGTCTGACACAGCCTGAAGGCAGACCTCCAGTCCAACACCCAGACAGCTGGCCGTACACTGAGCATATCAAACCCACAATGGCTTTCGGCCATCATCTCTACCCAACCTCAGTTTTCACCTTCAGAACCTAGACCTTATCTCCACTCACTGCTCAGGAGTGAACGTGATACAAGAATCAGAATTCTCCTTTGCCATGGCAAGAAACCTTGTGGTTGGCATGTGGTCCAACGTTCATTGTAGGAGAAAGAAGCATGGAGTATGAGGCCCCACCTATCCCTGAGGGCTACAATTTGCACAAATACACTTGTGACGCTCAGCGTGAGCCCTATCCTCATGTAAATCCTCTTAGTGACTTGAACAACAGCCCACATATGGGGCTTGCCAAGCCCCTAGTCCCCCAATCTCAACCAGAGTTAGAGATGTCTAGTCACCCCTACTCACGGCACTGCTCTGGAATCCCTCTTTGGTGGGACAACTGAGGTAAAAAAAAAAAAATACAGAAAGGACTCTTCCCATCAACAGAATGATCCCAACCACTTGGGATCAGGCCAAATCACCAGAGAAAGACTTGTCCATGGACCTTGAGGACACCCCGACATTCCACGGCCACCGTAGGCACAAAATCCAGAGACAAAAGCCTGAGCAAACGCCACATACTCGCCCTTTGTTCATAGCCCGGAAAATTCCCACGGTCTGTAGATCGAGCCTTCATACATACATCCCCAAACCTAAGCTGAGTTTGTGTTTTCAGACTTCTGTCCCCACAGTCCTGGCTCACACACCATCCAAGCTGGGGCCCCTGGATCCACACCTGAGGACTGTGGCTTCCTTCTCCAGGGGAATTCTGCCATTTCCATTGGCCACAACCCTATAGATTAGGAGAAACCTCCAAACTCCCCGAGGCCATCCCAATAGTGTTGGCTGCCCAGGACAAACAGGGATGATCTTTCACAAGTTAGGAAACTACCTCCACTCAGACCCAGAGACAGATATCCCCATAGAATAAGATTGAACTGGACAGGCACTTAGGCCCTAATCAGATCCATTGCTTTTGTTTCCAGGCATCTCTCTTCAGAGGCCTGGTTACCAATACCAGCATATGGGGGATTACTGAGGCACTCATAGAAAAATCTCGTCTCCACATAGGAAATGTACTCTTTGGTGCTCTATAAAATCCTCTGTTTAGGAGAATCTTTCAGGGCCCCGGATCAAGTGCCCCATTCCAAGGTCTCCATGGACTTAAACCCACATTATGATCTATCCTCGGTAGAGTCCATGTCAACTCATCCCCCTTGGTTTCTCCCCCAGGGCCTGCAGATCAAACCTGCCTTGTTGCTAGGAGACAACTAGAATGGGAGGTAGGCTGCCCAGGCATCCATCCTTAGAACCCTACTCTGGAGTCGTTCCATATGGGACATCCTAGAGCCATCCAACAGGTCTCAAGTGTCCCACAGAAGGAATCTTTGTAGTCTGGTGCATCTCACAACTCCCATTGTGGGAAAATCTTCATGGCCCCTTGAGACGCTCCACTTTATAAAGGGGCCATCATGGACAGAAACTCCAACCTGAGCAAACGTTTGATATTCGCTCTGGCTTCAGGTGCATGAGATCTTGATTCAGGTCTGCAGAGTGTGCCTTCTGTGCCCTCACCCCAAAAAAAAAAGCCTAGCTTGTGTTCTCAGACTACCGTCCTCACACCCCTGGCCCCAAAGCCCTACAGTTTGGCAATACTGGGGCCACAATGCAGCACTCTGCCTGCCCTCCAGAAGAAAAACGTTGCCTTTATGGATCTACCTAGAAACCCGAATGAGGATCAACTGAACGCCACTCGACTGCACCTCAAATATACAGTCTACCCTGTCTAATGCCCTGTCTGACACAGCATGAGCCCACACCTCCAGACCTACGCTCAACAGCTAGCCACACACTGAGCTCATTGTACCCATCAGGTCCTTAGGTCTTCATCTCTTCCCAACCTCGGTTTTCGGGTTTCAGAACCTAGACCTAAACTCCAATCACTGTCCAGGGGTGAACGTGATGCAGAAATCACAACTCTTCCTTCGCCATGGCCGGAAACCTTGTGGTTGGCATATTCTCCAACGTTCAGTGTAGGAGAATCCAGCGTGGCCCATGAGGCCCTTCCCATGCTTGAGGAACTTGTTGGGCATTGTGACCCTCAGCATGAGCCCTGTCCTCAAGGAAGACCTCTCAGTGTCTGACTCAAGAGCCCACATTTTGGACTTGCCATGCCCCTAGGCCCCCAAACATAAACAGAGGTGGGGTTACCCAGTTGTCCCTCCCAAGGACTCTGCTCTGGAATCCCTCTTTTATTGGCACACATGAGGTACATGAAATAAAATAAAAAACAGAAAGGACACCTCCCATCCCACAGAATGTACCCAAACTCTTGGGATTGGGTCAAATCCTCAGAGAAGGAAAGCCGTCCACACCCATGAGGCCACGCCAGCATTCGACCCACATTGTTGACACAAATCCAGGGACAAAACCTGAGCAAGCACCTCAAACTCACCCTTTTTCATATCCCGAAGTGTTATCACGGTCTGTAGATTGGGCGTGCCATACCTATGTCCCCAATCCTAAGCGGAATTTGTGTTTTCAGACTTCTGTCCCCACAGGCCTGGCCCACACACCCTCAAGGCTGGGCCCCTAGAGCCAAACTCAGAACTGTGCCTGCCCTCTCCAGGGGATTTCTGCCCATTCCATTGGCCACAACCCTATAGATTAGGAGAAACTCCAAAGTCCGGAGGCCATTCCCAATATTATAGGCTGCCCAGGACAAACAGGGGCGATCTGACACAAGCCGAGCAACTACCTCCCCTCAGATCCATAGACACGTATCCCCAGGAAAGAGATTGAACCGGACAGGCACCTAGGCCCTAATCATATCCATTGCTTTTGTTTCCAGGCATCTCTCCTCAGAGGCCTGGTTTCCAATACCAGCATATGGGAGATTCCTTAGGCACTCATCAAAACAATTCTCTTCTCTACATAGGAAACGTACTCTTTAGAGCTCCATCAAAACCTCCGGTTATGAACATCCCTCAAGGCCCCGGATCAAGCACCCCATTCCAAGGTCTCCATGGACACAAATGCACATTATGACCCATCCTCAACTCACCCATTTCAACACACCCGCCTCGGTTACTCCCCTAGATCCAGCAGATCGAACTTGCCTTGGCACTATGAGACACCTGGAATGGGAGGCAGGCTGCCCAGGCATCCATCCTTAGAACCCTGCTCTGGATAACTTCCTTATGGGATAGCTGGAGCCATCCAGCAGGTCTCGACTGTCCCACGGAAGGAATCATTGCGGTTTGGAGCATCTCACAATTCCCATCGTGGGAAAACCTCCATGGCCTCGTGACACCCTCCCCTTCATGAAGGGGCCGTCATGGACAGAAACTCCAACCTGAGCCAACGTCTGATCCTAGCTCTGTCTTCAGGTACACGGGATCTCGAATCATCTCTGCAGAGGGTTCCTGCCGTCCCCTCACCCCGAAATCTAAGTCTGGCTTGTGTTCTCAGAATTTTTTCCTCACACTCCTGGCCCACAAGCCTTCCAGTTTGGGAATTCTGGAGCCACTATGTGGCACTGTGTCTTCCTTCCAGAAGAAAAACGTTGCCCTCTGGGGCTACCCAGTAACCACAAATGAGTACCAACCTGCACGAAACTCGACTGCACCCCAATGATACAGTCTAGCCTGGGCACTAATTCCCTGTCTGCCACAGCCTGAGCCTGCACCTCCCAACCCACACTCAACAGCTGGCCGAACACTGAACACATCAGTCACACCATGGCCTTAGGTCTTCATCTCTTCCCAACCTCAGTTTTCAGGCTTCAGAACCTAGACCTTAAATCCAATCACAGTCCAGGAGTGAAAGTGTTGCAGAAATTAGAACTCCTTCTTCCCCATGGCCAGAAAACTTGTGGTTGCCATATTGTGCAACGTTCAGTGTAGGAGAAACCAGCATGGTACATTAGGCCACGCCCTGACTTGAGGGGCTCCTTGGGCACAAAAACACATTGTGAAACTCAATGTGAGCCCTATGCTCAAGGAAGGCCTCTCAGTGTCTGGACCAAGAGCCCACATATGGGGCTTGCCATGTTCTTAGGTCCCAATGTTAACCAGAGTTCTGGTTGTCCAGTCGCCCCTCCCCAGGACTCTGCTGTGGAATCCCTCTTTTGGTGGTCCACCTGAGGTTAAAAAAAAAAAAAAAGAAAGGCCTCCTCCCTTCCCACAGAATGACCCCAAACTCTTGGGATTGGGTCAAATCCCCAGAAAGGGAGCCTCATCGATGGCCCATGAGGACACCCGGACATTCCATGGCAATCGGTGACACCTATCTAGAAAAAAATAAGCATGAGCAAGCACCTCACTTTCGCCCTTTGTTCATATCCCGAAGAGTTCTCCTCACGGTATATATATCGGGCCGGCCATACCTACAGACCCAAACATAAGTGGAGTTTGTGTTTTCAGACTTTTGTCCAAATAGCCCTGGACCACACACGCTCCACACTTGGGTCCCTGGAGCCACACCTCAGGACTGTGCGTCCCTTTCAAGAGAATTCTTCCCATTCCATTGGCCACAACCTTGCAAATTAGGAAAAACCTCCAAAGTTACCGAGGCCATCCCAATAGTGTAGGCCGCCCAGGACAAACAGGTGTGATCACAAACCAGCTGAGCAACTACCTCCACTCAGACAAAAGATGTCCCCAGAGAAGAATATTGAACCGGACAGGCCCCTAGGCCCTAATCAGATCCATTGCTTTGGTTTCCAGGCATCTCTACTCAGATGCCTCATTTCCAATACCAGCAAATGGTGGTTTCCTGAGGCACCAATAAGAACAAATCTCGTCTCCCCATGGAAAACTTGCTCATTGGAGCTTTGTTATCACCTCTGGTTAGGAGAATCCTTCAGGGCCCTGGTGCCACTGCCCCATACCAAGGTCTCAATGGACTCAAACCAACATTAAGACCATCCTCAGGAAAGTCCATTTCAACTCATTTAAGACCATCCTCAGGAAAGACCATTCCTACTCAGCCCCCTCTGATGCTACCCCAAGCCAGCAGATCAAACGTTTCTTGTTGCTAGGAGACAATTGGAATTGAGGCTGTCTGCCCAGGCATCCATACTTAGAACCCTGTTCTGGAAAAATACCTTAGGAGACGTCCTGGAGCCATCCAACAAATCTTAATTGTCCCACAGAAGAAATCCTTGCGGTTTGAAGAATCTCACAACTCTAATAGTGGGAAAACCCCCATGCCTCATAATGCCCCCCCCCTTCATGAAGGGGCCAACATGGACAGAAACTCCAACCTGAGCCAAAGTCTGATCCTCGACCTGACTTCAGACTCATGAGATCTCAATTCAGCTCTGCAGAGTGTGCCTGCCATGTCCATTTCCCGAAACCTAGGCCTAGCTTGTGTTCTCAGACTTCCGTCCTCACTCTCCTGGCCCACAAGCCCTCCAGTTTGGGAATTCCGAACCTGCCTGCCCTCCAGAAGAAAATCTTTGCCCTATGCTGCTAATAAGAAACCCCAAATGATTATCTAATGCATGCCACTCGACTGTAAAGCAATTATACAGCCTACCCTGAATACTAATGCCCTGTCTGGCACAGCCTGAGACAAGACATCCCAAACGACACCTAGACAGCTGGCTCCAACCTGGACACAAGGGACCCGCTATGGCTGTAGTTCGTCATCTCTTCCCAACCTCGGTTTTCAGGCTTCAGAACCTAGACCTTATTTCCAATCACTTCCCAGGGGTGAACGTGATGCAGAAATTAGAATTCCGCCTTCCCCTGGCCAGAAACCTTGTGGTTGGCATGTTGTCCAACATTCAATGTGGGAAAACCTGCATTGTCGGAAAGGCCACGCCAGTGCTTGAGGGCCGCCTAGGGCACAGACATGCATTGTGACCTGTAGCGTGAGTCCCGTATTAAAGTAACGCCTCTCAGTGGCTGGACCAAGATCCTGCATATGGGGCTTGTCATATCCATAGGCCCCCAGGCTTAACCAGAGAGCGAGTATTCCAGTTGTCAGTACCCACTGCTATGCTCCAGAATCCCTCTACTGGGTGGACACATGAAGCAGAAAACAGGACTCTTCCCTTCCCACAGAATGACCCCAAACTCTTGGGGGGCTGGACAAACTACCAGAGAGGGAGACTTCTACGACCCATGAGGCAACTCCTACATTAAACGGCCATTGTGGACACAATATCCAGAGACAAAAGACTGAGCGACTGCCTCCCTCTCACCCTTCTTTCATATCCAGAGGAGCTCCCCTCACGGACTGTAGATCAGGCCTGCCATAACCTCGGCCCCAAACCTGAGCTGAGTTTGGGTTTTTGGATGTCTGTCTGCACAGCCGTGGCCCACACCGCCTCCAGGCTTGGGTCTCTGGAGCCACACCACAGAACTGTGCCTGCTCTCTCTCTAAGAAACTACCCGTTCCATTGGCCACAACTCTACAAAATAGTAGAAACCTCAAGGTCCCCAAGGACATCCCACTACCGCAAGCCGCACTGGACAAACAGGGGCCTCATGACACCAGCTGAGCAACTACTACCTCCATGCAGACACACAGACTGATATACACCGAGACAGAAGATTGAACCAGACAGGCCCCTAGGCCCTATTATGAACTCTTGCTTTGGTGTCCAGGTATCACTCCTCAGAGGCCTGGGTTCGAAGACCAGCATATGGGGCTATCCTGAGGCACCAGACAGAACACCTCTCATCTCCGCATGGGAAGATTCCTTGTTGGAGTTGTGTCAAAAAACCTTCGGGTTGGAGAATCCTGCAGAGTCCCTTAGCTACTGCCACATTCCAAGATCTCCATGGCCAACAACCCACATTATGAGTCATCCGCAGGAAAGTCCATTTAAACTCAGCCTTCTGGGTAGCTCACCAAGAGCCCGCAGATTGAGCGTGCCTTGTCTCGACCAGGCAATGGGAAGGTGAGTTGGCGTTTCTCGGCATCCATGCTTAGGCCCCTGCTCTCGTGTCTTTCTGTATGGGGCATCCTGGAACCATCCAATAGTACTCGAATGTCCTGAAGAAGGAAACTTTGAAGTTTGTAGCAGCTCACAAATCCCAGCGTAGGGAAACCTCCCTGGCCTCATGATGCCCCCACCCCCATTCAGGAAGGGGCCGTCATGGACACAAACTCCAGCTTGAGGCAACATCTGGTACTAGCCCTGACCTCAGATGCAGGAGATCTCGATTCAGCCTCTACACAGTGGGCCCAAACCTCGTGCTACCTTGTGTTTTCAGACTTCCTTCTTCACACTTCTGGCAAACATGTCCTCAAGACTTGGAATTATGGAAACATAATGCAGCCCTATGCTGGCCCTCCAGAAGAAAAACGTTGCTTTATGGGGATCTCCATAAACCCCAACTGAGGATCAACCTGCTCGGTTCTCGACCTCAACCCAATTGGATTGTTCGGGTTGTCCATTCATCCCTCCCCAGAGCTCTGCTTTGGAATCCCTCTTTTGGTGGGACACCTGAGGTAACAAAACTAAAAGGACTCCTCCCATCCTTCAGATTGACCCCAAACAATTGGGATTGGACCAAATTCACAGAGAGGAAGTCTCGTCCATGGCCCATGAGGCCTCCCCGAGATTCCACAGCCATCGTTGACAACAAATCCAGAGACAAAAGTCTGAGCAAGCGCCTCACACTCGCTCTTTTGTCGTATCCCAAAGAGTTCTCCTCACGGTCTGTAGATCGGGCCTGCCATACCTACTTCCCAAACCTAAGCCGAGTTTGTGTTTTCAGACTTCTGTCCCCACATTCCTGGCCCACAGACCCTTCAGGCTGGGGCCCCTGGAGCCACACATCAGGACTGTGCCTGTCCATACCACGGGAATTCTGCCCATTCCATTGTCCACAACCGTACAAATTAGGAAAAACCTCCAGAGTCCCCAAGGACATCCCAATAATGTAGGCCGCCATGACAAACAAGGGTCATCTGAAACCAGCTGAGCATCTACCTCTACTCAGCGTAGATGGATGTCCCCAGAGAAGAAGATTGAATCAGACAGGCCCCTAGGCCTGAATCAGATTCATTGCTTTCGGTTACAGGTATCTCTCCTCAGAGGCCTGGTTTCCAATATTAGCATATGGGGATTTCATGAGGCAGCAATCAGAACAAATCTCTTCTCCACATGGGAAAATTATCCTTTGAAGATGTCTCAAAACCTCCAGTTAGGAGAATCCTTCAGGGCCTGTGTGCCACTGACCCATTACAAGGTCTCCATAGACACAAAAACACATTAGGACCCATCCACAGGAGAGTCCATTTCAACTGAGTGTATTCGGTTGCTCCGCGAGATCCAGCAGATCTAAATTGTCTTGTTGCTAGGAGACAATTGGAATATGAGGTGGCCTACCACGCCATCCATTCTTAAAACCCTGCTCGGAATCGTTGGCCTGGAGCCAACCAACAGGTCTCAATAGTCCTGCAGATGAATCTTTGCAGTTGGGAGCTTCTCAGAACTCGCATCGTGAGAGAACCCCCATGGCCACATGAGCCCCCCCCCCTTCATAAAGGGGCCATCAGGGACATAAGGTCCTACCTGAGCGATCGTCTGATCCTCACCCTGACTTCAGATACACGAGATCTCGGTTCAGGTCTGTAGATTGTGCCTGCCATGTCCTCATCTAGAAACCTAAGCCTTGCTTGTGTCCTCAGACTTCTGTACACAGACTACTGGCTCACAAGCCCTCCCGTTTGGCAATCCAGAACTACAATGCATCACTCTACCTGCCCTGCAGAAGAAATACATTGCCCTCTGGGGCTACCTAGAAACCCCAAAGGAAGATCAACCTGCACGACACTTGGCTATACCCAAAATATATAGGATAACCTGGGCAATAATGCCCTTTCTGACACAGCCTGAGCCTGGACCTCCTAGGCCCACCCAGACAGCTGGCTACAAAAACTGAGAACTTCAGACCCCCATGGCCTTAGGTCGTTATCCCTTCCCAACCTCAGTTTTCAGGCTTCAGAACCTAGACCTTATCTCCAATCACTGCCCAGGTATGAAAATGATGCAGAAATCAGAACTCTTTCCCGATGGCATTAAAACTTGCAGTTGGCTTGTTGTCCAACGTTCAGTGTAGTGGAAACCAGTGTGTCCCTTGAGGCCCCGCCATTGCTCGCGGTCCAGATATGTAGCAAACCCACATTGTGACCCTCAGCCTTAGCCCAGTCCTCAGGTAAGGCCACTCAGTGGCTGGATGAAGAGACAGCATATTGGGCTTGCCATGCCCCTAGGCCCCAATTTTTAACCATAGTTCATGTTGTCCCTTCACTCTTCCCAAGGGCTCTGCTTTTTGGAATTCCTCTTTTGGTTGGACACCTGATGTAACATCCCTGAAAGGAGACCTCCCTCCAACAGATTGACGAAAAACAATTGGGATCGGGCCAAATCCACAGAGAGCAAGATTCGTCCATGGCCCATGAGGCCTCCTCGACCTTCCACGGCCATCGCTGATACAAAATCCAGAGACAAAAGCCTAAGCAAGCGCCTCAGACTCGCCCTATCTTCATATCCTGAAGATGTCTTCTCATGGTTTGTAGATCCGGCCTGCCATACCTACGTCCCCAAACATAAGCTGAGTTTGTGTTTTCAGACTTCTGTCCTCAAAGTCCTGGGCCACATACCCTCCAGGCTGGGGACCCTGGAGCCACACATTAGGACTGTGCCTACCCAATCCATGGGAATTCTGCCCATTCCATTGTCCAAAATCGTACAAATTAGGAGAACCCTCCAAAGTCCCTGAGGCCATCCCAATAGTATAGGTCGCCCGGGACAAAAAAGGGCAGTCTGTCACCAGCTGAGCATCTAACTCCACTCATACCCTAGAAGGATGTCCCCAGAGAAGAAGATTGAACCAGACAGGACCCTAGGCCAAAATCGGATCCATTGCTTTGGTTTACAGGCATGTCTCCTCAAAACCCTGGATGCCAATACAACCATTGGGGTTTTCCTGAGGCAACCATCAGAACAAACCTCGTCTCCACAAGGAAACTTGTGCATGGGAGCTATGTCAAAAGCTGAGGAGAATACTTCAGGGTCCCGGTGCCACCGCCCCATTCCAAGGCCCTCATGGACACAAACACACATTAGACCCATCCTCAGGAAAGTCCATTTCAACTCAGCCACCCCGCTTGCTCCCGCAGAGCCATCAGATCTAAACTGTCTTGTCGCTAGGAGACAATTGGAATGCGAGGCGGGCTTCCCAGGCATCCATCCTCGAACGTTGGTCTGGACTCATTCATATGGGATGTCCTGGAGCTGTCCAACAGGTCTCAATTGTCCCACAGAAGGAATCCTTGGAGGGGGCATCCCACCACTCCCAACGTGGGAAAACCTCCACGGCCTCGAGATTAGGCTCCCTTTATGAAGGGGCCGTCATGAACAGAAAATCCAAGCTGAGCCAACGTCTGATCCTCGCTGTGACTTCAGATGCATGAGATATTGCTTTAGATCTTCAGGGAGTACATGCCATGCCCTCGCCCTGAAACCCAAGCCTAGCTGTCCCTAGGACCCAATTTTAACCAGATTTCTGTCTGTCAAATCGCCCCTCCCCAGGGCTCTTCTCTGGAATCCCTCATTTGGTGGGACCCCTGAGTTTGAAAAACAAAACAAAACAACAACAACAAAAAACGGACTTCTTCCGTCCCAAGAATGACCCCAAACTCTTTGGATTTGGCCAAATCACCAGGGAGTAAGACTCGTCCATTTCCCATGAAGTCACCCGGAAATTTCATGACCATGAATGGCATGATATCCAGAGATAAATACTTGAGCAAGAGCCTCACACTCGCCTTTTTTTCATATCCCGAAGAGTTCTCCTCATGGTCTGTAGATCAGTCCTGCCATACCTATGACCCGAAACATAAGCCGAGTTTCTGTTTTCGGACAACTGTCCAAACAGCCCTGGCCTACACAGCCTACAGGCTTAGGCCCCTGGAGCCAAGCTGAGGACTGTACTTGCCCTCTCCAAGGGAATTCTGTGTGCCCATTCCAATGAACACAACGCTTCTAATAGGATAAATCTCAAAAGTCCCTGAGGCCATCCCAATAGTGGTGGCTTCTCAGGACAAACAGGAGCAATCTGAGACCATCTGAGAACCTACCTGCACTCAGACTTGTAGATGATATCCGCAGAGGTTAAAAGGAACGAACAGGCCCCTAGGCCCTAATCGGATCCATTGCTTTGGTTTCCAGGCATCTCTCCTCAGAGGCCTGGATTTCAATAACAGCATATGGCTGTTTCTTGACTCACCCACCAGAACAAATCTCATCTACACATGGGAAACTTGCACGTGGGAGTGATGTCAAAGCCTCTGTTTAGGAAAACCCTTCATGGCCCCAGTGCCACCACGTCATTCCAAAGTATCCATAGACACAAAAACACATTAGGACCCATCCACACGAGAGTCCATTTCAACTCAGCGTATTCGGTTGCTCCGCGATATCCAGCAGATATAACTTGTCTTGTTGCTAGGAGACAATTGGAATGCGAGGTTGACTACCCAGCCATCCATCCTTAAACCTGCTCGGAAACCGTTAGCCTGGAGCCAACCAACAGATCTCAATTGTCTTGCAGAAGAATCTTTGAAGTTGGGAGCTTCTCACAACTCCCATCGTGAGAAAACACCCATGGGCTCGTGATCCCCCCCACCTTCATGAAGTGGCCCTCAGAGACATAAGGTCCAACCTGAGCGATCGTCTGATCCTCACCATGACTTCAGATGCACGAGATCTTGGTTCAGATCTGTAGATTGTGCCTGCCATGTCCTCACCCAGAAACCTAAGCCTAGCTTGTGTCCTCAGACTTCCATCCTCAGACTAATGGCCCACAAGCCCTCCAGTTTGGCAATCCAGAATTATAATGCAGCACTCTGCCTGCCCTCCAAAAGAAAATCATTGCCTTCTGGGGCTACCCAGAAACCCCAAATGAAGTTCAACCTGCACGCCACTTGGCTGTACCCAAAATATATAGGCTGACCTGGGCAATAATGCCCTTTCTGACAGAGCCTTAGCCTGGACGTCCTGCCCCACCCATACAGCTGGCCGCTCACTGAGCACATCGGACCAGCCATTGCCTTAGGTCTTTATCTCTTCCCAGCCTCGGTTTTCAGGATTTAGAACCTAGGCCTTATCTCCAATCACTGTCCATGTTTGAAAATGATGCAGAAATCAGAACTCTTTCCCGATGGCAAGAAACCTTGTGGTAGGCTTGTTGTATAATGTTCAATGTAGTGGATACCAGTGTGTCCAATGAGGCTCCGCCATTGCTCGCGGGCCACATAGGTGGCAAACACAAATTGTGACCCTCAGCCTTAGCCCAGTCCTCTGGTAAGGCCTCTCATTGGCTGGATGAAAAGACATCATATTAGGCTTGCCATGCCCCTAGGCCCCGAATTTAACAATAGTTCGGGTTGTCCCTTCACTCTTCCCCAAGGCTCTGCTTTGGAACTCCTCTTTTGGTGGGACACCTGAGGTAACAACCCTGAAAGGAGTCCTCCATCAAACACATTGACGAAAAACAATTGGGATTGGGCCAAATCCACAGAGAGCAAGATTCGTCCATGGCCCATGAGGCCTCCTCGACATTCCACGGCCATCGCTGAAATAAAATCCAGAGACAAAAGCCTGAGCAAACGCCTCAGACTCGCACTATCTTCATATCCTGAAGATGTCTTATCACGGTTTGTAGATCAGGCCTGCCATACCTACGTCCCCAAACATAAGCTGAGTTTGTGTTTTCAGACTTCTGTCCTCAAAGTCCTGGGCCACACACCATCCAGGCTGGGGACCCTGGAGCCACACATTAAGACTGTGCCTACCCAATCCATGGGAATTCTGCCCATTCCATTGTCCAAAATCGTACAAATTAGGAGAACCCTCCAAAGTCCCTGAGGCCATCCCAATAGTATAGGTCGCCCAGGACAAAAAAGGTCAGTCTGTCACCAGCTGAGCATCTACCTCCACTCATACCCTAGATGGATGTCCCCAGAGAAGAAGATTGAACCAGACAGAACCCTAGGCCAAAATCGGATCCATTGCTTTGGTTTACAGGCATGTCTCCTCAAAACCCTGGATTCCAATACAAGCATTGGGGTTTTCCTGAGGCACCCATCAGAACCAAACTCGTCTCCACAAGGGAAACTTGTGCATGGGAGCTACTTCAAAAGCTGAGGAGAATACTTCAGGGTCCCGGTGCCACCGCCCCATTCCAAGGCCCTCATGGACACAAACACACATTAGACACATCCTCAGGAAAGTCCATTTCAACTCAGCCACCCCGGTTGCTCCCACAGAGCCATCAGATCTAAACTGTCTTGTCGCAAGGAGACAATTGGAATGCGAGGCGGGCTTCCAAGGCATCCATCCACGAACGTTGGTCTGGACTCATCCATATGGGATGTCCTTGAACTGGCCAGCAGGTCTCAATTGTCCCGCAGAAGGAATCCTAGGAGGGGGCCTTCCACCACTCCAAACGTGGGATAACCTGCACGGCCTCGAGATTCGGTTCCCTTCATGAAGGGGCCGTCATGAACAGAAAATCCAAGCTGAGCCAACGTCTTATCCTCGCTCTGACTTCAGATGCATGAGATATTGCTTCAGATCTTCAGGAGGTACATGCCGTGCCCTCGCCCTGAATCCCAAGTCTAGCTGGTGTTCTCAGACTTCCGTCCTCACAGTCCTGGCTCCAAAGCCCACACGTTTGGCAATTCCGGACCATCATTGCAGCACTCTGCCTGCCCTCAAGAAACAAAATATTGCCCAATGAGCTGCCCGGGCACATTAAATGAGAATAAACCTACACGGCACTCGAATGTACCCAAATTATATAGTCTAACCTGGGCAGTAATGCACTGTCTGACACACCCTGAGCCGGGACCTCCTGAGCAACACCCAGACAGCTGACTGCACACTGAGCCCAAAAGACCCACCGTGGCCTTAGGTCATCATCTCTTCCCTACCTCAGTTTTCAGGCTTCAGAACCTAGACCTTATCTCCAATCACTGCCCAGGGGTGAGTGTGATGCAGAAATAAGAACTCTTCCTTACCCATGGCAATAAACCTTATGGTTGGCATGTTGTCCAACGTTCAGTGTAGGGGAAACCAGGATTCACCCTGAGGCCCCGCCCATTCTTGATTGCGACGAGGGCATAAACACGCATTGTGACCCTCAGTGTGAGTCCTGTCCTCTAGTACGTCCTGTTAGTGGATAGACCATTAGATGCCATAATGGCTTGACATGTCCCTAGGCCCAAAATTTAAACCAGATTTCTGGTTGTCCAATTGCCCCTCCCCAGGGCTCTACTCTGGAATCCCTCATTTGGTGGGACAACTGAGTTTGAAAAACAAAAAAAAAACAACAACAAAAAAAAAAAAAAACGGGACTTCTTCCATCCCACAGAATGACCCCAAACTCTTTGGACGGAGCCAAACCCCCAGAGTGTAGGTCTCGTCCATTTCCCATGAAGTCACCCGGATATTTCATGACCATGAATGGCACGATATCCAGAGATATAAACTTGAGCAAGAGCCTCACACTCGCCTTTTTTTCATATCCCGAAGAGTTCTCCTCATGGTCTGTAGATCAGTCCTGCCATACCTATGACCCGAAACATAATCCGAGTTTGTGTTTTTAAACAACTGTCCAAACAGCCCAGGCCTACACAATCAACAGGCTCAGTCCCCTGGAGCCAACCTGAGGACTGTACTTGGCCTCTCCAAGGGAATTCTGTGTGCCCATTCCAATGGCCAAAACCCTACTAATAGGATAAACCTCCAAAGTCCCTGAGGCCATCCCAATAGTGGTGGCTTCCCAGGACAAACAGGAGCAATCTGAGCACATCTGAGAACCTACCTGCACTCAGACTCGTAGACTGATATCCCCAGAGGTAAAAAGGAACGAACAGGCCCCTAGGCCCTAAACGGATCCATTGCTTTGGTTTCCAGGCATATTCCTCAGAGGCCTGGATTTCAGTACCAGCATATGGCTGTTTCTTGACTCACTCATCAGAACAAAACTCATCTACACATGGGAAACTTGCACGTGGGAGGTGTATCAAAGCCTCTTTTTAGGAGAACCCTTCAGGGCCCCAGTGCAACCACTTCATTCCAAGATCTCCATAGACACAAAATCATATTAGGACACATGAACGGGAGAGTGCAATTCAACTCAGCATATTTGGTTGCTCCGCGAGATCCAGCAGATCTAACTTGTTTTGTTGCTGGGAGACAATTGGAATGCGAGGTGGTCTACCCGCCATCCATCCTTAGAACCCTGCTCAGAATCATTGGCCTGGAGCCAACCAACAGGTCTCAATTTTCCTGCAGAAGAATCTTTGCAATTGGGAGCTTCTCACAACTCCCATCGTGAGAAACCCCCATGGCCTCGTGATACTCCCCCCATCATGAAGGGGCCATCAGGGACCTAACGTCCAACCTGAGAAATAGTCTGATCCTCAACATGACTTCAGATGCACGAGATCTCGATTCAGGTCTGTATATTGTGCCTGCCATGTCCTCACCCAGAAACCTAAGCCTAGCTTGTGTCCTCAGACTTCTGTACACAGACTACTGGCTCACAAGCCCTCCAGTTTGGCAATCCAGAACTACAATGCATCACTCTACCTGCCCTGCAGAAGAAATACATTGCCCTCTGGGGACACCCAGAAACCCCAAATGAAGATCAACCTGCATGCCTCTTGGCTGTACCCAAAATATATAAGCTGACCTGGGCAATAATGCCCTTTCTGACAGAGACTGAGCCTGGACCTCCTGGGCCCACCCAGACAGCTTGCCGCTCACTGAGCACATAGGACCAGCCATTGCCTTAGGTCGTCATCTCTTCCTAACCTCGGTTTTCAGGTTTCAGCTCCTAGACCTTATCTCCAATCACTGCCCAGGTTTGAAAATGATGCAGAAATCAGAACTCCTTCCCAATGGCAAGAACCTTGTGGTTGGCTTGTTGTCCAACGTTCAGTGTAGTGGAAACCTGTTTGTCCGATGAGGCCCCGCCATTGCTCGCGGGCCACATAGGTGGCAAACTCACATTGTGACCCACAGCCTTAGCCCAGTCCTCAGGTAAGGCCTCTCAGTGGCTGGATGGAGAGACAGCATATTGGGCTTGCCATGCCCATAGGGCCCAATTTTTAACCATAGTTCGTGTTGTCCCTTCACTCTTCCCCAGGGCTCTGCTTTGGAATTCCTCTTTTGGTGGGACAACTGATGTAACAACCCTGAAAGGAGTCCTCCATCCAACAGATTGACAAAAAAATAATTGGGATCGGCCCAAATCCACAGAGAGGAAGATTCGTCCATGGCCCATGAGGCCTCCTAGACATTCCACGGCATTCGCTGAAACAAAATCCAGAGACAAAAGTCTTAGCAAGCGCCTCAGACTCACATTTTCTTCATATCCTGAAGATGTCTTCTCATGGTTTGTAGATCGGGCCTGCCATACCTTCGTCCCCAAACATAAGCTGAGTTTGTGTTTTCAGACTTCTGTCCTCAAAGTCCTGGGCCGCACACCATCCAGGCTGGGGACCCTGGAGCCACACATTAGGACTGTGCCTACCCAATCCATGGGAATTCTGCCCATTCCATTGTCCAAAATCGTACAAATTAGGAGAACCCTCCAAAGTCTCTGAGGCCATCCCAATAGTATAGGTCGCCCGGGACAAACAAGGTCAGACTGACACCAGCTGAGCATCTACCTCCACTCATACCCTAGATGGATGTCCCCAGAGAAGAAGATTGAACCAGAGAGGACCCTAGGCCAAAATCGGATCCATTGCTTTGGTTTACAGGCATGTCTCCTCAAAACACTAGTTTTCAATACCAGCATAGGGGTTTTCCTGAGGCACCCATCAGAACAAACCTCGTCTCCACAAGGAAACGTGTGCATGGGAGCTATGTGAAAAGCTGAGAATACTTCAGTGTCCCAGTGCCACCGCCCCATTAAAGGCCCTCATGGACCCAAACACTCATTAGACCCATCCTCAGGAAAGTCCATTTCAACTCAGCCACCCCGGTTGCACCCGCAGAGCCATCAGATCTAAACTCTCTTGTCGCTAGGAGACAATTGGAATGCGAGGCGGTCTTCCCAGGCATCCATCCTCGAACGTTGGTCTGTACTCATCCATATGGGATGTCCTGGACTGTCCAACAGGTCTCAATTGTCCCGCAGAAGGAATCCTTGGAGGGGGCATCCCACCACTCCCAACGTGGGAAAACCTCCACGCTCTCTAGAATCCGCTCCCTTCATGAAGGGGCCGTCATGAACAGAAAATCCAAGCTGAGCCAACGTCTGATACTCACTCTGAATTCAGAAGCATGAGATATTGCTTCAGATCTTCAGGGGGTACAAGCCGTGCCCTCGCCCTGAAACCCAAGTCTAGCTTGTGTTCTCAGACTTCCATCCTCACACTCCTGGCCCCGAAGCCCACAAGTTTGGCAATTCCGGACCATCATTGCAGCACTCTGCCTGCCCTCTAGAAAAAATATATTGCCTAATGAGCTGTCCGGGCACATTAAATGAGAATAAACCTACACGGTACTCGAAAGTACCCAAATTATATAGTCTAACCTGGGCCTGGGCAGTAATGCACTGTCTGACACAACCTGAGCCGGGACCTCCTGAGCAACACCCAGACAGCTGACCGCACACTGAGGACATGGACCCGCCATGGCCTTGGGTCATCATCTCTGCCCTACCTCAGTTTTCAGGCTTCTGAACCTAGAGCTTATCTCCAATCACTGCCCAGGGGTGACTGTGATGCAGAAATCAGTACTCCTGCTTACACATGGCAAGAAACCTTGTGGTTGCCATGTTGTCCTACGTTCAGTGTAGGAGAAACCAGTATTCACCTTGAGGTCACGCCCATTCTTGAGTGCAACGAGGGCATAAACACGCATTGTGACCCTCAGCGTGATTGCTGACCTCTAGTAAATCCTCTCAGTGGCTGGACCATTAGATGTCATAATGGGCTTGTCATGTCCCTAGACCCAATTTTTAACCAGATTTCTGGTTGTCAAGTCACAACTACTCCCCAGGGCTCTCTCTGGAATCCCTCATTTGGTGGGACACCTGAGGTTGAAAAACAAAGAGAAAAAATCAACCACAACAGAACAACGGACTTCTTCCATCCCACAGAATGAACCCAAACTCTTTGGACGGGGCCAAACCCCCAGAGAGTAAGACTCGTCCATTTCCCATGAAGTCACCCGGAAATTTCACGACCATCAGTGACACGATATCCAGAGACAAAAACTTGAGCAAGAGCCTCACACTCGCCCTTTTTTCATATCCCGAAGAGTTCTCCTCATGGTCTGTAGATCAGTCCTGCCATACCTATGACCCGAAACATAAGCCGAGTTTGTGTTTTTTCAGACAACTGTCCAAACAGCCCTGGCCTACACACACTACAGGCTCAGGCCGCTGGAGCCAAACTTAACGACTGTGCTTGCCCTCTCCAAGGGAATTGTATGTGCCCATTCCAATGGCCGCAACCCTACTAATAGGATAAACATCCAAAGTCCCTGAGGCCATCCCAATATTTGTGGCTTCCCATGACAAACAGGGGCAATCTGGGCCCATCTTAGCACCTACCTGAACTCAGAACCGTAGACTGATGTCCCCAGAGATAAAAAGGAACAAACAGGCTCCTAGGGAACTATCGGATCCATTGGTTTGGCTTCCAGGCATCTCTCCTCAGAGGCCTGGATTTCAATAACAGCATATGCCTGTTTCTTGACTCACCCATCAGAACAAATCTCATCTACACATGGGAAACTTGCACGATGGAGCTGTGTGAAAGCCTCTCTTTATGAGAACCCTTCAGAGCCCCAGTGCCACCCATTCATTACATGAGGCCCCGTCCATGCTTGCGGGCCACATTGGTCACAAACACACATTGTGTCCCTCAGCCTGAGCCCAGTACTCAGATAAGGACTACAGTGGCTGGATGGAGAAACAGCATATTGGGCTTGACATGCCCCTAGGCCCCATTTTTTAACCATATTTCGGGTTGTCCCTTCACTCTTCCCCAGGGCTCTGCTTTGGAATTCCTCTTTTGGTGGGACACCTAAGGTAACAAACCTGAAAGGAGTACGCCCATCCTACAGATTGACTAAAAACAATTGGAATCGGGCCCAATCCACAGAAAAAAAGATTCGTCCATGACCCTTGAGGCCTCCCCAACATTCCACGTCCTTCTCTGATACAAAATCCAGAGACAAAAGCCTGAGCACACGCCTCAGACTCGCTCATTCTTCATATCCTGAAAAGTTCCTCAGATAAGAAGCTAAACGACACTCGAATGCACCCAGTCAGAACAGCATATGGCTGTTTCTTGACTCACCCATCAGAACAAATCTCATCTACACATGGGAAACTTACATGATGGAGCTGTGTGAAAGCCTCTCTTTAGGAGAACCCTTCAGGGCCCCAGTGCCACCGCTTCATTCCAAGGTCTCCATAGACACAAAATCATATTAGGACACATCCACGGGAGAGTACATTTCAACTCAGCCTCCTCGGTTGCTCCCCCAGATCCAGCAGATCTAACCTGTCTTGTTGCGTGGAGAAAATTGGAATGCGTGGTGGGCTACCCAGCCATCCATCCTTAGAACCCCTGCTCAGAAACGTTGTCCTGGAGCCAACCAACAGGTCTCAATTGTCCTACAGTAGAATCTTTGCATTTGGGAACTTCTCACAACTCCCATCGTGGGAAAACCCCCATGGCCTCGTGATCCAGCCCCCCTTCAAGAAGGGGCCATCAGGGACAGAATGTCCAACCTGAGCGATTGTCTGATCCTCGCCCTGACTTCAGATGCACGAGATATCGATTCAGGCCTGTAGATTGTGCCTGCCATACCCTCACCCAGAATCCAAGGCCTAGCTTGGGTTCTCAGACATCCGTCCTCAGACTCCTGGCCCACAGTCCCTCCAGTTTGGCAATCCAAACTACAATGCACCACTCTGCCTACCCTCCAGAAGAAAAACATTGCCCTATGGGGCTACCCAGAAACCCCAAATGAGGATCAACCTACACGCCATTCAGCTGTACCCCAAATATATAGGCTGACCTGGGCACTAATGCCGTTTCTGACACAGCTGAGCCTGGACCTCCTGGTCCCACCCAGACAGCTGGCCGCAAACTGAGCACATCGGACCCACCATGGCCTTAGGACGTCATCTCATCTCAACCTCGGTTTTCAGGCTTCAGAACCTAGACCTTATCTCCAATCACGGCCCGGGTTTGAAAATGATGCAGAAATCAGAACTCTTTCCCCATGGCAAGAAAACTTGTGGTTGGCATGTTGTACAAGTTTCAGTGTAGTTGAAACCAGTGTGGCCCATGAGGCCCCGCCCATGCTTGCGGGCCACATTGGTCACAAACACACATTGTGACCCTCAGCCTATGCCCAGTCCTCGGGCAAGGCCTCTCAGTGGCTGGATGGAGAGACAGCATATTGGGCTTGCCATTCCCCTAGGCCCCAATTTTTAACCATAGTTCGGGTTGTCCCTTCACTCTTCCCCAGGGCTCTGCTTTGGAATTCATCTTTTGGTGGGACACCTGAGTTAACAAACCTGAAAGGAGTCGTCCCATCCCACAGATTGACGAAAAACAATTGGGATGGGGCCAAATCCACAGAGAGCAAGATGCGTCCATGGCCCATGAGGCCTCCCCAACATTCCACGGCCATCGCTGATACAAAATCCAGAGACAAAAGCCTGAGCATGCGCCTCAGACTCGCTCATTCTTCATATCCTGAAAAGTTCTTCAGATAAGAACCTACACGACACTCGAATGCACCCAAAATGTATAGTCTAACCTGGGAACTAATGCACTGTCGGACAACCTGAGCCCGGACCTCGTGACCAACACACAGACAGCTGACCGCACACTGAGCACATCAGACCCGCCATGGCCTTAGGTCATCATCTCTTCCCTACCTCACTTTTCAGCCTTCAGAACCAAGACCTTATCTCCAATCACTGCCCAGGGGTGACGGTGATGCAGAAATCAGAACTCTTCCTTACCCATGGAAAGAAACCTTGTGGTTGGCATGTTGTCCAACGTTCAGTGTAGGAGAAACCAGCATTCACCCTGAGGCCCCGCCCATCCTTGAGTGCCACGAGGGCATAAACACGCATTGTGACCCTCACCGTGAGTCCTGTCCTCTAGTACGTCCTCAGTGGCTGGACCATTAGATGTCATAATGGGCATGACATGTCCCTAGGCCCCAATTTTTAACCAGATTTCTGGTTGTCCAGTCGCCCCTCCCCAGGGCTCTACTCTGGAATCCCTCATTTGGTGGGACACCTGAGGTTGAAAAACAAAACAAAACAAATCAACAACAACAGAACAACGGACTTCTTCCATCCCACAGAATGACCCCAAACTCTTTGGATGTGGCCAAACCCCCGGAGAGTAAGACTCGTCCATTTCCCATGAAGTCACCCGGAAATTTCACGACCATGTGTGTGACACGATATTCACAGACAAAAACTTGAGCAAGAGCCTCACACTCGCCCTTTTTTCATATCCCGAAGAGTTCTCCTCATAGTCTGTTGTTCAGTCCTGCCATACCTATGACCCGAAACATAAGCTGAGTTTGTGTTTTCAGACAACTGTCCAAACAGCCCTGGCATACACACCCTACATGCTCAGGCCCCTGGAGCCAAACCTGAGGACTGTGCTTGCCCTCTCCAATGGAATTGTATGTGCCCATTCCAATGGCCGCAACCCTACTAATAGGATAAACCTCCAAAGTCCCTGAGGCCATCCCAATAGTGGTGGCTTCCCAGGACAAACAGGGGCAATCTGGGCCCATCTGAGAAGCTACCGGCACTCAGACCCGTAGAATGATGTCCCCAGAGGTAAAAAGGAACGAACAGGCCACTAGTCACCTGACGGATCCATTGCTTTGGTTTCCAGGCATCTCTCCTCAGAGGCCTGGATTTCAATAACAGCATATGGCTGTTTCTTGACTCACCCATCAGAACAAATCTCATCTACACATGGGAAACTTGCTCAATGGAGCTGTGTGAAAGCCCTCTCTTATGAGAACCCTTCAGGGCCCCAGTGCCACCGCTTCATTCCAAGGTCTCCATAGACACAAAAATCATATTAGGACATATCCACGGGAGAGAGTCCATTTCAATTCAGCCTCCTCGGTTGCTCCCCCTTATCCAGCAGATCTAACCTGTCTTGTTGCTTGGAGATAATTGGAATGCGAGGTGGCTTACCCAGCCATTCATCCTTAGAACCATGCTCGGAATTGTTGTCCTGGAGCCAACCAACAGGTCTCAATTGCCCTGCAGAAGAATCTTTGCAGTTGGGATCTTCTCACAACTCCCATCGTGGGAAAACACCCATGGCCTCGTGATCCACCCCCCCTTCAAGAAGGGGCCATCAGGGACAGAATGTCCAACCTGAGCGATCGTCTGATCCTCACCCTGACTTCAGATGCACGAGACCTCGATTCAGGTCTGTAGATTGTGCCTGCCATATCCTCACCCAGAAACCTAGGCCTAGCTTGGGTTCTCAGACTTCCGTCCTCAGACTGCTGCCCCACAAGCCCTCCAGTTTGGCAATCCAGAACTACATGCAGCACTCTGCCTGCCCACTAGAAGAAAAACATTGCCCTCTGGTGCTACCCAGAAACCACAAAAGAGGATCAACCTGCACGCCATTTTGCTGTACCCCAAATATAAGGGCTGTCCAGGGCACTAATGCCCTTTCTGACACAGCCTGAGCCTGGACCTCCTGGCCCCACCCAGACAGCTGGCTACACACTGAGCACATCGGACCCGCCATGGCCTTAGGTCGTCATCTCTTCTCAACCTCGGTTTTCAGGCTTCAGAACCAAGACCTTATCTCCAATCACGGCCCGGGTTTTGAAAATGATGCAGAAATCAGAACTCTTTCCCCATGGCAAGAAACCTTGTGGTTGGCATGTTGTCCAAGGTTCAGTGTAGTTGAAACCAGTGTGGCCCATGAGGCCCAGCCTATGCTTGCGGGCCACATTGGTCACCAACACACATTGTGACCCTCAGCCTGAGCCCAGTCCTCAGGTAAGGCCTCTCAGTGGCTGGATGGAGAGACAGCAATTGGGCTTGCAATTCCCCTAGGCCCCAATTTTTAACCATAGTTCGGGTTGTCCCTTCACTCTTCCCCAGGGCTCTGCTTTGGAATTCCTCTTTTGGTGGGACACCTGAGGTAACAAACCTGAAAGGAGTCCTCCCATCCCACAGATTGACGAAAAAAAAATTGTGATCGGGGCAAATCCACAGAGAGCAAGATGCATCCATGGCCCATGAGGCCTCCCCAACATTCCACGGCCATCGCTGATAAAAAATCCAGAGACAAAAGCCTGAGCACGCGCCTCAGACTCACTCATTCTTCATATCCTGAAGAGTTCTTCAGATAAGAACCTACACGGCACTCGAAGGCACCCAAAATATATAGTCTAACCTGGGCACTAATGCACTGTCTGACGACCTGAGCCTGACCTCGTGACCAACACACAGACAGCTGACCGCACACTGAGCACATCAGACCCGCCCTGGCCTTAGGTCATCATCTCTTCCCTACCTCAGTTTTCAGCCTTCAGAACCTAGACCTTATTTCCAGTCACTGCACTGGGGTGACTGTGATGCAGAAATCAGAACTCTTCCATACCCATGGCAAGAAACCTTGTGGTTGGCATGTAGTCCAAAGTTCAGTGTAGGAGAAACCAGCATTCACCCTGAGGCCCCGCCCATTCTTGAGTGCGACGAGGGCATAAACACGCATTGTGACCCTCAGCGTGAGTCGTGTCCTCTAGTACGTCCTCTCAGTGGCTGGACCATTAGATGTCATAATGGTCTTGACATGTCCCTAGGCTCCAATTTTTAACCAGATTTCTGGATATCCAGTCGCCCCTGCCGAGGGCTCTACTCTGGAATCCCTCTTTTGTTTTGACACCTGAGTTTGAAAATCAAAAGAAAACCAATCATCAACAACAGAAAAAACGGACTTCTTCCATCCCACAGAATGACCGAAACTCTTTGGAGGAGGCCAAACCCCCAGGGAGTAAGACACGTCTATTTCCCATGAAGTCACCCGGAAATTTCACGACCATGACTGACACGATATCCAGAAAGAAAAACTTGAGCAAGAGCCTCACACTCGCCCTTTTTTCATATCCCGAAATGTTCCCCTCATGGTCTGTAGATCAGTCCTGCCATACCTATGACCGGAAACATAAGCCGAGTTTGTGTTTTCAGACAACTGTCCAAACAGCCCTGGCCTACACACCCTACAGGCTCAGGCCCCTGGAGCCAAACCTGACGACTGTGCTTGCCCTCTCCAAGGGAATTGTATGTGCCCATTCCAATGGCCACAACCCTACTAATAGGATAAACCTCCAAAGTCCCTGAGGCCATCCCAATATTTGTGGCTTCCCAGGATAAACAGGGGCAATCTGGGCCCATCTGAGCACCTACCGGCGCTCAGTCCCGTAGACTGATGTCCCCAGAGGTAAAAAGGAACGAACCGGCCCCTAGGCACCTATCGGATCCATTGGTTTGGCTTCCAGGCATCTCTCCTCAGAGGCCTGGATTTCAATAATAGCATATGGCTGTTTCACGACTCACCCATCAGAACAAATCTCATCTACACATGGGAAACTTGCACGATGGAGCTGTGTGAAAGCCTCTCTTTAGGAGAACCCTTCAGGGCCCCAGTGCCACCGCTTCAATCCAAGGTCTCCTTAGACGCAAAATCATATTAGGACACATCCACGGGAGAGTCCATTTCAACTCAGCCTCCTCGGTTGCTCCCCAGATCCAGCAGATCTAACCTGTCTTGTTGCGTGGCGAGAATTGGAATGCGAGGTGGGCTACCCAGCCATCCATCCTTAGAACCCTGCTCAGAATAATTGTCCTGGAGGCAACCAACAGGTCTGAATTGTCCTGCAGAAGTATCTTTGCAGTTGGGAGCTTCTCACAACTCCCATCTTGGGAAAACAACCATGGCCTCGTGATCCACCCCATCAGGGACAGAATGTCCAACCTGAGCGATTGTCTGATCCTCGCCCTGACTTCAGATGCACGAAATATCGATTCAGGCCTGTATTTGTGCCTGCCCCTACCCTCACCCATAATCCTAGGCCTCTCTTGGATTCTCAGACATCCGTCCTCAGACTACTGGCCCACAAGAGCTCCAGTTTGGCAATCCAGACTACAATGCAGCACTCTGCCTGCCCTCCAGAAGAAATAAATTGCCCTCTGGGGCTACCCAGAAACCCCAAATGAGGATCAACCTGCAAGCCATTCGGCTGTACCCCAAATATATAGGCTGACCTGGGCACTAATGCCCTTTCTGACACAGCTGAGCCTGGACCCTCCTGGTCCCACCCAGACAGCTGGCCGCAAACTGAGCACATCGGACCCACCATAGCCTAAGGACGTCATCTCTTCTAAACCTCGGTTTTCAGGATTCAGAACCTAGACCTTATCTCCAATCACGGCCCGGGTTTGAAAATGATGCAGAAATCAGAACTCTTTCCCCATGGCAAGAAACCTTGTGGTTGGCATGTTGTCCAAGGTTCAGTGTAGTTGAAACCAGTGTGGCCCATGAGGACCCGCCTATGCTTGCGTGCCACATTGGTCACAAACACACATTGTGACCCTCAGCCTGTGCCCAGTCCTCAGGTAAGGCCTCTCAGTGGCTGGATGGTGAGACAGCATATTGGGCTTGCCATTCCCCTGGGCCCCAATTTTTAACCATTGTTCGGGTTGTCCCTTCACTCTTCCCCAGGGATCTGCTTTGGAATTCCTCTTTTGGTGGGACACCTGAGTTAACAAACCTGAAAGGAGTCGTCCCATCCCACAGATTGACGAAAAACAATTGGGATCGGGCCAAATCCACAGAGAGCAAGATGCGTCCATGGCCCATGAGGCCTCCCCAACATTCCACGGCCATCGCTGATACAATATCCAGAGAAAAAGCCTGAGCATGCGCCTCAGACTTGCTCATTCTTCATATCCTGAAAAGTTCTTCAGATAAGAACCTAGACGACACTCGAATGAACCCAAAATATATAGTCTAACCTGGGCACTAATGCACTGTCGGACAACCTGAGCCCGGACCTCGTGACCAACACACAGACAGCTGACCGCACACTGAGCACATCAGACCCGCCATGGCCTTAGGTCATCATCTCTTCCCTACCTCACTTTTCAGCCTTCAGAACCTAGACCTTATCTCCAATCACTGCCCAGGGGTGACTGTGAAGCAGAAATCAGAACTCTTCCTTACCCATGGCAAGAAACCTTGTGGTTGGCATGTTGTCCAACGTTCAGTGTAGGAGAAACCAGCATTCACCCTGAGGCCCCGCCCATCCTTGAGTGCGACGAGGGCATAACACCCATTGTGACCCTCACCGTGAGTCCTGTCCTCTAGTACGTCCTCTCAGTGGCTGGACAATTAGATGTCATAATGGGCTTGACATGTCCCTAGGCCCCAATTTTTAACCAGATTTCTGGTTGTCCAGTCGCCCCTCCCCAGGGCTCTACTCTGGAATCCCTCATTTGGTGGGACACCTGAAGTTGAAAAAACAAAAAAAAATCAACAAACAACAGAACAACGGACTTCTTCCATCCCACAGAATGACACCAAACTCTTTGGACGGGGCCAAACCCCCAGAGAGTAAGACTCGTACATTTCCCATGAAGTCACCCGGAAATTTCACGACCATGTGTGACACGATATCCAGAGACAAAAACTTGAGCAAGAGCCTCACACTCGCCCTTTTTTCATATCCCGAAGAGTTCTCCTCATGGTCTGTAGATCAGTCCTGCCATACCTATGACCCGAAACATAAGCCGAGTTTGTGTTTTCAAACAACTGTTCAAAAAGCCCTGGCCTACACACCCTACAGGCTCTGGCCCCTGGAGCCAAACCAGACGACTGTGCTTCCCCTCTCCAAGGGAATTGTATGTTCCCATTCACATGGCCACAACCCTACTAATAGGATAAGCCTCCAAAATCCCTGACGCCATCCCAATATTTGTGGCTTCCATGGACAAACAAGGTCATTCTAGGCGCATCTGAGCACCTACTGTCACTCAGAGCCGAATACTGATGTGCCCAGAGGTAAAAAGGAACGAACAGGCCCCTAGGTACCTATCGGATCCATTGCATTGGTTTCAAGGCATCTCTCCACAGAGTCCTGGATTTCAATAACAGCATATGGCTGTTTCTTGACTCACCCATCAGAACAAATCTCATCTACACATGGGAAACTTGCACGATGGAGCTGTGTGAAAGCCTCTCTTTAGGAGAACCCTTCAGGGCCCCAGTGCCACCGCTTCATTCCTAGGTCTCCATAGACACAAAATCATATTAGGACACATCGACGGGAGAGTCCATTTAAAATCAGCCTCCTACGTTGACCCCCAGATCCAGCAGATCTAACCTGTCTTGTTGTTTGGAGACAATTGGAATGCGAGGTGGGCTACCCAGCCATTCATCCTTAGAATCCTGCACGGAATCCTTGTCCTGGAGCCAACCAAAGGTTTCAATTGTCCTGCAGAAGAATCTTTGCAGTGGGAGTTACTCACAACTCCCATCGTTGGAAAACCCCCATGGCCACGTGATCCACCCCCGCCCTTCAAGAAGGGGCCATCAGGGATAGAATGTCCAACCTGAGCGATCGTCTGATCCTCGCCCTGACTTCAGAAGCACGAGATCTCGATTCAGGTCTGTAGATTGTGCCTGCCATATCCTCATCCAGAAACCTAGGCCTAGCTTGGTTTCTCAAACTTCCGTCCTCAGACTGCTGGCCCTCAAGCCCTGCAGTTTGGCAATCCAGAACTACAATGCAGCACTCTGCCTGCCATCCAGAAGAAAAACATTGCCCTCTGGGGCTACCCTGAAACCCCAAATGAGGAGCAACCTGCACGCCATTCGGCTGTACCCCAAATATATAGGCTGACTTGGGCACTAATGCCCTTTCTGAAAAAGCCTGATCCTGGAACTCCTGTCCCCACCCAGACAGCTGGCCGCAATCTGAGCACATCGAACCCACCATGGCCTTAGGTCGTCCTCTCTTCTCAACCTCGGTTTTCAGGCTTCAGAACCTAGACCTTATCTCCAATCACTGCCCAGGGGTGACTGTGATGCAGAAATCTGAACTCTTCCTTACCCATGGCAAGTTACCTTCTGGTGGGCAAGTTGTCCAACGTTCAGTGTAGGAGAAACCAGCATTCACCCTGAGGCCCCGCCCATTTTTGAGTGCGACGAGGGCATAAACACGCATTGTGACCCTCAGCGTGAGTCCTGTCCTCTAGTAAGTCCTCTCAGTGGCTGGACCATTAGATGTCATAATGGGCTTGACATGTCCCTAGGCCCCAATTTTTAACAAGATATCTGGTTGTCCAGTCGCCCCGCCCAGGGCTCTACTCTGGAATCCCTCATTTGGTTTGACACCTGAGGTTGAAAAACAAAACAAAACAAATCAACAACAACAGAACAACGGATTTCTTCCATCCCACAGAATGACCCCAAACTCTTTGGAGGAGGCCAAACCCCCAGGGAGTAAGACACGTCCATTTCCCATGAAGTCACCCGGAAATTTCACGACATGTCTGACACGATATCCAGAAAGAAAAACTTGAGCAAGAGCCTCACAATCGCCCTTTTTTCATATCCCGAAGTGTTCTCCTCATGGTCTGTAGATCAGTCCTGCCATACCTATGACCCGAAACATAAGCCGAGTTTGTGTTTTCAGACAACTGTCCAAAGAGCCCTTGCCTACACACCCTACAGGCTCAGGCCCCTGGAGCCAAACCTGACGACTGTGCTTGCCCTCTCCAAGGGAATTGTATGTTCCCATTCCAATGGCCACAACCCTATTAATAGGATAAACCTCCAAAATCCCTGAGGCCATCCCAATATTTGGGGCTTCCCAGGACAAACAGGGGCAATCTGGGCCCATCTGAGCACCTACCTGCACTCAGACCCGTAGAATGATGTCCCCACAGTAAAAAGGAACAAACAGGTTCCAGGCACCTATCGGATCCATTGCTTTGGTTTCCAGGCATCTCTCCTCAGAGTCCTGGATTTCAATAACAGCATATGGCTGTTTCTTGACTCACCCATCAGAACAAATCTCATCTACACATGGGAAACTTGCACGATGGAGCTGTGTGAAAGCCTCTCTTTAGTAGAACCCTTCAGGGCCCCAGTGCCACCGCTTCATTCCAAGGTCTCCATAGACACAAAATCATATTAGGACACATCGACAGGAGAGTCCATTTAAAATCAGCCTCCTCCGTTGACCCCCAGATCCAGCAGATCTAACCTGTCTTGTTGCTTGGAGACAATTGGAATGCGAGATGGGCTACCCAGGCATCCATCCTTAACACCCTGCTCGGAATCCTTGTCCTGGAGCCAACCAACAGGACTCAATTGTCTTGCAGAAGAATCTAAGCAGTTGGGAGCTTCTCACAACTCCCTTCGTGGGAAAACCCGCATGGCCTCGTGATCCACCCCCCCCTTCAAGAAGGGGCCATCAGGGACAGAATGTCCAATCTGAGCGATCGGCTGATCCTCGCCCTGACTTCAGATGCCACGAGATCTCGATTCAGGTCTGTAGATTGTGCCTGCCATATCCTCACCCAGAAACCTAGGCCTAGCTTGGGTTCTCAGACTTCCGTCCTCAGACTACTGGCCCACAAGCCCTCCACTTTGGCAATCCAGAACTACAAAGCAGCACTCTGCCTGCCCTCCAGAAGAAAAACATTGCCCTCTGGGGCTACACTGAAACCCCAAATGAGGAGCAACCTGCACGCCATTCGGCTGTACCCCAAATATATAGGCTGACCTGGGCACTAATGCCCTTTCTGACACAGCCTGATCCTGGAACTCCGGGCCCACCCAGACAGCTGGCCGCACTCTGACCACATCGAACCCGTCATGGCCTTAGGTCGTCATCTCTTCTCAAACTCGGTTTTCAGGATTCAGAACCTAGACCTTATCTCCAATCACGGCCCGGGTTTGAAAATAATGCAGAAAACAGAACTCTTTCCCCATGGCAAGAAACCTTGTGGATGGCATGTTGTCCAAGGTTCAGTGTAGTTGAAACCAGTGTTGCCCATGAGGACCGGCCCATGCTTGCGGGCCACATTGGTCACAAACACACATTGTGACCCTCAGCCTGAGCCCAGCCTCAGGTAAGGCCTCTAAGTGGCTGGATGGAGAGACAGAATATTGGGCTTGCCATGCCCCTAGGCCTCAATTTTTAACCATAGTTCAGGTTGTCCCTTCACTCTTCCCCAGGGCTCTGCTTTGGAATTCCTCTTTTGGTGGGACACCTGAGGTAACAAACTTGAAAGAAGTCCTCCCGTCCCACAGATTGACGAAAAATAATTGGGATCGGGCCAAGTGCACAGATAGCAAGGTTTGTTCATGGCCCATGAGGCCTCCCCAACATTCCAAGGCCATCGCTGATACAAAATCCAGAGACAAAAGCCTGAGCACGCGCCTCAGACTCGCTCATTCTTCATATCCTGAAGAGTTCTTCAAATAAGAACGTACACGGCACTCGAATGAACCCAAAATATAGTCTAACCTGGGCACTAATGCACTGTCTGACAATCTGAGCCCAGAACTCGTGACCAACACCTAGACAGCTGACCGCACACTGAGCACATCAGACCCGCCATGGCCTTAGTTCATGATCTGTTCCCTAGCTCAGTTTTCAGGCTTCAGAACCATAGACCTTATCTCCAATCACTGCCCAGGGGTGACTGTGATGCAGAAATCAGAACTCTTCCTTACCCATGGCAAGTAACCTTCTGGTGGGCAAGTTGTCCAACGTTCAGTGTAGGAGAAACCAGCATTCAGCCTGAGGCCCCGCCCATTCTTGAGTGCGACGAGGGCATAAACACGCATTGTGACCCTCAGCGTGAGTCCTGTCCTCTAGGACGTCCTCTCAGTGGCTGGACCATTAGATGTCATAATGGGATTGACATGTCCCTAGGCCCCAATTTTTAACCAGATATCTGGTTGTCCAGTCGCCCCGCCCAGGGCTCTACTCTGGAATCCCTCATTTGGTGGGACACCTGAGGTTGAAAAACAAAACAAAACAAATCAACAACAACAGAACAACGGATTTCTTCCATCCCACAGAATGACCCCAAACTCTTTGGACGGGGCCAAACCCCAAGAGAGTAAGACTCGTCCATTTCCCATGAAGTCACCCGGAAATTTCACGACCATGAGTGACACGATATCCAGAGACAAAAACTTGAGCAAGAGCCTCACACTCGCCCTTTTTTCATATCCCGAAGAGTTCTCCTCATGGTCTGTAGATCAGTCCTGCCATACCTATGACCCGAAACATAAGCCGAGTTTGTGTTTTCAGACAACTGTCCAAAGAGCCCTGGCCTACACACCCTACAGGCTCAGGCCCCTGGAGCCAAATCTGACGACTGTGCTTGCCCTCTCCAATGGAATTGTATGTTCCCATTCCAATGGCCAGAACCCTACTAATAGGATAAACCTCCAAAATCCCTGAGGCCATCCCAATATTTGGGGCTTCCTAGGACAAACAGGGGTAATCTGGGCCCATCTGAGCACCTACCTGCACTCAGACCCGTAGAATGATGTCCCCACAGTTAAAAAGGAACAAACAGGCCCCAGGCACCTATCGGATCCATTGCTTTGGTTTCCAGACATCTCTCCTCAGAGTCCTTGATTTCAGTAACAGCATATGGCTGTTTCTTGACTCACCCATCAGAACAAATCTCATCTACACATGGGAAACTTGCACGATGGAGCTGTGTGAAAGCCTCTCTTTAGTAGAACCCTTCAGGGCCCCAGTGCCACCGCTACATTCCAAGGTCTCCATAGACACAAAATCATATTAGGACACATCGACGGGAGACTCCGTTTAAACTCAGCCTCCTCCGTTGCTCCCCCAGATCCAGCAGATCTAACCTGTCTTGTTGCTTGGAGACAATTGGAATGTGAGGTGGGGTACCCAGCCATCCATCCTTAGCACCCTGCTCGGAATCCTTGTCCTGGAGCCAACCAACAGGACTCAATTGTCCTGCAGAAGAATCTAAGCAGTTGGGAGCTTCTCACAACTCCCATCGTGGGAAAACCCCCATGGCCTCGTGATCCACCCCCCCTTCAAGAAGGGGGCATCAGGGACAGAATGTCCAACCTGAGCGATCGTCGGATCCTCGCCCTGACTTCAGATGCACGAGATCTCGATTCAGGTCTGTAGATTGTGCCTGCCATATCCTCACCCAGAAACCTAGGCCTAGCTTGGGTTCTCAGACTTCCGTCCTCAGTGTACTGGCCCACAAGCCCTCCAGTTTGGCAATCCAGAATTATAATGCAGCACTCTGCCTGCCCTCCAGAAGAAAAACATTGCCCTCTGGGGCTGCCCAGGAACCCCAAATGAGGATCAACGGGGCACGCCATTCGGCTGTACCCCAAATATATAGGCTGACCTGGGCACTAATGCCCTTTCTGTCGCAGCCTGATCCTGGACCTCCTGGCCCTACCCAGTCAGCTGGCCGCACACTGAGCACTTCGGACCCGTCATGGTCTTAAGTCATCATCTCTTGTCAACCTCGGCTTTCAGGCTTCAGAACATAGACCTTATCTCCAATCACGGCAAGCATTTGAAAAGGATGCAGAAATCAGAACTCTTTCCCCATGGCAAGAAACCTTGTTTTTGGCATGTTGTACAAGGTTCACTGTATTTGAAACCAGTGTGGCTCATGAGGCCCCGCCCATGCTTGTGGGCCACATTGGTCACAAACACACATTGTGAACCTCTGCCTGAGCCCAGTCCTCAGGTAAGGCCTCTCAGTGGCTGGATGGAGAGTCAGCATATTGGGCTTGCCATGCCCCTAGGCCCCAATTTTTAACCATAGTTCGGGTTGTCCCTTCACTCTTCCCCAGGACTCTGCTTTGGAATTCCTCTTTTGTGGGACACCTGAGGTAACAAACCTGAAAGGATTCCTCCCATCCCACAGATTGACGGAAAACAATTGGGATCGGGCCATGTCCACAGAGACCAAGATTCGTCCTTGGCCCATGACGCCTCCCCAACATTCCACGATCATCGCTGATACAAAATCCAGAGACAAAAGCCTGAGCACGCGCCTTAGACTCGCTCATTCTTCATATCCTGAAGAGTTCTTCAGAGAAGAACCTACACGACACTCGAATGCACCCAAAATATATAGTCTAACCTGGGCACTAATGCACAGTCTGACAACCAGAGCCCGGACCTCGTGACCAACACCCAGACAGCTGACCGCACACGGAACACATCAGACTAGCCATGGCTTAGGTCATCATCTCTTCCCTACCTCAGTTTTCAGCCTTCAGAACCTAGACCTTATCTCCAATCACTGCCCAGGGTTGACTGTGATGCAGAAATCAGAACTCTTCCTTACCCATGGCAGAAACCTTGTGGTTGGCATGTAGTCCAAAGTTCAGTGTAGGAGAAACCAGCATTCACCCTGAGGCCCCGCCCATTCTTGAGTGCGACGAGTGCATAAACACGCATTGTGACCCTCAGCGTGAGTCCTGTCCTCTAGGACGTCCTCTCAGTGGCTGGACCATTAGATGTCATAATGGGCTTGACATGTCACTAGGCCCCAATTTTTAACCAGATTTCTGGTTGACAAGTCGCCCCTCCCCAGGACTCTACCTTGGAATCCCTCATTTGTTGGGACACCTGAGGTTGAAAAACAAAACAAAACAAATCAAAAACAACAGAGCAACGGAATTCTTCCATCCCACAGAATGACCCCAAACTCTTTGGACGGGGGCAAACCCCCAGAGAGTAAGACTCGTCCATTTCCCATGAAGTCACCCGGAAATTTCACGACCATGAGTGACACGATATCCAGAGACAAAAACTTGAGCAAGAGCCTCACACTCGCCCTTTTTACATATCCCGAAGGGTTCTCCTCATGGTCTGTTGATCAGTCCTGCCATGCATATGACACGAAACATAAGCCGAGTTTGTGTTTTCATAAAACTGTCCAAACAGCCCTGTCCTACACACCCTACAGGCTCAGGCCCCTGGAGCCAAGCATGACGACTGTTCTTGACCTCTCCCAGGGAATTATATGTGCCCATTCCAATAGCCACAACCCTACTAATATGATAAACCTCCAAAGTCCCTGAGGCCATCCCAATATTTGTGGCTTCCCAGGACAAACAGGGGCAATCTGAGCCCATCTGAGCACCTCCTCTCACTCAGACCCGAAGAATGATATCCCCAGAAGTATAAAGGAAAGAACAGGCCCCTAGGCACCTATCGGATCCATTGCTTTGGTTTCCAGGCATCGCTCCTCAGAGGCCTGGATTTCAATAACAGCATATGGCTGTTTCTTGACTCACCCATCAGAACAAATCTCATCTACACATGGGAAACTTGCACAATGGAGCTGTGTGAAAGCCTCTCTTTAGGAGAACCCTTCAGGGCCCCAGGGCCACCGCTTCATTCCAAGGTCTCCATAGACAAAAAATCATATTAGGACACATCCACGGGAGAATCCAGTTCAACTCAGCCTCCTCGGTTGCTCCCCGAGATCCCCAGATCTAACCTGTCTTGTTCCTTGGAGACAATTGGAATGTGAGGTGTGCTACCAAGCCATCCATTCTAAGAACCCTGCTCGGAATCGTTGTCCTTGAGCCAAACAACAGGACTCAATTGTCCTGCAGAATTTCTTTGCAGTTGGGAGCTTCTCACAACTCCCATCGTGGGAAAACCCCCATGGCCTCGTGATCCACCCCCCCTTCAAGAAGGGGCCATCAGGGACAGAATGTCCAACCTGAGCGATCGTCTGATCCTCGCCCTGACTTCAGATGCATGAGATCTCGATTCAGGTCTGTAGATTGTGCCTGCCATATCGTCACCCAGAAACCTAGGCCTAGCTTGGGTTCTCAGACTTCTGTCCTCAGTGTACTGGCCCACAAGCCCTCCAGTTTGGCAATCCAGAACTACAATGCAGCACTCTGCCGGCCTTCCAGAAGAAAAATATTGCCCTCTGGGACTACCCAGGAAGACCAAATGAGGATCAACTTGCACAGTATTCCGCTGTACCTGAAATATATAGGCTGACCTGGGCACTAATGCCCTTTCTGACAAAGCTTGATCCTGGACCCCCTGGCCCCACCCAGACAGCTGGCCTCACACTGAATTCATCAGACCCGTCATGGCCTTACGTCGTCATCTCTTGTCAACCTCGGTTTTCAGGCTTCAGAACCTAGACCTTACCTCCAATCACGGCCCGGGTTTGAAAATGATTTAGAAATCAGAACTCATTCCCCATGGCAAGAAACCTTGTGGTTGGCATGTTGTCCAAGGTTCAGTGTACTTGAAACCAGTCTGGATATGAGGCCCCGCCCATGATTGCGGGCCACATTGGTCACAAACACACATTGTGACCCTCAGCCTAGGCCAGTCCTCATGTAAGGCCTCTCAGTGGCGGGATGGAGAGATAGCATATTGGGCTTGCCATGCCCCTAGGCCCCAATTTTTAACCATAGTTCGGGTTGTCCCTTCACTCTTCCCCAGGGCTCTGCTTTGGAATTCCTCTTTTGGTGGGACACCTGTGGTAACAAACCTGAAAGGAGTCCGCCCATCCCACAGATTGACGGAAAACAATTGGGATCTGGCCAAGTCCACAGAGAACAAGATTTGTCCATAGCCCATGAGGCATCCCCAAAATTCCACGGCCATCGCTGATACAAAATCAAGAGACCAAAGCCTGAGCATGCGCATCAGACTCGCTCATTCTTCATATCCTGAAGAGTTCTTCAGATAAGTACCTACACGGCATTCGAATGCATCCAAAATATACAGTCTAACCTGGGCACTAATGCACTGTCTGACAAACTGAGCCCGGTATTCGTGAACAACACCCAGACAGCTGACCGCACACTGAGCACATCAGACCCGCCATGGCCTTGGGTCATCATCTCTTCCCTACCTCAGTTTTCAGGCTTCAGAACCTAGACTTTATCTCCAATCACTGCCCAGGGTTGACTGTGATGCAGAAATCAGAACTCTTCCTTCCTTACCCATGGCAAGAAACCTTGTGGTTGGCATGTTGTCCAACGTTCAGTGTAGGAGAAACTAGCATTCACCCTGAGGCCCCGTCCATTCATGAGTGCGACGATGGCATAAACACGCATTGTGACCCTCAGCGTGAGTCCTGTCCTCTAGTACGTCCTCTCAGGGGCTGGACCATTAGATGTCATAATGGGCTTGACATGTCCCTAGGACCCAATTTTTAACCAGATTTCTGGTTGTCCAGTCGCCCCTCCCCGCGCTCTACTCGAGAATCCCTCATTTGGTGGGACACCTGAGGTTGAGAAACAAAACAAAACAAATTAACAACAACAGATCAACGACTTCTTCCATCCCATTGAATGACCCCAAACTCTTTGGACGGGGCCAAACCCCCAGAGAGTAAGACTCGTCCATTTCCCATGAAGTCACCCGGAAATTTCACGATCATGAGTGACAGGATATCCAGAGACAAAAACTTGAGGAAGAGCCTCACACTGGCCCTTTTTTTTCATATCCCTAGAGTTCTCCTCATGGTCTGTAGATCAGTCTTGCCATACCTAGGACCCGAAACATAAGCCGAGTTTGTGTTTTCAGACAACGGTCCACACAGCCCTGTCCTACGCACCCTACAGGCTCAGACCCCTGGAGCCAAACATGACGACTGTGCTTGACCTCTCCAAGGGAATTGTATCTGCCCATTCCAATGGCCACAACCCTACTAAAAGGATAAACCTCCAAAGTCCCTGAGGCCATTCCAATATTTGTGGCTTCCCAGGACAAACAGGGGCAATCTGTGCCCATCTGTGCACCTCCTGTCACTCAGACCCGAAGACTGATGCACTGTCTGAAGGGCCCATCAGGGACAGAATGTCCAACCTGAGCGATCATCTGATCCTCGACCTGAGTTCAGATGCATGAGATCTCAATTCAGGTCTGTAGATTGTGCCTGCCATGTCCTCACCCAGAAACCTAGGCCTAACTTGGGATCTCAGACTTCCTTCCTCAGACTACTACTGGCCCACATGCCCTCCAGTTTGGCAATCCAGAACTACAATGCAGCACTCTGAATGCCCTCCAGAAGAAAAACATTGCCCTCTGGGGCTACCCAGGAACACCAAATGAGAATCAACAGGGCACGCAATTCGGCTGTACCCTAAAAATATAGGCTGACCTGGGCACTAATGCCCTTTCTGACACAGCTTGATCCTGGACCTCCTGTCCCCACCCAGAGAGCTGGCCGCACACTGAGCACATCGGACCCGCCATGGTCTTAGGTCGTCATCTCTTCTCAACCTTGGTTTTCAGGCTTCAGAACTTAGACCTTATCTCCAATCACGGCCCGGGTTTGAAAAATGATGCAGAAATCAGATCTCTTTCCCCATGGCAAGAAACCTTGTGGTTGGCATGTTGTCCAACGTTCAGTGTAGTGGAAACCAGGGTGGCCGATGAGGCCCCGACCATGCTTGCGGGCCACATTGGTCACAAACACACATTGTGACCCTCAGCCTGAGCCCAGTCATCAGGTAAGGCCTCTCAGTGGCTGGATGGAGAGACAGCATATTGGGCTTGCCATGCCCCTAGGCCCCAATTTTTAACCATAGTTCGCTTTGTCCCTTCACTCTTCCCCAGGGCTCTGCTTTGGAATTCCTCTTTTGGTGGGACACCTGATGTAACAAACCTGAAAGGATTCCTCCCATCCCACAGATTGACGAAAAACAATTGGGATCGGGCCAAATCCACCGAGAGAAAGATTCGTCCATGGCCCATGAGGCCTCACCAACATTCCACGGCCATCGGTGATAAAAAATCCAGAGACAAAAGGCTGAAAAACGCGCCTCAGACTCGCTCATTCTTCATATCCTGAAGAATTCGTCAGATAAGAACCTACACGGCACTTGAAAGCACCCAAAATATATAGTCTAACCTGGGCACTAATGCACTGTCTGACAACCTGAGCCCGGACCTCGTGACCAACACCCAGACAGCTGACCGCACACTGAGCTCAGCATCACACCCGCTATCACCTTAGATCATCATCTCTTCCCTACCTCAGTTTTTAGGCTTCAGAACCTAGAACATATCTCCAATCAATGCCCAGGGGTGACTGTGATGCAGAAATCAGAACTCTTCCCTAGCCATGGGAAGAAATCTTGTGGTTGGCATGTTGTCAAACGTTCAGTGAAGGAGAAACCAGCATTCACCCTGAGGCCCCGCCCATTCTTGAGTGCGACGAGGGCATAAACACGCTTAGGGCTTGCCATGCCCCTAGGCCCCAATTTTTAACCATAGTTCGGGTGTCCCTTCAGTCTTCCCCAGTGCTCTGCTTTAGAATTCCTCTTTTGGTGGGACACCTGAGGTAACATACCTGAATGGAGTCCTCCCATCCCACAGATTGACGAAAAACAATTGGGATCGGGCCAAATCCACAGAGAACAAGATTCGTCCATGGCCCTTGATGCCTCCCCAATATTCCACGGCCATCGCGGATACAAAATCCAGAGACAAAATCCTGAGCACGCACCTCAGACTCGCTTATTCTTCATATCCTGAAGAGTTCTTCAGATAAGAACCTACACGGCACTCGAAGGCACCCAAAATATAGAGTCTAAACTGGGTTCTAATGCACTGTCTGAAAACCTGAGCCCGGACCTCGTGACAAACACCCAGACAGCTGCCCGCACACTGAACACATCAGACACGCCATGGCCTTAGGTCATCATCTCTTCCCTACCTCAGTTTTCATGCTTCAGAACCTAGACCTTATCTCCAATCACTGCCCGGGTTTGAAAATGATGCAGAAATCAGAACTCTTTCCCCATTGCAAGAAACCTTGTGGTTGGCATGTTGTCCAACTTTCAGTGTCGTTGAAACCAGTGTGGCCCATGAGGCCCCGCCCATGCTTGCGGGCCATATTGGTCAAAAACACACATTGTGACCCTCAGCCTGAGCCGAGTCCTCAGGTAAGGCCTCTCAGTGGCTGGATGGAGAGACAGCATATTGGGCTTGCCATGCCCCCTAGGACCCAATTTTTAACCATAGTTCGGGTTGTCCCTTCACTCTTCCCCAGGGCTCTGCTTTGGAATTCCTCTTTTGGTGGGACACCTGAGGTAACAAACCTGAAAGGAGTCCTCCCATCCCACAGATTGACGAAAAACAATGGGTTCGGGCCAAATCCATAGAGAGCAAGATTCGTCCATGGCCCATGAGGCCTCTCCAACATTCCACGGCCATCGCGGATACAAAATCCAGAGACAAAAGCCGGAGCACGCGCCTCAGACTCGCTCATTCTTCATATCCTGAAGATTTCTTCAGATCAGAAACTACACGGCACTCGAAGGCACCCAAAATATATAGTCTAACCTGGGCACTAATGCACTGACAACCTGAGCCCGGACCTCGTGACCAACACCCAGACATCTGACCGCACACTGAGCACATCAGACACGCCATGGCCTTAGGTCATCATCTCTTCCCTACCTCAGTTTTCAGGCTTCAGATCCTAGACCTTATCTCCAATCACTGCCCAGGTGTGAGTGTAATGCAGAAATCAGAACTCTTCCTTACCCATGGCAGAAACCTTGTGGTTGGCATGTTGTCCAACGTTCAGTGTAGGAGAAACCAGCATTCACCCTGAGGCCCCGCCCATTCTTGAGTGCGACGGGGGCATAAACACGCATTGTGACCCTCAGCGTGAGTCCTGTCCTCTAGTATGTCCTCTCAGTGGCTGGACCATTAGATGTCATAATGGGCTTGACATGTCCCTAGGCCCCAATTTTTAACCAGATTTCTGGTTGTCCAGTCGCCCCTCCCCAGGGCTCTACTCTAGAATCCCTCATTTGGTGGGACACCAGAGGTTGAAAAACAAAACAAAACAAATCAACAACAACAGAACAACGGACTTCTTCCATCCCACAGAATGACCACAAACTCTTTGGACGGGGCCAAACCCCCAGAGAGTAAGACTCGTCCATTTCCCATGAAGTCACCCGGAAATTTCACGACCATGAGTGACACGATATCCAGAGACAAAAACTTGAGCAAGAGCCTCACCCTCGCCCTGTTTTCATATCCTGATGAGTTCTCCTCATGGTCTGTAGATCAGTCCTGCCATACCTATGACCCAAAACATAAGCCGAGTTTGTGTTTTCAGACAGCTCTCCAAACAGCCTTGGCCTACACACCCTACAGGTTCAGGCCCCTGGAGCCAAACATTAAGACTGGGCTTGCCCTCTCCAAGGGAATTGTATGTGCCCATTCCAATGGCCACAACCCTTCTAATGGGATAAACCTCCAAAGTTCCTGAGGCTATCCCAATATCTGTGGCTTCCATGGACAAACAGGGGCAATATGGGCCCTTCTGAGCACCTACCGGCACTCAGACCCGTAGACTGATGTCCCCAGAGTAAAAAGGAACGATCAGGCCCATAGGCACCTATCGGATCTATTGCTTTGGTTTCCAGGCATCTCTCCTTAGAGGTCCTTAGTACCCTTAGAACCCTGCCCTTGCGTCGTTCCTTATGTGACATCCTTGAGCCATCCAACAGGTGTCGACTGTCCCACAGGAATCCTTGTTCATGGACCACCTCAAAACTCATATCATGGAAATCTTCCAAGGTCACATGATGCCCCCAATCTTCATGAAGGCGGATCATGGAAAGAAACTCCAACCTGAGCCAACGGCTGATCTCGCCTTGACTTCAGATGCACGAGGTCTTGATTAAGCTCTTCAGAGTGCACCTGCTGTGCCCTCACCCCAAAACCTAAGCATAGCTCGTGTTCTCAGACTTCCGTCCTCACTCTCCGGGACCACACGCCCTCCATTTTGGGATTTCCGATGACACAGTGCTGCACTCTGCCTGCCCTCTAGAAGAAAGACGTTGCCCTATGGGTCTACCCAGAAACCTCAAATGAGTATAAACCTACATGCCACTCAACTGTACACCAATTATATAGTCTACCCTGTGCACTAATGCCCTGTCTGACACAACCTGAGGCCTGAATTCCCAACCGACACCCAGACAGCTTGCCGTACACTGACAACATCAGAACCGCCATGGCCTTCGGTTGCCATCTCTTTTTCCAACCTGGTTTTCAGGCTACAGAAACCTAGACCTTATCTCTACTCATTTCCCATGGCTGAACGTGATGCAGAAATCAGAACTCCTCCTTCCCTCTCACCAGAATCTTGTGGTTGGCATCTTATCCAAAGTTCAGTGTAGGACCCCTGTAGGACCTACAGGAGTAGTAGTAGAGCCCCTGAGGGTAGTGTAGGGTCCCTGAGGCCCTGCCCATGCTTAAGAGCTGCGGTGGGCACAAACACACATTGGGACCCTCAGTTTGAGCCCTGTCCTCAAGTAAAGCCTCTCAGTGGCTGGACCATGAGCCCGCATATGGGGCCTGCCATGCCCCAAGTCACCCAATCTTAACCAGAGGTAGAGACATCTAGTCACCCCTACTCAGGGCTCTGCTCAGGAATCCCTCTTTGGTGGGACATTTGAACTAAGTAAACACAGAAGGATTCCTCCCACCCACAGAATGACCCCAATCACTTGGGATCAGGCCATCCCCAGAGAGAAAGAATCGTCCATGGCCCATGAGGCGAGCCCGACATTCCACGGCCACTATTGTCACAAAATCCAGAGACATAAGCCTCACCCTTAGGTCATAGCCCAAAAAATTATCCTCATAGTCTGTAGATCGGGCCTGCCATACCTACGTCCCCAAACCTAAGCCGAGTTTGTGTTTTCAGACTTCTATCCTGACATCCCTGTCCCACACACCCTCCAGGCTGAGGCCCCTGGAGCCACACCTCAGGACTGTGCCTGCCCTCTCCAAGGAAATTCTTCCCATTCCATTGGCCACAACCCTACAGATTAGGAGAAACCTCCAAAGTCCCAGAGGCCATTCCAATAGTGTAGGCCGCCCAGTACAAAGAGGGGTGATCTGTCACAAGCTGAGCAACGACCTCAAATCACCCGTAGACAGATATCCCAAGAGAAAGGTGTTAAACTGGACAGGCCCCTAGAACGTAATTGTTTCCATTGCTTTTGTTTCTAAGCATCTCTCCTCAGAGGCCTGTTTTCCAATACCAGCATATGGGGGATTCCAGAGATACCAATCAGAACAAACCTTGTCTCCACATGGGAAACTTATCCTTTGGAGCTCTGTAAAAACCTCCAGTTAGGAGAAACCTTCAGGTAACCGGAGCCACCGCCCTATTCCAAGGTCTCCATGGACACAAACCCGCATTATGACCATTCGGCGGGAGAGTACATTTCAACTCAGCCCCCCGTTGATTACTCCCCCAGAGCCAGAATATCAAACCGGCCTTGTCCCTAGGAGACAACTGGAATGCAAAGCAGACTCTCTAAGCATCCATCTTTGGAATCCTGCTCTGGCGCCTTTCCATATGGGATGTCCTGGGAGCCTTCCAACAGGTCTTGACTGTCCTGCAGAAGGAATCCTTGCAGATTGGAGCATCTCACAACTCCTATCGTGGGAAAACCTACATGGCGTCATGAGGTGCTCCCCTTTATAAAGGGGCCATCATGGACAGAAACTCCAACCTGAGCCAAATTCTGAGCCATTGCTTTGGTTTCTATGTATCTCTCCTCAGAGGCCTGGTTTCCAATATAATAATATGGGGGTTTCCTAAGGACAATCAGAACAGATCACATCTCCACACGAGAAACTTGCTCTTTTTGAGCTGTGTCAATACCTCAGGTTAGGAGGATCCTTCAGGGCGCTGGCACCATGGCCCAATTCCAAGGTCGCCAAGGACACAAACTTACATTATGATCCATCCACAGGAGAGTCCATTTCAAATCAGCCCTCTCGGCTGCTCACCCAGAGCCAGCAGATCAAACATGCCTTGTCACTAGGAGACAGTTGGAATGCGAGGTGGGCAGCCCAGGCATCCATCCTTAGAACCCTGCTCTGGAGAATTACTTTATGGGACGTCTTGAATCCAACCAACCTGTCTTGACTGTCTCGCAGAATGAATCCTTGTGGTTTTTAAGCATCACACAATCCCACTGTGAGAAAACCTCCATTTCCTCATGATGCCCCACACCTTCATAAATGGGCCATCATGGACAGAAACTCCATCCTAAGCCAAAGTCTGATCCGCGCCCTGAATTCATAAGCACGAGATCACGATTCAGCACTTGAGAGTGTGCCTGCTCTGCCCTCGCCCCGAAACCTAAGACTAACTTGTGTTCTCAGACTTCCGTCTTCAAAATCCTGGCCACATCCCTCCAGTTTGGCAATTCTGGAGACACAATGCAGCACTCTGCCTGCCCTCCAGAAGAAAAATGTTGCCCTATAGGGCTAACCAGAAACGCCAAATGAGTAACAACTTGCATGCCACTCGACCATACCCCAATTATACAATCTAGCCTGTGCACTAAAGCCCTGTCTGACACAGCCTGAAGGCAGACCTCCAGTCCAACACCCAGACAGCGGGCCGTACACTGAGCATATCAAACCCACAATGGCTTTCGGCCATCATCTCTACCAACCTCTGTTTTCACCTTCAGAACCTAGACCTTATCTCCACTCACTGCTCAGGAGTGAACGTGATACAAGAATCAGAACTTCTCCTTCGCCATGGCAAGAAACCTTGTGGTTGGCATGTGGTCCAACGTTCATTGTAGGAGAAAGCAGCATGGACTATGAGGCCCCACCTATCCCTGAGGGCTACAATTTGCACAAACACACATTGTGACCCTCAGCGTGAGCCCTATCCTCATGTAAAGCCTCTTAATGACTGGAACAACAGCCCACATATGGGGCTTTCCAAGCCCCTAGTCCCCCAATCTCAACCAGAGTTAGAGATGTCTAGTCACCCCTACTCAGGGCACTGCTCTGGAATCCCACTTTGGTGGGACACCTGAGGTAAAAAAAAAAAAAATACAAAAATGACTCTTCCCATCCACAGAATGATCCCAACCACTTGGGATCAGGCCAAATCATCAGAGAAAGACTTGTCCATGGCCCTTCAGGACACCCCGACGACGTCCACGGCCACCGTAGGCACAAAATCCAGAGACAAAAGCCTGAGCAAACGCCACATACTCGCCCTTTGTTCATAGCCCGGAAAAATTCTCACGGTCTATAGATATAGCCTTCATACATACATCCCCAAACCTAAGCTGAGTTTGTGTTTTCAGACTTCTGTCCCCACAGTCCTGGCCCACACACCATCCAAGCTGGGGCCCCTGGAGCCACACCTGAGGACTGTGGCTTCCTTCTCCAGGGGAATTCTGCCATTTCCATTGGCCACAACCCTATAGATTAGGAAAAACCTCCAAACACCCCGAGGCCATCCCAATAGTGTTGGCTGCCCAGGAAAAACAGGGATGATCTTTCACAAGTTAGGAAACTACCTCCACTCAGACCCAGAGACAGATATCCCCATAGAATAAGATTGAACTGGACAGGCACTTAGGCCCTAATCAGATCCATTGCTTTTGTTTCCAGGCATCTCTCCTCAGAGGCCTGGTTACCAATACCAGCATATGGGGGATTACTGAGGCACTCATAGAAAAATCTCGTCTCCACATAGGAAATGTACTCTTTGGAGCTCTATAAAAAACCTCTGTTTAGGAGAATCTTTCAGGGCCCCGGATCAAGCGCCCCATTCCAAGGTCTCCATGGACTTAAACCCCCATTATGATCTATCCTCCGTAGAGTCCATGTCAACTCATCCCCCTTGGTTTCTCCCCCAGGGCCGGCAGATCAAACCTGCCTTGTTGCTAGGAGACAACTAGAATGGGAGGCGGGCTGCCCAGGCATCCATCCTTAGAACCCTACTCTGGAGTCGTTCCATATGGGACATCCTAGAGCCATCCAACAGGTCTCAAGTGTCCCACAGAAGGAATCTTTGCAGTCTGGTGCATCTCACAACTCCCATTGTGGGAAAATCTTCATGGCCTCTTGAGACGCTCCACTTTATAAAGGGGCCATCATGGACAGAAACTCCAACCTGAGCAAACGTCTGATATTCGCCCTGGCTTCAGGTGCATGAGATCTTGATTCAGCTCTGCAGAGTGTGCCTTCTGTGCCCACACCCCAAAAAACTAAGCCTAGCTTGTGTTCTCAGACTACCGTCCTGATACCCCTGGCCCAAAAGCCCTACAATTTGGCAATACTGGGGCCACAATGCAGCACGCTGCCTGCCCTCCAGAAGAAAAAAACGTTGCCTTATGGAGCTACCTAGAAACCCGAATGAGGATCAACTGAACGGCACTCGACTGCACCCCAAATATACAGTCTACCCCTGTCTAATGCCCTGTCTGACACAGCATGAGCCCACACCTCCAGACCTACGCTCAACAGCTAGCCACACACTGAGCTCATTGTACCCATCAGGTCCTTAGGTCTTCATCTCTTCCCAACCTCGGGTTTCGGGTTTCAGAACCTAGACCTAAACTCCCATCACTGTCCAGGGGTGAACGTGATGCAGAAATCACAACTCTTCCTTCGCCATGGCCGGAAAACTTGTGGTTGGCATATTCTCCAACGTTCAGTGTAGGAGAATCCAGCGTGGCCCATGAGGCCCTTCCCATGCTTGAGGGCCTTGTTGGGCACAAATAGGCACTGTGACCCTCAGCATGAGCCCTGTCCTCAAGGAAGACCTCTCAGTGTCTGAATCAAGAGCCCACACATTGGACTTGCCATGCCCCTAGGCCCCCAAACTTAAACAGAGGTGGGGTTATCCAGTTGTCCCTACCAAGGACTCTGCTCGGGAATCCCTCTTTTATGGGCACACATGAGGTACATAAAATAAAATAAAAAAACAGAAAGGACACCTCCCATCCCACAGAATGTACCCAAACTCTTGGGATTGGGTTAAGTCCTCAGAGAAGGAAAGCCGTCCACAACCCATGAGGCCATGCCAGCATTCGACCCACATTGTTGACACAAATCCAGAGACAAAACCTGAGCAAGCACCTCAAACTCACCCTTTTACATATCCCGAAGTGTTATCACGGTCTGTAGATTGGGCGTGCCATACCTATGTCCCCAATCCTAAGCGGAATTTGTGTTTTCAGACTTCTGTCCCCACAGGCCTGGCCCACACACCCTCAAGGCTGGACCCCTAGAGCCAAACTCAGAACTGTGCCTGCCCTCTCCAGGGGATTTCTGCCCATTCCATTGGCCACAACCCTATAGATTAGGAGAAACTCCAAAATCCGAGGCCATTTCCAATATTATAGGCTGCCCAGGACAAAAAGGGGCGATCTGACACAAGCCGAGCAACTACCTCCCCTCAGATCCATAGACACGTATCCCCAGGAAAGAGATTGAACCGGACAGGCACCTCGGCCCTAATCTATCCAATGCCTTTGTTTCCAGGCATATCTCCTCAGAGGCCTGGTTTCCAATACCAGCATATGGGAGATTCCTTAGGCACTCATCAAAACAATTCTCTTCTCTACATAGGAAACGTACTCTTTAGAGCTCCATCAAAACCTCCGGTTATGAGCATCCCTCAAGGCCCCGGATCAAGCACCCCATTCCAAGGTCTCCATGGACACAAATGCACATTATGACCCATCCTCAACTCACCCATTTCAACACACCCGCCTCGGTTACTCCCCTAGATCCAGCAGATCGAACTTGCCTTGGCGCTATGAGACACCTGGAATGGGAGGCAGGCTGCCCAGGCATCCATCCTTAGAACCCTGCTCTGGATAACTTCCTTATGGGATGTCCTGGAGCCATCCAGCAGGTCTCGACTGTCCCACGGAAGGAATCATTGCGGTTTGGAGCATCTCACAATTCCCATCGTGGGAAAACCTCCATGGCCTCGCGACACCCTCCCCTTCATGAAGGGGCCGTCATGGACAGAAACTCCAACCTGAGCCAACGTCTGATCCTAGCTCTGTCTTCAGGTACACGGGATCTCGAATCATCTCTGCAGAGGGTTCCTGCCGTCCCCTCACCCCGAAATCTAAGTCTGGCTTGTGTTCTCAGAATTTTTTCCTCACACTCCTGGCCCACAAGCCTTCCAGTTTGGGAATTCTGGAGCCACTATGTGGCACTGTGTCTTCCTTCCAGAAGAAAAAAAAAACGTTGCCCTCTGGGGCTACCCAGTAATCACAAATGAGTACCAACCTGCACGAAACTCAACTGCACCCCAATGATACAGTCTAGCCTGGGCACTAATTCCCTGTCTGCCGCAGCCTGAGCCTGCACCTGCCAACCCACACTCACCAGCTGGCCGAACACTGAGCACATCAGTCACACCATGGCCTTAGGTCTTCATCTCTTCCAAACCTCAGTTTTTCAGGCTTCAGAACCTAGACCTTAAATCCAATCAGAGTCCAGGAGTGAAAGTGTTGCAGAAATTAGAACTCCTTCTCCCCATGGCCAGAAACCTTGTGGTTGCCATATTGTGCAACGTTCAGTGTAGGAGAACCAGCATGGTACATTAGGCCACGCCCTGACTTGACGGGCTCCTTGGGCACAAAAACACATTGTGAAACTCAATGTGAGCCCTATGCTCAAGGAAGGCCTCTCAGTGTCTGGACCAAGAGCCCACATATGGGGCTTGCCATGTTCTTAGGTCCCAATGTTAACCAGAGTTCTGGTTGTCCAGTCGCCTATGCTGTGGATTCCCTCTTTTGGTGGTCCACCTGAGGTAAAAAAAAAAAAAAAAAAAAACAGAAAGGCCTCCTCCCTTCCCACAGAATGACCCCAAACTCTTGGGATTGGGTCAAATCCCCAGAAAGGGAGCCTCATCGATGACCCATGAGGACACCCGGACATTCCATGGCAATCGGTGACACATATCCAGAAAAAAATAAGCAAGAGCAAGCACCTCACTTTCGCCCTTTGTTCCTATCCCGAAGAGTTCTCCTCACGGTCTATATATCGGGCCGGCCATACCTACAGACCCAAACCTAAGTGGAATTTGTGTTTTCAGACTTTTGTCCAAATAACCCTGGACCACACACGCTCCACACTTGGGTCCCTGGAGCCACACCTCAGGACTGTGCTTCCCTTTCAAGAGAATTCTTCCCATTCCATTGGCCACAACCTTGCAAATTAGGAAAAACCTCCAAAGTTACCGAGGCCATCCCAATAGTGTAGGCCGCCCAGGACAAACAGGTGTGATCTCAAACCAGCTGAGCAACTAACTCCACTCAGACAAAAGATGTCCCCAGAGAAGAATATTGAACCGGACAGGCCCCTAGGCCCTAATCAGATCCATTGCTTTGGTTTCCAGGCATCTCTCCTCAGAGGCCTCATTTCCAATACCAGCAAATGATGGTTTCCTGAGGCACCAATAAGAACAAATCTCGTCTCCCCATGGAAAACTTGCTCATTGGAGCTTTGTTATCACCTCTGGTTAGGAGAATCCTTCAGGGCCCTGGTGCCACTGCCCCATACCAAGGTCTCAATGGACTCAAACCAACATTAAGACCATCCTCAGGAAAGTCCATTTCAACTCATTTAAGACCATCCTCAGGAAAGTCCATTCCCACTCAGCCCCCTCTGATGCTACCCCAAGCCAGCAGATCAAACGTTTCTTGTTGCTAGGAGACATTTGGAATTGAGGCTGTCTGTCCAGGCATCCATACTTAGAACCCTGTTCTGGAAAAATACCTTAGGAGACGTCCTGGAGCCATCCAACAAATCTTAATTGTCCCACAGAAGGAATCCTTGCGGTTTGGAGCATCTCACAACTCTAATAGTGGGAAAACCCCCATGGCCTCATAATGCCCCCCCCCTTCATGAAGGGGCCAACATGGACAGAAACTCCAACCTTAGCCAAAGTCTGATCCTCGACCTGACTTCAGACTCATGAGATCTCAATTCAGCTCTGCAGAGTGTGCCTGCCATGTCCATTCCCCGAAACCTAAGCCTAGCTTGTCTTCTCAGACTTCCGTCCTCACTCTCCTGGCCCACAAGCCCAACAGTTTGGGAATTCCGAAGCCACAATGCAGCACTCTGCCTGCCCTCCAGAAGAAAAACTTTGCCCTATGCTGCTAATAAGAAACCCCAAATGATTATCTAATGCATGCCACTCGACTGTAAAGCAATATACAGCCTACCCTGAATACGAATGCCCTGTCTGGCACAGCCTGAGACAAGACATCCCAAACGACACCTAGACAGCTGGCTCCAACCTGGACACAAGGGACCCACTATGGCTGTAGTTCGTCATCTCTTCCCAACCTCGGTTTTCAGGCTTCAGAACCTAAACCTTATCTCCAATCACTGCCCAGGGGTGAACGTGATGCAGAAATTAGAATTCCTCCTTCCCCATGGCCAGAAACCTTGTGGTTGGCATGTTGTCCAACGTTCAATGTGGGAAAACCTGCATTGTCGGAATGGCCCTGCCAGTGCTTGAGGGCCGCCTAGGGCACAGACATGCATTGTTACCTGTAGCGTGAGTCCCGTATTAAAGTAACGCCTCTCAGTGGCTGGACCAAGATCCTGCATATGTGGCTTGTCATATCCATAGCCCCCCAGGCTTAACCAGAGAGCGAGTATTCCAGTTGTCAGTACCCACTGCTATGCTCCAGAATCCCTCTACTGGGGGGACACATGAAGCAGAAAACAGGACTCTTCCCTTCCCACAGAATGACCCCAAACTCTTGGGGGCTGGACAAACTACCAGAGAGGGAGACTTCTACGACCCATGAGGCAACTCCTACATTAAACGGCCATTGTGGACAAAATATCCAGAGACAAAAGACTGAGCGACTGCCTCCCTCTCACCCTTCTTTCATATCCAGAGGAGCTCCCCTCACGGACTGTAGATCAGGCCTGCCATAACCTCGGCCCCAAACCTGAGCTGAGTTTGGGTTTTTGGATGTCTGTCTGCACAGCCGTGGCCCACACACCGCCTCAGGCTGGGGTCTCTGGAGCCACACCACAGAACTGTGCCTGCTCTCTCCTAAGAAAACTGCCCATTCCATTGGCCACAACTCTACAAAATAGTAGAAACCTCAAGGTCCCCAAGGACATCCCACTACCGCAAGCCGCACTGGACAAACAGGGGCATTATGACACCAGCTGAGCAACTACTACCTCCATGCAGACACACAGACTGATATCCGCAGAGACAGAAGATTGAACCAGACAGGCCCCTAGGCCCTATTATGAACTCTTGCTTTGGTGTCCAGGTATCACTCCTCAGAGGCCTGGGTTCGAAGACCAGCATATGGGGCAATCCGGAGGCACCAGACAGAACACCTCTCTCATCTCCGCATGGAAAGCTTCCTTGTTGGAGTTGTGTCAAACCCTTCGGGTTGGAGAATCCTGCAGTGTCACTTAGCTACTGACACATTCCAAGGTCTCCATGGCCACCAACCCACATTATGACTCATCCTCAGGAAAGTCCATTTAAACTCAGCCTTCTGGGTAGCTCACCCAAGAGCCCGCAGTTTGAGCGTGCCTTGTCTCGACCAGGCAATGGGAAGGTGAGTTGGCGTTTCTCGGCATCCATGCTTAGGCCCCTGCTCCCGAGTCTTTCTGTATGGGGCATCCTGGAACCATCCAATAGTACTCGACTGTCCTGAAGAAGGAAACTTTGAAGTTTGGAGCAGCTCACAGCTCCCAGCGTAGGGAAACCTCCCTGGCCTCATGACGCCCCCACCCCCTTCAGGAAGGGGCCGTCATTGACACAAACTCCAGCTTGAGGCAACATCTGATACTCGCCCTGACCTCAGATGGAGGAGAGCTCGATTCAGCCTCTGCACAGTGGGCCCAAACCTCGTGCTACCTTGTGTTTTCAGACTTCCTTCCTCACACTCCTGGCAAACATGTCCTCAAGACTTGGAATTCTGGAACCAAAATGCAGCCCTATGCTGGCCCTCCAGAAGAAAAACGTTGCTCTATGGGGATCTCCATAAACCCCAAATGAGGATCAACCTGCTCGGTTCTCGACCTCACCCCAATTGGATTGTTCGGGTTGTCCATTCATCCCTCCCCAGAGCTCTGCTTTGGAATCCCTCTTTTGGTGGGACACCTGAGGTAACAAAACTAAAAGGACTCCTCCCATCCTTCAGATTGACCCAAAACAATTGGGATTCAACCAAATTCACAGAGAGGAAGTCTCGTCCATGGCCCATGAGGCCTCCCTGAGATTCCACAGCCATCGTTGACAACAAATCCAGAGACAAAAGTCTGAGCAAGCGCCTCACACTCGCTCTTTTGTCGTATCCCGAAGAGTTCCCCTCAGGGTCTGTAAATCGGGCGTGCCATACCTACTTCCCAAACCTAAGCCGAGTTTGTGTTTTCAGACTTCTGTCCCCACATTCCTGGCCCATAGACCCTTCAGGCTGGGGCGCCTGGAGCCACACATCAAGACTGTGCCTGTCCATACCACGGGAATTCTGCCCATTCCATTGTCCACAATCGTACAAATTAGGAAAAACCTCCAGAGTCCCCAAGGACATCCCAATAATGTAGGCTGCCCAGGACAAACAAGGGTCATCTGAAACCAGCTGAACATCTACCTCTACTCAACATAGATGGATGTCCCCAGAGAAGAAGAATGAATCAGACAGGCCCGTAGGCCTGAATCAGATTCATTGCTTTCGGTTACAGGTATCTCTCTTCAGAGGCCTGGTTTCCAGTATTAGCATATGGGGATTTCATGAGGCAGCAATCAGAACAAATCTCTTCGCCACATGGGAAAATTGTCCTTTGAAGATGTCTCAAAACCTCCAGTTAGGAGAATCCTTCAGGGCCTGTGTGCCACTGCCCCATTACAAGGTCTCCATAGACACAAAAACACATTAGGACCCATCCACAGGAGAGTCCATTTCAACTGAGCGTATTCGGTTGCTCCGCGAGATCCAGCAGATCTAACTTGTTTTGTTGCTAGGAGACAATTGGAATGTGATGTGGCCTACCCCGCCATCCATCCTTAAAACCCTGCTCGGAATCGTGGGCCTGGAGCCAACCAACAGGTCTCAATTGTCCTGCAGAAGAATCTTTGCAGTTGGGAGCTTCTCAGAACTCCAATCGTGAGAGAACCCCCATGGCCACATGGCCACATGATCCCCCCCCCTTCATAAAGGGGCCATCAGTGACATAAGGTCCAACCTGAGCGATCGTCTGATCCTCACCCTGACTTCAGATGCACGAGATATCGGTTCAGGTCTGTAGATTGTGCCTGCCATGTCCTCACCTAGAAACCTAAGCCTTGCTTGTGTCCTCAGACTTCTGTCCACAGACTACTGGCTCACAAGCCCTCCAGTTTGGCAATCCAGAACTACAATGCAGCACTCTACCTGCCCTGCAGAAGAAATACATTGCATTCTGGGGCTACCTAGAAACCCCAAATGAAGATCAACCTGCGCGACACTTGGCTATACCCAAAATATATAGGATGACCTGGGCAATAATGCCCTTTCTGACACAGCCTGAGCCTGGACCTCCTTGGCCCACCCAGACAGCTGGCTACAAACTGAGAACTTCAGACCCCCCATGGCCTTAGGTCATTATCCCTTCCCAACCTCAGTTTTCAGGCTTCAGAACCTAGACCTTATCTCGAATCACTGTCCAGGTTTGAAAATGATGCAGAAATTAGTACTCCTTCCCAATGGCAGGAAAACTTGTGGTTGGCTTGTTGTCCAACGTTCAGTGTAGTGGAAACCAGTGTGTCCCTTGAGGCCCCGCCATTGCTCGCGGTCCAGATAGGTAGCAAACACACATTGTTACCCTCAGCCTTACCCCAGTCCACAGGTAAGGCCTCTCAGTGGCTGGATGAAAGACAGCATATTGGGCTTGCCATGCCCCTAGGCCCCAATTTTAAACCATAGTTCGTGTTGTCCCTTCACTCTTCCCCAGGGCTCTGCTTTGGAATTCCTCTATTGGAGGGACACGTGATGTAACAACCCTGAAAGGAGTCCTCCATCCAACAGATTGACCAAAAACAATTGGGATCGGGCCAAATCCACAGAGAGCAAAATTCGTCCATGGCCCATGAGGCCTCCCCAACATTCCATGGCCATCGCTGATACAAAATCCAGAGACAAAAGCCTAAGCAAGCGCCTCAGACTCACACACTATCTTCACATCCTGAAGTTGCCTTCGCATGGTTTGTAGATCGGGCCTGCCATACCTACGTCCCCAAACATAAGCTGAGTTTGTGTTTTCAGACTTCTGTCCTCAAAGTTCCAAAATCGTACAAATTAGGAGAACCCTCCAAAGACCCTGAGGCCATCCTACTAGTATAGGCCGCCCGGGACAAAAAAGGGCAGTCTGACACAAGTTGAGCATCTAACTCCACTCATACCCTAGAAGGATGTCCCCAGAGAAGAAGATTGAACCAGACAGGACCCTCGGCCAAAATCAGATCCATTGCTTTGGTTTACAGGCATGTCTCCTCAAAACCCTGGGTTCCAATACCAGCATTGGGGTTTTCCTGAGGCACCCATCAGAACAAACCTCGTCTCCACAAGGAAACTTGTGCATGGGAGCTATGTCAAAAGCTTAGGGGAATACTTCAGGGTCCCGGTGCCACCGCCCCATTCCAAGGCCCTCATGGACACAAACACTCATTATTAGACCCATCCTCAGGAAAGTCCATTTCAACTCAGCCACCCCGGTTGATCCGGCAGAGCCATCAGATCTAAACTGTCTTGTCGCTAGGAGACAATTGGAATGCGAGGCGGGCTTCCCAGGCATCCATCCTCGAACGTTGGTCTGGACTCATCCATATGGGATGTCCTGGAGCTGTCCAACAGGTCTCAATTGTCCCGTAGAAGGAATCCTTGAAGGGGGCATCCCACCACTCCCAACGTGGGAAAACCTCCACGGCCTCGAGATTCAGCTCCCTTTATGAAGGGGCCGTCATGAACAGAAAATCCAAGCTGAGCCAACGTCTGATCCTCGCTCTGACTTCAGATGCATGAGATATTGCTTCAGATCTTCAAGGGGTACATGCCGTGCCCTAGCCCTGAAACCCAAGTCTAGCTGTCCCTAGGACCCTCAGCGTGAGTCCTGTCCTCTTGTACGTCCTCTCAGTGGCTGGACCATTAGATGTCGTAATGGGCTTGACATGTCCCTAGGACCCAATATTTAACCAGATTTCTGGTTGTCCAGTCGCCCCACCCCAGGGGGCTCGACTCTGGAATCCCTCATTTGTTGGGACACCTGAGGTTGAAAAACAAAACAAAACAAATCAACAACAAGAGAACCACGGACTTCTTCCATCCCACAAAATGAACCCAAACTCTTTGGACAGGGCCAAACCCCAGAGAGTAAGACTCCTCCATTTCCCATGAAGTCTCCCGGAAATTTTCACGACGATGAGTGACACGATATACAGAGACAAAAACTTGAGCAAGAGCCTCACACTCGCCCTTTTTTCATATCCCGAAGAGTTCTCCTCATGGTCTGTAGATCAGTCCTGCCATACCTCTGACCCGAAACATAAGCCGAGTTTGTGTTTTCAGACAACTGTCCAAACAGCCCTGACATAACACCCTACAGGCTCAGGCCCCTGGAGCCAAACCTGACGACTGTGCTTGCCCTCTCCAAGGGAATTGTGTGTGCCCATTCCAATGGGCCACAACCCTACTAATAGAATAAACGTCCAAAGTCCCTGAGGCCATCCCAATACTTGTGGCTTCCCAGGACAAACAGGGGCAATCTGGGACGATCTGAGCACCTACCTGCACTCAGACCGTAGACTGATGTACCCAGAAGTAAAAAGGAACGAACAGGCCCCTAGGCACCTATCGGATCCATAGCTTTGGTTTCCAGGCATCTCTCCTCAGAGGCCTGGGTTTCAATAACAGCACATGGCTGTTTCTTGACTCACCCATCAGAACAAAGCTCATCTACACATGGGAAACTTGCATGATGGAGCTGTGTGAAAGCCTCTCTTTAGGAGAACTCTTCAGTGCCCCAGTGCCACCTCTTCATTCCAAGATCTCCATAGAGTCAAAATCATATTAGGACACATTCACGGGAGAGTCCATTTCAACTCAGCCTCCTCGGTTGCTCCCCCAGATTCAGCAGATCTAACCTGTCTTGTTGCTTGGAGACAATTGGAATGCGAGGTGGGCTACCCAGCCATCCATCCTTAGAACCCTGCTCGGAATCGTTGTCCTGGAGCCAACCAACAAGTCTCAATTGTCCTGCAGAAGAACCTTTGCAGTTGGGAGCTTCTCAGAACTCCGATCGTGGGAAAACCCCCGTGGCCTCGTGATCGACCCCCCCCCCCCTTCAAGAAGGGGCCATCAGGGACAGAATGTCCAACCTGAGCGATCGTCTGATCCTCGCCCTGACTTCAGATGCACGAGATCTCGATACAGGTCTCACCCAGAAACGTAGGCCTAGCTTGGGTTCTCAGATTTCAGTGCTCAGACTACTGGCCCACAAGCCCTACAGTTTGGCAATCCAGAACTTCAATGCAGCACTCTGCCTGTTCTCCATAATAAAAACATTGCCCTCTGGGGCTACCCAGAAACCCCAAATGAGGATCAACCTGCACGCCATTCGGCTGTACCCCAAATATATAGGCTGACTTGGGCACTAATTCCCTTTCTGAGACAGCCTGAGTGTGGACCTCCTGGCCCCACCCAGACAGCTGGCCGCACACTGAGCACATCGGATCCGCCATGGCCTTAGGTCGTCATCTCTTCTCAATCTCGGTTTTCAGGCTTCAGAACCTAGACCATATCTCCAAGCATGGCCCGGGTTTGAAAATGATGCAGAAATCAGAAGTCTTTCCCAGAAGGCTTTCCCCATGGCAAGAGACCTTATGGTTGGCATGTTGTCCAAGGTTCAGTGTAGTTGAAACCAGTGTGGCCCATGAGTCCCCGCCCATGCTTGCGGGCCACATTGGTCACGAACAAACATTGTGACCATCAGCCTGAGCCCAGTCCACAGGTAAGGCCTCTCAGTGGCTGGATGGAGAGACAGCATATTGGGCTTGCCATGCCCCTAGGCCCCATTTTTTAATCATAGTTCGGGTTGTCCCTTCACTCTTCCCCAGGGCTCTGCTTTGGAATTCCTCTTTTGGTGGGACACCTGAGGTAACAAACCTGAAAGGAGTCCTCCCATCCCACAGATTGACGAAAAAAAAACAATTGGCATCGTGCCAAGTCCACAGAGAGCAAGATTCGTCCATGGCCCCTGAGGCCCCCCAACATTCCACGGCCATTTCTGATGCAAAATCCAGAGACAAAAGCCTGAGCATGCGCCTCAGACTCGCTCATTCTTCATATCCTGAAGAGTTCTTCAGATAAGAACCTACACGACACTCGAATGCACCCAAAATATATAGTCTAACCTGGGCACTAATGCACTGTCTGACAACCTGAGCCCGGACCTCGTGACCAACACCCAGACAGCTGACCGCACACTGAGCGCATCAGACCCGCCATGGCCTTAGGTCATCATCTCTTCCCTACCTCAGTTTTCAGGCTTCAGAACCTAGACCTTATCTCCAATCACTGCCCAGGGGTGACTGTGATGCAGAAATCAGAACTCTTCCTTACCCATGGCAAGAAACCTTGTGGTTGGCATGTTGTCCAACGTTCAGTGTAGGAGAAACCAGCATTCACCCTAAGGCCCCGCCCATTCTTGAGTGCGACGAGGGCATAAACACGCATTGTGACCCTCAGCGTGAGTCCTGTCCTCTAGTACGTCCTCTTAGTGGCTGGACCATTAGATGTCATAATGGGCTTGACATGTCCCTAGGCCCCAATATTTAACCAGATTTCTCGTTGTCCAATCGCCCCTCCCCAGGGCTCTACTCTGGAATCCCTCATTTGGTGGGGTTTGAAAAACAAAACAAAACAACAACAACAACAACACACACACACACAAAAAAAAAACGGACTTCTTCGATCCCACAGAATGACCCCAAACTCTTTGGACGGGGCCAAACCCCCAGAGAGTAAGACTTGTCCATTTCCCATGAAGTCTCCCGGATATTTCATGACCATGAATGGCACGATATGCAGAGATAAAAACTTGAGCAAGAGCCTCACACTCGCCCTTTTTTCATATCCTGAAGAGTTCTCCTCATGGTCTGTAGATCAGTCCTGCAATACCTATGACCCGAAACATAATCCGAGTTTGTGTTTTCAGACAACTGTCCAAATAGCCCAGGCCTACACACCCTAAGGCTCAGGCCCCTGGAGCAATCCTGAGGACTGTACTTGCCCTCTCCAAGGGAATTCTGTGTGCCCATTCCAATGGCCACAACCCTACTAATAGAATAAACCTCCAAAGTCCCTGAGGCCATCCCAATAGTGGTGGCTTCCCAGGACAAACAGGAGCAATCTGAGCCCATCTGAGAACCTACCTGCACTCACACTCGTAGACTGATATCCCAGAGTTAAAAAGGAATGAACAGGCCCCCCTAGGCCCTAATCGGATCCATTGCTTTGGTTTCCAGGCATCTTCCTCAGAGGCCTGGATTTCAGTACCAGCATATGGCTGTTTCTTAACTCACCCATCAGAACAAAACTCATCTAAACATGGGAAACTTGCACGTGGGAGGTGTGTCAAAGCCTCTTTTTAGGAGATCCCTTCAGGGGCCCCAGTGCCACCGCTTCATTCCAGGTCTCCTTAGACACAAAATCATATTAGGACACATGCACGGGAGAGTCCAATTCAATTCAGCATATTCGGTTGCTCCGCGAGATCCAGCAGATCTAACTTGTCTTGTTGCTAGGAGACAATTGGAATGTGAGGTGGCCTACCCCGCCATCCATCCTTAAAACGCTGCTCGAAATCGTTGGCCTGGAGCCAACCAACAGGTCTCAATTGTCCTGCAGAAGAATCTTTGCAGTTGGGAGCTTCTCAGAACTCCCATCTTGAGAGAACCCTATGGTCACATGATCCCCCCCCCCCACTTCATAAAGGGGCCATCAGTGACATAAGGTCCAAACTGAGCGATCGTCTGATCCTCACCCTGACTTCACATGCACGAGATCTCGGTTCAGGTCTGTAGATTGTGCCTGCCATGTCCTCACCCAGAAACCTAAGCCTTGCTTGTGTCTCAGACTTCTGTCCACAGACTACTGGCTCACAAGCCCTCCAGTTTGGCAATCCAGAACTACAATGCAGCACTCTACCTGCCCTGCAGAAGAAATACATTGCCCTCTGGGGCTCGCTAGAAACCCCAAATGAAGATCAACCTGCACGACACTTGGCTATACCCAAAATATATAGGATGACCTGGGCAATAATGCCCTTTCTGACACAGCCTGAGCCTGGACCTCCTAGGCCCACCCAGACAGCTAGCTACAAACTGAGAACTTCACACCCCCCATGGCCTTAGGTCATTATCCCTTCCCAACCTCAGTTTTCAGGCTTCAAAACCTAGACCTTATCTCCAATCACTGCCCAGGTTTGAAAATGTTGCAGATTAGAACTCCTTCCCGATGGCAAGGAAACTTGTGGTTGGCTTGTTGTCCAACGTTCAGTGTAGTGGAAACCAGTGTGTCCCTTGAGGCCCCGCCAATGATCGCAGTCCAGATAGGTAGCAAACACACATTGTGACCCTCAGCCTGAGCCCAGTCCTCAGGTAAGGCCTCTCAGTGGCTGGATGAAGAGACAGCATATTGGGCCTGCCATGCCACTAGGCCCCAATTTTTAACCATAGTTCGTGTTGTCCCTTCACTCTTCCCCAGGACTCTGCTTTGGAATTCCTCTTTTGGTGGGACACCTGATGTAACAACACTGAAAGGAGTCCTCCATCCAACAGATTGACGAAAAACAATTGGGATCGGGCCAAATCCACAGAGAGCAAGATTCCTCCATGGCCCATGAGGCCTCCTCGACATTCCACGGCCATCGCTGATACAAAATCGAGAGACAAAAGCCTAAGCAAGCGCCTCAGACTCGCACTATCTTCATATCCTTAAGATGCCTTGTCACGGTTTGTAGATCGGGCCTGCCATACCTCGTCCCCAAACATAAGCTGAGTTTGTGTTTTCAGACTTCTGTCCTCAAAGTTCTGGGCCACATACCCTCCAGGCTGGGGACCCTGGAGCCACACATTAGGGCCCCAGTGCCAACGCTTCATTCCAAGGTCTCCATAGACCCAAAATCATATTAGGACACATCCACGGGAGAGTCCATTTCAACTCAGCCTCCTCGGTTGCTCCCCCAGATCCAGCAGATCTATCTTGTCCTGTTGCTTGGAGACTATTGGAATGCGAGGTGGGCTACCCAGTCATCCATCCTTAGAACCCTGCTCGGAATCATTGTCGTGGAGCCAACCAACAGGTCACAATGGTCCTGCAGAAGAATCTTTGCAGTTGGGAGCTTCTCACAACTCCCATCGTGGGAAAACACCCATGGCATCGTGATCCACCCCCCTTTCAACAAGGGGCCATCAGGGACAGAATGTCCAACCTGAGCGATCGTCTGATCTTCACCCTGACTTCATATGCACGAGATCTCGATTCAGGTCTGTAGATTGTGCCTGCCATATCCTCACCCAGAAACCGAGGCCTGCTTGGGTTCTCAGTTCTCCGTCCTCAGACTACTGGCCCACAAGCCCTCCAGTTTGGCAATCCAGAACTACAATGCAGCACTCTGCCTGCCCTCCAGAAGAAAAACATTGCTCTCTAGGGCTACCCAGAAACCCCAAATGAGGATCATCCTGCACGCCAATCGGCTGTACCACAAATACATGGGCTGACCTGGGCACTAATGCCCTTTCTGACATAGCCTGAGCCTAGCCCTCCTGGCCCCACCCAGACATCTGGTCGCACCCTGAGCTCCTCGTACCCGCCATGGCCTTAGGTCGTTATCTCCCCTCAATCTCGGTTTTCAGGATTCAGAACCTAGACCTTATCTCCAATCACGGCCCGGGTTAGAAAATGATGCAGAAATCAGAACTCTTTCCCCATGGCAAGAAACCTTGTGGTTGGCATGTTGTCCAAGGTTCAGTGTACTTGAAACCAGTGTGGCCCATGAGGCCCCGCCCATGCTTGTGGGCCACATTGGTCACAAACACACATTGTGACCTTCAGCCTGAGCCCAGTCCTCCGGTAAGGCCTCTCAGTGGCTGGATGGATGGAGTGACAGCATATTGGGCTTGCCATGCCCGTAGGCCCCAATTTTTAACGATAGTTCGAGTTGTCCCTTCACTCTTCCCCAGGGCTCTGCTTTGGAATTCCTCTTTTGGTGGGACCCCTGAGGTAACAAACCTGAAAGGAGTCCTCCCATCACACAGATTGACGAAAAACAATTGGGATCGGGTCAAATCCACAGAGAGCAAGATTCGCCCATAGCCCATGAGGCCTCCCAAAACATTCCACGGCCATCGTTGATACAATATCCAGAGACAAAAGCCTGAGCATGCGCCTCAGACTCGCTCAATCTTCATATCCTGAAGAGTTCTTCAGATAAGAACCTACAGGGCAGTCAAATGCACCCAAAATATATAGTCTAACCTGAGCACTAAAGCACTGTCTGACAACCTGAGCCCGGACCTTGTGACCAACACCCAGACAGCTGACCGCACACTGAGCACATCAGACCCGCCATGGCCTTAGGTCATCATCTCTTCCCTATCTCAGTTTTCAGAATTCTGAACCTAGACCGTATCTCCAATCACTGCGCAGGGGTGACTTTGATGCAGAAATCAGATCTCATCCTTACCCATGGCAAGAAACCTTGCGGTTGGCATATTGTCCAACGTTCAGTGTAGGAGAAACCAGCATTCACCCTGAGGCCCCGCCCATTCTTGAGTGCGACGAGGGCATAAACACGCATTGTGACCCTCAGCGTGAGTCCTGTCCTCTAGTTCGTCCTCTCAGTGGCTGGACCATTAGATGTCATAATGGGTTTGACATGTCCCAAGGACCCAATTTTTAAACCAGATTTCTGGTTGTCCAGTCGCGCCTCTCCCCAGGGCTCTACTCTGGAATCCCTCATTTGCTGGGACACCTGAGGTTGAAAAAAAAAAACAAAACAAATCAACAACAACAGAGCAACGGCCTTCTTCCATCCCACAGAATGACCCCAAACTCTTTGGACGGGGACAAACCTCCAGATAGTAAGACCCATCCATTTCCCATGAAGTCACCCGGAGATTTCACAACCATGAGTGACACGATATCCAGAGACAAAAACTTAAGCAGAGCCTCACACTCGGTCATTTTTCATATCCTGAAGAGTTCTCCTCATGGTCTGTAGATCAGTCCTGCCATACCTATGACCCGAAACATAAACCGAGTTTGTGTTTTCAGACAACTGTCCAAACAGCCCTAGACTACACACCCTACAGGCTCATGCCCCTGAAGCCAATCCTGACGACTGTGATTGCCCTCTCCAAGGGTATTGTATCTGCCCATTCCAATGGCCACAACTCTACTAAGAGTATAAACCTCCAAAGTCCCTGAGGCCATCCCAATATTTGTGGCTTCCCAGGACAAATGGGGCAATCTGGCCCCATCTGAGCACCTACCGGCACTCAGACCCATAGACTGATGTGCCCAGAGGTAAAAAGGAACGAACAGGCCCCTAGTCACCTATCGGATCCATTGCTTTGGTTTCCAGGCATCTCTCCTCAGAGGCCTGGATTTTAATAACAGCATATGGCTGTTTCTTGACTCACCCATCAGAACAAATCTCATCTACACTTGGGAAACTTGGACAATGGAGCTATGTGAAAGCCTCTCTTTAGGAGAACCCTTCAGGGCCCCAGGGCCACTGCTTCATTCCAAGGTCTCTATAGACACAAAATCATATTATGACACATCAACAGGAGAGTCCATTTCTTCTCAGTCTCCTCGGTTGCTCCCTCAGATCCAGCAGTTCTAACCTGTCTTGTTGCTTGGAGACAATTGGAATACGAGGTGGGCTACCCAGCCATCCATCCTTAGAACCGTGCTCCGAATCGTTGTCCTGGAGCCAACCAACAGGTCTCAATTGTCCTGCAGAAGAATCGTTGCAGTTGGGAGCTTCTAACAACTCCCATCATGGGAAAACCCCCATGCCCTCGTGATCCACCCCCACTTCAAGAAGGTCCATCAGGGACAGAATGTCCAACCTGAGCGATCGTCTGATCCTCGCCCTGAAATCAGATGCACGAGATCTCGATTCAGGTCACCCAGAAACCTAGGCCTAGCTTGGGTGCTCAGACTTCCGTCCTCAGACTACTGGCCCACAAGCCCTCCAGTGTGGCAATCCAGAACTACAATGCAGCACTCTGCCTGCCCTCCAGAAGAAAAACATTGCCCTCTCGGGCTACCCGGAAACCGCAAAAGAGGATCAACCTGCACGCCATTCGGCTCTACCCCAAATATATAGTCTGACCTGGGCACTAATGACCTTTCTGACACAGCCTGAGCCTGGACCTCCTGGCCCCACCCAGACACCTGGCCGCACACTGAGCACATCGGACCCGCCATGGCCTTAGGTCGTCATCTCTTCTCAACCTCGGTTTTCAGGCTTCAAAACCTAGACCTTATCCCCCATCATGGCCCGGGTTTCAAATGATGCAGAAATCAGAACTCTTTCCACATGGCAAGAAACCTTCTGGTTGGCATGTTGTCCAAGGTTCAGTGTAGTGGAAACCAGTGTGGCCCATGAGGCCCTGACCATGCTTGCGGGCCACAATGGTCACAAATACGCATTGTGAGCCCTCAGCCTGAGCCCAGTCCTCAGGCAAGGCCTCTCAGTGGCTGGATGGAGAGACAGCATTTTGGGCTTGCCATGCCCCTAGGCCCCAATTTTTAATCGTAGTTCGGGTTGTCCCTTCACTCTTCCCCAGGGCTCTGCTTTGGAATTCCTCTTTTGGTGGGACACCTGAGGTAACAAACCTGAACGGAGTCCTCCAATCCCACAGATTGACGAAAAACAATTGGGATTGGGCCAAATCCACAGAGAGCAAGATTCGTCCATGGCCCATGAGGCCTCCCCAACATTCCACGGCCATCGCTGATACAAACTCCAGAGACAAAAGCCTGAGCACGCGCCTCAGACTCGCTCATTCTTCATATCCTGAAGAGTTCTTCAGATCAGAACCTAAACGGCACGCGAATGCACTCAAAAATATAGTCTAACCTGGGCACTAATGCACTGTCTGACAACCTGAGCCCGGACCTCATGCCGAAAACCCAGATAGCTGACCGCACACTGAGAACATCAGACCCGCCATGGCCTTAGGTCATCATCTCTTCCCTACCTCAGTTTTCAGGCTTCAGAACCTAGACCTTATCTCCAATCACTGCCCAGGGGTGACTATGATGCAGAATCAGAACTCTTCCTTACCCATGGCAAGAAACCTTGTGGTTGGTATGTTGTCCAACGTTCAGTGTAGGAGAAACCAGCATTCACCCTGAGGCCCCGCCCATTCTTGATGCGACGAGGACATAAACACGCTCTGTGACCCTCAGCGTGAGTCCTGTCCTCTAGAACGTCCTCTCAGTGGCTGGGCCATTAGATGTCATAATGGGCTTGACATGTCCCTAGGCCCCAATTTTTAACCAGATTTCTGGTTGTCCAGTCGCCCCTCCCCAGGGCTCTACTCTGGAATCCCTCATTTGGTGGGACACCTGAGGTTGAAAAACAAAACAAAAAACAAATCAACAACAACAGAAACAACGGACTTCTTCCATCCCACAGAATGACGCCAAACATTTTGGACGGGGCCAAAGCCCTAGAGTAATACTCGTCCATTTCCCATGAAGTCACCCGGAAATTTCACAACCATGAGTGACACGATATCCAGAGACAAAAACTTGAGCAAGAGCCTCACACTCGCCCTTTTTTCATATCCCGAGGAGTTCTCCTCATGGTCTAGAGGTCAGTCCTGCCATACGTATGACCCGAAATATAAGCTGAGTTTGTGTCTTCAGACAACTGTCCAAAGAGCCCTGACCTACACACCCTACAGGCTCAGGCCCCTGGAGCCACACCTGACGACTGTGCTTGCCCTCTCCAAGGTAATTGTATGTGCCCATTCCAATGGCCACAACCCTACTAAGAAAATAAATCTCCAAAGTCCCTGAGGCCATCCCAATATTAGTGGCTTCCCAGGACAAACAGGGGCAATCTGGGCCCATCTGAGCACCTACCGGAACTCAGACCCGTAGACTGATGTCCCCAGAGGTAAAAAGGAATGGACAGACCCCTAGGCACCAATCAGATCCATTGCTTTGGTTTCCAGGCATCTCTCCTCAGAGGCTTGGATTTCAATAACAGCATATGGCTGTTTCGTGACTCACCCATCAAAACAAATCTCATCTACACATGGGAAACTTGCAGGATGGAGCTGTGTGATAGCCTCTCTTTAGGAGAACCCTTCAGGGCCCCTGTGCCACCGCTTCATTCCAAGGTCTCCATAGACACAAAATCATATTAGGACACATCCACGGGAGAGTCCATTTCAACTCAGCCTCCTCGGTTGCTCCCCCAGATCCAGCAGATCTAACCTGTCTTGTTGCTTGGAGACAAATGGAATGCGAGATGGGCTACCCAGGCATCCATCCTTAGAACCCTGCTCGGAATTGTTGTCCTGGAGCCAACCAACAGGTCTCAATTGCCCTGCAGAAGAATCTTTGCGGTTGGGAGCTTCACACATCTCCCATCTTGGGAAAACCCCCATGGCCTCGTTATCAACCCCCCCCCCTCAAGAAGGGGCCATCAGGGACAGAATGTCCAACCCGAGCGATAATCTGATCCTCGCTCTGACTTCAGATAGACGAGATCTCGATTCAGGTCTGGAGATTGTGCCTGCCATATCCTCACCCAGAAACCGAGCCCTGCTAGGGTTCTCAGACTTCCGTCCTCAGACTACTGGCCCACAAGCCTTCCAGTTTGGTTGTCAGACAATGCATTAGTGCCCAGTTTAGACTATATATTTTGGGTGCCTTAGAGTGCCGTGTAGGTTCTTATCTGAAGAACTCTTCAGGATATGAAGAATGAGCGAGTCTGAGGCTCATTCTCAGGCTTTTGTCTCTGGATTCTGTAGCAGCAATGCCCGTGGAATGTTGGGAAGGCCTCATGGGCCATGGAGGAATCTTGCTCTCTGTGGATTTGGCCCGATCCCAATTGTTTTTCCTCAATCTGTGGTATGGGAGGACTCCTTTCAGGTTTGTTACATCAGGTGTCCCACTAAAAGAGGAATTCCAAAGCAGAGCCCTGGGGAAGAGTGAAGGGACAACCCGAACTATGGTTAAAAATTGGGGCCTAGGGGCATGGCAAGCCCCAATATGCTGTCTCTCCATCCAGCCACTGAGAGGCCGTACCTGAGGACTGGGCTCAGGCTGAAGGTCACAATGTGTGTTTGTGACCAATGTGGCCCGAAAGCATGGGCGGGTCCTCATGGGCCACACTGATTTCAACTACACTGAACCTTGGACAACATGCCAACCACAAGGTTTCTTGCCATGGGGAAAGAGTTCTGATTTCTGCATCCTTTTCAAACCCGGGCCATGATTGGAGATAAGGTCTAGGTTCTGAATCCTGAAAACTGAGGTTGAGAAGAGATAACAACCTAAGGACATGGCGGGTCTGATTTGTTTAGTGTGCGGCCAACTGTCTGTGTGGGGCCAGGAGGCCCAGGCTCAGGCTGGCTGTGTCAGAAATGGTATTAGTGGCCAGGTAAGCCTATATATTTGGGGTACAGCCGAATGGCGTACAGGTTGATCCTCATCTGGGAATTCTGGGTAGCCCCAGAGGGCAATGTTTTTCTTCTGGAGGGCTGGCAGAGTGCTGCATTGTAGTTCTGGATTGCCAAACTGGAGTGCTTGTGGGCCAATAGTCTGAGGACGGAAGTCTGAGAACCCAAGCTAGGCCTAGGTTTCTGGGTGAGGTTATGGCAGGCACAATCTACAGACCTGAATCGAGATCTCGTGCATCTAAAGTCAGGGCGAGGATCAGACGATCGCTCAGGTTAGACATTCTGTCCCTGAAGGCCCCTTCTTGAAGGGGGGGTGGATCACGAGGCCATGGGGGTTTTCCCACGATGGGAGTTGTGAGAAGCTCCCACCTGCAAAGATTCTTCTGCAGGACAATTGAGACCTGTTGGTTGGCCCCAGGACAACGATTCCGAGCAGGATTCTAAGGATGGATGGCTGGGTAGCCCACCTCGCATTCCCATTGTCTCCAAGCAACAAGACAGGTTAGATCTGCTGGATCTGGGGGGGCATCCTAGGAGGCTGAGTTGAAATGGACTCTCCCGTGGATGTGTCCTAATATGATTTTGTGTCTATGGAGACCTTGGAATGAAGCGGTGGCACTGGGGCCCTGAAGGGTTCTCCTAAAGAGAGGCTTTCACACAGCTCCATCGTGCAAGTTTCCCATGTGTATTTGAGATTTGTTCTGATGGGTGAGTCAAGAAACAGCCATATGCTGTTATTGAAATCCAGGCCTCTGAGGAGAGATGCCTGGAAAACAAAGCAATGTATCCGATAGGTTCCTAGGGGCCTGTTTGTTCCTTTTTACCTCTGTGTACATCAGTCTACGGTTCTGAGTGCCGGTAGGTGCTCAGGTAGGCCCAGATTGCCCCTGATTGCCCTGGGATGCCACAAATATTGGGATGGCCTCAGGGACTTTGGAGGTTTATCCTCTTAGTAGGATTGTGGCCATTGGTATGGGCACATACAATTCCCTTGGAGAGGGCAAGCAGAGTCGTCAGGTTTGGCTCCAGGGGCATGAGCCTGTAGGGTGTGTAGGCCAGGGCTGTTTGGACAGTTGTCTGAAAACACAAACTCGGCTTATGTTTCAGGTCATAGGTATGGCAGGACTGATCTACAGACCATGAGGAGAACTCTTCGGGATATGAAAAAAGGGCGAGTGTGAGGCTCTTGCTCACGTTTTTGTCTCTGGATATCGTGTCACTCATGGTCGTGTAATTTCCGGGTGACATCTTGGGAAATGGACGAGTCTTTCTCTATGGGGGTTTGGCCCCGTCCAAAGAGTTTGGGGTCATTTTGTGGGATGGAAGAAGTCCGTTGTTCTGTTGTTGTTTATTTGTTTTGTTTTGTTTTTCAACCTCAGGTGTCCCACCAAAAGAGGGATTCCAGAGTAGAACCCTGGGGAGGGGCGACTGGACAACCAGAAATCTGGATAAAAATCGGGGCCTAGGGACATGTCAAGCCCATTATGACATCTAATGGTCCATACACTGAGAGGACGTACTAGAGGACAGGTCTCATGCTGAGGGTCACAATGCGTGTTTTTGCCCTCGTCACACTCAAGCATGGCGGGGCCGCAGGGTGAATGCTGGTTTCTCCTACACTGAACGTTGGACAACATGCCAACCACAGGGTTTCTTGCCATGGGTAAGGTAGAGTTCTGATTTTTGCATCACAGTCACCGCTGGGCAGTCATTGTAGATAAGGTCGAGGTTCTGCAGCCTGAAAACTGAGGTAGGGAAGAGATGATGACCTAAGTCCATGGCGGGTCTGATGTGCTCTGTGTGCGGTCAGCTGTCTTGGTGTGGGTCACGAGGTCCAGGCTCAGGTTTTCAGACAGTGCTTTAGTGCCCAGGTTAGACTGTATATTTTGGGTGCATTCGAGTGCCGTGTAGGCTCTTATCTGAAGAACTATTCAGGATATGAAGAATGAGCGAGTGTGAGGCGCATGCTCCGGCTTTTGTCTCTGGATTTTTTATCAGCGATGGCCGTGGAATGTTGGGGAGGCCTCATGGGACATGGACGAATCTTGCTTTCTGTGGATTTGGCCCGACCCAATTGCTTTTTTCGTCAATCTGTGGGATGGGAGGACTCCTTTCAGGTTTGTTACCTCAGGTGTCCCACCAAAAGAGGAATTCCAATACAGAGCCCTGGGGAAGACTGAAGGGACACCCGAAATATGGTTAAAAATTGGGGCCTAGAGCCTGGCAAGCCCAATGCGTGTTTATGCCCTCGTCGCACTCAAGAATGTGCGGGGCCTCAGGGTGAATGCTGGTTTCTCCTTCACTGAACGTTTGACAACATGCCAACCACAAGGTTTCTTGCCATGGGTAAGAATAGGTTCTGATATCTGCATCACAGTGACCCCTTTGCAGTGATTGGAGATAAGGTCTAGGTTCTGAAGCCTGAAAACTGAGTTAGGGAAGAGATGATGACCTAAGGCCATGGCGGGTCTGATGTGCTCAGTGTGCACTTCGCTGTCTGGGTGTTGGTCACGAGGTCCGGGCTCAGGTTGTCAGACAGTGCATTAGTGCCCAGGTTAGACTATATATTTTGGGTACCTTCGAGGGCCGTGTAGGTTTTTATCTGAAGAACTCTTCAGGATATGAATAATGAGCGAGTCTGAGGCACGTGCTCAGGCTTTTGTCTCTGGATTTTGTTTCTGCGATGGCCGTGGAATGTTGGGGAGGCCTCATGGGCCATGGACGAATCTTGCTCTCTGTGTACTTGGCCCGATCCCAATTGTTTTTCGTCAATCTGTGTGATGGGAGGACTCCTTTCAGGTTTGTTACCTCAGGGTCCCACCAAAAGAGGAATTCCAATGCAGAGCCCTGGGGAATAGTGTTGGGACAACCCGCTCTATGGTTAAAAATTGGGGCCAAGTGGCATGGAAATCCCAATATGCTGTCTCTCCATCCAGCCACTGAGAGGCCTTACCTGAGGACTGGGTTCATGCTGAGGGTCACAATGTGTGTTTGTGACCAATGTGGCCTGCAAGCATGGGCGGGCCTCATGGGCCACCCTGGTTTCATCTAAACTGAACCTTGGACAACATGCCAACCACAAGGTTTCTTGCCATGGGGAAAGAGTTCTGATTTCTGCATCCTTTTCAAACTGGGGCCATGATTGGAGATAAGGTCTAGGTTCTGAAGCCTGAAAACCGAGGTTGAGAAGAGATGACGACCTAAGGCCATGGCGGGTCCAATGTGCTCAGTGTGCGGCCAGCTGTCTGGGTGGGGCCAGGAGGTCCAGGCTCCGGCTGTGTCAGAAAGGGCATTAGTGCCCAGGTCAGCGTATATATTTGGGGTAGACCCGAATGCCGTCCTGGTTCATCCTCTTTGGGGATTTCTGGGTAGCCCCAGAGAGCAATGTTTTTCTTCTGGAGGGCAGGCAGAGTGCTGCATTGTAGTTCTGGATTTCCAAACTGGAAGGCTTGTGGGCCAGTAGTCTGAGGACGGAAGTCTGAGAACTCAAGCTAGGCCAAGATTTCTGGGTGAGACCTGAATCGAGATCTCGTGCATCTGAAGTGAGGGCGAGGATCAGAGGATCGCTCAGGTTGGACATTCTGTCACTGATATCCCCTTTTTGAAGGGGCGGTGGATCACAAGACCAATGGTTTTTTCCCATGATGGGAGTTGTGAGAAGCTCCCAACTGCACATATTCTTCTACAGGACATTTGAGACCTGTTTGTTGGCTCCAGGACAACGATTCCGAGCAGGGTTTTAAGGATGGATGGCAGGGTAGCCCACCTCGCATTCCAATTGTCTCCAAGCATCAAGACAGGTTAGATCTGCTGGATCTGGGGGAGCAACCGAGGAGGCTGAGTTGAAATGGATGTGTCCTAATATGATTTTGTGTCTATGGAAACCTTGGAATGAAGCGGTGGCATGGGGGGCCTGAAGGGTTTTCCTAAAAAGAGGCTTTCACACAGCTCCATTTGCAAATTTCCCATGTGTAGATGAGATTTGTTCTGATGGGTGAGTCAAGAAACAGCCATATGCTGTTATTGAAATCCAGTCCTTTAGGAGAGATGCCTGGAAACCAAAGCAATGGATCCGATATGTGCCTATGGGCCTGTTCGTTCCTTTTTACCTCTGGGGACATCAGTCTACGGGTCTGAGTGCCGGTAGGGGCTCAGATGGGCCCAGATTGCCCCTGTTTGTCCTGGGAAGCCACAAATATTGGGATGGCCACAGGGATTTTGGAGGATTATCCTATTAGTTGGGTTGTGGTCATTGGAAGGGGCACTCACAATTACTTTGGAGAGGGCAAGCAGAGTCGTCATGTTTGGCTCCAGCGGCCTGAGCCTGTAGGGTGTGTAGGCCAGGGCTGTTTGGACAGTTGTCTGAAAACACAAACTCGGCTTATGTTACAGGTCATAGGTATGGCAGGACTGATCTACAGACCATGAGGAGAACTCTTCAGGATATGAAAAAATGGCGAGTGTGAGGCTCTGGCTCATGTATTTGTCTCTGGATATCGTGTCACACATTGTTTGAAATTTCCGGGTGACTTCATGGGAAATGGACGAGTCATACTCTCTGGGGGTTTGGCCCCGTCCAAAGAGTTTGGGGTCATTCTGTGGGATGGAAGAAGTCCGTTTTTCTGTTGTTGTTGATTTGTTTTGTTTTGTTTTTCAACCTCAGGTGTCCCACCAAATGAGGGATTCCAGAGTAGAGCCCTGGGGACGGGCTAATGGACAACCAGAAATCTGGATAAAAATTGGGGCCTAGGGACATGTCAAGCCCATTATGACATCTAATGGTCCAGACACTGAGAGGACGTACTAGAGGACAGGACTCACGCTGAGGGTCACAATGCGTGTTTTTGCCCTCGTCACACTCAAGAATGACGGGGCCTCAGGGTGAATGCTGGTTTCTCCTACACTGAACGTTGGACAACATGCCAACCACAGGGTTTCTTGCCATGGGTAAGGAAGAGTTCTGATTTTTGCATCACAGTCACCGCTGGGCATTCATTGAGGATAAGGTCTAGGTTCTGAAGCCTGAAAACTGAGGTAGGGAAGAGATGATGACCTAAGGCCATGGCGGGTCTGATGTGCTCAGTGTGCGGTCAGCTGTCTGGGTGTGGGTCACGAGGTCCGGGCTCAGGTTGTCAGACAGTGCATTAGTGCCCAGGTTAGACTGTATATTTTGGGTGCATTCGAGTACCGTGTAGGCTATTACCTGAAGAACTATTCAGGATAAGAAGAATGAGCGAGTGTGAGGCGCATGCTCCGGCTTTTGTCTCTGGATTTTTTATCAGCGATGGCCGTGGAATGTTGGGGAGGCCTCATGGGTCATGGACGAATCTTGCTCTCTGTGGATTTGGCCCGACCCAATTGCTTTTCGTCAATCTGTGGGATGGGAGGACTCCTTTCAGGTTTGTTACCTCAGGTGTCCCCACCAAAAGAGGAATTCCAATACAGAGCCCTGGGGAAGACTGAAGGGACACCCGAAATATGGTTAAAAATTGGGGCATAGGGGCATGGCAAGCCCAATGCGTGTTTATGCCCTCATCGCACTCAAGAATGGGCGGGGCCTCAAGGTGAATGCTGGTTTCACCTTCACTGAACGTTTGACAACATGCCAACCACAAGGTTTCTTGCCATGGGTAAGAATAGGTTCTGATATCGGCATCACAGTCACCCCTTCGCAGTGATTGGAGATAAGGTCTAGGTTCTGAAGCCTGAAAACAGAGGTAGGGAAGAGATGATGACCTAAGGCCATGGCGGGTCTGATGGGCTCAGTGTGCGGTCAGCTGTCTGGGTGTTGGTCACCAGGTCCGGGCTCAGGTTGTCAGGCAGTGCATTAGTGCCCAGGTTAGACTATATATTTTGGGTACCTTCGAGTGCCGTGTAGGTTCTTATCTGAAGAACTCTTCAGGATATGAAGAATGAGCGAGTCTGAGGCACGTGCTAAGGCTTTTGTCTCTGGATTTTGTATCAGCGATGGCCGTGGAATGTTGGGGAGGCCTCATGGGCCATTGTCGAATCTTGCTCTCTGTGGATTTGGCCCGATCCCAATTGTTTTTCGTCAATCTGTGGGATGGGAGGACTCCTTTCAGTTTTGTTACCTCAGGGGTCCCACCAAAAGAGGAATTCCAAAGCAGAATCCTGGGGAAGAGTGAAGGGACAACCCGAACTATGGTTAAAAATTGGGGCCGAGGGGCATGGAAAGCCCAATATGCTGTCTCTCGATCCAGCCACTGAGAGGCCTTACCTGAGGACTGGGTTCATGCTGAGGGTCACAATGTGTGTTTGTGACCAATGTGGCCCGCAAGCATGGGCGGGGCCTCATGGGCCACCCTGGTTTCATCTAAAACGAACCTTGGACAACATGCCAACCACAAGGTTTCTTGCCATGGGGAAAGAGTTCTGATTTCTGCATCATTTTCAAACCGGGGCCATGATTGGAGATAAGGTCTAGGTTCTGAAGCCTGAAAACCGTGTTTGAGAAGAGATGACGACCTAAGGTCATGGCGGGTCCGATGTGAGCAGTGTGCGGCCAGCTGTCTGGGTGGGGCCAGGAGGTCCAGGCTCAGGCTGTGTCAGAAAGGGCATTAGTGCCCAGGTCAGCGTATATATTTGGGGTAGACCCGAATGCCGTTTTGGTTGATCCTCATTGGGGGTTTCTGGGTAGCCCCAGAGGGCAATGTTTTTCTTCTGGAGGGCAGGAAGAGTGCTGAATTGTAGTTCTGGATTGCCAAAATAGAGGGCTTGTGGGCCTGTAGACTGAGGACGGAAGTCTGAGAACACAAGCTAGGCCTAGGTTTCTGGGTGAGACCTGAATCGAGATCTCGTGCATCTGAAGTGAGGGCGAGGATCAGAGGATCGCTCAGGTTGGACGTTCTGTCACTGATGTCCCCAACTTGAAGGGGGTGTGGATCACGAGGCCAATGTTTTTTCCCATGATTGGAGTTGTGAGAAGCTCCCAACTGCAAAGATTCTTATACAGGACATTTGAGACCTGTTTGTTGGCTCCAGGACAACGATTCCGAGCAGGGTTTTAAGGATGGATGGCTGGGTACCCACCTCGCATTACAATTGTCTCCAAGCATCAAGACAGGTTAGATCTGCTGGATCTGGGGGAGCAACCGAGGAGTCTGACTTGAAATGGACTCTCCCATGGATGTGTCCTAATATGATTTTGTGTCTATGGAGACCTTGGAATGAACCGGTGGCACTGGGGCCCTGAAGGGTTTTCGTAAAGAGAGGCTTTCACACAGCTCCATTGTGCAAATTTCCCATGTGTAGATGAGATTTGTTCTGATGGGTGAGTCAAGAAACAGCCATATGCTGTTATTGAAATCCAGGCCTTTGAGGAGAGATGCCTGGAAACCAAAGCAATGAATCCGATACGTGCCTAGGGGCCTGTACGTTCCTTTTTACCTCTGGGGACATCAGTCTACGGGTCTGAGTGCCGGTAGGTGCTGATATGGGCCCAGATTGCCCCTGTTTGTCCTGGGAAGCCACAAATATTGGGATGGCCACAGGGATTTTGGAGGTTTATCCTATTAGTAGGGTTGTGGTCATTGGAAGGGGCACTCACATTTCCCTTGGAGAGGGCAAGCAGAGTCGTCAGGTTTGGCTCCAGGGGCCTGAGCCTGTAGGGTGTGTAGGCCAGGGCTGTTTGGACAGTTGTCTGAAAACATAAACTCGGCTTATGTTTCAGGTCATAGGTATGGCAGGACTGATCTACAGACCATGAGGAGAACTCTTCTGGATATGAAAAAATGGCGAGTGTGAGGCTCTTGCTCATGTATTTGTCTCTGGATATCGTGTCACACATGGTGGTGAAATTTCCGGGTGACTTCATGGGAAATGGACGAGTCTTACTCTCTGGGGGTTTGGCCCCGTCCAAAGAGTTTGGGGTCATTCTGTGGGACGGAAGAAGTCCGTTGTTCTGTTGTTGTTGATTTGTTTTATTTTGTTTTTCAGCCTCAGGTGTCCCACCGAATGAGGGATTCCAGAGTAGAGCCCTGGGGCGGGCGACTGGACAACCAGAAATCTGGTTAAAAATTGGGGCCTAGGGACATGTCAAGCCCATTATGACATCTAATGTTCCAGCCACTGAGAGGACGTACTAGAGGACAGGACTCACGCTGAGGGTCACAATGCGTGTTTATGCCCTCGTCGCACTCAAGAATGGGCGGGGCCTCAGGGTGAATGCTGGTTTCTCCTACACTGAACGTTGGAAAACATGCCAACAACAAGGTTTCTTGACATGGGTAAGGAAGAGTTCTGATTTCTGCATCACAGTCACACCTGGGCAGTGATTGGAGATAAGGTCTAGGTTCTGAAGCCTGAAAACTGAGGTAGGGAAGAGATGATGATCTAAGGCCATGGTGGGACTGATGTGCTCAGTGTGCGGTCAGCTGTCTGGGTGTTGGTCACGAGGTCCGGGCTCAGGTTGTCAGACAGTGCATTAGTGCACAGGTTAGACTATATATTATGGTGCCTTCGAGTGCCGTGTAGGTTCTAATCTGAAGAACTCTTCAGGATATGAAGAATGAGCGAGTCTGAGGCGCGTGCTCCGGCTTTTGTCTCTGGATTTTGTATCAGCGATGGCCGTGGAATGTTGGGTAGGCGTCATGGGACATGGACGAATCTTGCTCTCTGTGGATTTGGCCCGATCCCAATTGTTTTTCGTCAATCTGTGGGATTGGAGGACTCCTTTCAGGGTTGTTACAACAGGTGTCCCACCAAAAGAGGAATTCCAAAGCAGAGCCTTGGGGAAGAGTGAAGGGATAAGCCAAACCATGGTAAAAAATTGGGGCCTAGGGACATGGCAAGCCCAATATGTTGTCTCTCCATCCAGCCACTGAGAGGCATTACCTGAAGACTGGGCTCAGGCTGAGGGTCACAATGTGTGTTTGTGACCAATGTGGCCCGAAAGCATGGGCGGGGCCTCATATCCAGACTGGTTTCAAGTACACAGGACCTTGTACAACATACCAACCACAAGGTTTCTTGCCATGGGGAAAGAGTTCTGATTTCTGCATCATTTTCAAACCCGGGCCGTGATTGGAGATAAGGTCTAGGTTCTGAAGCCTGAAAACCGAGGTTGAGAAGAGATGACGAACTCAGGCCACGGCGGGTCCGATGTACTCAGTGTGCGGCCAGCTGTCTGGGTGGGGCCAGGAGTTCCAGGTCAGGCTTCGTCAGAAAGGGCATTAGTGCCCAGGTCAGCCTATATATTTGGGGTACAGCCGAATGGCGTGCCCCGTTGATCCTCATTCGGGGTTTCTGGGTAGCCCCAGAGGGCAATGATTTTATTCTGGAGGGCAGGCAGAGTGCTGCATTGTAGTTCTGGATTGCCAAATGGATGGCTTACGGGCCAGTAGTCTGAGGATGGAAATCTGAGAACCCATGCTAGATCTAGGATTCTGGGTGAGGATATGGCAGGCACAATCTACAGACCTGAATCGAGATATCGTGCATCTGAAGTCAGGGCGAGGATCAGACGATAGCTCAGGTTGGACATTCTGACCCTGATGGCCCCTTCTTGAAGGGGATGTGTATCACGAGGCCATGGGCGTTTTCCCACGATGGGAGTTGTGAGAAGCTCCCAACTGCAAAGATTCTTCTGCAGGACAATTGAGACCTGTTGGGTGGCTCCAGGACAACGATTCCGAGCAGGGTTCTAAGGATGGATGGCTGGGTAGCCCACCTCGCATTCCAATTTTCTCCAAGCAACAAGACAGGTTAGATCTGCTGGATCTGGGGGAGCAACCGAGGAGACTGAGTTGAAATGGACTCTCCTGTGGATGTGTCCTAATATGATTTTGTGTCTATGGAGACCTTGGAATGCAGCAGTGGCACTGGGGCCCTGAAGGGTTCTCCTAAAGAGAGGCTTCACACAGCTCCATCGTGCATGTTTTCCATGTGTAGATGAGATTTGTTCTGATGGGTGAGTCAAGAAACAGCCATATGCTGTTTTTGAAATCCAGGCCTCTGCGGAGAGATGCCTGGAAAACAAAGTAATGGATCCAATAGATGCTTCGGGGCCTGTTCGTTCATTTTTAACTCTGGGCACATCAGTCTACGGGTCTGAGTGCCCTGAGTGCCGGTAGGTGCTCAGATGGGCCCAGATTGCCCCTGTTTTCCTGGGAAGCCACAAATATTGGGATGGCCTCAGGGACTTTGGAGGTTTATCCTATTAGTAGGGTTGTGGCCATTGGAGTGGGCACATACAATTCCCTTGGAGAGGGCAAGCACAGTCGTCAGGTTTGGCTCCAGGGGCCTGAGCCTGTAGGGTGTGTAGGCCTGGGCTGTTTGGACAGTTGTCTGAAAACACAAACTCGGCTTATGTTTCGGGTCATAGGTATGGCACACTGATCTACAGACCATGAGGAGAACTCTTCGGGATATGAAAAAAGGGCGAGTGTGAGGCTCTTGCTCAAGTTTTTTCTCTGGATATCGTGTCACTCATGGTCGTGAAATTTCCCGGGTGACTTCATGGGAAATGGAAGAGTCTTACTCTCTGGGGGTTTGGCCCCGTCCAAAGAGTTTGGGGTCATTCTGTGGGATGGAAGAAGTCCCTTGTTCTGTTGTTGTTGATTTGTTTATCAAAACTCATGTGTCCCACCGATGAGGAATTCCAGAGTAGAGCCCTGGGGAGGGGCGACTGGACAACCAGAAATCTGGTTAAAAATTGGGGCCTAGGGACATGTCAAGCCCATTATGACATCTAATGTTCCAGCCACTGAGAGGACGTACTAGAGGACAGGACTCACGCTGAGGGTCACAATGCGTGTATATGCCCTCGTCGCACTCAAGAATGGGCGGGGCCTCAGGGTGAATGCTGGTTTCTCCTACACTGAACGTTGGAAAACATGCCAACAACAAGGTTTCTTGCCATGGGTAAGGAAGAGTTCTGATTTCTGCATCACAGTCACCCCTGGGCAGTGATTGGAGATAAGGTCTAGGTTCTGAAGCCTGAAAACTGAGGTAGGGAAGAGATGATGACCTAAGGCCATGGCGGTTCTGATGTGCTCAGTGAGCGGTCAGCTGTCTGGGTGTTGGTCACGAGGTCCGGGCTCAGGTTGTCAGACAGTGCATTAGTGCACAGATTAGACTATATATTTTGGGTGCATTCGAGTGCCGTGTAGGTCATATCTGAAGAACTCTTGAGGATATGAAGAATGAACAACTCTGAGGCGCGTGCTCAGGCTTTTGAATCTGGATTTTGTATCAGTGATGGCCGTGGAATATTGGGGAGGCCTCATGGGCCATGGACGAATCTTGGTCTCTGTGGATTTGGCCCAATCCCAATTGTTTTTCGTCAATCTGTGGGATGGGAGGACTCCTTTCAGGTTTGTTACCACCTGTGTCCCACCAAAAGAGGAATTCCAAAGCAGAGCCTTGGGGAAGAGTGAAGGGATAAGCCAAACCATGGTAAAAAATTGGGGCCTAGGGGCATGGCAAGCCCAATATGTTGTCTCTCCATCCAGCCACTGAGAGGCCTTACCTGAGGACTGGGCTCAGGCTGAGGGTCAAAATGTGTGTTTGTGACCAATGTGGCCCGAAAGCATGGGCGGGGCCTCATGGGCCACACTGGTTTCAACTACAATGAACCTTGGACAACATACCAACCACAAGGTTTCTTGCCATGGGGAAAGAATTCTGATTTCTGCATCATTTTCAAACCCGGCCGTGATTGAGAATAAGGTCTAGGTTCTGAAGCCTGAAAACCGAGATTGAGAAGAGATGACGAACTAAGGCCATGGCGGGTCCGATGTACTCAGTGTGCGGCCAGCTGTCTGGGTGGGGCCAGGAGTTCCAGGTCAGGCTGCGTCAGAAAGGGCATTAGTGCCCAGGACAGCCTATATATTTGGGGTACAGCCGAATGGCGTGCAGGTTGATCCTCATTTGGGGTTCCTGGGGAGCCCCAGAGGGCAATGTTTTACTTCTGGAGGGCAGGCAGAGTGCTGCATTGTAATTCTAAATTGCGAAATTGGATGGCTTGTTGGCCAGTAGTCTGAGAACGGAAGTCTGAGAACCCAAGCTAGGCCTAGTTTTCTGGGTGAGGATATGGCAGGCACAATCTACAGTCCTGTATCTAGATCTCATGCATCTGAAATCAGGGCGAGGATCAGACGATCGCTGAGATTGGACATTCTGTCCCTGATGGCCCCTTCTTGAAGGGGGGGGATCACGAGTCCATGGGGGTTTTCCGAAGATGGGAGTTGTGAGAAGGTCCCAATTGCAAAGATTCTTCAGCAGGACAATTGAGACCTGTTGGTTCGCTCCAGGACAACGATTCCGAGCAGGGTTCTAAGGATGGATGGCTGGGTAGCCCACCTCGCATTCCAATTGTCTCCAAGCAACAAGACAGGTCATATCAGCTGGATCTGGGGGAGCAACCGAAGAGCCTGAGTTGAAATGGACTCTCACGTGGATGTGACCTAATATGATTTTGTGTCTATGGAGACCTTGGAATGAATCGGTGGCCCTGGGGCCCTGAAGGGTTCTCCTAAATAGAGGCTTCACACAGCTCCATCGTGCATGTTTTCCATGTGTAGATGAGATTTGTTCTGATGGGTGAGTCAAGAAACAGCCATATGCTGTTTTTGAAATCCAGGCCTCTGCGGAGAGATGCCTGGAAAACAAAGCAATGGATCCGATAGGTGCTTAGGGGCCTGTTCGTTCCTTATTACCTCTGGGGATATCAGTCTACGGGTCTGAGTGCAGGTAGGTGCTCAGATGGGCTCAGATTACCCCTGTTTGTCCTGGGAAGGCACAACCATTGGGACGGCCTCAGGAATTTTGGAGGTTTATCCTCTTAGTAGGATTGTGGCCATTGGAATGGGCACATACAATTCCCTTGGAGAGGGCAAGCACAGTCTTCAGGTTTGGCCTCAGGGGCCTGAGCCTGTAGGGTGTGTAGGCCATAGCTGTTGGGACAGTTGTCTGAAAACACAAACTCGGCTTATGTTTCAGGTCATAGGTATGGCAGGTCTGTTATACAGACCATGAGGAGAACACTTTGGGATATGAAGAATGGGCGATTGTGAGGCTCTTGCTCACGTTTTATCTCTAGATATTGTGTCACTCATGGTTGTGAAATTTCCGGGTGACTTCATGGGAAATGGACGTGTCTTACTATCTTGGGGTTTGGCCCCGTCTAAGGAGTTGGGGTCATTCTGTGGGATGGAAGAAGTCCGTTTTTTTTGTTGTTGTTGATTTGTTTTGTTTTGTTTTTCAAACCCCACCATATGAGGGATTCCAGAGTAGAGCCCTGGGGAGGGGCGATTGGACAACCAGAAATCTGGTTTAAATTTGGGGCCTAGGGACATGTCCAGCCATTATGACATCTAATGTTCTAGCCACTGAGAGGACGTACTAGAGGACAGGACTCACGTTGAGGGTCACAATGCGTGTTTATGCCCTCGTCGCTCTCAAGAATGGGCGGGGCCTCAGGGTGAATGCTGGTTTCCCCTACACTGAACGTTGGACAACATTCCAACCACAAGGTTTCTTGCCATGGGTAAGGAAGAGTTCTGATTTCTGCATCACACTCACCCCTGGGCAGTGATTGGAGATAAGGTCTAGGTTCTGAAGCTTGAAAACTGAGGTAGGGAAGAGATGATGACCAAAGGCCACGGCGGGTCTTATGGGCTCAGGGTGCGGTCAGCTGTCTGGGTGTTGCTCAGGAGGTCCCGGATCAGGGTGTGTCAGACAGTGCATTACTGCCCAGTTTAGACTATATAATTTGGGTACATTCGAGTGCCGTGTAGGTTTATTCTCATTTAATGTGCCCGGGCAGCTCATTGGGCAATATTTTGTTTCTCGAGGGCAGGCAGAGTGCTGCAATGATGGTCCGGATTGGCAAACTTGTGGGCTTCGGGGCCAGGAGTGTGAGGAGGACGGAAGTCTGAGAACAAAAGCTAGACTTGGGATTCAGGGCGAGGGCACGGCATGTACCTCTTGAAGATCTGAAGCAATATCTCATGCATCTGAAGTCAGAGCGAGGATCAGACGTTGGTTCAGCTTGGATTATCTGTTCATGACGGCCCCTTCATAAAGGGAGCCGAATCTCGAGGCCGTGGAGGTATTCCCACGTTGGGAGTGTTGGGATGCCCCCTCCAAGGATTCCTTCTGCGGGACAATTGAGACTTGTTGGACAGCTCCAGGACATCCCATATGGATGAGTCCAGACCAACGTTCGAGGATGGATGCCTGGGAAGCCCGCCTCACATTCCAATTGTCTCCTAGGGACAAGACAGTTTAGATCTGATGGCTCTGCGGGAGCAACCGGGGTGGCTGAGTTGAAATGGACATTCCTGACGATGGGTCTAATGTGTGTTTGTGTCCATGACTGCCTTGGAATGGGGCGGTGGCACCGGGACCCTGAAGTATTCTCCTAAGCTTTTGACATAGCTCCCATGCACAAGTATCATTTTGGAGACGAGGTTTGTTCTGATGGGTGCCTCAGGAAAACCCCAATGCTGGTATTGGAATCCAGGGTTTTGAGGAGACATGCCTGTAAACCAAAGCAATGGATCCGATTTTGGCCTAGGTTCCTGTCTGGTTCAATCTTCTTCTCTGGGGACATCCTTCTAGGGTATGAGTGGAGTTAGATGCTCAGCTGGTGTCAGACTGTCCTTTTTTGTCCCGGGCGACCTATACTATTGGAATGGCCTCAGGGACTTTGGAGGGTTCTTCTAACATGTACGATTTTGGACAATGGAATGGGCAGAATTCCCATGGATTGGGTAGGCACAGTCCTAATGTGTGGCTCCAGGGTCCCCACCCTGGAGGGTATGTGGCCCAGGACTTTGAGGACAGAAATCTGAAAACACAAACTCAGCTTATGTTTGGGGACGTAGGTATGGCAGGCCCAATCTACAAACCATGTGAAGACATCTTCAGGATATGAAGATAGTGCGAGTCTGAGGCGCTTGCTTAGGCTTTTGTCTCTGGATTTGTATCAGCGATGGCCGTGGAATGTCGAGGAGGCCTCATGGGCCATGGACGAATCTTGCTCTCTGTGGATTTGGCCCGATCCCAATTGTTTTTTTTCGTCAATCTGTTGGATGGAGGACTCCTTTCAGGGTTGTTACATCAGGTGTCCCACCAAAAGAGGAATTCCAAAGCAGAGCCCTGGGGAAGAGTGAAGGGACAACATGAATTATGGTTAAAAATTGGGGCCTAGGGGCTTGGCAAGCCCAATATGCTGTCTGTTCATCCAGCCACTGAGATGCCTTACCTGAGGACTGGGCAAAGGCTGAGGGTCACAATGTGTGTTTGCTACCTATCTGGACCGTGAGCAATGGCGGGGCCTCAAGGGACACACTGGTTTCCACTACACTGAACGTTGGACAACAAGCGAACCACAAGTTTTCCTGCCATCGGGAAGGAGTTCTGATTTCTGCATCATTTTGGAACCTGGGCAGTGATTGGAGAGAAGGTCTAGGTTCTGAAGCCTGAAAACTGAGGTTGGGAAGGGATAACAACCTAAGGCCATGGGGGGTCTGAAGTTCTCAGTATGTAGCCAGCTGTCTGGGTGGGCCCAGGTGGTCCAGGCTCAGGCTGTGTCAGAAAGGGCATTATTTCCCAGGTCATCCTATATATTTTGTGTATAGCCAAGTGCGTGCAGGTTGATCTTCATTTGGGGTTTCTAGGTAGCCCCTGAGGGAAGTGTATTTCTTCTGCAGGGCAGGTAGAGTGCTGCATTGTAGTTCTGGATTGCCAAACTGGAGGGCTTGTGAGCCAGTAGTCTGTGGACAGAAGTCTGAGGACACAAGCTAGGCTTAGGTTTCTGGGTGATGACAGGGCAGGCACAATCTACAGACCTGAACTGAGATCTCGTGCATCTGAAGTCAGGGTGAGGATCAGACGATCGCTCAGGTTGGACCTTATGTCCCTGATGGCACCTTTATTAAGGGGGGGGGGAATCATGTGGCCATGGGGGTTCTCTCACGATTGGATTTGTGAGAAACTCCCAACTGCAAAGATTCTTATGCAGGACAATTGATACCTGTTGGTTGGCTCCAGGCCAATGATTCCGAGCAGGGTTTTAAGGGTGGATGGCGGGGTAGGCCACCTCACATTCCAATTGTCTCCTAGCAACAAGACAAGTTAGATCTGCTGGATCTCGCGGAGCAACCGAATACGCTCAGTTGAAATGGACTCTCCTGTGGATGGGTCCTAATATGTTTTTGTGTCTATGGAGACCTTGTAATGGGGCAGTGGCACACAGGCCCTGAAGGATTCTCCTAACTGGAGGTTTGAGACATCTTCAAAGGATAATTTTCCCATGTGGAGTAGAGATTTGTTCTGATTGCTGCCTCATGAAATCCCCATATGCTAATATTGGAAACCAGGCCTCTGAGGACAGATACCTGTAACCGAAAGCAATGAATCTGATTCAGGCCTAGGGGCCTGTCTGATTCAATCTTCTTCTCTGGGGACATCCATCTACGCTGAGTAGAGGTACATGCTCAGCTGGTTTCAGATGACCCTTGTTTGTCCTGGGCGGCCTACATTATTGGGATGTCCTTGGGACTCTGGAGGTTTGTCCTAAGTTGTACGATTGTGGACAATGGAATGGGCAGAATTCCCGTGGTATGGACAGGCACAGTCCTGATGTGTGGCTCCAGGGGCCCCAGCCTGAAGGGTCTGTGGGCCAGGAATGTGGGGACAGAAGTCTGAAAACACAAACTCGGCTTAGGTTTGGGAAGTAGGTATGGCAGGCCCGATCCACAGACCGTGAGGAGAACTCTTCGGGATACGACAAAAGAGCGAGTGTGAGGCGCTTGCTCAGACATTTGTCTCTGGATTTGTTGTCAACGATGGCTGTGGAATCTCGGGGAGGCCTCATGGGCCATGGACGAGACTTCCTCTCTGTGAATTTGGTCCAATCCCAATTGTTTGGGGTCAATCTGAAGGATGGGAGGAGTCCTTTTAATTTTGTTACCTCAGGTGTCCCACCAAAAGAGGGATTCCAAAGCAGAGCTCTGGGGAGGGATGAATGGACAACCCGAACAAGCCAATTGGGGTGAGGTCGAGAACCGAGCAGGTTTATCCTCATTTGGGGTTTATGGAGATCCCCATAGAGCAACGTTTTTCTTCTGGAGGGCCAGCATAGGGCTGCATTTCGGTTCCAGAATTCCAAGTCTTGAGGACATGTTTGCCAGGAGTGTGAGGAAGGAAGTCTGAAAACACAAGGTAGCACGAGGTTTGGGCCCACTGTGCAGAGGCTGAATCGAGATCTCCTGCATCTGAGGTCAGGGCGAGTATCAGATGTTGCCTCAAGCTGGAGTTTGTGTCCATGACGGCCCCTTCCTGAAGGGGGTGAGGGCGTCATGAGGCCAGGGAGGTTTCCCTACGCTGGGAGTTGTGAGCTGCTCCAAACTTCAAAGTTTCCTTCTTCAGGACAGTCGAGTACTATTGGATGGTTCCAGGATGCCCCATACAGAAAGACTCGAGAGCAGGGGCCTAAGCATGGATGCCGAGAAACGCCAACTCACCTTCCCATTGCCTGGTCGAGACAGGGCACGCTCAATCTGTGGGCTCTTGGGTGAGCTACCCAGAAGGCTGAGTTTAAATGGACTTTCCTGAGGATGCTTCATAATGTGGGTTGGTGGCCATGGAGACCTTGGAATGTGGCAGTAGCTAAGGGACTCTGCAGGATTCTCCAACCCGAAGGGTTTGACACAACTCCAACAAGGAAGCTTTCCATGCGGAGATGAGAGGTGTTCTGTCTGGTGCCTCCGGATAGCCCCATATGCTGGTCTTCGAACCCAGGCCTCTGAGGAGTGATACCTGGACACCAAAGCAAGAGTTCATAATAGGGCCCTGGGCCTGTCTGGTTCAATCTTATGTCTCTGCGGATATCAGTCTGTGTGTCTGCATGGAGGTAGTAGTTGCTCAGCTGGTGTCATAATGCCCCTGTTTGTCCAGTGCGGCTTGCGGTAGTGGGATGTCCTTGGGGACCTTGAGGTTTCTACTATTTTGTAGAGTTGTGGCCAATGGAACGGGCAGTTTCTTAGGAGAGAGCAGGCACAGTTCTGTGGTGTGGCTCCAGAGACCCCAGCCTGGAGATGGTGTGGGCCACGGCTGTGAAGACAGACATCCAAAAACCCAAACTCAGCTCAGGTTTGGGGCCGAGGTTATGGTAGGCCTGATCTACAGTCAGTGAGGGAGCTCCTCTGGATATGAAAGAAGGGTGAGAGGGAGGCAGTCGCTCAGTCTTTTGTCTCTGGATATTTTGTCCACAATGGCCGTTTAATGTAGGAGTTGCCTCATGGGTCGTAGAAGTCTCCCTCTCTGGTAGGTTGTCCAGCCCCCAAGAGTTTGGGGTCATTCTGTGGGAAGGGAAGAGTCCTGTTTTCTGCCTCATGTGTCCCCCCAGTAGAGGGATTCTGGAGCATAGCAGTGGGTACTGACAACTGGAATACTCGCTCTCTGGTTAATCCAGGGGGCCTATGGATATGACAAGCCCCATATGCAGGATCGTGGTCCAGCCACTGAGAGGCGTTACTTTAATACGGGACTCACCTACAGGTCACAATGCATGTCTGTGCCCTAGGCGGCCCTCAAGCACTGGCCCGCCTTTCTAACAATGCAGGTTTTCCCACATTGAACGTTGGACAACATGCCAACCACAAGGTTTCTGGCCATGGGGAAGGAGGAATTCTAATTTCTGCATCACGTTCACCCCTGGGCAGTGATTGGAGATAAGGTCTAGGTTCTGAAGCCTGACAACCGAGGTTGGGAAGATATGACGAACTACAGCCATAGCGGGTCCCTTGTGTCCAGGTTGGAGCCAGCTATCTAAGTGTCGTTTGGGATGTCTTGTCTCAGGCTGTGCCAGACAGGGCATTCGTATTCAGAGTAGGCTGTATAATTGCTTTACAGTCGAGTGGCATGCATTAGATAATCATTTGGGGTTTCTTATTAGCAGCATAGGGCAAAGTTTTTCTTCTGGAGGGCAGGCAGAGTGCTGCATTGTGGCTTCGGAATTCCCAAACTGGAGGGCTTGTGGGCCAGGAGAGTGAGGACGGAAGTCTGAGAACACAAGCTAGGCTTAGGTTTCGGGGAATGGACATGGCAGGCACACTCTGCAGAGCTGAATTGAGATCTCATGGGTCTGAAGTCAGGTCGAGGATCAGACTTTGGCTCAGGTTGGAGTTTCTGTCCATGTTGGCCCCTTCATGAAGGGGGGGGCATTATGAGGCCATGGGGGTTTTCCCACTATTAGAGTTGTGAGATGCTCCAAACCGCAAGGATTCCTTCTGTGGGACAATTAAGATTTGTTGGATGGCTCCAGGACGTCTCCTAAGGTATTTTTCCAGAACAGGGTTCTAAGTATGGATGCCTGGGCAGACAGCCTCAATTCCAATTGTCTCGTAGCAACAAGAAACGTTTGATCTGCTGGCTTGGGGTAGCATCAGAGGGGTCTGAGTGGGAATGGACTTTCCTGAGGATGGTCTTAAATGAGTTGAAATGGACTTTCCTGAGGATGGTCTTAATGTTGGTTTGAGTCCATTGAGACCTTGGTATGGGGCAGTGGCACCAGGGCCCTGAAGGATTCTCCTAACCAGAGGTGATAACAAAGCTCCAATGAGCAAGTTTTCCATGGGGAGACGAGATTTGTTCTTATTGGTGCCTCAGGAAACCACCATTTGCTGGTATTGGAAATGAGGCCTCTGAGGAGAGATGCCTGGAAACCAAAGCAATGGATCTGATTAGGGCCTAGGGGCCTGTCCGGTTCAATATTCTTCTCTGGGGACATCTTTTGTCTGAGTGGAGGTAGTTGCTCAGCTGGTTTGAGATCACACCTGTTTGTCCTGGGCGGCCTACACTATTGGGATGGCCTCGGTAACTTTGGAGGTTTTTCCTAATTTGCAAGGTTGTGGCCAATGGAGTGGAAGAATTCTCTTGAAAGGGAAGCACAGTCCTGAGGTGTGGCTCCAGGGACCCAAGTGTGGACGTGTGTGGTCCAGGGCTATTTGGACAAAAGTCTGAAAACACAAACTCCACTTAGGTTTGGGTCTGTAGGTATGGCCGGCCAGATATATAGACCGTGAGGAGAACTCTTCGGGATATGAACAAAGGGCGAAAGTGAGGTACTTGCTCATGCTTATTTTTTTCTGGATATGTGTCACCGATTGCCATGGAATGTCCGGGGGTCCTCATGGGCCATCGATGAGGCTCCCTTTTTGGGGATTTGACCCAATCCCAAGAGTTTGGGGTCATTCTGTGGGAATGTAGGAGGCCTTTCTGTTTTTTTTTTTTTTTTTTTTTTTTTTTTACCTCAGGTGGATCACCAAAAGAGGGATTCCACAGCAGAGTCCTGGGGAGGGGCGACTGGACAACCAGAACTCTGGTTAACATTGGGACCTAAGAACATGGCAAGCCCCATATGTGGGCTCTTGGTCCAGACACTGAGAGGCCTTCCTTGAGCATAGGGCTCACATTGAGTTTCACAATGTGTTTTTGTGCCCAAGGAGCCCCTCAAGTCAGGGCGTGGCCTAAGTACCATGCTGGTTTCTCCTACACTGAACGTTGCACAATATGGCAAGCACAAGTTTTCTGGCCATGGGGAAGAAGGAGTTCTAATTTCTGCAACACTTTCACTCCTGGACTGTGATTGGATTTAAGGTCTAGGTTCTGAAGCCTGAAAACTGAGGTTGGGAAGAGATGAAGACCTAAGGCCATGGTGTGACTGATGTGCTCAGTGTTCGGCCAGCTGTTGAGTGTGGGTTGGGAGGTGCAGGCTCAGGCTGTGGCACACAGGGAATTAGTGCCCAGCCTTACTGTATCATTGGGGTGCAGTCGAGTTTCGTGCAGGTTGGTACTCATTTGTGGTTACTGGGTAGCCCCAGAGGGCAACGTTTTTCTTCTGGAAGGAAGACACAGTGCCACATAGTGGCTCCAGAATTCCCAAACTGGAAGGCTTGTGGGCCAGGAGTGTGAGGAAAAAATTCTGAGAACACAAGCCAGACTTAGATTTCGGGGTGAGGGCACGGCAGGAACCCTCTGCAGAGATGATTCGAGATCCCGTGTACCTGAAGACAGAGCTAGGATCAGACGTTGGCTCAGGTTGGAGTTTCTGTCCATGACGGCCCCTTCATGAAGGGGAGGGTGTCACGAGGCCATGGAGGTTTTCCCACGATGGGAATTGTGAGATGCTCCAAACCGCAATGATTCCTTCCGTGGGACAGTCGAGACCTGCTGGATGGCTCCAGGACATCCCATAAGGAAGTTATCCAGTGCAGTGTTGTAAGGATGGATGCCTGGGCAGCCTGCCTCCCACTCCAGGTGTCTCATAGCGCCAAGGCAAGTTTGATCTGCTGGATCTAGGGGAGTAACCGAGGCGGGTGTGTTGAAATGGGTGAGTTGAGGATGGGTCATGATGTGCATTTGTGTCCATGGAGACCTTGGAATGGGGTGCTTGATCCGGGGACTTGAGGGATGTTCATAACCGGAGGTTTTGATGGAGCTCTAAAGAGTACGTTTCCTATGTAGAGAAGAGAATTGTTTTGATGAGTGCCTAAGGAATCTCCCATATGCTGGTATTGGAAACCAGGCCTCTGAGGAGAGATGCCTGGAAACAAAAGCAATGGATATGATTAGGGCCTAGGTGCCTGTCCGGTTCAATCTCTTTCCTGGGGATACGTGTCTATGGATCTGAGGGGAGGTAGTTGCTCGGCTTGTGTCAGATCGCCCCTGTTTGTCCTGGTCAGCCTATAATATTGGGAATGGCCTCGGGACTTTGGAGGTTCTCCTAATCTATAGGGTTTTGGCCAATGGAATGGGCAGAAAATCCCCTGGAGAGGGCAGGCACAGTTCTGAGTTTGGCTCTAGGGGCCCAACCTTGAGTGTGTGTGGGCCAGGCCTCTGGGGACAGAAGTCTGAAAACACAAATTCCGCTTAGGATTGGGGACATAGGTATGGCACGCCCAAACTACAGACCGTGAGAACACTTCGGGATATGTAAAAGGGTGAGTTTGAGGTGCTTGCTCAAGTTTTGTCTCTGGATTTGTGTCAACAATGTGGGTCGAATGCTGGCGTGGCCTCATGGGTTGTGGACGACTTTCCTTCTCTGAGGATTTGATCCAATCCCAAGAGTTTGAATACATTCTGTGGGATGTGAGGAGTCCTTTCTGTTTTTAATTTTATTTTATGTACCTCATGTGTGCCAATAAAAGAGGGATTCCAGAGCAGAGTCCTTGGTAGGGACAACTGGATAACCCCTCCTCTGTTTAAGTTTGGGGGCCTAGGGGCATGGCAAGTCCAATATGTGGGCTCTTGATTCAGACACTGAGAGGTCTTCCTTGAGGACAGGGCTCATGCTGAGGGTCACAATGCCTATTTGTGCCCAACAAGGCCCTCAAGCATGGGAAGGGCCTCATGGGCCACGCTGGATTCTCCTACACTGAACGTTGGAGAATATGCCAACCACAAGGTTTCCGGCCATGGCGAAGGAAGAGTTGTGATTTATGCATCACGTTCACCCCTGGACAGTGATTGGAGTTTAGGTCTAGGTTCTGAAACCCGAAAACCGAGGTTGGGAAGAGATGAAGACCTAAGGACCTGATGGGTACAATGAGCTCAGTGTGTGGCTAGCTGTTGAGCGTAGGTCTGGAGGTGTGGGCTCATGCTGTGTCAGACAGGGCATTAGACAGGGTAGACTGTATATTTGGGGTGCAGTCGAGTGGCGTTCAGTTGATCCTCATTCGGGTTTCTATGTAGCTCCATAAGGCAACGTTTTTCTTCTGGAGGGCAGGCAGAGTGCTGCATTGTGGCCCCAGTATTGCCAAACTGTAGGGCTTTTGGGCCAGGGGTGTGAGGACGATAGTCTGAGAACACAAGCTAAGCTTAGTTTTTGGGGTGAGGGCACAGAAGGCACACTCTGCAGAGCTGAATCAAGATCTCATGCACCTGAAGCCAGGGCGAATATCAGACGTTTGCTCCGGTTGGAGTTTCTGTCCATGATGGCCCCTTTATAAAGTGGAGCGTCTCAAGAGGCCATGAAGATTTTCCCACAATGGGAGTTGTGAGATGCACCAGACTGCAAAGATTCCTTCTGTGGGACCCTTGAGACCTGTTGGATGGCTCTAGGATGTCCCATATGGAACGACTCCAGAGTAGGGTTCTAAGGATGGATGCCTGGGCAGCCCGCCTCCCATTCTAGTTGTCTCCTAGCAACAAGGCAGGTTTGATCTGCAGGCCCTGGGGGAGAAACCAAGGGGGATGAGTTGACATGGACTCTACCGAGGATAGATCATAATGTGGGTTTAAGTCCATGGAGACCTTGGAATGGGGCGCTTGATCCGGGGCCCTGAAAGATTCTCCTAAACAGAGGTTTTTATAGAGCTCCAAAGAGTACATTTCCTATGTGGAGACGAGATTTTTCTATGAGTGCCTCAGTAATCCCCCATATGCTGGTATTGGTAACCAGGCCTCTGAGGAGAGATGCCTGGAAAAAAAAGCAATGGATCTGATTAGGGCCTAAGTGCCTGTCCAGTTCAATCTTATTCTATGGGGATATCTGTCTCTGGGTCTGAGTGGAGGTAGTTTCCTAACTTGTGAAAGATCATCCCTGTTTTTCCTGGGCAGCCAACACTATTGGGATGGCCTCGGGGAGTTTGGAGGTTTCTCCTACTCTATAGGGTTGTGGCCAATGGAAATGGCAGAATTCCCCTGGAGAAGGAAGCCACAGTCCTCAGGTGTGGCTCCAGGGGCCCCAGCTTGGATGGTGTGTGGTCCAGGACTGTGGGGACAGAAGTTTGAAAACACAAACTCAGCTTAGGTTTGGGGATGTATGTATGAAGGCACGATGTACAGACCGTGAGAATTTTCCGGGCTATGAACAAAGGGCGAGTATGTGGCGTTTGCTCAGGCTTTTGTCTCTGGATTTTGTGCCTACGGTGGCCGTGGAATGTCGGGGTGTCCTCAAGGGCCATGGACAAGTCTTTCTCTGGTGATTTGGCCTGATCCCAAGTGGTTGGGATCATTCTGTGGATGGGAAGAGTCCTTTCTGTATTTTTTTTTTTTTACCTCAGGTGTCCACCAAAGAGGGATTCCAGAGCAGTGCCCTGAGTAGGGGTGACTAGACATCTCTAACTCTGGTTGAGATTGGGGGACTAGAGGCTTGGCAAGCCCCATATGTGGGCTGTTGTTCCAGTCACTAAGAGGCTTTACATGAGGATAGGGCTCACGCTGAGGGTCACAATGTGTGTTTGTGCAAATTGTAGCCCTCAGGGATAGGTGGGGCCTCATAGTCCATGCTGCTTTCTCCTACAATGAACGTTGGACCACATGCCAACCACAAGGTTTCTTGCCATGGCGAAGGAGAAGTTCTGATTCTTGTATCACGTTCACTCCTGAGCAGTGAGTGGAGATAAGGTCTAGGTTCTGAAGGTGAAAACTGAGGTTGGGTAGCGATGATGGCCGAAAGGCATTGTGGGTTTGATATGCTCAGTGTACGGCCAGCTGTCTGGGTGTTGGACTGGAGGTCTGCCTTCAGGCTTTGTCAGACAGGGCTTTAGTGAACAGGCTAGATTGTATAATTGGGGTATGGTCGAGTGGCATGCAGGTTGTTACTCATTTGGCGTTTCTGGTTAGCCCTATAGGGCAACATTTTACTTCTGGAGGGCAGGCAGAGTGCCGCATTGAGTCTCCAGAATTGCATAACTGGAGGGGTGTGGCCAAGATTGTGAAGACGGAATTCTGAGAACACAAGTTAGGCTAAGGTTTCGGGGCGAGGGCACAGCAGGCACACTCTCAAGTGCTGAATCGAGATCTCATGCTTCTGAATTCAGGGCGCGGATCAGACTTTGGCTTAGGATGGAGTTTCTGTCCATGATGGCCCATTTATGAAGGTGTGGGGCATCATGAGGAAATGGAGGTTTTCTCCCAGTGGGATTGTGTGATGCTTCAAACCACAAGGATTCATTCTGCGAGACAGTCAAGACAGGTTGGTTGGATTCAAGACGTCCCATAAAGAAATTCTCCAGAGCAGGGTTCTAAGGATGGATGCCTGGGCAGCCCACCTCGCATTCCAACTGTCTCCTAGTGACAAGGCAGGTTTGATATGCTCGCTCTGGGTGAGCAGCCGAGAGGGCTGATTTGAAATGGACTCTCCTGAGGATGGATCATAATGTAAGTTTGTGTCCTTGGAGACCTTGGAATTGGGCCATGGTGCCAGCGCCATGAAGGATCCTCCTAACCTGAGGTATGGACACAGCTCCAAAGAGCAAGTTTCTCATGTGGAGATGAGATCTGTTCTGATTGTTTCCTTAGGAAACCCCCATATTCTGATATTGGAAACCAGGCCTCTGAGGAGAGATACATAGAAACCAAAGCAATGGATCAGAAGTTGGCTCAGGTTGGAGTTTCCGTCCATGATGGCCCCTTTATAAAGGGGAGCATCTCATGAGGCCATGTAGGGTTTCCCACGATAGGAGTTGTGAGATGCTCCAATCTGCAAGGATTCCTTCTGCAGGACAGTCAAGACCTGTTGGAAGGCTCCCAGGACATCCCATATGGAACGGCGCCCGAGCAGGATTCCAACGATGGATGCCTAGAGAGTCTGCTTTGCATTCCAGTTGTCTCCTAGCGACAAGGCAGGTTTGATATTCTGGCTCTGGGGGAGTAATCAACGGGGCTGAGTTGCAATGTACTCTCCTGCCGAATGGTCATAATGTGGGTTTGTGTCCATGGAGACCTTGGAATAGGGCGGTGGCTCCGGTTACCTGAAGCTTTCTCCTAACTGGAGGTTTTTACAGAGCTCCAAAGGATAAGTTTCCCATGTGGAGACAAGATTTGTTCTGATTGGTATCTCTGGAATCCCCCATATGCTGGTATTGGAAAACAGGCCTCTGAGGAGAGATGCTTAGAAAGAAAATAAATGGAACCAATTACGTTCTAGGGGCCTGTCCAGTTTAATACCTTTCTCTTGGGATATCTGTCTACGGGTGAGTTGAGGTCGTTGCTCAGCTTGTGACAGATCACGCCTCTTTGTACTGGGCGGCCTAGACTATTGGAATGGCCTCTGGGACTTTGGAGGTTTCTCCTAATCTATAGGGTTGTGGCCAATGGAATGGGAAGAATTTCCTTGGAGAGGGCAGGCACAGTCCTGAGGGGTGGCTCCAGGGGCCTCAGCCTGGAGGGTGTGTGGGACAGGGATGTCAGGATAGAAGTCTAAAAACACGGTTTGGGGACGTAGGTATGGCAGGCCCGATCTACAGACTATAAGGAGAATTTTTGGGGCTATGACCTAAGGGTGAGGCTTATGTCTCTGGATTTTGTGTCAATGGTGGCCGTGGAATATCGGGCTAGCCTTATGGGCCATGGAGGAGTCTTTCTCTCTGGGGATGGCCTGATCCCAAGTGATTGGGGTCATTCTGTGGGTGGGAGGAATCCTTTCTGTGTTTACTTACCTCAAATGTCTAGGTTTCTGTCGCCTGAAAACCAGGTTGGAAAGAGATGTCAACCTAAGGCCATGGGATATCAGTCTTCCGATCTGAGAGAAGGTAGGTGCTCAGATGGGCCCAGATTGCCCCTGTTTGTCCTGGGAAGACACAAATATTGGTATGACTTCAGGTAATTTGGAGGTTTATCGTATTAGTAGGGTTGTGGCCCTTGGAGTGGGCACATACAATTCCCTTGGAGAGGGGAAGCACAGTTGTCAGGTTTGGCTCCGGGGCCTGAGCCTGTAGGGTGTGTAGGCCACGGCTGTTTGGACATTTGTCTGAAAACACAAACTCGGCTTATGTTTCAGGTCATAGGTATGGCAGGACTGATCTACAGACCATGAGGAGAACTCTTCGGGATATGAAAATAGGGAGAGTGTGGGGCTCTTGCTCAAGTTTTTATCTCTGGATATCGTGTCACTCATGGTCGTGAATTTTCCGGGTGACATCATGGGAAATGGACGAGTCTTACTCTCTGGGATGTTGGGCCCGTCCAAGGAGTTTGGGGTCATTTTGCGGGATGGAAGAAGTCCGTTGTTCTGGTGTTGATTTGTGTTATTTTGTTTTTCATCCTCAGTTGTCCCACCTAATGAGGAATTCCAGAGTAGAGACCTGGGGAGGGGCGACTGGACAACCAGAAATCTGGTTAAAAATTGGGGCCTAGGGACATGTCAAGCACATTATGACATCTAATGGTCCAGCCACTGAGAGGACGTACTAGAGGACAGGACTAACGCTGAGGGTCAAAATGCGTGTTTATGCCCTCGTCGCACTCAAGAATGGGCGGGGCCTCAGGGTGAATGCTGGTTTCTCCTACACTGAACATTGGACAACATGCCAACCACAAGGTTTCTTGCCATGGGTAAGGAAGAGTTCTGATTTCTGCATCACAGTCACCCCTGGGCAGTGATTGGAGTTAAGGTCTAGGTTCTGAAGCCTGAAAACGGAGGTAGGGAAGAGATGATGACCTAAGGCCATGGCGGGTCTGATGTGCTCAGTGTGCGGTCAGCTGTCTGGGTGTTGTTCACGAGGACCGGGCTCAGGTTGTCAGACAGTGCATTAGTGCCCAGGTTAGACTATATATTTTGGGTGCATTCGAGTGCCGTGTAGATTCTTATCTGAGAACTCTTCAGGATATGAAGAATGAGCGAGTCTGAGGCGCGTGCTCAGGCTTTTGTCTCTGGATTTTGTATCAGCGATGGACGTTGAATGTTGCGGAGGCCTCATGGGCCATGGACGAATCTTGCTCTCTGTGGACTTGGGCAGATCCCAATTGTTTTTCGTCAATCTGTGGGGTGGGAGGACTCCTTTCAGGTTTGTTACCTCAGGTGTCCCACCAAAAGAGGAATTCCAAAGCAGAGCCCTGGGGAAGAGTGAAGGGACAACCCGAACTATGGTTAAAAATTGGGGCCTAGGGGCATGGCATGCCCAATATGCTGTCTCTCCATCCAGCCACTGAGAGGCCTTACCTGAGGACAGGGCGCAGGCTGAGGGTCACAATGTGTGTTTGTGACCAATGTGGCCAGCAAGCATGGGCGGGGCCTCATGGGCCACACTGGTTTCAAGTTCACTGAACCTTGGACAACATGCCAACCACAAGGTTTCTTGCCATGGGGAAAGAGTTCTGATGTCTGCATCATTTTCAAGTCCGGGTTGTGATTGGAGATAAGGTCTAGGTTCTGAAGCCTGAAAACCGAGGTTGAGAAGAGATGGCGACCTAAGGCCATGGCGGGTCCGATGTGCTCAATGTGAGGCCAGCTGTCTGGGTGGGGCCAGGAGGTCCAGGCTCAGGCTATGTCAGAAAGGGAAATAGTGCCCAGGTCAGCCTATATATTTGGGGTACAGCCGAATGGCGTGCCCCATTGATCGTCATTTGGGGTTTCTGGTTAGCGCCAGAGGGCAATGTTTTTCTTCTGGAGGGCAGGCAGAGTGCTGCATTGTAGTTCTGGATTGCCAAACTGGAGGGCTTGTGGGCCAGTAGTCTGAGGACGGAAGTCTGAGAACCCAAGCAAGGCATAGGTTTCTGGGTGAGGATATGGCAGGCACAATCTACAGACCTGAATCGAGATCTCATGCTTCTGAAGTCAAGGCAAGGATCAGATGATCGCTCAGGTTGGACATTCTGTCCCTTATGCCCCCTTCTTGAAGGGGGGGTGGATCACATGGCCATGGAGGTTTTCCCACGATGGGAGTTGTGACAAGCTCCCAACTGCAAAGATTCTTCTGCAGGACAATTGAGACCTGTTGGTTGGCTCCAGGACAATGATTCCGAGCAGGGTTCTAAGGATGGATGGCTGGGTAGCCCACCTCGCATTCCAATTGTCTGCAAGCAACAAGACAGGTTAGATCTGCTGGATCTGGGGGAGCAACCGAGGAGGCTAAGTTGAAATGGACTCTCCCGTGGATGTGTCCTAATTTGATTTTGTGTCTATGGAGACCTTGGAATGAAGCGGTGGCACTGGGGCCCTGAAGGGTTCTCCTAAAGAGAGGCTTTCACACAGCTCCATCGTGCAAGGTTCCCATGTGTAGATGAGATTTGTTCTGATGGGTGAGTCAATTAACAGCCATATGCTGTTATTAAATCCAGGCCTCTTAGGAGAGATGCCTGGAAACCAAAGCAATGGATCCGATAAGTGCCTAGGTGCCTGTTCTTTCCTTTTTCCCTCTGGGCACATCAGTCTACGGGTCTGAGTGCCGGTAGTTGCTCAGATGGGCCCAGATTGCCCCTGTTTTCCTGGGAAGCCACAAATATTGGGATGGCCTCAGGGACTTTGGAGGTTTATACTCTTAGTAGGGTTGTGCCATTGGAATGGGCAGATACAATTCCCTTGGAGCGGGCAATCACAGTCGTCAGGTTTGGCTCCAGGGGTCTGAGCCTGTTGGGTGTGTAGGTCAGGGCTGTTTGGACAGTTGTCTGAAAACACAAACTCGGCTTATGTTTCGGGTCATAGGTATGGAACACTGATCTACAGACCATGAGGAGAAGACTTCGGGATATGAAAAAAGGGCGAGTGTGAGGCTCTTGCTCAAGTATTGTCTCTGGATATCGTGTCACTCATGGTCGTGAATTTTACGGGTGACTTCATGGGAAATGGACGAGTCTTACTCCCTGGGAGCTTGGCCCCGTCCAAAGAGTTTGGGGTCATTCTGTGGGATGGAAGATGTCCGTTGTTCTGTTGTTGTTGATTTGTTTGTTTTGTTTTTCAACCTCAGGTGTCCCACCAAAAGAGGGATTACAGAGAAGAGCCCTGGGGAGGGGCGTCTGGACATCCAGAAATCCAGTTAAAAATTTGGGCCTAGGGACATGTCAAGCCCATTATGACATCTAATGGTCCAGCCACTGAGAGGACGTACTAGAGGACAGGACTCATGCTGAGGGTCACAATGCGTGTTTATGCCCTCGTCGCACTCAAGAATGGGCGGGGCCTCAGGGTGAATGCTGGTTTCTCCTACACTGAACTTTGGACAACATGCCAACCACAAGGTTTCTTGCCATGGGGAAAGAGTTCTGATTTCTTCATCATTTTCAAACCCGGGCCGTGATTGGAGATAAGGTCTAGGTTCTGAAGCCTGAAAACGGAGGTTGACAAGAGATGACGTCCTAAGAAAACTGAGGAAGGGAAGAGATGATGACCTAAGGCCATGGCGGGTCCGATGTGCTCAGTGTGCGGCCAGCTGTCTGGTGGGGCCAGGAGGTCCAGGATCAAGCTGTGTCAGAAAGGGCATTAGTGCCCAGGTCATACTATATTGGGGGTACAGCCGAATTGCGTGCCCCGTTGATCCTCATTTGGGGTTCCTGGGTAGCGCCAGACGGCAATATTGTTCTTCAGGACGGCAGGCAGAGTGCTGCATTGTAGTTCTGAATTGCCAAAATGGAGGGCTTGTGGGCCAGTAGTCTGAGGACGGAAGTCTGGGAACCCATGCTAGGCCTAGGTTTCTGGGTGAGGATATGGCAGGCACAATCTGCAGACCTGAATCGAATCTCGTGCATCTGAAGTCAGGGCGAGGATCAGACGATCGCTCAAGTTGGACATTCAGTCCCTGATGGCCCCTTCTTGAAGGGGGGGGTGGATCACGAGGCCATGAGGGTTTTCCCAAGATGGGAGTTGTGAAAAGCTCCCAACTGCAAAGATTCTTCTGCAGGACAATTGAGACCTGTTGGTTGGCTCCAGGACAACGACTCCGAGCACGGTTCCTAGGATGGATGGCTGGGTAGCACACCTCACATTCCCATGTGTAGATGAAATTTTTTCTGTTGGTGAGTCTAGAAACAGCCATATGCTGTTATTGAAATTCAGGCCTCTGAGGAGAGATGCCTAGAAACCAAAGCAATGGATCTGATAGGTGCCTAGGGGCCTGTTCGTTCCTTTTTTTAACTCGGGGTACATCAGTCTACGGATCTGAGTGCAAGTAGGTGCTCAGATGGCCCAGATTGCCCCTGTTTGTCTTGAGAAGCCACAAATATTGGGAAGGCCACAGGGACTTTGGAGGTTTATACTCTTAGTAGGGTTGTGGCCATTGGAATGGGCACATACAAGTCTCTTGGACAGGGCAAGCACAGTCGTCAGGTTTGGCTCCAGGGGCCTGAGCCTCTAGGGTGTGTAGGCCAGGGCTGATGGACAGTTGTCTGAAAACACAAAAACTCGACTTGTGTTTCGGGTCATAGGTATGGCAGGACTGATCTACAGATCATGAGGAGAACTCTTCGGGATATGAAAAAATGGCGAGTGTGAGGCTCTTGCTCAAGTTTTTGTCTCTGGATATCGTGTCACTCATGGTCGTGAAATTTCCGGGTGACTTCATGGGAAATGGACGAGTCTTACTCTCTGGGGCTTTGGCCCCGTCCAAAGAGTTTGGAATCATTCTGTGGGATGGAAGAAGACCGTTGTTCTGTTGTTATGATTTGTTTTGTTCTGTTTTTCAACCTCAGGTGTCCCACCAAATGAGGGATTCCAGAGTAGAGCTCTGGGGAGGGGCGACTGGACAACCATAAATCTGGTTAAAAATTGGGGCCTAGGGACATGTCAAGCCCATTATGACATCTAATGGTCCAGATACTGAGAGGACTTATTAGAGGACAGGACTCACGATGAGGGTCACAATGTGTGTTTATGCCCTCGTCGCACTCAAGGTTGGGCGGGCCCTCAGGGTGAATGCTGGTTTTTCCTACACTGAACGTTGGACAACATGCCAACCACAAGGTTTCTTTCCATGGGTAAGGAAGAGTTCTGATTTCTGCATCACAGTCACCCCTGGGCAGTGATTGGAGATAAGGTCTTGGTTCTGAAGCCTGAAAACAGAGGTAGGGAAGAGATGATGACCTAAGGCCATGGCGGGTCTGATGTGCTCAGGGTGCGGACAGCTGTCTGGGTGTTGGTCACGAGGTCTGTGCTCAGGTTGTCAGACAGTGCATTAGTGCCAGGTTAGACTATATATTTTGGGTGCATTCGAGTGCCGTGTAGGTTCTTATCTGAAGAACTCTTAGGATATGAAGAATCAGCGAGTCTGAGGCGCATGCTCAGGCTTTTGTCTCTGGATTTTGTAACAGAGATGGTCGTGGAATGTGAGGGAGGCCTCATGGGCCATGGACGAATCTTGCTCTCTGTGGACTTGGCCCGATCCCAATTGTTTTTCGTCAATATGTGGGATGGGAGGACTCCATTCAGGTTTGTTACCTCAGGGGTCCCACCAATAGTGAATTCCAAAGCAGAGCCCTGGGGAAGAGTGAAGAGACAACCCTAACTATGGTTAAAAATTGGGGCCTAGGGGCATGGCAAGCCCAATATGCTCTCTCTCCATCCAGCCAGTGAGAGGCCTTACCTGAGGACTGGGCTGAGGCTGAGGGTCACAATGTGTGTTTGTGACCAATGGTGCCCACAAGCATGGGCGGGGCCTCATGGCCCACACTGTTTCAAGTACACTGAACCTTGGACAACATGCCAACCACTAGGTTTCTTGCCATGGGGAAAGAGTTCTGATTTCTGCATCATTTTCAAACCCAGGCCGTGATTGGAGATAAGGTCTAGGTTCTGAAGCCTGAAAACCGAGATTGAGAAGAGATGACGACCTAAGGCCATGGCGGGTCCGTTGTGCTCAGTTTGCGGCCAGGTGTCTGGGTGGGGCCAGGAGGTCCAGGCTCAGGCTGCGTCAGAAAGGGCATTAGTATCCAGTTCAGCCTATATATGTGGGGTACAGCCGAATGGCGTGCAGGTTGATCCTCATTTGTGGTTTCTGGGTAGCCTAGGAGGGCAATGTTTTTCTTCTGGAGGGCAGGCAGAGTCCTGCATTGTAGTTCTGAATTGCCAAATTGGAGGGCTTGTGGGCCAGTAGTCTGAGGATTGAAGTCTGAGAAACCAAGCTAGGCCTACGTTTCTGGGTGAGGATATGGCAGGCACAATCTACAGTCCTGAATCTAGATCTCGCGCATCTGAAGTCAGGGCAAGGATCAGACGATCGCTCATTTTGGACATTCTTTCCCTGAGTGCCCCTTCTTGAAGGGGGGGGGATCACGATGCCATGGGGGTTTTCCAACGATGGGAGTTGTGAGAAGGTCCCAATTGCAAAGATTCTTCTGCAAGACAGTTGAGACCTGTTGGTTGGCTCCAGGACAACGATTCCGAGCAGCGTTCTAAGGATGGATGGCTGGGTAGCCCACCTTGCATTTCAATTGTCTCCAAGCAACAAGACAGGTCAGATCTGCTAGATCTGGAGGAGCAACCGAGGAGGATGAGTTGAGATGGACTCTCCCGTGGATGTGTCCTAATATGATTTTGTGTCTATGGACACCTTGGATTGAACCGGTGGCACTGGGGCCCTGAAGGGTTCTCCTAAAGAGAGGCTTTCACACAGCTCCATCGTGCAAGTTTCCCATGTGTAGATGAGATTTGTTCTGATGGTGAGTCAAAAAACAGCCATATGCTGTTATTGAAATCCAGGCCTCTGAGGAGAGATGCCTCGAAACCAAAGCAATGGATCCGATAGGTGCCTAGGGGCCTGTTCTTTCCTTTTTACCTCTGGGGTCATCAGTCTACGGGTCTGAGTGCATGTAGGTGCTCAGATGGGCTCAGATTGCCCCTGTTTGTCCTGGGAAACCACCACTATTAGGATGGCCTCAGGAATTTTGGAGGTTTATCCTCTTAGTAGGGTTGTGGCCTTTTGAATGGGCACATACAATTCCCTTGGAGAGGGCAAACACAGTCTTCAGGTTTGGCCTCAGGGGCCTGAGCCTGTAGGGTGTGTAGGCCAGAGCTGTTGGGACATTTGTCTGAAAACACAAACTCGGCTTGTGTTTCAGGTCATAGGTATGGCAGGACTGAACTACAGACCATGTGGAGAACACTTTGGGACATGAAAAAAGGGCGAGTGTGAGGCTCTTGCTCACGTTTTTGTCTCTATATATTGTGCCTCCTTGGTCGTGAAATTTCCGAGTGACCTCATGGGAAATGGACGAGTCTTACTCTCTGGGGGTTTGGCCCCGTCCAAAGAGTTTCGGGTCACTCTGTGGGATGGAAAAAGTCCGTTTTTTTTTGTTGTTGTTGATTTGTTTTGTTTTGTTTTTCAACCTCAGGTGTCCCACCAAATGAGGGTTTCCAGAGTAGAGCCCTTGGGAGTTGTGACTGGACAACCAGAAATCTGGTTAAAAACTGGGGCCTAGGGACATGTCAAGCCCATTATCACATCTAATGGTCCAGCCACTAAGAGTATTTACTAGACGTCAGGAATCACGCTGAGGGTCACGATGCGTGTTTATGCCCTCGTCGCACTCAAGAATGGGCGGGGCCTCAGGGTGAATGCTGGTTTCTCCTACACTGAACGTAGGTCAACATGGCAACCACAAGGTTTCTTGCCTTGGGTAAGCAGGAGTTCTGATTTCTGCATCACAGTCACCCCTGGGCAGTGACTGGAGTTAAGGTCTAGGTTCTGAAGCCTGAAAACTGAGGTAGGGAAGAGATGATGACCTAAGGCCATGGCGGGTCTGATGTGCTCAGTGTGCGGTCAGCTGACTGGGTGTTGCTCAGGAGTTCCCGGCTCAGGTTGTGTCAGACAGTGCATTACTGCCCAGGTTAGACTATATAATTTGGGTACATTCGAGTGCCGTGTAGGTTTATTCTCATTTAATATGCCCGGGCAACTCAGTAGTCAATATATTTCTTCTAGAGTGCAGGCAGAGTGCTGCAATGATGGTCCGGAATTGCCAAACTTGTAGGCTTCGGGGCCAGGAGTGTCAGGATGGAAGTCTGAGAACACAAGCTAGACTTGGTTTTCAGGGCGAGGGCACGGCATGTACCCCCGGAAGATCTGAAGCAATATCTCATGCTTCTGAAGTCAGAGCGAGGATCAGACGTTGGCTCAGCTTGGATTTTCCGTTCATGACGGCCCCTTCATAAAGGGAGCAGATTCTCGAGAGCATGGAGGTTTTACCACGTTGGGAGTGGTGGGATGCCCCCTCCAAGGATTCCTTCTGCGGGACAATTGAGACCTGTTGGACAGCTCCAGGACATCCCATATGGATGAGTCCAGACCAACGTTCGAGGATGGATGCCTGGGAAGCCCGCCTCGCATTCCAATTGTCTCCTAGCGACAAGAGAGTTTAGATCTGATGGCTCTGCGGGAGCAACCGGGGTGGCTGAGTTGAAATGGACTTTCCTGAGGATGGGTCTAATGTGTGTTTGTGTCCATGTGGGCCTTTAAATGGGGCGGTGGCACCGGGACCCTGAAGTATTCTCCTCAGATTTTGACATAGCTCCCATGCACAAGTTTCCTTGTGGAGACGAGTTTGGTTCTGATGGGTGCCTCAGGAAAACCCCAATGCTGGTATTGGAAACCAGGGTTTTGAGGAGACATGCCTGTAAACCAAAGCAATGGATCCGATTTTGGCCTAGGGTCCTGTCTGGTTCAATCTTCTTCTCTGGGGATATCCATCTAGGGTATGAGTGGAGGTAGATGCTCAGCTGGTGTCAGTCTGACCAGTTTTGTCCCGGAAGACTTATACTATTGGGATGGCCTCAGGGCCTTTGGAGGTTTCTCTTAATTTGTACGATTTTGGACAATGGAATGGGCAGAATTCCCATGGATTGGGTAGGCACAGTCCTAATGTGTGGCTCCAGGGTCCCCAGCCTGGATGGTGTGTGGCCCAGGACTTTGAGGACAGAAGTCTGAAAACACAAACTCAGCTTATGTTTGGGGACGTAGGTATGGCAGGCCCGATCTACAAACCATGAGAAGACATCTTCAGGATATGAAGAAAGTGCGAGTTGAGGCGCTTTCTCAGACTTTTGTCTCTGGATTTTGTTTCAGCGATGGCCGTGGAATGTCGAGGAGGCCTCATGGGCCATGGAGAATCTTCCTCTCTGTGGATTTGGCCCGATCCCAATTGTTTTTCGTCAATCTGTTGGATGGAGGACTCCTTTCAGGGTTGTTACATCAGGTGTACCACCAAAAGAGGAATTCCAAAGCAGAGCCCTGGGGAAGAATGAAGGGACAACCCGAACTATGGTTAAAAATTGGGGCCTATGGGTATGGCAAGCCCAATATGCTGTCTCTTCATCCAGCCACTTAGAGGCCTTACCTGAGGACTGGGCTAAGGCTGTGGGTCACAATGTGACTTTGATACCTATGTGGCCCGCGAGCAATGGCGGGGCCTCATCGGACAAACAGGTTTCCACTACACTGAACGTTGGACAACAAGCCAACCACAAGGTTCTTGCCATTGGATAGGAGTTCTGATTTCTGCATCATTTTCAAACCTGGGCAGTGATTGGAGATAAGGTCTAGGATCTGAATCCTGAAAACCGAGGTTGGGAATAGATAATAACCTAAGGCAATGGCTGGTCCTATGTGCTCAGTGTGCGGCCAGCTGTCTGGGTGGGGCCAGGAGGTCCAGGCTCAGCCTCTGTCACAAAGGGCATTATTGCCCAGGTCAGCCTATATATTTTGGGTACAGCCAAGTGGCGTGCAGGTTGATCTTCTTTTGGGGTTTCTGGGTAGCCCCAGAAGGCAATGTTTTTCTTCTGGAGGTCAGGCAGAGTGCTGCATTATAATTGTGGATTGCAAAACTGGAGGGCTTGTGGGCCATTAGTCTGAGGATGGAAGTCTGAGGACACAAGCTAGGCCTAGGTTTCTGGGTGAGGATATGGCAGGCACAATCTACAGTCCTGAATCTAGATCTCGTGCATCTGAAGTCAGGGCGAGGATCAGACGATTGCTCAGGTTGGACCCTCTGTCCCTGAGGGCCCCTTCTTGAAGGGGGGGGATCACGAGGCCATGGGGGTTTTCCGGCGATGGGAGTTGTGAGAAGGTCCCAAATGCAAAGATTCTTCGGCCGGACAATTGAGACCTGTTGGTTGGCTCCAGGACAACGATTCCGAGCAGGGTTCTAAGGATGGATGGCTGGGTAGCCTACCTCGCATTCCAATTGTTTCCAAGCAACAAGACAGGTCAGATCTGCTGGATCTGGGGGAGCAACCGAGGATGCTGAGTTAAAATGGAGTCTCCTGTGGTGGTGACCTAATATGATTTTGTGTCTATGGAGACCTTGGAATGAAGCGGTGGCACTGGGGCCCTGAAGGGTTCTCCTAAAGAGAGGCTTTCACACAGCTCCATCGTGCAAGTTTCCCATGTGTAGATGAGATTTGTTCTGATGGTGGTCAAGAAACAGCCATATGCTGTTATTGAAATCCAGGCCCCTGAGGAGAGATGCCTCGAAACCAAAGCAATGGATCCGATAGGTTCCTAAGGGCCTGTTCGTTCCTTATTACCTCTGGGGATATCAGTCCAAGGGTCTGAGTGCAGGTAGGTGCTCAGATGGGCTCAGATATCCCCTGTTTGTCCTGGGAAGCCACAAATATTGGCATGGCCTCAGGAATTATGGAGGTTTATCCTCTTAGTAGGGTTGTGGCCATTGGAATGGGGCACATACAATTCCCTTGGAAAGGGCAAGCACAGTCTTCAGGTTTGGCCTCAGGGGCCTGAGCCTGTAGGGTGTGTAGGCCAGAGCTGTTGGGACAGTTGTCTGAAAACAGAACCACGGCCAATGTTTCGGGTCATAGGTATGGCAGGACTGATCTACAGACCATGAGGAGAACACTTCGGGATATGAAAAAAGGGCGAGTGTTAGGCTCTTGCTCAAGTATTTATCTCTGGATATCATGCCATTCATGGTCATGAAATTTCCGGGTGACTTCATGGGAAATGGGCGAGTCTTACTACCTGGGGGTTTGGCCTAATCCAAAGAGTTTGGGGTCATCCTGTGGGACGGAAGAAGTCCGTTTTTTGTTGTTGTTGTTTTGTATAGTTTTGTTTTTCAAACTCAGGGGTCCCACCAAATGAAGGATTCCAGAATAGAGCCCTGGGGAGGGGCGATTGGACAACCAGAAATCTGGTTAAAATTGGGTCCTAGGGACAGCTAGACTTGGGTTTCAGGGCGAGGGCACGGCATGAACCCCCTGAAGATCTGAAGCAATATCTCATGCATCTGAAGTCAGAGCGAGGATCAGACGTTGGCTCAGCTTGGATTTTCTGTTCATGACGGGCCCCTCATAAAGGGAGCCGAATCTCGAGGCCGTGGAGGTTTTCCCACGTTTGGAGTGGTGGGATGCCCCCTCTTGGATTCCTTCTTTGGGACAATTGAGACCTGTTGGACAGCTCCAGGACATCCCATATGGATGAGTGCAGACCAACGTTCAAGGATGGATGCCTGGGAAGCCCGCCTCGCATTCCAATTGTCTCCTAGCGACAAGACAGTTTAGATCTGATGGCTCTGCGGGAGCAACCGGGGTGGCTGAGTTGAAATGGACTTTCCTGAGGATGGGTCTAATGTGTGTTTTTTTCCATGAGGGCCTTGGAATGCGGCGGTGGCACCGGGACCCTGAAGTATTCTCCTCAGCTTTTGACATAGCTCCCATGCACAAGTTTCCTTGTGGAGACGAGGTTTGTTCTGATGGGTGCCTCAGGAAAACCCCAATGCTGGTATTGGAATCCAGGGTTTTGAGGTGACATGCCTGTAAACCAAAGCAATGGATCCGATTTTGGCCTAGGGTCCTGTCTGGTTCAATCTTCTTCTCTGGGGACATCCATCTAGGGTATTAGTGGAGTTAGATGCTCAGCTGTTGGCAGACTGACCTTTTTTGTCCCGGGCGACCAATACTATTGGGATGGCCTCAGAGACTTTGGAGGGTTCTCCTAATTTGTACGATTTTGGACAATGGAATGGGCAGAATTCCCATGGATTGGGTAGGCACAGTCCTAATGTGTGGCTCCAGGGTCCCCAGCCTGGATGGTGTGTGGCCCAGGACTTTGAGGACAGAAGTCTGAAAACACAAACTCAGCTTATGTTTGGGGACGTAGGTATGGCAGGCCCGATGTACAAACCATGAGAAGACATCTTCAGGATATGAAGATAGTGCGAGTCTGTGGCGCTTGCTCAGGCTTTTGTCTCTGGATTTTGTTTCAGAGATGGCCGTGGAATGTCGAGGAGGCCTCATAGGCCATGGACGAATCTTGCTCTCTGTGGATTTGGCGCGATCCCAATTGTTTTTCGTCAATCTGTTGGATGGAGGACTCCTTTCAGGGTTGTTATCTCAGGTGTCCCACCAAAAGAGGAGTTCCAAATCAGAGCCCTGGGGAAGAGTGAAGGGAGAACCCGAACTATGGTTAAAAATTGGGGCCTAGGGGCATGGCAAGCCCAATATGCTGTCTCTTCATCCAGCCACTTAGAGGCCTTACCTGAGGACTGGGCTAAGGCTGAGGGTCACAATGTGTGTTTGCTACCTATGTGGCTCGCGAGCAATGGCGGGGCCACATTGGACACATTGGTATCCACTACACTGTACATTATACAACTAGCCTACCACAAGGTTTCTTGCCATCGGGAAAGAGTTCTGATTTCTGCATCATTTTCAAACATGGGCAGTGATTGGAGATAAGGTCTAGGTTCTAAATCCTGAAATCCGAGGCTGGGAAGAGATAACGACCTAAGGCAATGGCTGGTCCGATGTGCTCAGTGAGCGGCCAGCTGTATGGGTGGGGCCAGGAGGTCCAGGCTCAGCCTCTGTCACAAAGGGCATTATTGCCCAGGTCAGCCTATATATTTTGGGTACAGCCAAGTGGCGTGCAGGTTGATCTTCTTTTGGGGTTTCTGGGTAGCCCCAGAAGGCAATGTTTTTCTTCTGGAGGTCAGGCAGAGTGCTGAATTATAATTGTGGATTGCAAAACTGGAGGGCTTGTGGGCCATTAGTCTGAGGATGGAAGTCTGAGGACACAAGCTAGGCTTAGGTTTCTGGGTGAGGACATGGCAGGCACAATCTACAGATCTGAACCGAGATCTCGTGCATCTGAAGTCATGGTGAGGATCAGAAGATCGCTCAGTTTGGACCTTAAGTCCATGAGGGCCACTTCATGAAGGGGGGGGATCAGGAGGCCATGGGTGTTTTCTCACGATGGGAGTTGTGAGAAGCTCCCAACTTCAAAGATTCTTCTGCAGGACAATTGAGACCTGTTGGTTGGCTCCAGGCTGACGATTCCGAGCAGGGTTCTAAGGATGGATGGCTGGGTAGCCCACCTCGCATTCCAATTGTCTCCTAGCAACAAGACAAGTTAGATCTGCTGGATCTCGCAGAGCCACCGAATACGCTGAGTTGAAATGGACTCTCCTGTGGATGGGTCCTAATGTGTTTTTGTCTATGGATACCTTGGAATGACGCGGTGGCACGGGGGCCATGAAGGGTTCTCCTAAACAGAGGCTTTGACATCACTCCCACGTGCAAGTTTCCCATGTGTAGATGAGATTTGTTCTGGTGGGTGAGTCAAGAAATAGCCATATGCTGGTACTGAAATCCAGGCCTCTGAGGAGAGATGCCTGGAAACCCAAGCAATGGATCCGATTAGGGCCTAGGGGCCTGTTCGTTCCTTTTTACCTCTGGGGTAATCAGTCCAAGGGTCTGAGTGCAGGTAGGTTCTCAGATGGGCTCAGATTGCTTCTGTTTGTCCTGGGAAGCCACCACTATTGGGATGGCCTCAGGGATTTTGGAGGTTTATCATTTTAGTAGCGTTGTGGCCATTGGAATGGGCACATACAATTCCCTTTGAGAGGGCAAGCACAGTCTTCAGGTTTGGCTCCAGGGGCCTGAGCCTGTGGGGTGTGTAGGCCAGGGCTGTTTGGACAGTTGTCTGAAACACAAAGTCGGCTTATGTTTCGGGACATAGGTATGGCAGGACTGATCTACAGACCATGAGGAGAACATTTCGGGATATGAAAAAAGGGCGAGTGTGAGGATCTTGTTCAAGTTTTTGTCTCTGGATATCGTGTCACTCATAGTCGTGAAATTTCCAGGTGACTTCATGGGAAATGGACGAGTCTTACTCTCTGGGGGTTTGGCCCCGCCCAAAGAGTTTGGGGACATTCTGTGGGATGGAAGAAGTCTGTTGTTCTGTTGTTGATGATTTTTTTGTTTTGTTTTTCAACCTCAGGTGTCCCACCAAATGAGGGATTCCAGAGTAGAGCCCTGCGGAGGGCCGAATGGACAACCAGAAATCTGGTTAAAAATTGGGGCCTAGGGACATGTCAAGCCCATTATGACATCTAATGGTCCAGCCACTGAGAGGACGTACTAGAGGACAGGACTCACGCTGAGGGTCACAATGCGTGTTATGCCCTCGTTGCACTCAAGAATGGGCGGGGCCTCAGGCTGAATGCTGGTTTCTCCTACACTGAACGTTGGACAAAATGGCGACCACAAGATTTCTTGCTATGGGTAAGGAAGAGTTCTGATTTCTGCATCACAGTCACCGCTGGGCAGTGAATGGAGATAAGGTGTAGATTCTGAAGCCTGAAAACTGAGGTAGGGAAGAGAAGATGACCTAAGGCCATGGCGGGTCTGATGTGCTCAGTGTGCGGTCAGCTGTCTGGGTGTTGGTCACGAGGTCCGGGCTCAGGTTGTCAGACAGTACATTAGTGCCCAGGTTAGACTATATATTTTGGGTGCATTCGAGTGCCGTGTATGTTCTTATCTGAAGAACTCTCCAGGATATGAAGAATGAGCGAGTCTGCGGCGCGTGCTCACGCTTTTGTCTCTGGATTTTGCATCAGCGATGGCCATGGAATGTTGGGGAGGCCTCATGGGACATGGACGATTCTTGCTGTCTGTGGATTTGGCCCGATCCCAATTGTTTTTCGTCAATCTGTGGGATGGGAGGACTCCTTTCAGGTTTGTTACCTCTGGTGTCCTACCAAAAGAGGAATTCCAAAGCAGAGCACTGGGGAAGAGTGAACGGACAACCCAAAAACTGGATAAAAATTGGGGCCTAGGGGCATGGCAAGCCCAGTATGTTATCTCTCTATCCAGCCACTGAGAGGCCTTACCTGAGGACTGGGCTCAGGCTGAGGGTCACAATGTGTGTTTGTGACCAATGTGGCCTGCAAGCATGGGCGGGGACTCATGGGCCATACTGGTTTCAACCACACTGAACATTGGACAACTTGCCAACCACAAGGTTTCTTGCCATGGGGAAAGAGTTCTGATTTCTGCATCATTTTCAAACCCGGGCCGTAATTGGAGATAAGGTCTAGATTCTGAAGCCTGAAAACCGAATTTGAGAAGAGAGGACGACCTAAGGCCATGACGGGTCCGATGTGCTCAGTGTGCGGCCAGCTGTCTGGGTGTGGCCAGGAGGTCTAGGCTCAGGGTGTGTCAGAAAGGGCATTATTGCCCAGATCAGTCTATATATTTCGGGTATAGCCAAATGCTGTGCAGGTTGATCCTCATTGGGGGTTTCTGGGTAGCCCCAGAGGGCAATGTTTTTCTTCTGGATAGCAGGCAGAGTGCTGCATTGTAGGTCTGAATTGCCAAATTGGAGGGCTTGTGGGCCAGTAGTCTGAGGACGGAAGTCTGAGAACCCAAGCTAGGCCTAGGTTTCTGGGTGAGGATATGGCAGGCACAATCTACAGACCTGAATCGAGATCTCGTGCTTCTAAAGTCAGGGCGAGAATCAGACGATCGCTCAGGTTGGACCTCTGTCCCTGAGGGCCCCTTCTTGAAGGGGGGGGATCACGAGGCCATGGGGGTTTTCCGGCGATGGGAGTTGTGAGAAGGTCCCAAATGCAAAGATTATTCGGCCGGACAATTGAGACCTGTTGGTTGGCTCCAGGACAACGATTCGGAGCACGGTTCTAAGGATGGATGGCTGGGTAGCCTACCTCGCATTCCAATTGTTTCCAAGCAATAAGACAGGTCAGATCTGCTGGATCTGGGGGAGCAACCGAGGAGGCTGTGTTAAAATGGACTCTCCCGTGGTTGTGACCTAATATGATTTTGTGTCTTTGGAGACCTTGGAATGAAGCGGTGGCACTGGGGCCCTGAAGGGTTCTCCTATAGAGAGGCTTTCACACAGCTCCATCGTGCAAGATTCCCATGTGTCGTTGAGATTTGTTCTGATGGTGAGTCAAGAAACAGCCATATGCTGTTATTGAAATCCAGGCCCCTGAGGAGAGATGACTCGAAGCCAAAGCAATGAATCCGTTAGGTGCCTAGGGGCCTGTTCGTTCCTTATTACCTCTGGGGATATCAGTCCAAGGGTCTGAGTGCAGGTAGGTGCTCAGATGGGCTCAGATTGCCCCTGTTTGTCCTGGGAAGCCACAAATATTGGGATGGCCTCAGGAATTATGGAGGTTTATACTCTTAGTAGGGTTGTGGCCATTGGAATGGGCACATACAATTCCCTTGGAGAGGGCAAGCACAGTCTTCAGGTTTGGCCTCAGGGGCCTGAGCCTGTAGGGTGTGTAGGCCAGAGCTGTTGGGACAGTTGTCTGAAAACAGAAACACGGCTTATGTTTCGGGTCATAGGTATGGCAGGACTGATCTACAGACCATGAGGAGAACTCTTCGGGATATGAAAAAAGGGCGAGTGTTAGGCTCTTGCTCAAGTATTTATCTCTGGATGTCATGCCATTCATAGTCATGAAATTCCCGGGTGACTTCATGCATAATGGGCGAGTCTTACTACCTGGGGGTTTGGCCTAATCCAAAGAGTTTGGGGTCATTCTGTGGGACGGAAGATGTCCGTTTTTTGTTGTTGTTGTTTTGTATAGTTTTGTTTTTCAAACTCAGGGGTCCCACCAAATGAAGGATTCCAGAATAGAGCCCTGGGGAGGGGCGATTGGACAACCAGAAATCTGGTTAAAATTGGGTCCTAGGGACAGCTAGACTTGGGTTTCAGCGCGAGGGCACGGCATGAACCCCCTGAAGATCTGAAGCAATATCTCATGCATCTGAAGTCAGAGCGAGGATCAGAAGTTGGCTCAGCTTGGATTTTCTGTTCATGACGGGCCCCTCATAAAGGGAGCCGAATCTCGAGGCCGTGGAGGTTTTCCCACGTTTGGAGTGGTGGGATGCCCCCTCCTAGGATTCCTTCTGCGGGACAATTGAGACCTGTTGGACAACTCCAGGACATCCCATATGGATGAGTCCAGACCAAAGTTCGAGGATGGATGCCTGGGAAGCTCGCCTCGCATTCCAATTGTCTCCTAGCGACAAGACAGTTTAGATCTGATGGCTCTGCGGGAGCAACCGGGGTGGCTGAGTTGAAACGGACTTTACTGAGGATGGGTCTAATGTGTGTTTGTGTCCATGAGGGCCTTGGAATGGGGCGGGGGCACCGGGACCCTGAAGTATTCTCCTAAGCTTTTGACATAGCTCCCATGCACAAGTTTCCTTGTGGAGACGAGGTTTGTTCTGATGGGTGGCTCAGGAAAACCGCAATGCTGGTATTGGAATCCAGGGTTTTGAGGAGACATGCCTGTAAACCAAAGCAATGGATCCGATTTTGGCCTAGGGTCCTGTCTGGTTCAATCTTCTTCTCTGGGGACATCCATCTAGGGTATTAGTGGAGATAGATGCTCAGCTGTTGGCAGACTGACCTTTTTTGTCCCGGGCGACCAATACGATTGGGATGGCCTCAGAGACTTTGGAGGGTTCTCCTAATTTGTACGATTTTGGACAATGCAATGGGCAGAATTCCCATGGATTGGGTAAGCACAGTCCTAATGTGTGGCTCCAGGGTCCCCAGCCTGGATGGTGTGTGGCCCAGGACTTTGAGGACAGAAGTCTGAAAACACAAACTCAGCTTATGTTTGGGGACGTAGGTATGGCAGGCCCGATGTACAAACCATGAGAAGACATCTTCAGGATATGAAGACAGTGCGAGTCTGAGGCGCTTGCTCAGGCTTTTGTCTCTGGATTTTGTTTCAGAGATGGCCGTGGAATGTCGAGGAGGCCTCATAGGCCATGGACGAATCTTGCTCTCTGTGGATTTGGCGCGATCCCAATTGTTTTTCGTCAATCTGTTGGATGGAGGACTCCTTTCAGGGTTGTTATCTCAGGTGTCCCACCAAAAGAGGAGTTCCAAAGCAGAGCCCTGAGGAAGAGTGAAGGGACAACCTGAACTATGGTTAAAAATTCTGGCCTAGGGGCATGGCAAGCCCAATATGCTGTCTCTTCATCCAGCCACTTAGAGGCCTTACCTGAGGACTGGGCTAAGGCTGAGGGTCACAATGTGTGTTTGCCACCTATGTGGCTCGCTAGCAATGGCGGGGCCACATTGGACACACTGGTATCCACTACACTGAACATTATACAACTAGCCTACCACAAGGTTTCTTGCCATCGGGAAAGAGTTCTGATTTCTGCATCATTTTCAAACATGGGCAGTGATTGGAGATAAGGTCTAGGTTCTAAATCCTGAAATCCGAGGCTGGGAAGAGATAACGACCTAAGGCAATGGCTGGTCCGATGTGCTCAGTGAGCGGCCAGCTGTATGGGTGGGGCCAGGAGGTCCAGGCTCAGCCTCTGTCACAAAGGGCATTATTGCCCAGGTCAGCCTATATATTTTGGGTACAGCCAAGTGTGGCGTGCAGGTTGATCTTCTTTTGGGGTTTCTGGGTAGCCCCAGAAGGCAATGTTTTTCTTCTGGAGGTCAGGCAGAGTGCTGCATTATAATTGTGGATTGCAAAACTGGAGGGCTTGTGGGCCATTAGTCTGAGGATGGAAGTCTGAGGACACAAGCTAGGCTTAGGTTTCTGGGTGAGGACATGGCAGGCACAATCTACAGATCTGAACCGAGATCTCGTGCATCTGAAGTCAGGGTGAGGATCAGAAGCTCGCTCAGGTTGGACCTTAAGTCCATGAGGGCCACTTCATGAAGGGGGGGGATCAGGAGGCCATGGGTGTTTTCTCACGATGGGAGTTGTGAGAAGCTCCCAACTTCAAAGATTCTTCTGCAGGACAATTGAGACCTGTTGGTTGGCTCCAGGCTGACGATTCCGAGCAGGGTTCTAAGGATGGATGGCTGGGTAGCCCACCTCGCATTCCAATTGTCTCCTAGCAACAAGACAAGTTAGATCTGCTGGATCTCGCAGAGCCACCGAATACGCTGAGTTGAAATGGACTCTCCTGTGGATGGGTCCTAATGTGTTTTTGTCTATGGATACCTTGGAATGACGCGGTGGCACACGGGGGCATGAAAGGGTTCTCCTAAACAGAGGCTTTGACATCACTCCCACGTGTAAGTTTCCCATGTGTAGATGAGATTTGTTCTGGTGGGTGAGTCAAGAAACAGCCATATGCTGGTACTGAAATCCAGGCCTCTGAGGAGAGATGCCTGGAAACCCAAGCAATGGATCCGATTAGGGCCTAGGGGCCTGTTCGTTCCTTTTTACCTCTGGGGATATCAGTCTTCAAGTCTGAGTTCAGGTAGGTTCTCAGATGGGCTCAGATTGCTTCTGTTTGTCTAGGGAAGCCACCACTATTGGGATGGCCTCAGGGACTTTGGAGGTTTATCATTTTAGTAGGGTTGTGGCCATTGGAATGGGCACATACAAATCCCTAGGAGAGGGCAAGCACAGTCGTCAGGATTGGCGATAGGGGCCTGAGCCTGTGGGGTGTGTAGGCCACGGCTGTTTGGACAGTTGTCTGAAACACAAAGTCGGATTAAGTTTCGGGACATAGGTATGGCAGGACTGATCTACAGACCACGAGGAGAACATTTCGGGATATGAAAAAAGGGCGAGTGTGAGGCTCTTGTTCAAGTTTTTGTCTCTGGATATCGTGTCAGTCATGGTCGTGAAATTTCCGGGTGACTTCATGGGAAATGGACGAGTCTTACTCTCTGGGGGTTTGGCCCCGTCCAAAGAGTTTGGGGGACATTCTGTGGGATGGAAGAAGTCCGTTGTTCTGTTGTTGATGATTTTTTTTGTTTTGTTTTTTTTCAACCTCAGGTGTCCCACCAAATGAGGGATTCCAGAGTCGAGCCCTGGGGAGGGGCGATTGGACAACGAGAAATCTGGTTAAAAATTGGGGCCTAGGGACATGTCAAGCCCATTATGACATCTAATGGTCCAGCCACTGAGAGGACGTACTAGAGGACAGGACTCACGCTGAGGGTCACAATGCGTGTTATGCCCTCTTGCACTCAAGAATGGGCGGGGCCTCAGGCTGAATGCTGGTTTCTCCTACTCTGTACGTTGGACAACATGCCGACCACAAGGTTTCTTGCCATGGGTAGGGAAGAGTTCTGATTTCTGCATCACAGTCACCCCTGGGCAGTGAATGGAGATAAGGTCTAGATTCTGAAGCCTGAAAACTGAGGTAGGGAAGAGAAGATGACCTAAGGCCATGGCGGGTCTGATGTGCTCAGTGTGCGGTCTGCTGTCTGGGTGTTGGTCACGATGTCCGTGCTCATGTTGTAAGACAGTACATTAGTGCCCAGGTTAGACTATATATTTTGGGTGCATGCGAGTGCCGTGTATGTTCTTATCTGAAGAACTCTTCAGGATATGAAGAATGAGCGAGACTGCGGCGCGGGCTCAGGCATTTGTCTCTGGATTTTGTATCAGCGATGGCCATGGAATGTTGGGAAGGCCTCATGGGCCATGGACGATACTTGCTGTCTGTGGATTTGGCCCGATCCCAATTGTTTTTCGTCAATCTGTGGGATGGGAGGACTCCTTTCAGGTTTGATACCTCTGGTGTCCTACCAAAATAAGAATTCCAAAGCAGAGCCCTGGGGAAGAGTGAAGGGAGAACCCAAACTCTAGATAAAAATTGGGGCCTAGGGGCATGGCAAGCCCAGTATGTTATCAATCTATCCAGCCACTGAGAGGCCTTACCTGAGGACTGGGCTCAGGCTGAGGGTCACAATGTGTGTTTGTGAGCAATGTGGCCTGCAACCATGGGCGGGGCCTCATGGGCCACACTGGTTTCAACTACACTGAACCTTGGACAACTTGCCAACCACAAGGTTTCTTGCCATGGGGAAAGAGTTCTGATTTCTGCATCATTTTCAAACCCGGGCCGTGATTGGAGATAAGGTCTACGTTCTGAAGCCTGAAAACCGAGTTTGAGAAGAGATGATGACCTAAGGCCATGACGGGTCCGATTGTGCTCAGTGTGCGGCCATCTGTCTGGGTGGGGCCCGGAGGTCCAGGCTCAGGCTGTGTCAGAAAGGGCATTAGTGCCCAGATCAACCTACATATTTCGGGTACAGCCAAATGACGTGCAGGTTGATCCTCATTGGGGGTTTCAGGGTAGCCACAGAGGGCAATGTTTTTTTTCTGGAGGGCAGGCAGAGTGCTGCATTATAGTTCTGGATTGTCAAACTGGAGGCCTTGTGGGCCAGTAGAAGGGGACGGAAGTCTGAGAACCCTAGCTAGGCCTAGGTTTCTGCGTGAGAATATGACAGGCACAATCTACACACCTGAATAGAGATCTCATGCATCTGAAGTCATGGCGAGGATCAGACGATCGCTCAGGTTGGACATTCTGTCCCTGATGGCCCCTTCTTAAAGGGGGTGTGGATCACGAGGCCATGGGGGTTTTCCCACGATGGGAGTTGTGAAAAGCTCCCAACTGCAAAGATTCTTCTGCAGGACAATTGAGACCTGTTGGTTGGCTCCAGGACAACGATTCCAAGCAGGGTTCTAAGGATGGATGGCTGGGTAGCCCACCTCGCATTCCAATTGTCTCCAATCAACAAGACAGGTAGATCCGCTGGATCTGGGGGAGCAACCGAGGAGGCTGAGTTGAAATGGCCTCTCACGTGGATGTGTCCTAATATGATTTTGTGTCTATGGAGACCTTGGAATGAAGCGGTGGCACTGGGGCCCTGAAGGGTTCTCCTAAAGAGAGGCTTTCACACAGCTCCATCGTGCAAGTTTCCCATATGTAGATGAGAGTTGTTTCGATGGGTGAGTCAAGAAACAGCCATATGCTGTTATTGAAATCCAGGCCTCTGTGGAGAGATGCCTGGAAAACAAATCAATGGATCCGATAGGTGCAGAGGAGCTTGTTCCTTCCTTTTTACCTCTGGGGACATCAGTCTATGGGTCTGAGTGCAGGTAGGTGCTCAGATGGGCCCAGATTGCCCCTGTTTGTCCTGGGAAGCCACAGATATTGGGATGGCCTCAGGGACTTTGGAGGTTTATCCTCTTCGTAGGGTTGTGGCCATTGGAATGGACACATACAATTCCCTTGGAGAGGGCAAGCACAGTCGTCAGGTTTGGCTCCAGGGCCCTGAGCCTGTAGGGTGTTTAGGCCACGGCTGTTTGGACAGTTGTCTGGAAACACAAACTAGGCTTATGTTTCCGGTCATAGGTATGGCAGGACGGATCTACAGACGATGAGAGGAACTCCTCGGGATATAAAAAAGGGCGAGTGTGAGGCTCTTGCTCATGTTTTTCTCTCTGGACATCGTGTCACTCATGGTATTGAAATTTCCGGGTGACTTCATGGGAAAAGGATGAGTCTTACTCTCTGGGGTTAGGCCTCGTCCAAAGAGTTTGGGGTCATACTGTGGGATAGAAGTAATCCGTTGTTCTGTTTTGTTTTGTTTTTCAACCTCAGGTGTCCCACCAAATGAGGGATTCCAGAGTAGAGCCCTGGGGAGGGGCGACTGGACAACCAGAAATCTGGTTAAAAATTGGGGCCTAGGGACATGTCAAGCCCATTATGACATCAAATGGTCCAGCCACTGAGGGGACGTACTAGACGTCAGGACTCACGCTGAGGGTCACAATGCGTGTTTATGCCCTCGTCGCACACAAGAATGGGCGGGGCCTCAGGGTGAATGCTGGTTTCTCCTACACTGAAGGTTGGACAACATGCCAACCACAAGGTTTCTTGCCATGGGTAAGGAAGAGTTCTGATTTCTGCCTCACAGTCACCCCTGGGCAGTGATTGGAGATAAGGTCTAGGTTCTGAAGCCTGAAAACCGAAGTTGAGAAGAGATGACGACCTAAGGCCATGGCGGATCCGATGTGCTCAGTGTGCGGCCAGCTGTCTGGGTGGGACCAGGAAGTCCAGGCTCAGCCTTGTCAGAATGGGCATTAGTGCCCAAGTCAGCCTATATATTTGGGGTGCAGCAGGTTGATCCTCATTGGGGGTTTCTGGGTAGCCCCAGAGGGCAATGTTTTTCTTCTGGACGGTAGGCAGTGTGCTGCATTGCATTTCTATATTGCCAAACTGGAGGGCTTCTGGGCCAGTAGTCTGAGGACGGAAGTCTGAGAACCCAAGCTAGGCCTTGGATTCTGGGTGAGAATATGACAGGAAAATCTACAGACCTGAATCGAGATCTCGTGCATCTGAAGTCAGGGCGAGGATCAGACGATCGCTCAGGTTGGACATTCTGTGCCTGATCGCCCCTTCTTGAAAGGGGGGTGGATCACGAGGCCATGGGGGTTTTTCCACAATGGGAGTTGTGAGAAGCTCCCAGCTGCAAAGATTCTCCTGTAGGACAATTGTGACCTGTTGGTTGGCTCCAGGACAACGATTCCGAGCAGGGTTCTAAGTATCGATGGTTGGGTAGCCCACCTCGCATTCCAATTGTCTCCAAGCAACAAGGCAGGCAGTTAGATCTGCTGGATCTGGGGGAGCAACCGAGGAGGCTGAGTTGAAATGGACTCTACCGTGGATGTGTCCTAATATGATTTTGTGTCTATGGAGACCTTGGAATGAAGCGGTGGCACTGGGGCCCTGAAGGGTTCTCCTAAAGAGAGGCTTTCACACAGCTCCATCATGCAAGTTCCCCATGTGTAGATGAGATTTGTTCTGATGGGTGAGTCAAGAAACAGCCATATGCTGGTACTGAAATCCAGGCCTCTGAGGAGAGATGCCTGGAAACCAAAGCAATGGATCCGATAGGTGCCTAGGGGCCTGTTCGTTCCTTTTTACCTCTGGGGACATCAGTCTATGGGTCTGAGTGCCGGTATGTGCTCAGATGGGCCCAGATTGCCCCTGTTTGTCCTGGGAAGCCACAAATATTGGGATGGCCTCAGGGACTGTGGAGGTTTATCCTCTTAGTAGGGTTGTGGCCATTGGAATGGGCACATACAATTCCCTTGGAGAGGGCAAGTACAGTCGTCAGGTTTGGTTAAAGGGGCCTGAGCCTGTAGGATGTGTAGGCCACGGCTGTTTGGAATGTTGTCTGAAAACACAAACTCGGCTTATGTTTCGGGTCATAGGTATGGCAGGACTGATCTACAGACCATGAGGAGAACTCTTCGGGATATGAAAAAAGGGCGAGTGTGAGGCTCTTGCTCAAGTTTTTGTCTGTGAATATCGTGTCACTCATGGTCGTGAAATTTCCGGGTGACTTCATGGGAAATGGACGAGTCTTACTCTCTGGGGGTTTGGCCTCGTCCAAAGAGTTTGGGGGGTCATTCTGTGGGATAGAAGAAATACGTTGTTCTGTTTTGTTTTTTTTTTTCAACCTCAGGTGTCCCACCAAATGAGGGATTCCAGAGTAGAGCCCTGGGGAGGGGCGACTGGACAACCAGAAATCTGGTTAAAAAAATTGGGGCCTAGGGACATGTCAAGCCCATTATGACATCAAATGGTCCAGCCACTGAGAGGACGTACTAGACGTCAGGAATCACGCTGAGGGTCACAATACATGTTTATGCCCTCGTCGCACAGAAGAATGGGCGGGGCCTCAGGGTGAATGCTGGTTTCTCCTACACTGAACGTTGGACAACATGCCAACCACAAGGTTTCTTGCCATGGGTAAGGAAGAGTTCTGATTTCTTCATCACAGTCACCCCCATGGGCAGTGATTGGAGATAAGGTCTAGGTTCTGAAGCCTGAACCGAAGTTGAGAAGAGATGACGACCTAAGGCCATGGCGGATCCGATGTGCTCAGTGTGTGGCCAGCTGTCTGGGTGGGACCAAGAAGTCCAGGCTCAGCCTTGTCAGAATGGGCATTAGTGCCCAAGTCACCCTATATATTTGGGGTGCAGCAGGTTGATCCTCATTGGGGGTTTCTGGGTAGCCCCAGAGGGCAATGTTTTTCTTCTGGACGGTAGGCAGAGTGCTGAATTGCATTTCTATATTGCCAAACTGGAGGGCTTCTGGGCCAGTAGTCTGAGGACGGAAGTCTGAGAACCCAAGCTAGGCCTAGGTTTCTGGGTGAGGAAAATGATGCAGAAATCCGAACTCTTTCCTCATGGCAAGTAAACTTGCGGTTGGCATGTTGTCCAAGTTTCAGTGTAGATGAAACCAGTGTGGCAGATGAGGAACAGCCCATTCTTGCGGGCCACATTGGTCACAAACACACATTGTGACCCCCAGCCTGAGCCCAGTCCTCAGGTACGGCCTCTCAGTGGCTGGATGGAGAGACAGCATATTGGGCTTGCCATGCCCCTAGGCCCCAATTTTTAACCATAGTTCGGGTTGTCCCTTCACTCTTCCCCAGGGCTCTCATTTGGAATTCCTCTTTTGGTCGGACACCTGAGGTAACAAACCTAAAAGGAGTCCTCCCATCCCACAGATTGACGAAAAACAATTGGAATCGGGCCAAATCCACAGAGAGCAAGATTCGTCCATGGCCCATGAGGCCTCCCCAACATTCCACGGCCATCGCTGATACAAAATCCAGAGATAAAAGCCTAAGCACGCGCCTCAGACTCGATTATTCTTCATATCCTGAAGAGTTCTTCAGATGAGAACCTACACGGCACTCGAAAGCACCCAAAATATATAGTCTAACCTGGGCACTAATGCTCTGTCTGACAACCTGAGGCCGGACCTCGTGACCAACACCCAGACAGCTGACCGCACACTGAACACATCCGACCTGCCATAGCCTTAGGTCATCATCTCTTCCCTACCTCAGTTTTCAGGCTTCAGAACCTAGACCTTATCTCCAATCACTGCCCAGGGGTGAATGTGATGCAGAAATCAGAACTCTTCCTTATCCATGTCAAGAAACCTTGTGGTTGGCATGATGTCAAACGTTCAGTGTAAGAGAAACCAGCCTTCACCTTGAGGCCCCGCCCATTCTTGAGTGCGAGGAGGGCATAAACACGCATTGTGACCCTCAGCGTGAGTCCTGTCCTCTAGTACGTCACTCAGTGGCTGGCCCATTAGATGTCATAACGGGCTGGAGATGTCCCTAGGCCCCAATTTTTAACCAGATTTATGGTTGTCCAGTCGCCCCTCCCCAGGTATCTACTCTGGAATCCCTCATTTTGTGGGACACCTGAGGTTCAAAAACAAAACAAAACAAATCAACAACAACAGAACAAGGGATTTCTTCCTTCCCACAGAATGACCCCAAACTCTTTGGACGGGGTCAAACCCCCAGAGAGTAAAACTCGTCCATTTCCCATGAAGTCACCCGGAAATTACACGACCATGAGTGACACGATATCCAGAGACAAAAACGTGAGCAAGAGCCTCACACTTGCCCTTTTTTCATATCCCGAAGAGTTCTCCTCATGGTCTGTAGATCAGTCCTGCCATACCTATGACCCGAAACATAAGCCGAGTTTGTGTTTTCAGACAACTGTCCAAACTGCCCTGGCCTACACACCCTACAGGCTCAGGCCCCAGGAGCCAAACCTGACGACTGTGCTTGCGCTCTCCAAGGGAATTGTATGTGCCCATTCAATGGCCACAACCCTACTAATAGGATAAACCTCCAAATTCGCTGAGGCCATCCCAATATTTGTGGCTTCCCAGGACAAACAGGGGCAATCTGGGCCCATCTGAGCACCTACCGGCACTCAGACCCGTGGACTGACGTCCCCAGAGGTAAAAAGGAACGTACAGGACTAGGCACCTAACGGATCCATTGCTTTGGTTTCCAGGCATCTCTCCTCAGAGGCCTGGATTTCAATAAAAGCATATGGCTGTTTCTTGACTCACCCATCAGAACAAATCTCATCTACACATGGGAAACTTGCACGATGGAGCTGTGTGAAAGTCGCTCTTTCGGAGAACCCTTCAGGGCCCCAGTGCCAACGATTCATTCCAAGGTCTCCATAGACACAAAATCATATTAGGACACATCCACGGGAGAGTCCATTTCAACTCAGGCTCCTCGGTTGCTCCCCCAGATCCAGCAGATCTAACCTGTCTTGTTGCTTGGAAACAATTGGACTGCGAGGTGGGCTACCCAGCCATCATCCTTAGAACCCTGCTCGGAATCGTTGTCCTGGAACCAACCAAAATGTCTCAATTGTCCTGCAGAAGAATCTTTGCAGTTGGGAGCTTCTCACAACTCCCATCGTGGGACAACCCCCAAGGCCTCGAGATCGACCCCCCCTTCAAGAAGGGGCCATCAGGGACAGAATGCCCCACGAGAGCGATCGTCTGATCCTCGGCCTGACATTAGATGCACGATATCTCGATTCAGGTCTGTAGATTGTGCCTGCCATATCCTCACCCAGAAACCTAGGCCTAGCTTGGGTTCTCAGACTTCCGTCCTCAGACTACTGGCCCACAAGCCCTCCAGTTTGGCAATCCAGAACTACAATGCAGCACTCAGCCTGCCCTCCAGAAGAAAAACATTGCCGTCTGGGGCTACCCAGAAATCCCAAATGAGATTCAACCTGCACGCCATTCGGCTGTACCCCAAATATATAGGCTGACCTGGGCACTAATGCCCTTTCTGAGACAGCCTGAGTCTGGACCTCCTGGCCCCACCCAGACAGCTGGCCGCACACTGAGCTCATATGACCTGCCATGGCCTTAGGACTTCATCTCTTCGCAATCTCGGGTTTCAGGCTTCAGAACCTAGACATTATCTCCAATCGCGGCCCGGGTTGAAAATGATGCAGAAATCAGAACGCTTTCCCCATGGCAAGAAACCTTGTGGTTGGCATGTTGTCCAAGATTCATTGTACTTGAAACCAGTGTGGCCCATGAGGCCCCGCCCATGCTTGCGGGCCACATTGGTCACAATCACACATTGTGACCCTCAGCCTGAGCCCAGACCTCAGGTAAGGCCTCTCAGTGGCTGGATGGAGAGACAGCATATTGGGCTTGCCATGCCCCTAGGCCCCAATTTTTAAGCATAGTTCGGTTTGTCCCTTCACTCTTCCCCAGGGCTCTCATTTGGAATTCCTCTATTGGTGGGACACCTGAGGTAACAAACCTAAAAGGAGTCCTCCCATCCCACAGATTGACGAAAAACAATTGGGATCGGGCCAAGTCCACAGAGAGCAAGATTCGTCCATCGCCCATGAAGCCACCCCAACATTCCACGACCATCGCTGATACAAAATCCACAGACAAAAGACTGAGCACGCGCCTCAGACTCGCTCATTCTTCATATCCTGAAGAGTTCTTCAGATAAGAACCTACACGTCACTCGAAGGCACCCAAAATACATAGTCTAACCTGGGCACTAATGCACTGTCTGACAACCTGAGCCTGGACGTCGTGACCAACACCCAGACAGCTGACCGCACACTGAGCACATCAGACCTGCCATGGCCTTAGGTCATCATCTCTTACCTACCTCAGTTTTCAGTCTTCAAAACCTAGACCTTATCTCCAATCACTGCCCAGGGGTGACTATGATGCAAAAATCAGAACTCTTCCCTACCCAAGGCAAGAAACCATGTGGTTGGCATGTTGTCCATCGTTCAGTGTAGGAGAAACCAGCTTTCACCCTGACGCCCCGCCCATTCTTGAGTGCGAAGAGGGCATAAACACGCATTGTGACCCTCAGTGTGAGTCCTGTCCTCTAGTACGTCCTCTCAGTGGCTGGACCATTAGATGTCTTAATGGGCTTGACATGTCCCTAGGCCCCCAATTTTCAACCAGATTTCTGGTTGTCCAGTCGCCCCTCCCAGGGCTCTACTCTGGAATCCCTCATTTGCTGGGACACCTGAGGTTGAAAAACATAACAAAACAAATCAATAACAACAGAACAACGGACTTCTACCATCCCACAGAATGACCCCAAACTCTATGGACGGGGCCGAACGCAAAGAGAGTAAGACTCGTCCATTTAACATGAAGTCACCCGGAAGTTTAACGACCATGAGTGACACGAAACCAGAGATAAAAACTTGAGCAAGAGCCTCACACTCGCCATATTTTCATATCCCGAAGAGTTCTCCTCATGGTCTGTAGATCAGACCTGCCATACCTATGTCCCGAAACATAAGCCGAGTTTGTGTTTTCAAACAACTGTCCAAACAGCCCTGGCCTACACACCTTACAGGCTCTGGCCCCTGGAGCCAAACCTGATGACTGTGCTTGCCCTCTCCAAGGGAATTGTGTGTGCCCATTCCAATGGCCACAACCCAACTAAGAGGATAAACCTCCAAAGTCCCTGAGGCCATCCCAATATTTGTGGCTTCCCAGGACAAACAGGGGCAATCTGGGCCCATCTGAGCACCTACCGGCACTCAGACCCGTAGACTGATGTCCCCAGAGGTAAAAAGGAACGAACAGTCCCCTAGGCACATATCCGATCCATTGCTTTGGTTTCCAGGCATCTCTCCTCAGAGGAATGGATTTCAATAACAGCATATGGCTGTTTCTTGACTCACCCATCAGAACAAATCTCATCTACACATGGGAAACTTGCACGATGGAGCTGTGTGAAAGCCTCTCTTTAGGAGAACCCTTCAGGGCCCCAGTGCCACCGCTTCATTCCAAGGTCTCCATAGACACAAAATCATATTAGGACACATCCACGGGAGAGTCCATTTCAACTCAGCCTCCTCGGTTGCTCCCCCAGATCCAGCAGATCTAACCTGTCTTGTTGCTTGCAGACAATTGGAATGCGAGATGGGCTACCCAGCCATCCATCCTTAGAAGCTTGCTCGGAATCGTTGTCCTGGAGCCAACCAACAGGTCTCAATTGTCCTGCAGAAGAATCTTTGCAGTTGGGAGCTTCTCACAACTCCCATCGTGGGAAAACCCGCATGGCCTCGTGATCCACGCCCCCCTTCAAGAAGGGGCCATCAGGGACAGAATGTCCAACCTGAGCGATCGTCTGATCCTCGCCCTGACTTCAGATGCACGAGATCTAGATTCAGGTCTCACCCAGAAACCTAGGCCTAGCTTGGGTTCTCAGACTTCCGTCCTCAGACTACTGGCCCACAAGCCCTCCAGTTTGGCAATCCAGAACTACAGTGCAGCACTCTGCCTGCCCTCCAGAAGAAAAACATTGCCGTCTGGGGCTACCCAGAAACCCCAAATGAGAATCAACCTGCACGCCATTAGGCTGTACTCCAAATATATAGGCTGACCTGGGCACTAATGCCCTTCTGAGACAGCCTGAGTCTGGACCTCCTTGCCCCACCCAGACAGCTGGCCGCACACTGAGCTTATATGACCTACCATGGCCTTTGGACTTCATCTCTTCTCAATCTCGGGTTCACGTTTCAGAACCTAGACATTATCTCCAATCACGGCCCGGGTTTGAAAATGATGCAGAAATCAGAACGCTTTCCCCATGGCAAGAAACCTTGTGGTTGGCATGTTGTCCAAGGTTCAGTGTACTTGAAACCAGTGTGGCCCATGAGGCCCCGCCCATGCTTTCGGGCCACATTGGTCACAAACACACATTGTGACCCTCAGCCTGAGCCCAGTCCTCAGGTAAGTCCTCTCAGTGACTGGATGGAGAGACAGCATATTGGGCTTGCCATGCCCCTAGGCACCAATTTTTAACCATAGTTCGGGTAGTCCCTTCACTCTTCCCCAGGGCTCTGATTTGGAATTCCTCTTTTGGTCGGACACCTGAGGTAACAAACCTAAAAGGAGTCCTCCCATCCCACAGATTGACGAAAAAAACTATTGGGATCGTGCCAAGTCCACCGAGAGCAAGATTCGTCCATGGCCCATGAGGCCTCCCCAACATTCCATGGCCATCGCTGATACAAAATCCAGAGACAAAAGCCTGAGCACGCGCCTCAGACTCGCTCATTCTTCATATCCTGAAGAGTTCTTCAGATAAGAACCTACACGTCACTCGAAGGCACCCAAAATATATAGTCTAACTTGGGCACTAATGCACTGTCTGACAACCTGAGTCCGGTCTCGTGACCAACACCCAGACAGCTGACCGCACACTGAGCACATCAGACCTGCCACGGCCTTAGGTCATCATTTCTTACCTACCTTAGTTTTCAGTTTTCAAAACCTAGACCTTATCTCCAATCACTGCCCAGGGGTGACTATGATCCAAAAATCAGAACTCTTCCTTACCCAAGGCAAGAAACCATGTGGTTGGCATGTTGTCCATCGTTCAGTGTAGGAGAAACCAGCATTCACCCTGACGCCCGGCCCATTCTTGAGTGCGACGAGGGCATAAACACGCATTGTGACCCTCAGTGTGAGTCCTGTCCTCTAGTACGTCCTCTCAGTGACTGGACCATTAGATGTCATAATGGGCTTGACATGTTCCTAGGCCCCAATTTTTAACCAGATTTCTGGTTGTCCAGTCGCCCCTCCCAGGGCTCTACTCTGGAATCCCTCATTTGGTGGGACACCTGAGGTTGAAAAACAAAACAAAACAAATCAATAACAACAGAACAACGGACTTCTACCATCCCACAGAATGACCCCAAACTCTTTGGACGGGGCCAAACCCCCAGAGAGTAAGACTCGTCCATTTCCCATGAAGTCACCCGGAAGATTACAACCCTGAGTGACACGATAACCAGAGATAAAAACTTGAGCAAGAGCCTCACACTCGCCATATTTTCATATCCCAAAGAGTTCTCCTCATGGTCTGTAGATCAGACCTGCCATACCTATGACCCGAAACATAAGCCGAGTTTGTGTTTTCTAAACAACTGTCCAAACAGACCTGGCCTACACACCATACAGGCTCAGGCCCCTGGAGCCAAACCTGACGACTGTGCTTGCCCTCTCCAAGGGAATTGTGTGTGCCCATTCCAATGGCCACAACCCAACTAAGAGGATAAACCTCCAAAGTCCCTGAGGCCATCCCAATATTTGTGGCTTCCCAGGACAAACAGGGGCATTCTGGGCCCATCTGAGCACCTACCGGCACTCAGACCCGTAGACTGATGTCCCCAGAGGTAAAAAGGAACGAACAGGCCCCTAGGCACATATCCGATCCAATGCTTTGGTTTCCAGGCATCTCTCCTCAGAGGAATGGATTTCAATAACAGCATATGGCTGTTTCTTGACTCACCCATCAGAACAAATCTCATCTACACATGGGAAACTTGCACGATGGAGCTGTGTGAAAGCCTCTCTTTAGGAGAACCCTTCTGGGCCCCAGTGCCACCGCTTCATTCCAAGGTCTCCATAGACATATTATCATATTAGGACACATCCACGGGAGAGTCCATTTCAACTGAGCCTCCTCGGTTGCTCCCCCAGATCCAGCAGATCTAACCTGTCTTGTTGCTTGCAGACAATTGGAATGCGAGATGGGCTACCCAGCCATCCATCCTTAGAAGCTTGCTCGGAATCGTTGTCCTGGAGCCAACCAACAGGTCTCAATTGTCCTGCAGAAGAATCTTTGCAGTTGGGAGCTTCTCAGAACTCCCATCGTGGGAAAACCCGCATGGCCTCGTGATCCACGCCCCCCTTCAAGAAGGGGCCATCAGGGACAGAATGTCCAACCTGAGCGATCGTCTGATCCTCGCCCTGACTTCAGATGCACGAGATCTAGATTCAGGTCTCACCCAGAAACCTAGGCCTAGCTTGGGTTCTCAGACTTCCGTCCTCAGACTACTGGCCCACAAGCCCTCCAGTTTGGCAATCCAGAACTACAGTGCAGCACTCTGCCTGCCCTCCAGAAGAAAAACATTGCTGTCTGGGGCTACCCAGAAACCCCAAATGAGATTCAACCTGCACGCCATTCGGCTGTACCCCAAATATATAGGCTGACTTGGGCCCTAATGCCCTTTCTGAGACAGCCTGAGTCTGGACCTCCTGGCCCCACCCAGACATCTGGCCAAACACTGAGCTCATATGACCTGCCATGGCCTTAGGACTTCATCTCTTCTCAATCTCTGGTTTCAGGCTTCAGAACCTAGACATTATCTCCAATCATGGCCCGGGTTTGAAAATGATGCAGAAATCAGAACGCTTTCCCCATGGCAAGAAACCTTGTTGTTGGCATGTTGTCCAAGGTTCAGTATACTTGAAACCAGTGTGGCCCATGAGGCCCCGCCCATGCTTGCGGGCCACATTGGTCACAAACACACATTGTGACCCTCAGCCTGAGCCCAGTCCTCAGGTAAGGCCTCTCAGTGGCTGGATGGAGAGACAGCATATTGGGCTTGCCATGCCCCTAGGCCCCAATTTTTAACCATAGTTCGGGTTGTCCCTTCACACTTCCCCAGGGCTCTCATTTGGAATTCCTCTTTTGGTCGGACACCTGAGGTAACAAACCTAAAAGGAGTCCTCCCATCCCACAGATTGACGAAAAAAACAATTGGGATCGGGCCAAGTCCACAGAGAGCAAGATTCGTCCATGGCCCATGAGGCCTCCCCAACATTCCACGGCCATCGCTGATACAAAATCCAGAGACAAAAGCCTGAGCACGCACCTCAGACTCGCTCATTCTTCATATCCTGAAGAGTTTTTCAGATAAGAACCTACACGTCACTCGCAGGCACCCAAAATATATAGTCTAACCTGGGCACTAATGCACTGTCTCACAGCCTGAGCCCGGACGTCGTGACCAACACCCCAGACAGCTGACCTCACACTGAGCACATCAGAACTGCCATGGCCTTAGGTCATCATCTCTTACCTACCTCAGTTTTCAGTCTTCAAAACCTAGACCTTATCTCCAATCACTGCCCAGGGGTGACTATGATGCAGAAATCAGAACTCTTCCTTACCCAAAGCAAGTAACCATGTGGTTGGCATGTTGTCCATCGTTCAGTGTAGGAGAAACCAGCTTTCACCCTGACGCCCCGCTCATTCTTGAGTGCGAATAGGGCATAAACACGCATTGTGACCCTCAGTGTGAGTCCTGTCCTCTAGTACGTCCTCTCAGTGGCTGGACCATTAGATGTCATAATGGGCTTGACATGTCCCTAGGCCCCAATTTTTAACCAGATTTCTGGTTGTCCAGTCGCCCCTCCCAGGGCTCTACTCTGGAATCCCTCATTTGCTGGGACACCTGAGGTTGAAAAACAAACCAGAACGAATCAATAACAACAGAACAACGGACTTTTTCCATCCCACAGAATGACCCCAAACTCTTTGGATGGGGCCAAACCCCCAGAGAGTAAGACTCGTCCATTTAACATTAAGTCACCCGGAAATTTCACGACCATGAGTGACACGACAACCAGAGATAAAACTTGAGCAAGAGCCTCACACTCGCCCTATTTTCATATCCCGAAGAGTTCTCCTCATGGTCTGTAGATCAGTCCTGCCACACCTATGACCCGAAACATAAGCCGAGTTTGTGTTTTCAGACAACTGTCCAAACAGCCCTGGCCTACACACCCTACAGGCTCAGGCCCCTGGAGCCAAACCTGACGACTGTGCTTGCCCTCGCCAAAGGAATTGTGTGTGCCCATTCCAATGGCCACAACCCAACTAAGAGGATAAACCTCCAAAGTCCCTGAGGCCATCCCAATATTTGTGGCTTCCCAGGACAAACAGGGGTAATCTGGGCCCATCTGAGCACCTACCGGCACTCAGAACCATAGACTGGTGTCCCCAGAGTTAAAAAGGAACGAACAGGCCCCTTTGCACCTATCGGATCCATTGCTTTGGTTTCCAGGCATCTCTCCTCAGAGGCCTTTATTTCAATAACAGCATATGGCTGTTTCTTGACTCAGCCATCAGAACAAATCTCATCTACACATGGGAAACTTGCACGATGGAGCTGTGTGAAAGCCTGTCTTTAGGAGAACCCTTCAGGGCCCCAGTGTCACCGATTCATTCCAAGGTCTCTATAGACACAAAATCATATTAGGACACATCCACGGGAGAGTCCATTTCAAGTCAGCCTCCTCGGTGGCTCCTTCAGATCCAGCAGACCTAACCTGTCTTGTTGCTTAGAGAAAATTGGAATGCGATGTGGGTACCCAGCCATCCATCGTTAGAACCCTGCTCGGAATCGTTGTCCTGGAGCCAACCAATAGGTCTCAATTGTCCTGATGCAGAAGTATCTTTGCAGTTGGGGCTTCTCAAAACTCCCATCGTGGAAAAACCCCCATGGTCTCGTGATCCACACCCCCTTCAAAAAGGGGCATGAGGGACAGAATGTCCAACCTGAGTGATCGGCTGAACCTCGCCTTGACTTCAGACGCACGAGATCTCGATTCAGGTCTTTAGATTGTGCCTGCCATATCATCACTCAGAAACCTTGGCCTAGCTTGGGTTCTCAGACTTCCATCCTCAGACTACTGGCCCAGAAGCCCTCCAGTTTGACAATATAGAAATGCAATGCAGCACTCTGCCTACCGTCCAGAAGAAAAACATGGCCCTCTGGGGCTACCCAGAAACCCCCAATGAGGATCAACCAGCTGCACCCCAAATATATAGGCTGACTTGGGCACTAATGCCCATTCTGACAAGGCTGAGCCTGGACTTCCTGGTCCCACCCAGACAGCTGGCCACACACTGAGCACATCGGCTCCGCCATGGCCTTAGGTCGTCATCTATTCTCAACTTCGTTTTTCAGGCTTCAGAACCTAGACCTTATCTCCAATCACTGCCCAGGGGTGACTGTGATGAAGAAATCAGAACTCTTCCTTACCCATGGCAAGAAACCTTGTGGTTGGCATGTTGTTCAACCTTCAGTGTAGGAGAAACCAGCATTCACCCTAGGGCCCCGCCCATTCTTGTGTGCGACGAGGGCATAATCACGCATTGTGACCCTAGCGTGAGTCCTGTCGTCTAGTACGTCCTCTCAGTGGCTGGACCATTAGATGTCATAATGGGCTTGCCATGTCCCTAGGCCCGAATTTTTAACCAGATTTCTGGTTGTCCAGTCGCCCCTCCCCAGGACTCTACTCTGGAATCCCTCATTTGGTGGGACACCTGTGGTTGAAAAACAAAACAACACAGAACAACGGATTTCTTCCATCCCACAGAATGACCCCAAACTCTTTGGACGAGGCCAAACCCCCAGAGAGTAAGACTCGTCCTTTTCCCTGAAGTCACCTGGAAATTTCAAGACTATGAGTGACACGATGTCCAGAGAGAAAAACATGAGCAAGAGCCTCACACTCGCCCTTTTTTATATCCCGAGGATTTCCTCACATCGTCTGTAGATCCGTCCTGCCATAAGTATGACCCTAAACATAAGCCGAGTTTGTGTTTTCAGACAACTGTCCAAACAGCCCTGGCCTACACAACCTACATTATCTGGCCCCTGGAGCCAAACCTGACGACTGTGCTTGCCCTCTCCAAGGGAATTGTGTGTGCCCATTCCAATGGCCACAACCCTACTAAGAGGATAAACCTCCAAAGTCCCTGAGGCCATCCCAATATTTGTGGCTTCCCAGGACACAAAGGGGCAATCTGGGCCGATCTGAGCACCTACCTACACTCAGACCCGTAGACTGATGTCCCCAGAGGTAAAAAGGAAGGAACAGGCTCCTATGCACCTATCGGATCCATTGATTTGTTTTCCAGGCATCTCTCCACAGAGGCCTGGATTTCAATAACAGCATATGGCTGTTTCTTGACTCACCCATCGAAACAAATCTCATCTACACATGGGAAACTTGCACGATGGAGCTGTGTGAAAGCCTCTCTTTAGGATAACCCTTCAGGGCCCCAGTGCCACCGCTTCATTCCAAGGTCTCCATAGACACAAAATCATATTAGGACACATCCACGCGAGAGTCCATTTCAACTGAGCCTCATCGGTTGCTCCCACAGATCCTGCAGATCTAACCTGTCTTGTTGATTGGAGACAATTGGAATGCGAGGTGGGCTACCCCGCCATCCATCCTTAGAACCCTGCTCAGAATCGTTGTCCTGGAGCCAACCAACAGGTCTCAATTGTCCTGCAGAAGAATCTTAGCATTTGGGAGCTTCTCACAACTCCCATCGTGGGAAAACCCCCATGGCCTCGTGATCCACCCCCCCTTCAAGAAGGGGCCATCAGGGACAGAATGTCCAACCTGAGCGATCGTCTGATCCTCGCCCCCTGACTTCAGATGCACGAGATCTCGATTCAGGTCTGTAGATTGTGCCTGCCACACATTCACCCAGAATCCTAGGCCTAGCTTGGGTTCTGAGACTTCCGTCCTCAGACTACTGGCCCACAAGCTCTCCATTTTGGCAATCCAGACTACAATGCAGCACTCTGCCTGCCCTCCAGAAGAAAAACATTTCCCTCGGGGGCTACCCAGAAACCCCAAATGAGGATCAGCCTGCTCGCCATTCAGCTGTACCCCAAATATATAGGCTGACCTGGGCACTAATGCCCTTTCTGACACAGCCTGAGCCTGGACCTCCTGGCCCCACCCAGACAGCTGGCCGCACACTGAGCACATCGGACCCGCAATGGCCTTAGGATGTCATCTCTTCTCAATCTCGGTTTTCAGGCTTCAGAACCTAGAGCTTATCTCCAATCATGGCCCGGGTTTGAAAATGATGCAGAAACAGAACTCTTTCTTAATGGCAAGAAACCTTTTGGTTGGCATGTTTTCCAAGGTTCAGTGTAGTTGAAACCAGTGTGGCCCATGAAGTCCCGCCCATGCTTGCGGGCCACATTGGTCACAAACACACATTGTGACCCTCAGCCTGAGCCCAGTCCTCAGGTAAGTCCTCTCAGTGGCCAGATGGAGAGACAGCATATTGAGCTTGCCATGCCCCTAGGCCCCAATTTTTAACCATATTTCGGGTTGTCCCTTCAATCTTCCCCAGGGCACTGCATTGGAATTCCTCTTTTGGTGGGACACCTGAGTTAACAAACCTGAAAGGAGTCCTCCCATCCCACAGATTGACGAAAAACAATTGGGATCGGGCCAAATCCACAGAGAGCAAGATTCGTCCATGGCCCATGAGGCCTCCCAACATTCCACGGCCATCGCTGATACAAAATCCAGAGACAAAAGCCTGAGCACGCGCCTCACTCGCTCATTCTTCATATCCTGAAGAGTTCTTCAGATAAGAACCTACACGGCACTCGAATGCACCCAAAATATATAGTCTAACCTGGGCACTAATGCTCTGTCTGACAACCTGAGGCCGGACCTCGTGACCAACACCCAGACAGCTGACCGCACACTGAGCACATCAGACCCGCCATGGCCTTAGGTCATCATCTCTTCCCTACCTCAGTTTTCAGGCTTCAGAACTCTGAACTTATCTCCAACCACTGCCCAGGGGTGACTGTGATGCAGAAATCAGAACTCTTCCTTACCCATGGCAAGAAACCTTGTGGTTGGCATGTTGTCCAACGTTCAGTGTAGGAGAAACCAGCATTCACCCTGAGGCCCCGCCCATTCTTGAGTGCGACGAGGGCATAAAAAACGCATTGTGACCCTCAGCGTGAGTCCTGTCCTCTAGTACGTCATCTCAGTGGCTGGAAGATTAGATTTCATAATGGGCTTGACATGTCCCTAGGCCCCAATTTTTAACCATATTTCTGGTTGTCCACTCGCCCCTCCCGAGGGCTCTACTCTGGAATCCCTCATTTGGTGGGACACCTGAGGTTGAAAAACAAAACAAAACGAATCATCAACAACAGAACAACGGACTTCTTCCATCCCACAGAATGACCCCAAACTCTTTGGACGGGGCCAAACCCCCAGAGAGTAAGACTCGTCCATTTCCCATGAAGTCACCCGGAAATTTCACGACCATGAGTGACACGATATCCAGAGACAAAAACTTGAGCAAGAGCCTCACACTCGCCGTTTTTTCATATCCCAAAGAGTTCTCCTCATGGTCTGTAGATCAGTCCTGCCATACCTATGACCCGAAACATAAGCCGAGTTTGTGTTTTCAGACAACTGTCCAAAAGGCCTGGCCTACACATCCTTCAGGGCCGCAGTGCCACCGCTTCATTCCAAGGTCTCCATAGACACAAAATCATATTAGGACACATCCACGGGAGAGTCCATTTCAACTCAGCCTCCTCGGTTGCTCCCCCAGATCTAGCAGATCTTACCTGTCTTGTTGCTTGGAGACAATTGGAATGCGAGGTGTGCTACCCAGTCATCAATCCTTAGAACCCTGCTCGGTATCTTTGTCCCGGATCCAACCAAAAGGTCTCAATTGTCCTGCAGAAGAATCATTGCAGTTGGGAGCCTCTCACAACTCCCATCGTGGGATAACACCCATGGCCTCGTGATCCACCCCCCCTTCAAGTAGGGGCCATTAGGGACAGAAGGTCCAACGTGAGCGATTGTCTGATCCTCGCCCTGACTTCAGATGCACGAGATCTCGATTCAGGTCTGTAGATTGTGCCTGCCACACATTCACCCAGAATCCTAGGCCTAGCTTGGGTTCTGAGACTTCCGTCCTCAGACTACTGGCCCACAACCTCTCCATTTTGGCAATCCAGACTACAATGCAGCACTCTGCCTGCCCTCCAGAAGAAAAACATTGCCCTCGGGGGCTACCCAGAAACCCCAAATGAGGATCAGCCTGCACGCCATTAGGCTGTACCCCAAATATATAGGCTGACCTGGGCACTAATGCCCTTTTTGACACAGACTGAGCCTGGACCTACTGGCCCCACCCAGACAGCTGGCCGCACACTGAGCACATCGGACCCGCCATGGCCTTAGGATGTCATCTCTTCTCAATCTCGGTTTTCAGGCTTCAGAACCTAGAGCTTATCTCCAATCATGGCCTGGGTTTGAAAATGATGCAGAAACAGAACTGTTTCCCAATGGCAAGAAACCTTTTGGTTGGCATGTTTTCCAAGGTTCAGTGTAGTTGAAACCAGTGTGGCCCATGAAGCCCCGCCCATGCTTGCGGGCCACATTGGTCACAAACACACATTGTGACCCTCGGCCTGAGCCCAGTCCTCAGGTAAGGCCTCTCAGTGGCCAGATGGAGAGACAGCATATTGAGCTTGCCATGCCCCTAGGCCCCAATTTTTAAACCATATTTCGGGTTGTCCCTTCAATCTTCCCCAGGGCTCTGCATTGGAATTCCTCTTTTGGTGGGACACCTGAGTTAATAAACCTGAAAGGAGTCCTCCCATCCCACAGATTGACGAAAAACAATTGGGATCGGGCCAAATCCATAGAGAGCAAGATTCGTCCATGGCCCATGAGGCCTCCCCAAACATTCCATGACCATCGCTGATACAAAATCCAGAGACAAAAGCCTGAGCACGCGCCTCACTCGCTCATTCTTTCATATCCTGAAGAGTTCTTCAGATAAGAACCTACACGGCACTCGAATGCACCCAAAATATATAGTCTAACCAGGGCACTAATGCTCTGTCTGATAACCTGAGGCCGGACCTCGTGACCAACACCCAGACAGCTGACCGCACACTGAGCACATCAGACCCGCCATGGCCTTAGGTCATCATCTCTTCCCTACCTCAGTTTTCATGCTTCAGAACCCTGAACTTATCTCCAACCCCTGCCCAGGGGTGACTGTGATGCAGAAATCAGAACTCTTCCTTACCCATGGCAAGAAACCTTGCGGTTGGCATGTTGTCCAACGTTCAGTGTAGGAGAAACCAGCCTTCAGCCTGACGCCCCGCCCATTCTTGAGTGCGATGAGGGCATAAAAATGCATTGTGACCCTCAGCGTGTGTCCTGTCCTCTAGTACGTCCTCTCAGTGGCTGGAAGATTAGATGTCATAATGGGCTTGACATGTCCCTAGGCCCCAATTTTTAACCAGATTTCTGGTTGTCCACTCGCCCCTCCCGAGGGCTCTACTCTGAAATCCCTCATTTGGTGGGACACCTGAGGTTGAAAAACAAAACAAAACGAATCATCAACAATAGAACAACGGACTTCTTCCATCCCACAGAATGACCCCAAACTCTTTGGACGGGGCCACCCCAGAGAGTAAGACTCTCCATGTCCCATGAAGTCACCCGGAAATTTCACGACCATGAGTGACACGATATCCAGAGACAAAAACTTGAGCAAGAGCCTCACACTCGCCCTTTTTTCATATCCCAAAGAGTTCTCCTCATGGTCTGTAGATCAGTCCTGCCATACCAAAGACCCGAAACATAAGCCGAGTTTGTGTTTTCAGACAACTGTCCAAACAGAACTGGCCTACACACCCCACAGGCTCAGGCCCCTGGAGTCAAACCTGACGACTGTGCTTGCCCTCTCCAATGGAATTGTATGTGCCCATTCCAATGGCCACAACCATATTAAAGAATAAACCTCCAAAGTTCCTGAGGCCATCCCAATATTTGTGGCTTCCCTGGACAAACAAGTGCAATCTGGGCCCATCTGAGCACGTACCTGCACTCAGACCCTTAGACTGATGTCCCCACAGTTAAAAAGGAATAGATAGGCCCCAACGCAGCTATCGGATCCATTGCTTTGGTTTCCAGGCATCTCTCCTCAGAGGCCTGGATTTCAATTACAGCATATGGCTTTTTCTTGACTCACCCATCAGAACAAATCTCATCTACACATGGGAAACTTGCACGATGTAGCTGTGTGAAAGCCTCTCTTTAGGAGAACCCCTCAGGGCCCCCTTGCCACTGCTTCATTCCAAGGTCTCCATAGACACAAAATCATATTAGGACACATCCACGGGAGAGTCCATTTCAACTCAGCCTCCTCGGTTGCTCCACCAGATCCAGCAGATCTAACTTGTCTTGTTGCTAGGAGACAATTGGAATGTGAGGTGGCCTACCCCGCCATCCATCCTTAAAACCCTGCTCGGAATCGTTCGCCTGGAGCCAACCAACAGGCCTCAATTGACCTGCAGAAGAATCTTTGCAGTTGGGAGCTTCTCACAACTCCCATTGTGGGAAAACCCCCATGGCCTCGTGATCCACCCCCCCTTTAAGAAGGGGCCATCAGGGACAGAATGTCCAACCTGAGCGATCGTCTGATCCTCGCCATGACTTCAGATGCATGAGATCTCGATTCAGGTCTGTAGATTGTGCCTGTCATATCCTCACTCAGAAACCTAGGCCTAGCTTGGGTTCTCAGACTTCCATCCTCAGACTACTGGCCCACAAGCCCTCCAGTTTGACAATCCAGAATTATAATGCAGCACTCTGCCTGCACTCCAGAAGAAAAAAAATTTGCCCTCTGGGGCTGCCCAGAAACCCCCAATGAGGATCAATCTGCACGGCATTTGGCTGTACCCGAAATATGTAGTCTGATCTGGGCACTAATGCCCTTTCTGACACAGCCTGAGCCTGGACGTTCGGGCCCCACCCAGACAGATGGCCGAACACTGAGCACATCGGACCCGTCATGGCCTTAGTTCGTCATCTCTTCTCAAACTCGGTTTTCAGGCTTCAGAACCTAGACCTTATCTCCAATCACGGCCCGGGTTTGAAAATGATGCAGAATTCAGAACTCTTTCCCCATGGCAAGAAACCTTGTGGTTAGCAAGTTGTCCAAGGTTCAGTGTAGTTGAAAACAGTGTGGCCCATGAGGCCCCGCCCATGCTTGCAGGCCACATTGGTCTCAAACACACATTGTGACCCTCAGCCTGAGCCCAGTCCTCAGGTAAGGCCTCTCAGTGGCTGGATAGAGAGATAACATACTGGGCTTGCCATGCCCCTAGGCCCCAAATTTTATCCAGAGTTTGGGTTGTCCCTTCACTCTTCCCCAGGGCTCTGCTTTGGAATTCCTCTTTTGGTGGGACACCTGAGGTAACAAACCTGAAAGGAGTACTCCCATCCCACAGATTGACGAAAAACAATTGGGATCGGGCAAAATCCACAGAGAGCAAGAATCGTCCATGGCCCATGAGGCCTTCCCAACATTCCATGGCCATTGCTGATACAAAATCCAGAGACAAAAGCCTGAGCCCGCCCCGCAGATTCGCTCATTCTTCATATCCTGAAGAGTTCTTCAGATCAGAACATACACGGCACTCGAATGCACCCAAAAAATATAGTCTAACCTGGGCACTAATGCTCTGTCTGACAACCTGAGGCCGGACCTCGAGACCAACACCCAGACAGCTGACCGCACACTGAGCACATCAGACCCGCAATGACCTTAGGTCATCTTCTCTTCCCTACCTCAGTTTTCAGGCTTCAGAATCTAGACCTTATCTCCATTCACGGCCCAGGGGTGACTGTGATGCAGAAATCAGAACTCTTCCTTACCCATGGCAAGAAACCTTGTGGTCGGCATGTTGTCCAAAGTTCAGTGTAGGAGAAACCAGCATTCAGCCTGAGGCCCCGCCCATTCTTGAGTGCAACGAGGGCATAACACGCATTGTGACCCTCAGCGTGAGTCCTGTCTTCTAGTACGTCCTCTCAGTGGCTGGATCATTAGATGTCATAATGGGCTTGACATGTCCCTAGGCCCCAATTTTTAACCAGATTTCTGGTTGTCCATTCGGCCCTCCCCAGGGCTCTACTCTGGAATCCCTCATTTTGTGGGACACCTGAGGTTGAAAAACAAAACAAAAAAATCATCAACAACAGAACAACGGACTTCTTCCATCCCACAAAATGTCCCCAAACTCTTTCGACGGGGCCAAACCTCCAGAGAATAAGACTCGTCCATTTCCCATGAAGTCACCCGGATATTTCACGACCATGAGTGACACGATATCCAGAGACAAAAACTTGAGCAAGAGCCTCACTCTCGCCCTTTTTTTCATATCCCGAAATGTTCTCCTCATGGTCTGTAGATCTGTCCTGCCATACCTATGTCCCGAAACATAAGCCGTCTTTGTGTTTAAGAAACTGTCCAAACAGCCCTGGCCTACACACCCCACAGGCTCAGGCCCCTGGAGCCAAACCAGACGACTGTGCTTGCCCTCTCCTAGGGAATTGTATGTGCCCATTCCAATGGCCACAACCCTACTAAAATGATAAACCTCCAAAGTCCCTGAGGCCATCCCAATAGTGGTGGCTTCCCAAGACAAACAGAAGTAATCTGAGCCCATCTGAGAACCTACCTGCACTCAGACTTTTAGACTGATATCCCCAGAGTTTAAAAGGAACGAACAGGCCCCTAGGCCCTAATCGTATCCATTGCTTTTGTTTCCAGGCATCTCTCCTCAGAGGCCTGGATTTCAGTACCAGCATATGGCTGTTTCTTGACTCACCCACCAGAAGAAATCTCATCTACACATGGGAAACTTGCACGTGGGAGTGATGTCAAAGCCTCTGTTTAGGAGAACCCTTCATGGCCCCCGTGCCACCGCGTCACTCCAATGTATCCATAGACAAAAACACATTAGGAGTCATCCACAGGAGAGTCCATTTCAACTCAGCGTATTCGGTTGCTCTGCGAGATCCAGCAGATCTAACTTGTCTTGTTCCTAGGAGACAATTTGAATGCGAGGTGGGCTACCCAGCCATCCATCCTTAGAACCCTGTCGGATTCGTCAGCCTGGAGCCAACCAACAGGTCTCAATTGTCCTGCAGAAGAATCTTTGAAGTTGGGAGCTTCTCACAACTCCCATCGTGAGAAAACACCCATGGCCTCCTGATCCCCCCTCTTCATGAAGTGGACCTCAGGGATTTAAGGTCCAACCTGAGCGATCTTCTGATCCTCACCATGACTTCAGATGCACGAGATCTCGGTTCAGATCTGTAGATTGTGCCTGCCATGTCCTCACCCAGAAACCTAAGCCCTCTTGTGTCCTCAGACTTCCATCCTCACTAATGGCCCACAAGCCCTCCAGTTTTGCAATCCAGAATTATAATGCAGCACTCTGCCTGACCTCCAGAAGAAAAACATTGCCTTCTGGGGCTACCCAGAAACCCCAAATGAAGATCAACCTGCACGCCACTTGGCTGTACCCAAAATATATAGGCTGACCTGGGCAATAATGCCCTTTGTGACAGAGGCTGAGCCTGGACCTCCTGGCCCCACCCATACAGCTGGCCGCTCACTGAGCACATCGGACCAGCCATTGCCTTAGGTCGTTATCTCTTCCCAGCCTCGGATTTCAGGATTTAGAACCTAGACCTTATTTCCAATCACTTCCCATGTTTGAAAATGATGCAGAAATCAGAACTCTTTCCCGATGGCAAGAAACCTTGTGTAGGCTAGTTGTATAATGTTCAGTGTAGTGGATACCAGTGTGTCCAATGTGGCCCCGCCATTGCTCGCGAGCCACATAGGTGGCAAACACACATTGTGACCCTCAGCCTGAGCCCAGTCCTCAGGTAAGGCCTAAAAGTGGCTGGATGAAGAGACAGCATACTGGGCTTGCCATGCCCCTAGGCCCCAATTTTTAACCCATAGTTCGGGTTGTCCCTTCACTCTTCCTTAGGGCTCTGCTTTGGAACTCCTCTTTTGGTGGGACACCTGAGATAACAACCCTGAAAGGAGTCCTCCATCCAACAGATTGACGAAAAACAATTGGGATCGCGCCAAATCCACAGAGAGCAAGATTCGTCCATGGCCTATGAGGCCTCCTCGACATTCCACGGCCATCTCTGAAACAAAATCCAGAGACAAAAGCCTGAGCAAGCGCCTCAGACTCGCACTATCTTCATATCCTGAAGATGTCTTCTCATGGTTTGTAGATCGGGCCTGCCATACATACGTCCCCAAACATAAGATGAGTTTGTGTTTTCAGACTTCTGTCCTCAAAGTCCTGGGCCACACACCATCCATTCTGGGGACCCTGGAGCCACACATTAGGACTGTGCCTACCCAATCCATGGGAATTCTGTCCATTCTGTCCATTCCATTGTCCAAAATCGTACAAATTAGGAGAACCCTCCAAAGTCTCTGAGGCCATCCCAATAGTATTGGTCGCCCGGGACAAAAAAGGTCAGTCTGACACCAGCTGAGCATCTAAATCCACTAATACCCTAGATGGATGTCCCCAGAGAAGAAGATTGAACCAGACAGGACCCTAGGCCAAAATCGGATCCAATGCTTTGGTTTACAGGCATGTCTCCTCAAAACCCTGGATTCCAATACCAGCATTGGTGTTTTCCTGAGGCACCCATCAAAACAAAAAAACTCGTCTCCACAAGGAAACTTGTGCATGGGAGCGATGTCAAAAGCTTAGGAGAATACTTCAGGGTCCCGGTGCCACCGCCCCATTCCAAGGCCCTTATGGACACAAACACACATTAGACCCATCCTCAGGAAAGTCCATTTCAACTCAGCCACCCCGGTTGCTCCCGCAGAGCCATCAGATCTAAACTGTCTTGTCACTAGGAGACATTTGGAATGAGAGGCGGGCTTCCCAGGCATCCATCCTCGAACGTTGGTCTGCACTCATCCATATGGGATGTCCTGGAGCTGTCCAACAGGTCTCAATTGTCCCGCAGAAGGAATCCTAGGAGGGGGCATCCCACCACTCCAAACGTGGGAAAACCTCCATGGCCTCGAGATTCGGCTCCCTTTATGAAGGGCCCGTCATGAACAGAAAATCCAAGCTGAGCCAACGTCTGATCCTCGCTCTGACTTCAGATGCATGAGATATTGCCTCAGATCTTCAGGGGGTTCATGCCGTGCCCTCGCCCTGAAACCCAAGTCTAGCTGTCCCTAGGACCCAATTTTAACCAGATTTCTGGTTGTCCAATCGCCCCTCCCCAGGGCTCTATTCTGGAATCCCTCATTTGGTGGGACCCCTGAGTTTGAAAAACAAAACTATACAAAACAACAACAACAATAAAAACGACTTCTTCCGTCCCACAGAATGACCCCAAACTCTTTGGATTAGGCCAAACCCCCAGGTAGTAAGACTCGCCCATTTCCCATGAAGTCACCCGGAAATTTCATGACCACGAATGGCATGATATCCAGAGATAAATACTTGAGCAAGAGCCTAACACTCGCCCTTTTTTCATATCCCGAAGAGTTCACCTCATGGTCTGTAGATCAGTCCTGCTATACCTATGACCCGAAACATAAGCCGTGTTTCTGTTTTCAGACAACTGTCCCAAAAGCTCTGGCCTACACACCCTACAGCCTCAGGCTCCTGAGGCCAAACCTGAAGACTGTGCTTGCCCTCTCCAAGGGAATTGTATGTGCCCATTCCAATGGCCACAACCCTACTAAGAGGATAAACCTCCATAATTCCTGAGGCCATCCCAATATTTGTGGCTTCCCAGGACAAACAGGGGCAATCGGAGCCCATCTGAGCACCTACGTGCACTCAGACCCTTGGACTGATATCCCCAGAGGTAATAAGGAACGAACATGCCCCTAGGCACCTATCGGATCCATTGCTTTGGTTTCGAGGCATCTCGCCTCAGGGGCCTGGATTTCAATAACAGCATATGGCTGTTTCTTGACTCACCATCAGAACAAATCTCATCTACACATGGGAAACTTGCACGATGGAGCTGTGTGAAAGCCTCTCTTTAGGAGAACCCTTCAGGGCCCCAGTGCCACCGCTTCATTCCAAGGTCTCCATAGACACAAAATCACAACCACGGGAGAGTCCATTTTAACTCAGCCTCCTCGGTTGCTCCCCCAGATCCAGCAGATCTGACCTGTCTTGTTGCTTGGAAACAATTGGAATGCGAGGTAGGCTACCCAGCAATCCATCCTTAGAACCCTGCTCGGAATCGTTGTCCTGGAGCCAACCAACAGGTCTCAATTGTCCGGCAAAGGAATCTTTGCATTTGGGACCTTCTCACAACTCCCATCGTCGGAAAACCCCCATTGCATCGTGATTCCCCCCCCTTCAAGAAGGGGCCCTCAGGGACAGAGGGTCCAACCTGAGCGATCGTCTGATCCTCGCCCTGAAATTAGATGCACGAGATTTAGATTCAGGACTGTAGATTGTGCCTGCCATATCCTCACCCAGAAACCTAGGCCTAGCTTGGGTTCTCAGACTTCCGTCCTCAGACTACTGGCCCACAAGCCCTCCAATTTGGCAATTCAGTCCTACAATGCAGCACTCTGCCTGCCCTCCAGAAGAAAAACATTGCCCTATGGGGCTACCCTGAAACCCCCAATGAGGATCAACCTGCACGGCATTTGGCTGTACCCGAAATATATAGGCTAATCTGGGCACTAATGCCCTTTCTGACAAATCCTGAGCGGGGACCTCCTGGCCCCACCCAGACAGATGGCCGCACACTGAGCACATCGGACCCGTCATGGCCTTAGGTCTTCATCTCTTCTCAAACTCGGTTTTCAGGCTTCAGAACCTAGACCTTATCTCCAATCACGGCCCGGGTTTGAAAATGATGCAGAAATCAGAACTCTTTCCCCATGGCAAGAAACCTTGTGGTTGGCAAGTTGTCCAAGGTTCAGTGTAGTTGAAAACAGTGTGGCCCATGAAGCCCCGCCCATGCTTGCAGGCCACATTGGTCACAAACACACATTGTGACCCTCAGCCTGAGCCCAGTCCTCAGGTAAGGCCTCTCAGTGGCTGGATAGAGAGATAACATACTGGGCTTGCCATGCCCCTAGGCCCCAAATTTATCCAGAGTTTGGGTTGTCCCTTCACTCTTCCCCAGGGCTCTGCTTTGGAATTCCTATTTTGGTAGGACACCAGAGGTAACAAACCTGAAAGGAGTCCTCCCATCCCACAGATTGACGAAAAACAATTGGGATCAGGCCAAATCCAAAGAGAGCAAGAATCGTCCATGGCCCATGAGGCCTCCCCAACATTCCATGGCCATCGCTGATACAAAATCCAGAGACAAAAGCCTGAGCACGCGCCGCAGAATCGCTCATTCTTCATATCCTGAAGAGTTCTTCAGATAAGAACATACACGGCACTCGAATGCACCCAAAATATATAGTCTAACCTGGGCACTAATGCTCTGTCTGACAACCTGAGCCCGGACCTCGTGACCAACACCCAGACAGCTGACCGCACAATGAGCACATCAGACCCGCTATGGCCTTAGGTCATCTTCTCTTCCCTACCTCAGTTTTCAGGCTTCAGAATCTAGACCTTATCTCCATTCACTGCCCAGGGGTGACTGTGATGCAGAAATCAGAACTCTTCCTTACCCATGCAAGAAACCTTGTGGTCGGCATGTTGTCCAATTCAGTGTAGGAGAAACCAGCATTCAGCCTGCGGCCCCGCCCATTCTTGAGTGCAAGAGGGCATAACACGCATTTTGACCCTCAGCGTGAGTCCTGTCCTCTAGTACGTCCTCTCAGTGGCTGGACCATTAGATGTCATAATGGGCTTGACATGTCCCTAGGCCCCAATTTTTAACCAGATTTCTGGTTGTCCATTCGGCCCTCCCCAGGGCTCTACTCTGGAATCCCTCATTTGGTGGGACACCTGAGGTTGAAAAACAAATCAAAAAAATCATCAACAACAGAACAACGGACTTCTTCCATCCCACAGAATGACCCCAAACTCTTTGGACGGGGCCAAACCCCCAGAGAGTAAGACTCGTCCATTTCCCATGAAGTCACCTGGAAATTTCAGGACCATGAGTGACACGATATCCAGAGACAAAAAACTTGAATAAGAGCCTCACACTCGCCCTTTTTTCATATCCCGAAATGTTCTCCTCATGGTCTGTAGATCAGTCCTGCCATACCTATGTCCTGAAACATAAGCTGACTTTGTGTTTCAGACAACTGTCCAAACAGCCCTGGCCTACACACCCCACGGGCTCAGGCCCCTGGAGCCAAACCTGACGACTGTGCTTGCCCTCTCCAAGGGAATTGTATGTGCCCATTCCAATGGCCACAACCCTACTAAAATGATAAACCTCCAAAGTCCCTGAGGCCATCCCAATAGTGGTGGCTTCCCAGGACAAACAGAAGCAATCTGAGCCCATCTGAGAACCTACCTGCACTCAGACTTGTAGACTGATATCCCCAGATATAAAAAGGAACGAACAGGACCCTAGGCCCTAATCGGATCCATTGCTTTGGTTTCCAGGCATCTCTCCTCAGAGGCCTGGATTTCAGTACCAGCATATGGCTGTTTCTTGACTCACCCACCAGAACAAATCTCATCTACACATGGGAAACTTGCACGTGGGAGTGATGTCAAAGCCTCTGTTTAGGAGAACCCTTCATGGCCCCCGTGTCACCACGTCATTCCAAGGTATCCATAGACAAAAACACATTAGGACCCATCCACAGGAGAGTCCATTTCAACTCAGCGTATTCGGTGGCTCTGCGAGATCCAGCAGATCTAACTTGTCTTGTTGCTAGGAGACAATTGGAATGCGAGGTGGGCTACCCAGCCATCCATCCTTAGAACCCTGCTCGGAATCGTCAGCCTGGAGCCAACCAACAGGTCTCAATTGTCCTGCAGAAGAATCTTTGAAGTTGGGAGCTTCTCACAACTCCCATCGTGAGAAAACACCCATGGCCTCCTGATCCCCCCCCTTCATGAAGTGGCCCTCAGGGACTTAAGGTCCAACCTGAGCGATCTTCTGATCCTCACCATGACTTCAGATGCACGAGATCTCGGTTCAGATCTGTAGATTGTGCCTGCCATGTCCTCACCCAGAAACCTAAGCCTAGCTTGTGTCCTCAGACTTCCATCCTCAGACTAATGGCCCACAAGCCCTCCAGTTTTGCAATCCAGAATTATAATGCATCACTCTGCCTGACCTCCAGAAGAAAAACATTGCCTTCTGGGGCTACCCTGAAACCCCAAATGAAGATCAACCTGCACGCCACTTGGCTGTACCCAAAATATATAGCCTGACCTGGGCAATAATGCCCTTTGTTACAGAGGCTGAGCCTGGACCTCCTGGCCCCACCCATACAGCTGGCCGCTCACTGAGCACATCGGACCAGCCATTGCCTTAGGTCGTTATCTCTTCCCAGCCTCGGATTTCAGGATTTAGAACCTAGACCTTATCTCCAATCACTGCCCATGTTTGAAAATGATGCAGAAATCAGAACTCTTTCCCGATGGCAAGAAACCTTGTGTAGGCTAGTTGTATAATGTTCAGTGTAGTGGATACCAGTGTGTCCAATGTGGCCCCGCCATTGCTCGTGAGCCACATAGGTGGCAAACACACATTGTGACCCTCAGCCTTAGCCCAGTCCTCAGGTAAGGCCTCTAAGTTGCTGGATGAAGAGACAGCATATTGGGCTTGCCATGCCCCTAGGCCCAAATTTTTAACAATAGTTCGTGTTGTCCCTTCACTCTTCCTCAGGGCTCTACTTTGGAACTCCTCTTTTGGTGGGACACCTGAGATAACAACCCTGAAAGGAGTCCTCCATCCAACAGATTGACGAAAAACAATTGGGATCGCGCCAAATCCACAGAGAGCAAGATTCGTCCATGGCCTATGAGGCCTCCTCGACATTCCACGGCCATCTCTGAAACAAAATCCAGAGACAAAAGCCTGAGCAAGCGCCTCAGACTCGCACTATCTTCATATCCTGAAGATGTCTTCTCATGGTTTGTAGATCGGGCCTGCCATACCTACGTCCCAAAACATAAGCTGAGTTTGTGTTTTCAGACTTCTGTCCTCAAAGTCCTGGGCCACACACCATCCATTCTGGGGACCCTGGAGCCACACATTAGGACTGTGCCTACCCAATCCATGGGAATTCTGCCCATTCCATTGTCCAAAATCGTACAAGTTAGGAGAACCCTCCAAAGTCTCTGAGGCCATCCCAATAGTATTGGTCGCCCGGGACAAAAAAGGTCAGTCTGTCACCAGCTGAGCATCTACCTCCAGTCATACCCTAGATGGATGTCCCCAGAGAAGAAGATTGAACCAAACAGGACCCTAGGCCAAAATCGGATCCATTGCTTTGGTTTACAGCCATGTCTCCTCAAAACCCTGGATTCCAATACCAGCATTGGTGTTTTCCTGAGGCACCCATCAGAACAAACCTCGTCTCCACAAGGACTTGTGCATGGTAGCTATGTCAAAAGCTTAGGAGAATACTTCAGGGTCCCGGTGCCACCGCCCGATTCCAAGGGCCTCATGGACACAAACACACATTAGACCCATCCTCAGGAAAGTCCATTTCAACTCAGCCACCCCGGTTGCTCCCGCAGAGCCATCAGATCTAAACTGTCTTGTCGCTAGGAGACAATTGGAATGCGAGGCGGGCTTCCCAGGCATCCATCCTTGAACGTTGGTCTGCACTCATCCATATGGGATGTCCTGGAGCTGTCCAACAGGTCTCAAATGTCCCGCAGAAGAATCCTAAGAGGGGGCATCCCACCGCTCCAAACGTGGGAAAACCTCCACGGCCTCGATATTCGGCTCACTTTATCAAGGGCCCGTCATGAACAGAAAATCCAAGCTGAGCCAACGTCTGATCCTCGCTCTGACTTCAGATGCATGAGATATTGCTTCAGATCTTCAGGGGGTTCATGCCGTGCCCTCGCCCTGAAACCTAAGTCTAGCTGTCCCTAGGACCCAATTTTAACCAGATTTCTAGTTGTCCAATCGCCTCTCCCCAGGGCTCTATTCTGGAATCCCTCATTTGGTGGGACACCTGAAGTTGAAAAACAAAACTATACAAAACAACAACAACAAAAAACGGACTTCTTCCGTCCCACAGAATGACCCCAAACACTTTGGACGGGGCCAAACCCCCAGGTAGTAAGACTCGTCCATTTCCCATGATGTCACCCGGAAATTTCACGACCATGAGTGAAACGATATCCAGAGACAAAAACTTGAGCAAGAGGCTAACACTCGCCCTTTTTTCATATCCCGAAGAGTTCACCTCATGGTCTGTAGATCAGTCCTGCCATACCTATGACCCGAAACATAAGCCGAGTTTCTGTTTTCAGACAACTGTCCCAACAGCCCTGGCCTACACACCCTACAGGCTCAGGCCCCTGAGGCCAAACCTGAAGACTGTGCTTGCCCTCTCCTAGGGAATTGTATGTGCCCATTCCAAAGGCCACAACCCTACTAAGAGGATAAACCTCCATAATTTCCCATCATGGGAAAACCCCCATGCCTGGTGATCCACCTCCCTTTCAAAAAGGGGCCATCAGGGACAGAATGTCCAACCTGAGCGATCATCTGATCCTCGCCCTGACTTCAGATGCACGAGATCTAGATTCAGGTCTGTAGACTGTGCCTGCCATATCCTCACCCAGGAACCGAGTCTTAGCTTGGGATCTAAGACCTCAGTCCTCAGACTCCTGGCCCAGAGCCCTCCAGTTGGCAATCCAGAACTACAATACAGCACACTGCCTGCCCTCCAGAAGAAAAAATATTGCCCTCTGGGGCTACCCAGAAACCCCAAATGAGGATCAACAGGGGACACCATTCGGCTGTACCCCATATATATAGGCTGACCTGGGCACTAATGCCCTTTCTGACACAGCCTGATCCTGGACCTCCTGGCCGCACCCAGACAGCTGGCCGCACACTGAGCACAACGGAACCGCCATGGCCTTAGGTCGTCATCTTTCTCAACCTCGGTTTTCAGTCTTCAGAACCTAGACCTTATCTCCAATCACGGCCCGGGTTTGAAAATGATGCAGAAATCAGAACTCTTTCCCCATGGCAAGAAACCTTGTGGTTGGCATGTTGTCCAGGTTCAGTGTAGTTGAAACCAGTGTGGCCCATGAATCCCCGCCCATGCTTGTGGGCCACATAGGTCACAAACACACATTGTGACCCTCAGCCTGAGCACAGACCTCAGGTAAGGCCTCTCAGTGGCTGGATGGAGAGAGAGCATATTGGGCTTGCGATGCCCTTAGGCCCCAATTTTTAACCATAGTTCGGGTTCTCCCTTCACTCTTCCCCAGGGCTCTGCTTTGGAATTCCTATTTTGGTGGGACACCTGATGTAACAAACGGAAAGGAGTCCTCCCATGCCACAGATTGACGGAAAAGAATTGGGATCGGGCCAAGTCCACAGAGAGCAAGATTCGTCCATGGCCCATGAGGCCTCCCCAACATTCCACGGCCATCGATTATACAAAAGCCAGAGACAGAAGCCTGAGCACGCGCCTCAGACTCGCTCATTTTTCATATCCTTAAGAGTTCTTCAGATAAGAACCTACACGGCACTCTAAGGCACCCAAAATATATAGTCTAACCTGTGCACTAATGCACTGTCTGACAACGTGAGCCAGGACCTCGTGACCAACACCCAGACAGCTGACCGCACACTGAGCACATCGGACCCGCCATGGCCTTAGGTCATCATCTCTTCCCTACCTCAGTTTTCAGGCTTCAGAACCTAGACCTTATCTCCAATCACTGCCCATGGGTGACTGTGATGCAGAAATCAGAACTCTTCCTTACCCATGGCAAGAAACCTTGTGGATGGCATGTTGTCCAACGTTCAGTGTAGGAGACACCAGCATTCACCCTGAGGCCCCGCCCATTCTTGAGTGCGAAGAGGGCATAAACACGCATTGTGACCCTCATCGTGAGTCCTGTCCTCTAGTACGTCCTCTAAGTGGCTGGATCATTAGATGTCATAATGGGCTTGACATGTCCCTAGGCCCCAATTTTTAACCAGATTTCTGGTTGTCCATTCGGCCCTCCCCAGGGCTCTACTCTGGAATCCCTCATTTGGTGGGACACCTGAGGTTGAAAAACAGAACAAAAAAACAAATCAACAACAACAGAACACGGACTTCTTCCATCCCACAGAATGACCCCAAACTCTTTGGAAGGGGCCAAACACCCAGAGAGAGTAAGACTCGAACATTTCCCATGAAGTCACCCGGAAATTTCACGACCATGAGTGACACGATATCCAGAGACAAAAACTTGAGCAAGAGCCTCACACTCGCCCTATTTTCATATTCTGAAGAGTTCTCCTCATGGTTTGTAGATCAGTCCTGCCATACCTATGACCCGAAACATAAGCCGAGTTTGTGTTTTTTCAGACTACTGTCCAAACAGCCCTGGCCTAAACACCCTAGAGGCTCAGGCCCCTGGATCCAAACCTGACGACTGTGCTTGCCTCTCCAAGGGAATCATATGTGCCCAATCAAAAGGCCACAAACCTACTAATAGGATAAACTTCCAAAGTCCCTGAGGCCATCCCAATTTTTGTGACTTCCCAGGACAAACAGGTGCAATCTGGGCCCATCTGAGCACCTACCGGCACTCAGACCCGGAGACTGATGTCCCCAGAGGTAAAAAGGAATGATCAGGCCCCAAGGCACCTATCACATCCATTGCTTTGGTTTCAAGGCATCTCTCCTCAGAGGCCTGGATTTCAATAACAGCATATGGCTGTTTCTTGACTCACCCATCAGTACAAATCTCATCTACACATGGGAAAATTGCATGATGGAGCTGTGTGAAAGCCTCTCTTTAGGAGAACCCCTCAGGGCCCCATTGCCACTGCTTCATTCCAAGGTCTCAATAGACACAAAATCATATTAGGACACATCCACGGGAGAGTCCATTTCAACTCAGCCTCCTCGGTGGATCCCCCAGATCGAGCAGATCTAACCTGTCTTGTGCTTGGAGAAAATTGGAATGTGAGGTGGTCTACTCAACCATCCATCCTTAGAACCCTGCTCGGAATCGATGTCCTGGAGCCAACCAACAGGTCTCAATTGTTGCAGAAGTATCTTTGCAGTTGGGAGCCTCTCACAACTCCCATCGTGGGAAAACCCCCATGGCCTCGTGATCCACTCCCCCCTTCAAAAATGGGCCATCAGGGACAGAATGTCCAACCTGAGTGATCGTCTGATCCTCGCCCTGACTTCAGATGAACGAGTTCTCGATTCAGGTCTGTAGATTGTGCCTGCTATATCCTCACCCAGAAACCTAAGCCTAGCTTAGGTACTCAGACTTCCATCCTTAGACTACTGGCCCACAAGCCCTCCAGTTTGGCAATCCAGAACTACAATGCAGCACTCTGCCTGCCCTCCAGAAGAAAAACATTGCCCTCTGGGTCACCCAGAAACCCCAAATGAGGATCATGCTGCACGCCATTCGGCTGTACCCCAAATATATAGGCTGACCTGGGCACTAATGCCCTTTCTGACAAAGCCTGATCCTGGACCTCCTGGCCCCACCTAGACAGCTGGCCGCACACTGAGCACATCGTACCCGTCCTGGCCTTAGTTCGTCATCTCTTCTCAACCTCGGTTTTCAGGCTTCAGAACCTAGACCTTATCTCCAATCACGGCCCGGGTTTGAAAATGATGCCGACATCAGAACTCTTTCCCCATGGCAAGAAACCTTGTGGATGGCATGTTGTCCAAGGTTCAGTGTAGTTGAAACCAGAGTGGCCCATGAGGCCCCGCCGCCCATGCTTGCGGGCCACAATGGTCACAAACACACATTGTGACCCTCAGACTGAGCCCAGTCCTCAGGTAAGGCCTCTCAGTGGCTGGATGGAGAGACAGCATATTGGGCTTGCCATGCCCCTAGGCCCCAATTTTTAACCGTAGTTCGGGTTGTCCCTTCACTCTTCCCCAGGGCTCTGCTTTGGAATTCCTCTTTTGGTTGGACACATGAGGCAAGAAACCTGAAAGGAGTCCTCCCATCCCACAGATTGACGAAAAAAACAATTGGGATCGGGCCAAATCCACAAAGAGCAAGATTCGTCCATGGCCCATGAGGCCACCCCCCAACATTCCACAGCCATCGCTGATAAAAAATCCAGAGACAAAAGCCTGAGCACGCGCCTCAGACTCGCTCATTCTTCACATTCTGAAGAGTTCTTCAGATAGAACCTACAGGGCACTCTAAGGCACCCAAAATATATAGTCTAACGTGGGCACTAATGCACTGTCTGACAACCTGAGTCCGGACCTCGTGACCAACACCCAGACAGCTGACCGCCCACTCAGCACATCAGACCCGCCATGGCCTTAGGTCATCATCTCTTCCGTACCTCAGTTTTCAGGCTTCAGAACCTAGACCTTATCTCCAATCACTGCCCATGGGTGACTGTGAAGCAGAAATCAGAACTCCTCCTTACCCATGGCAAGAAACCTTGTGGTTGGCATGTTGTTCAACGTTCAGTGTAGGAGACACCAGCATTCACCCTGAGGCCCCGCCCATTCTTGAGTGCGAAGAGGGCATAAACACGCATTGTGACCCTCAGCGTGAGTCCTGTCCTCTAGTACGTCCTCTAAGTGGCTGGATCATTAGATGTCATAATGGGCTTGACATGTCCCTAGGCCCCAATTTTTAACCAGATTTCTGGTTGTCCATTCGGCCCTCCCCAGGGCTCTACTCTGGAATCCCTCATTTGGTGGGACACCTGAGGTTGAAAAACAGAACAAAACAAATCAACAACAACAGAACACGGACTTCTTCCATCCCACAGAATGAACCCAAACTCTTTGGAAGGGGCCAAACACCCAGAGAGTAAGACTCGAACATTTCTCATGAAGTCACCCTGAAATTTCACGACCATGAGTGACACGATATCCAGAGACAAAAACTTGAGCAAGAGCCTCACACTCGCCCTATTTTCATATTCCGAAGAGTTCTCCTCATGGTTTGTAGATCAGTCCTGCCATACCTATGACCCGAAACATAAGCCGAGTTTGTGTTTTCAGACTACTGTCCAAACAGCCCTGGCCTAAACACCCTAGAGGATCAGGCCCCTGGATCCAAACCTGACGACTGTGCTTGCCTCTCCTGCGAATCATATGTGCCCATTCCAATGGCCACAAACCTACTAATAGGATAAACTTCCAAAGTCCCTGAGGCTATCCCAATTTTTGTGGCTTCCCAGGACAAACAGGTGCAATCTGGGCCCATCTGAGCACCTACCGGCACTCAGACCCGGAGACTGATGTCCCCAGAGGTAAAAAGGAAAGATCAGGCCCCTAGGCACCTATCGCATCCATTGCCATTGCTTTGGTTTCAAGGCATCTCTCCTCAGAGGCCTGGATTTCAATAACAGCATATGGCTGTTTCTGGACTCACCCATCAGTACAAATCTCATCTACACATGGGAAACTTGCATGATGGAGCTGTGTGAAAGCCTCTCTTTAGGAGAACCCCTCAGGGCCCCATTGCCACTGCTTCATTCCAAGGTCTCCATAGACACAAAATCATATTAGGACACATCCACGGGAGAGTCCATTTCAACTCAGCCTCCTCGGTGGATCCCCCAGATCGAGCAGATATAACCTGACTTGTTGCTTGGAGAAAATTGGAATGTGACGTGGTCTACTCAGCCATCCATCCTTAGAACCCTGCTCGGAATCGATGTCCTGGAGCCAACCAACAGGTCTCAATTGTTGCAGAAGTATCTTTGCAGTTGGGAGCTTCTCACAACTCCCATCGTGGGAAAACCCCCATGGCCTCGTGATCCACTCCCCCCTTCAAAAATGGGCCATCAGGGACAGAATGTCCAACCTGAGTGATCGTCTGATCCTCGCCCTGAGTCAGATGAACGAGTTCTCGATTCAGGTCTGTAGATTGTGCCTGCTATATCCTCACCCAGAAACCTAAGCCTAGCTTAGGTTCTCAGACTTCCATCCTTAGACTACTGGCCCACAAGCCCTCCAGTTTGGCAATCCAGAACTACAATGCAGCACTCTGCCTGCCCTCCAGAAGAAAAACATTGCCCTCTGGGGCACCCAGAAACCCCAAATGAGGATCATGCTGCACGCCATTCGGCTGTACCCCAAATATATAGGCTGACCTGGGCACTAATGCCCTTTCTGACAAAGCCTGAGCCTAGACCTCCTGGCCCCACCTAGACAGCTGACCGCACACTGAGCACATCGGACCCGTCCTGGCCATAGTTCAACATCTCTTCTCAAAGTCGGTTTTCAGGCTTCAGAACCTAGACCTTATCTCCAATCACGGCCCGGGTTTGAAAATGATGCCGACATCAGAACTCTTTCCCCATGGCAAGAAACCTTGTGGATGGCATGTTGTCCAAGGTTCAGTGTAGTTGAAACCAGAGTGGCCCATGAGGCCCCGCCCATGCTTGGGGGCCACATTGGTCACAAACACACATTGTGACCCTCAGACTGAGCCCAGTCCTCAGGTAAGGCCTCTCAGTGGCTGGATGGAGAGACAGCATATTGGGCTTGCCATGCCCCTAGGCCCCAATTTTTAACCGTAGTTCGGGTTGTCCCTTCACTCTTCCCCAGGGGGCTCTGCTTTGGAATTCCTCTTTTGGTTGGACACATGAGGCAAGAAACCTGAAAGGAGTCCTCCCATCCCACATATTGACGAAAAACAATTGGGATCAGGCCAAATCCACAGAGAGCAAGATTCGTCCATGGCCCATGAGGCCTCCCCAACATTCCATGGCCATCGCTGATACAAAATCCAGAGACAAAAGCCTGAGCCCGCGCCTCAGACTCGCACATTCTTCACATTCTGAAGAGTTCTTCAGATAAGAACCTACAGGGCACTCTAAGGCACCCAAAATATATAGTCTAACGTGGGCACTAATACACTGTCTGACAACCTGAGTCCTGACCTCGTGACCAACACCCAGACAGCTGACCGCACACTCAGCACATCAGACCCGCCATGGCCTTAGGTCATCATCTCTTCCGTACCTCAGTTTTCAGGCTTCAGAACCTAGACCTTATCTCCAATCACTGCCCATGGGTGACTGTGATGCAGAAATCAGAACTCCTCCTTACCCATGGCAAGAAACCTTGTGGTTGGCATGTTGTCCAACGTTCAGTGTAGGAGACACCAGCATTCACCCTGAGGCCCCGCCCATTCTTGAGTGCGACGAGGGCATAAACGTGCATTGTGACCTTCAGCGTGAGTCCTATCCTCTAGTATGTCCTCACAGTGGCTGGACCATTAGATGTCATAATGGGCTTGACATGTCCTAGGCCCCAATTTTTAACCAGATTTCTGGTTGTCCAATCGCCCCTCCCCATGGCTCTACTATGGAATCCCTCATTTGGTGGGGCACCTGAGGTTGAAAAACAAAACAAAACAAATCAACAACAACAGAACAACAGACTTCTTCCATCACACAGAATGACCCCAAACAATTTGGACGGGGTCAAACCCCCAGAGAGTAAGACTCGTCCATATCCCATGAAGTCACCCGGAAATTTCACGACCATGAGTGACACTATATCCAGAGGCAAAAACTTGAGCAAGAGCCTCACACTCGCCCTTTTTTCATATCCCGTGGAGTTCTCCTCATGGTCTGTAGATCAGTCCTGCCATACCTATGACCCGAAACATAAGCCGAGTTTGTGTTTTCAGACAACTGTCCAAACAGCCCTGGCCTATACACCCCCTACAGGCTCAGACCCCTGGAGCCAAACCTGACGAATGTGCTTCCCCTCTCCAAGGGAATTGTATGTCCCCATTCCAATGGCCACAACCCTACTACGAGGATAAACCTCCAAAGTCCCTGAGGCCATCCCAATATTTGTGGCTTCCCAGGACAAACAGGGGCAATCTGGTCCCATTTCAGCACCTACCGGCACTCAGACCCGTAGACTGATATCCCCAGAGGTAAAAAGGAACGAACAGTTCCCTAGGCACCTATCGGATCTATTGCTTTGGTTTCCAGGCATCTCTCCTTTGAGATCCTTAGAACCCTTAGAACCCTGCTCTTGTGTCGTTCCTTATGGGACATCCTTGAGCCATCCAACAGGTGTCGACTGTCCCACAGGTGTCCTTTTTCTTGGACCACCTCACAACTCATATCATGGAAAGCTTCCAAGGTCACATGATGCCCCCAATCTTCATGGAGTCGGATCATGGAAAGAAACTCCAACCTGAGCCAACGGCTGATCTTCACCTTGACTTCAGATGCACGTGATCTTGATTAAGCTCTTCAGAGTGCACCTGCTGTGCCCTCACCCCAAAACCTAAGCATAGCTAGTGTTCTCAGATTTTCCTCCTCACTCTCCTGGACCACACACGCCCTCCATTTTGGGATTTCCAATGACAAAGTGCTGCACTCTGCCAGCCCTCTAGAAGAAAAACGTTGCCCTATGGGTCTACCCAGAAACCTCAAATGAGGATAAACCTGCATGCCACTCAACTGTACACCAATAATATAGTCTAGCCTGTGCACTAATGCCCTGTCTGACACAACCTGAGGCCTGAATTCCCAACCGACACCCAGACAGCTTGCAATACACTGAGAACATCTGAACCGCCATGGCCTTAGGTTGCCGTCCCTTTCCAACCTGGTTTTCAGGCTACAGAAACCTAGACCTTACCTCTACTCATTTCCCATGGGTGAACGTGATGTAGAAATCATAACACCTCCTTCCCTCTCACCAGAATCTTGTGGTTGGCATCTTATCCAAAGTTCAGTGTATGACCCCTGTAGGGCCTACAGGAGTAGTAGTAGGGCCCCTGAGGGTAGTGTAGGGTCCCTGAGGCCCTGCCCATGCTCAAGAGCTGCGGTGGGCACATACACACATTGGGACCCTCAGTTTGAACCCTGTCCTCAAGTAAAGCCTCTCAGTGGCTGGACCATGAGCCCACATATGGGGCCTGCCATGCCCCAAGTCACCCAATCTTAACCAGAGGTAGAGACATCTAGTCACCCCTACTCAGGGCTCTGCTCTGGAATCCCTCTTTGGTGGGACATTTGAGGTAAGTAAACACAGAAAGGATTCCTCCCACCCACAGAATGACCCCAATCACTTGGGATCAGGACATCCCCAGAGAGAAAGACTCCTCCATGGCCCATGAGGCCAGCCCGACATGCCACGGCCACTATTGACACAAAATCCAGAGACATAAGCCTCACCCTTAGGTCATAGCCAAAAAAATTCTCCTCATAGTCTGTATATCGGGCCTGCCATACCTACGTCCCCAAACCGTGTTTTCAGACTTCTATCCTGACATCCCTGTCCCACACACCCCTCCAGGCTGAGGCCCCTGGACCCACACCTCAGGACTGTGCCTGCCCTCTCCAAGGAAATTCTTCCCATTCCATTGGCCACAACCCTACAGATTAGGAGAAACCTCCAAAGTCCCAGAGGCCATTCCAATAGTGTAGGCCACCCAGTACAAAGAGGGGTGATCTGTCACAAGCTGAGCAACGACCTCAACTCACCCGTAGACAGATATCCCAAGAGAAAGGTATTAAACTGGACAGGCCCCTAGAACGTAATTGGTTCCATTGCTTTTGTTTCTAAGCATCTCTCCTCAGAGGCCTGTTTTCCAATACCAGCTTATGGGGGATTCCAGAGATACCAATCAGAACAAATCTTGTCTCCACATGGGAAACTTATCCTTTGGAGCTCGTTAAAAAACCTCCAGTTAGGAGAAAGCTTCAGGTAACCGGAGCCACCGCCCTATTCCAAGGTCTCCATGGACACAAACCCGCATTATGACCATTCGGAAGGAGAGTACATTTCAACTCAGCCCCGTTGATTACTCCCCCAGAGCCAGAATATCAAACCTGCCTTGTCGCTAGGAGACAACTTGAATGCAAAGCAGACTCTCTAGGCATCCATCGTTGGAATCCTGCTCTGGCGCCGTTCCAAATGGGATGTCCTGGGAGCATTCCAACAGGTCTTGACTGTCCTGCAGAAGGAATCCTTGCAGATTGGAGCATCTCACAACTCCTATCGTGGGAAAACCTACATGGCCTCATGAGATGCTCCCCTTTATAAAGGGGCCATCATGGACAGAAGCTCCAACCTGAGCCAACTTCTGACGCATTGCTTTGGTTTCTATGTATCTCTCCTCAGAGGCTTGGTTTCCAATATCAGAATATGGGGGTTTCCTAAGGAAACAATCAGAACAGATCTCATCTCCACATGAGAAACTTGCTCTTTGGAGCTGTGTCAATACGTCAGGTTAGGAGGATCCTTCAGGGCGCTGGCACCATGGCCCAATTCCAAGGTCTCCAAGGACACAAACTTACATTATGATCCATCCTCAGGAGAGTCCATTTCAAATCAGCCCCCTCGGCTGCTCACCCAGAGCCAGCAGATCAAACTTGCCTTGTCACTAGGAGACAGTTGGAATGCGAGGTGGGCTGCCCAGGCATCCATCCTTAGAACCCTGCTCTGGAGAATTTCTTTATGGGACGTCTTGAATCCAACCTACCTGTCTTGACTGTCTCGCAGAATGAATCCTTGTGCTTTGAAGCATCACACAATCCCACTGTGAGAAAACCTCCATTTCCTCATGATGCCCCACACCTTCATAAATGGGCCATCATGGACAGAAACTCCATCCTAAGCCAAAGTCTGATCCGCGCCCTGAATTCAGAAGCACGAGATCTCGATTCAGCACTTGAGAGTGTGCCTGCTGTGCCCTCGCCCCGAAAACCTAAGCCTAACTTGTGTTCTCAGACTTCCTTCTTCACAATCCTGGCCACACCCCTCCAGTTTGGCAATTCTGGAGACACAATGCAGCACTCTGCCTGCCCTCCAGAAGAAAAATGTTGCCCTATAGGGCTAATCAGAAACGCCAAATGAGTAACAACTGCTGCATGCCACTCGACCACACCCCCCAATTATACAATCTACCCTGTGTACTAAAGCCCTGTCTGACACAGCCTGAAGGCAGACCTCCAGTCCAACACCCAGACAGCTGGCCGTACACTGAGCATATCAAACCCACAATGGCTTTCGGCCATCATCTCTACCCAACCTCAGTTTTCACCTTCAGAACCTAGACCTTATCTCCACTCGCTGCTCAGGAGTGAACGTGATACAAGAATCAGAAGTTCTCCTTCGCCATGGCAAGAAACTTCGTGGTTGGCATGTTGTCCAACGTTCATTGTAGGAGTAAGCAGCATGGACTATGAGGCCCCACCTATCCCTGAGGGCTACAATTTGCACAAACACACATTGTGACCCTCAGCGTGAGCCCTATCCTCATGTAAAGCCTCTTAGTGACTGGAACAACAGCCCACATATGGGGCTTGCCAAGCCCCTAGTCCCCCAATTTCAACCAGAGTTAGAGATGTCTAGTCACCCCTACTCAGGGCACTGCTCTGGAATTCCTCTTTGGTGGGACACCTGAGGTAAAAAAAAAAAAAAAAAAAAGCAGAAAGGACTCTTCCCATCCACAGAATGATCCCAACGACTTGGGATCAGGCCAAATCACCACAGAAAAACTTGTCCATGACCCTTGAGGACACCCCGACATTCCACGGCCACCGTAGGCACAAAATCCAGAGACAAAAGCCTGAGCAAACGCCACATACTCGCCCTTTGTTCATAGCCCGGAAAATTCTCACGGTCTGTAGATCGAGCCTTCATACATACATCCCCAAACCTAAGCTGAGTTTGTGTTTTTTCAGACTTCTGTCCCCACAGTCCTGGCCCACACACCATCCAAGCTGGGGCCCCTGGAGCCACACCTGAGGACTGTGGCTTCCTTCTCCAGGGGAATTCTGCCATTTCCATTGGCCACAACCCTATAGATTAGGAGAAACCTCCAAAACTCCCCGAGGCCATCCCAATAGTGTTGGCTGCCCAGGACAAACAGGGATGATCTTTCACAAGTTAGGAAACTACCTCCACTCAGACCCAGAGACAGATATATCCCCATAGAAATGATTGAACTGGACAGGCACTTAGGCCCTAATCAGATCCATTGCTTTTGTTTCCAGGCATCTCTCCTCAGAGGCCTGGTTACCAGTACCAGCATATGGGGGATTACTGATGCACTCATAGAAAAATCTCGTCTCCACATAGGAAATGTACTCTTTGGAGCTCTATAAAAACCTCTGTTTAGGAGAATCTTTCAGGTCCCCGGATCAAGCGCCCAATTCCAATGTCTCCATGGACTTAAACCCACATTATGATCTATCCTCGGTAGAGTCCATGTCAACTCATCCCCCTTGGTTTCTCCCCCAGGGCCTGCAGATCAAACCTGCCTTGTTGCTAGGAGACAACTAGAATGGGAGGCGGGCTGCCCAGGCATCCATCCTTAGAACCCTACTCTGGATTCGTTCCATATGGGACATCCTAGAGCCATCCAACAGGTCTCAAACTGTCCCACAGAAGGAATCTTTGCAGTCTGGTGCATCTCACAACTCCCATTGTGGGAAAATCTTCATGGCCTCTTGAGACGCTCCACTTTATAAAGGGGCCATCATGGACAGAAACTCCAACCTGAGCAAACGTCTGATATTTGCCCTGGCTTCAGGTGCATGAGATCTTGATTCAGCTCTGCAGAGTGTGCCTTCTGTGCCATCACGCCAAAAACTAAGCCTAGCTTGTGTTCTCAGACTACCGTCCTCACACCCCTGGCCCAAAAGCCCTACAATTTGGCAATACTGGGGCCACAATGCAGCACTCTGCCTGCCCTCCAGAAGAAAAACGTTGCCTTATGGAGCTACCTAGAAACCCGAATGAGGATCAACTGAACGCCACTCGACTGCACCCCAAATATACAGTCTACCTGTCTAATGCCCTGTCTGACACAGCATGAGCCCACAACTCCAGACCTACGCTCAACAGCTAGCCACACACTGAGCTCATTGTACCGATCAGGTCCTTAAGTCTTCATCTCTTCCCAACCTCGGTTTTCGGGTTTCAGAACCTAGACCTAAACTCCCATCACTGTCCAGGGGTGAACGTGATGCAGAAATCACAACTCTTCCTTCGCCATGGCCGGAAACCTTGTGGTTGGCATATTCTCCAACGTTCAGTGTAGGAGAATCCAGCGTGGCCCATGAGGCCCTTCCCATGCTTGAGGGCCTTGTTGGGCACAAATAGGCATTGTGACCCTCAGCATGAGCCCTGATCTCAAGGAAGACCTCTCAGTGTCTGAATCAAGAGCCCACATATTGGCTTGCCATGCCCCTAGGCCCCCAAACTTAAACAGAGGTGGGGTTATCCAGTTGTCGCTACCAAGGACTCTGCTCGGGAATCCCTCTTTTATTGGCACACATGAGGTACATAAAATAAAATAAAAAACAGAAAGGACATCTCCCATTCCACAGAATCTACCCAAACTCTTGGGATTGGGTCAAATCCTCAGAGATGGAAAACCGTCCACAACCCATGAGGCCACGCCAGCATTCGACCCACATTGTTGACACAAATCCAGAGACAAAACCTGAGCAAGCACCTCAAACTCACCCTTTTTCATATCCCGAAGTGTTATCACGGTCTGTAGATTGGGCGTGCCATACCTATGTCCCCAATCCTAAGCAGAGCTTGTGTTTTCAGACTTCTGTCCCCACAGGCCTGGCCCACACACCCTCAAGGCTGGGCCCCTAGAGCCAAACTCAGAACTGTGCCTGCCCTCTCCAGGGGATTTCTGCCCATTCCATTGGCCACAACCCTATAGATTAGGGGAAACTCCAAAGTCCCGAGGCCATTCCCAATATTATAGGCTGCCCAGGACAAACAGGGGCGATCTGACACAAGCCGAGCAACTACCTCCCCCAGATCCAAAGGCACGTATCCCCAGGAAAGAGATTGAACCGGACAGGCACCAAGGCCCTAATCATATCCATTGCTTTTGTTTCCAGGCATCTCTCCTCAGAGGCCTGGTTTCCAATACCAGCATATGGGAGATTCCTTAGGCACTCATCAAAACAATTCTCTTCTCTACATAGGAAACGTACTCTTTAGAGCTCCATCAAAACCTCCGGTTATGAACATCCCTCAAGGCCCCGGATCAAGCACCCCATTCCAAGGTCTCCATGGACACAAATGCACATTATGATCCATCCTCAACTCACCCATTTCAACACACCCGAATCGGTTATTCCACTAGATCCAGCAGGTCGAACTTGCCTTGGCGCTATGAGACACCTGTAATGGGAGGCAGGCTGCCCAGGCATCCATCCTTAGAACACTGCTCTGGATAACTTCCTTATGGGATGTCCTGGAGCCATCCAGCAGGTCTCGACTGTCCCACGGAAGGAATCATTGCGGTTTGGAGCATCTCATAATTCCCATCGTGGGAAAACCTCCATGGCCTCATGACACCCTCCCCTTCATGAAGGGGCCGTCATGGACAGAAACTCCAACCTGAGCCAACGTCTGATCCTAGCTCTGTCTTCAGGTACACGGGATCTTGAATCATCTCTGCAGAGGGTTCCTGCCGTCCCCTCACCCCGAAATCGAAATCAAACTTGTGTTCTCAGAATTTTTTCCTCACACTCCTGGCCCACAAGCCTTCCAGTTTGGGAATTCTGGAGCCACTATGTGGCACTGTGTCTTCCTTCCAGAAGAAAAACGTTGCCCTCTGGGGCTACCCAGTAACCACAAATGAGTACCAACCTGCACGAAACTCGACTGCACCCCAATGATACAGTCTAGCCTGGGCACTAATTCCCTGTCTGCCACAGCCTGAGCCTGCACCTCCCAACCCACACTCAACAGCTGGCCGAACACTGAGTACATCAAACACACACCATGGCCTTAGGTCTTCTTCTCTTCCCAACCTCAGTTTTCAGGCTTCAGAACCTAGACCTTAAATCGAATCACAGTCCAGGAGTGAAAGTGTTGCAGAAATTAGAACTCCTTCTTCCCCATGGCCAGAAAACTTGTGGTTGCCATATTGTGCAACGTTCAGTGTAGGAGAAACCAGCATGGTACATTAGGCCACCCCCCTGACTTGAGGGGCTCCTTGGGCACAAAAAAACACATTGTGAAACTCAATGTGAGCCCTATGCTCAAGGAAGGCCTCTCAGTGTCTGGACCAAGAGCCCACATATGGGGCTTGCCATGTTCTTAGGTCCCAATGTTAACCAGAGTTCTGGTTGTCCAGTCGCCCCTCCCCAGGACTCTGCTGTGGAATCCCTCTTTTGGTGGTCCACCTGAGGTAAAAAAAAAAAAAAAAAAAAAAAAAAAAAAAAAAAAAACAGAAAGGCCTCCTCCCTTGCCACAGAATGACCCCAAGCTCTTGGGATTGGGTCAAATCCCCAGAAAGGGAGCCTCATCCATGGCCCATGAGGACCCCCGGACATTCCATGGCAATCGGTGACACATATACAGAAAAAAAATAAGCATGAGCAAGCACCTCACTTTCGCCCTTTGTTCATATCCTGAAGAGTTCTCCTCACGGTCTATATATCGGGCCGGCCATACCTACAGACCCAAACCTAAGTGGAGTTTGTGTTTTCAGACTTTTGTCCAAATAGCCCTGGACCACACACGCTCCACACTTGGGTCCCTGGAGCCACACCTCAGGACTGTGCTTCCCTTTCAAGAGAATTCTTCCCATTCCATTGGCCACAACCTTGCAAATTAGGAAAAACCTCCAAAGTTACTGAGGCCATCCCAATAGTGTAGGCGTAGGCCGCCCAGGACAAACAGGTGTGATCTCAAACCAGCTGAGCAACTACCTCCACTCAGAAAAAAAGTTGTCCCCAGAGAAGAATATTGAACCGGACAGGCCCCTAGGCCCTAATCAGATCCATTGCTTTGGTTTCCAGGCATCTCTCCTCAGAGGCCTCATTTCCAATACCAGCAAATGGTGGTTTCCTGAGGCACCAATAAGAACAAATCTCGTCTCCCCATGGAAAACTTGCTCATTGGAGCTTTGTTATAACCTCTGGTTAGGAGAATCCTTCAGGGTCCTGGTGGCACTGCCCCTTACCAAGGTCTCAATGGACTCAAACCAACATTAAGACCATCCTCAGGAAAGTCCATGTCAATTCATTTAAGACCATCCTCAGGAAATTCCATTTAAACTCATCCCCCTCTGATGCTACCCCAAGACAGCAGATCAAATGTTTCTTGTTGCTAGGAGACAATTGGAATTGAGGCTGTCTGCCCAGGCATCCATACTTAGAACCCTGTTCTGGAAAAATACCTTATGAGACGTCCTGGAGCCATCCAACAAATCTTAATTGTCCCACAGAAGGAATCCTTGCGGTCTGGAGCATCTCACAACTCTAATAGTGGGAAAACCCCCATGGCCTCATAAAGCCCCCCCCTTCATGAAGGGGCCAACATGGACAGAAACTCCAACCTGAGCCAAAGTCTGATCCTCGACCTGACTTCAGACTCATGAGATCTCAATTCAGCTCTGCAGAATGTGCCTGCCATGTCCATTCCCCGAAACCTAAGCCTATCTTGTGTTCTCAGACTTCCGTCCTCACTCTCCTGGCCCACAAGCCCTCCAGTTTGGGAATTCCGAAGCCACAATGCAGCACTCTGCCTGCCCTCCAGAAGAAAAACTTTGCCCTATGCTGCTAATAAGAAAACCCCAAATGATTATCTAATGCATGCCATTCGACTGTAAAGCAATTATACAGCCTACCCTGAATACGAATGCCCTGTCTGGCACAGCCTGAGACAAGACATCCCAAACGACACCTAGACAGCTGGCTCCAACCTGGACACAAGGGACCCGCTATGGCTGTAGATCGTCATCTCTTCCCAACCTCGGTTTTCAGGCTTCAGAACCTAGACCTTATCTCCAATAACTGCCCTGGGGTGATCGTGATGCAGAAATTAGAATTCCTCCTTCCCCATGGCCAGAAACCTTGTGGTTGGCATGTTGTCCAACGTTCAATGTGGGAAAACCTGCATTGTCGGAAAGGCCCTGCCAGTGCTTGAGGGCCGCCTAGGGCACAGACATGCATTGTGACCTGTAGCGTGAGTCCCGTATTAAAGTAACGCCTCTCAGTGGCTGGACCAAGATCCTGCATATGGGGCATATCATATCCATAGGCCCCCAGGCTTAACCAGAGAGCGAGTATTCCAGTTGTCAGTACCCACTGCTATGCTCCAGAATCCCTCTACTGGGGGGACACATGAAGCAGAAAACAGGACTCTTCCCTTCCCACAGAATGACCCCAAACTCTTGGGGGCTGGACAAACTACCAGAGAGGGAGACTTCTACGACCCATGAGGCAACTCCTACATTAAACGGCCATTGTGGACAAAATATCCAGAGACAAAAGACTGAGCGACTGCCTCCCTCTCACCCTTCTTTCATATCCAGAGGAGCTCCCCTCACGGACTGTAGATCAGGCCTGCCATAATCTCGGCCCCAAACCTGAGCTGAGTTTGTGTTTTTTTGGATGTCTGTCTGCACAGCCGTGGCCCACACCGCCTCCAGGCTGGGGTCTCTGGAGCCACACCACAGAACGGTGCCTGCTCTCTCCTAAGAAACTGCCCGTTCCATTGGCCACAACTCTACAAAATAGTAGAAACCTCAAGGTCCCCAAGGACATCCCACTACCGCAAGCCGCACTGGACAAACAGGGGCATTATGACACCAGCTGAGCAACTACTACCTCCATGCAGACACACAGACTAATATCCGCAGAGACAGAAGATTGAACCAGACAGGCCCCTAGGCCCTATTATGAACTCCTGCTTTGGTGTCCAGGTATCACTCCTCAGAGGCCTGGGTTCGAAGACCAGCATATGGGGCTATCCTGAGGCACCAGACAGAACACCTCTCTCATCTCCACATGGAAAGCTTCCTTGTTGGAGTTGTGTCAAACCCTTCGGGTTGGAGAATCCTGCAGAGTCCCTTAGCTACTGCCACATTCCAAGGTCTCCATGGCCACCAACCCACATTATGATTCATCCGCAGGAAAGTCCATTTAAACTCAGCCTTCTGGGTAGCTCACCCAAGAGCCCGCAGATTGAGCGTGCCCTGTCTCGACCAGGCAATGGGAAGGTGAGTTGGCGTTTCTCGGCATCCATGCTTAGGCCCCTGCTCTCGAGTCTTTCTGTATGGGGCATCCTGGAACCATCCAATAGTACTCGACTGTCCTGAAGAAGGAAACTTTGAAGTTTGGAGCAGCTCACAACTCCCAGCGTAGGGAAACCTCCCTGGCCTCATGACGCCCCCACCCCCTTCAGGAAGGGGCCGTCATGGACACAAACTCCAGCTTGAGGCAACATCTGATACTCGCCCTGACCTCAGATGCAGGAGATCTCGATTCAGCCTCTGCACAGTAGGCCCAAACCTCGTGCTAGCTTGTGTTTTCAGACTTCCTTCCTCACACTCCTGGCAAACATGTCCTCAAGACTTGGAATTCTGGAACCAAAATGCAGCCGTATGCTGGCCCTCCAGAAGAAAAAAAAACGTTGCTCTATGGGGATCTCCATAAACCCCAAATGAGGATCAACCTGCTCGGTTCTCGATCTCACCCCAATTGGATGGTTCGGGTTGTCCATTCATCCCTCCCCAGAGCTCTGCTTTGGAATCCCTCTTTTGGTGGGACACCTGAGGTAACAAAACTAAAAGGACTCCTCCCATCCTTCAGATTGACCCCAAACAATTGGGATTGGACCAAATTCACAGAGAGGAAGTCTCGTCCATGGCCCATGAGGCCTCCCCGAGATTCCACAGCCATCGTTGACAACAAATCCAGAGACAAAAGTCTGAGCAAGCTCCTCACACTCGCTCTTTTGTCGTATCCCGAAGAGTTCTCCTCACGGTCTGTAGATCGGGCCTGCCATACGTACTTCCCAAACCTAAGCCGAGTTTGTGTTTTTTCAGACTTCTGTCCCCACATTCCTGGCCCACAGACCCTTCAGGCTGGGGCCCCTGGAGCCACACATCAGGACTGTGCCTGTCCATACCACGGAAATTCTGCCCATTCCATTGTCCACATTCGTACAAATTAGGAAAAACCTCCAGAGTCCCCAAGGACATCCCAATAATGTAGGACGCCCAGGACAAACAAGGGTCATCTGAAACCAGCTGCGCATCTACCTCTACTCAGCGTAGATGGATGTCCCCAGAGAAGAAGATTGAATCAGACAGGCCCCTAGGCCTGAATCAGATTCATTGCTTTCGGTTACAGGTATCTCTCCTCAGAGGCCTGGTTTCCAATATTAGCATATGGGGATTTCATGAGGCAGCAATCAGAACAAATCTCTTCTCCACATGGGAAAATTATCCTTTGAAGATGTCTCAAAACCTCCAGTTAGGAGAATCCTTCAGGGCCTGTGTGCCACTGCCATTACAAGGTCTCCATGGACAGAAATCCACATTAGAACCCATCCGCAGGAAATTCCATTTCAACTCAGCTCCCTTGGTTGCTCCCCCAGAGCGAGCACACTGAACCTGTCTTGACTAGGAGAGAATTGGAATACGAGGCGGGCTGCCCAACCATCCATCCTTAGAGCTCTGCTCTGGCGTCGTTCCGTATGGGATGTCCTGGAGCCATCCAACAGGTCTCAAATGTCCAGCAGAAGGAATCCTTGAGTTTTGGAGCATCTCACAACTCCCAACCTGGGAAAATCTAGATGGCTTTGTGATGCCCCCCGATTTATGAAGGGGAAATCAAGGACAGGAACTCCAACCTAAGCCAACGTCTGATCTTCACCCTGAATTCAGATGCACGAGATCTCGATGCAGCTCTGCAGAGTGTGCTTTCTTTGCGCTCGCCCTGAAACCTATGACTAACTTGTGTTTTCAGACTTCCGTCCTCACACTCCTGGCCCCCAAGCCCTCACATTTGGAAATTCGGGACACAAAATGAAGCATTCTGCCTGCCTTCCAGAAGAAAAACTTTGACCTATGGAGTTTCTCACATAACCCAAATGAGGATAGACATACACGGCACTCGAATGTACCCAAATTAGATAGTCTAACCTGGCCACTAATACACTGTCTGATACAGAGTGAGCCCGGACCTCCTGACCAAAACCGAGACAGCTGACCGCACACTGAGAACATCACACACGCCATGGTCTTAGCTCATTATCTCTTCCCAACCTAACTTTTTGGCTTCAGAACTTAGACCTTAACTCCAAGCCCTGACAAGGGTTGAATGTGATGCAGAAATCAGAACTCCTCCTTACCCAAGGCAAGAAGCCTTGTGGTTGGAAAGTTGTCCAACGATCAGTGTAGGAGAAACCAGCATTCACCCTGAGGCCCCGCCCATTCTTGAGTGCGACGAGAACATAAACACGCATTGTGACACTCAGCGTGAGTCCTGTCCTCTAGTAAGTCCTCACAGTGGCTGGACCATTAGATGTCATAATGGGCTTGACATGTCCCTAGGCCCCAATTTTAACCAGATTTCTGGTTGTCCAGTCGCCCCTCCCCAGGGCTTTACTCTGGAATCCCTCATTTGGTAGGATACCTGAGGTTAAAAAACAAAAAAAAAAACAAAACAACAACAACAACAAACAAAAAAAAACGGACTTCTTCCATCCCACAGAATGACCTCAAACTCTTTGGACAAGGCCAAACCCCAGAGAATAAGACTCATCCATTTCCCATGAAGTCACCCGGAAATTTCACGACCATGATTGACACGATATCCAGAGACAAAAACTTGAGCAAGAGCCTCACACTCGCCCTTTTTTCATATCCTGAAGAGTTCTCCTCAAGGTCTGTAGATCCGTCCTGCCATACCTATGACCCGAAACATAAGCCGAGTTTGTGTTTTCAGACAACTGTCCAAACAGCCCTGGCCAAAACACCCTACTGGTTCAAGCCCCTGGAGCCAATCTGAGGACTGTACTTGCCCTCTCCAAGGGAATTCTGTGTGCCCATTCCAATGGCCACAACCCTACTAATAGGATAAACCTACAAAGTCCCTGAGGCCATCCCAATAGTGGTGGCTTCCCAGGACAAACAGGAGTAATCTGAGCCCATCCGAAACCTACCTGCACTCAGACCCGTAGACTGGTGTCCCCAGAGGTAAAAAGGAACGAACAGGCCCCTAGGCACTATTCGGATCCATTGCTTTGGTTTCCAGGCATCTCTCCTCAGAGGCCTGGATTTCAATACCAGCATATGGCTGTTTCTTGACTCACACTTCAGTACAAATCTCATCTACACATGGGAAACTTGCACGTGGAGCTGTGTCAAAGCCTCTTTTTAGGAGAACCCTTCATGGGCCCAGTGCCACCGCTTCATTCCAAGGTCTCCACAGACACAAAAACACATTAGGACCCATCCACAGGAGAGTCCATTTCAACTGAGTGTATTCGGTTCCTCCGCGAGATCCAGCAGATCTAATTTGTCTTGTTGCTAGGAGACAATTGGAATGCGAGGTGGCCAACCCCGCCATCGATCCTTAAAACCCTGCTCAGAATCGTTGGCATGGAGCTAACCAATAGGTCTCATTTGTCCTGCAGAAGAATCTTTGAAGTTGGGAGCTTCTCACAACTCCCATCGTGAGAAAACACCAATGGCCTCGTGATACCCCCCCCTCATGAAGGGGCCCTCAGGGACATAAGGTCAACCTGAGTGATCGTCTGATCCTCACCCTGACTTCAGATGCACGAGATCTCGGTTCAGGTCTGTAGATTGTGCCTGTCATGTCCTCACCAGAAACGTAAGCCTAGCTTGTGTCTTCAGACTTCCATCCTCAGACAAATGCCCATAAGCCCTCCAGTTTGGCAATCCACAATTATAATGCAGCACTCTGCCTGCCCTCCAAAAGAAAAACATTGCCTTCTGGGGCTACCCAGAAACCCCAAATGAAGATCAACCTGCACGCCACTTGGCTGTACCCAAAATATATAGGCTGACCTGGGCAATAATGCCCTTTCTGACAGAGGCTGAGCCTAGACCTCCTGGCTCACCCATAAAGCTGGCCGCTCACTGAACACATCGGTCCAGCCATTGCCTGGAAACCTGTGTGTCCGATGAGACCCCACCATTGCTCGTGGGCCACATAGGTGGCAAACTCACATTGTGACCCTCAGCCTTAGCCCAGTCCTCAGGTAAGGCCTCTCAGTGGCTGGATGAAGAGACAGCATATTGAGCTTGCCATGCCCCTAGGCCCCAATTTTTAACCATAGTTCGGGTTATCCCTTCACTCTTCCCCAGGGCTCTACTTTGGAATTCCGCTTTTGGTGGGACACCTGAGGTAACAACCCTGAAAGGAGTACTCCATCCAACAGATTGACGAAAAAAAACAATTGGGATCGGGCTAATCCACAGAGAGCAAGATTCGTCCATGGCCCATGAGGCCTCCTCGACATTCCACGGCCATCGCTGATACAAAATCCAGAGACAAAAGCCTGAGCAAGCGTCTCAGACTCGCACTATCTTCATATCCTAAAGATGTCTTCTCATGGTTTGTAGATCGGGCCTGCCATACCTTCGTCCCCAAACATAAGCTGAGTTTGTGTTTTCAGACTTCTGTCCTCAAAGTCCTGGGCCACACACCATCCAGGCTGGGGACCCTGGAGCCACACATTAGGACTGTGCCTACCCAATCCCTGGGAATTCTGCCCATTCCATTGTCCAAAATCGTACAAATTAGGAGAAACCTCCAAAGTCCCTGAGGCCATCCCAATAGTATAGGTCGCCCGGGACAAAAAAGGTCAGTCTGACACCAGCTGTGCATCTACCTCTACTCATACCCTAGAAGGATGTCCCCAGAGAAGAAGATTGAAACCAGAAAGGACCCTAGGCCAAAATCAGATCCATTGCTTTGGTTTACAGGCATGTCTCCTCAAAACACTAGTTTTCAATACCAGCATTGGGGTTTTCCTGAGGCACCCATCAGAACAAACCTCGTCTCCATAAGGAAACGTGTGCATGGGAGCTATGTCAAATGCTGAGGAGAATACTTCAGGGTCCCGGTGCCACCGCCCCATTTAAAGGCCCTCATGGACACAAACACTCATTAGACCCATCCTCAGGAAAGTCCATTTCAACTCAGCCACCCCGGTTGCTCCAACAGAGCCATCAGATCTAAACTGTCTTGTCGCTAGGAGACAATTGGAATGCGAGATGGGCTTCCCAGGAATCCATCCTCGAACGTTGGTCTGGACTCATCCATATGGGATGTCCTGGAGCTGTCCAACAGGTCTCAATTGTCCCGCAGAAGGAATCCTTGGAGGGGGCATCCCACCACTCCCAACGTGGGAAAACCTCCACACTCTGGAGAATCCGCTCCCTTCATGAAGGGGCCGTCATGAACAGAAAATCCAAGCTGAGCCAACGTCTGATCCTCGCTCTGACTTCAGAAGCATGAGATATTGCTTCGGATCTTCAGGGGGTACCTGCCGTGCCCTCGCCCTGAAACCCAAGTCTAGCTTGTGTTCTCAGACTTCCATCCTCACACTCCTGGCCCCGAAGCCCACAAGTTTGGCAATTCCGGTCCATCATTGCAGCACTCTGCCTGCCCTCTAGAAAAAATATATTGCCTAATGAGCTGTCCTGGACATTAAATGAGAATATACCTACACGGTACTCGAAAGTACCCAAATTATATAGTCTAACCTGGGCAGTAATGCACTGTCTGACACAACCTGAGCCGGGACCTCCTGAGCAACACCGAGACAGCTGACCGCACACTGAAGACATGAGACCCGCCATGGCCTTAGGTCATCATCTCTGCCCTACCTCATTTTTCAGGCTTCAGAAACTAGACCTTATCTCCAATCACTGCCCAGGGGTGACTGTGATGCAGAAATCAGAACTCCTGCTTACCCATGGCAAGAAACCTTGTGGTTGGCATGTTGTCCTATGTTCAGTGTAGGAGAAACCAGTATTCACCCTGAGGTCACGCCCATTCTTGAGTGCAATGAGGGCATAAACACGCATTGTGACCCTCAGCGTGATTCCTGACCTCTAGTAAATCCTCTCAGTGGCTGGACCATTAGATGTCATAATGGGCTTGACATGTCCCTAGGCCCCAATTTTCAACCAGATTTCTGGTTGTCCAGTCACATCTCCCCAGGGCTCTACTCTGGAATCCCTCATTTGGGGGGACACTTGAGGTTGAAAAACAAAACAAAACAAATCAACACAACAGAACAACGGACTTCTTCCATCCCACAGAATGAACCCAAACTCTTTGGACGGGGCCAAACCCCCAGAGAATAAGACTCGTCCATTTCCCATGAAGTCATCCGGAACTTTCACAACCATGAGTGACACGATATCCAGCGACAAAAACATGAGTAAGAGCCTCACACTCGCCCTTCTTTCATATCCCGAAGAGTTCTCCTCATGTTCTGTAGATCAGTCCTGCCATACCTATGACCCGAAACATAAGCCGAGTTTGTGTTTTCAGACAACTGTCCAAACAGCCCTGGCCTACACACCCTACAAGCTCAGGCCCCTGGAGCCAAACCTGACGACTGTGCTTGCCCTCTCCAAGGGAATTGTTTGTGCCCATTCCGAAGGCCACAGCCATACTAATAGGACAAACCTCCAAAGTCCCTGAGGCCATCCCAATATTTGTGGCTTCCCAGGACAAACAGGGGCAATCTGGGCCCATCTGAGCACCTATCGGCGCTCACACCTGTAGATTGATGTCCCCAGAGGTAATAAGGAACGAACAGGCCCCTAGGCACCTATCGGATCCATTGGTTTGTCTTCCAGGCATCTCTCCTCAGAGGCCTGGATTTCAATAACAGCATATGCCTGTTTCTTGACTCACCCATCAGAACAAATTTCATCTACACATGCGAAACTTGCACGATGGAGCTGTGTGAAAGCCCCTCTTTAAGAGAACCCTTCAGGGCCCCAGTGCCACCGCTTCATTCCAAGGTCTCCATAGACACAAAATCATATTAGGATAAATCCACGGGAGAGTCCATTTCAACGCAGCCTCCTCGGTTGCTCCCCCAGATCCAGCAGATCTAACCTGTCTTGTTGCTTGGAGACAATTGGAATGCGAGGTGGGCTACCCAGACATCCATCCTTAGAACCCTGCTCAGAATTGTTGTCCTGGAGCCAACCAACAGGTCACAATTGTCATGCAGAAGAATCTTTGCAGTTGGGAGCTTCTCAAAACTCCCATCGTGGGAAAACCCCCATGGCCTTGTGATCCACCCCCCCTTCAAGAAGGGGCCATCAGGAACAGAATGTCCAACCTGAGCGATCGTCTGATCCTCGCCCTGTCTTTAGACGCACGAGATCTCGATTCAGGTCTGTAGATTGTGCCTGCCATATCCTCACCCAGAATCCTAGGCCTAGCATGCGTTCTCAGATTCCGTCCTCAGACTACTGGCCCACAAGCCCTTCAGTTTGGCAATCCAGACTACAATGCAGCACTCTGCATAAACCTCCAGAAGAAAAACATTGCCCTTTGGGGCTACCCAGAAACCCCAAATGAGGATCAACCTGCACGCCATTCAGCTGTACCCCAAATATGTAGGCTGACCTGGGCACTAATGCCCTTTCTGACACAGCCTGAGCTTGGCCTCCTGGCCCCACCCAGACAGCTGGCCGCACACTGCTCACATCGGACCCGCCATGGCCTTAGGACGTCATCTCTTCTCAACCTGGGTTTTCAGGCTTCAGAACCTAGACCTTATCTCCAATCACGGCCCGGGTTTGAAAATGATGCAGAAATCAGAACTCTTTCCCCATGGAAAGAAACCTTGTGGTTGGCATGTTGTCCAATGTTCAGTGTACGAGACACCAGCATTCAGCCTGAGGCCAGGCCCATTCTTGAGTGCGACGAGGGCATAAACACGCATTGTGACCCTCAGCGTGAGTCCTATCCTCTATTACGTCCTCTCAGTGGCTGGACCATTAGATGTCATAATGGGCTTGACATGTCACTAGGCCCCAATTTTTAACCAGATTTCTGGTGGTCCAGTCGCCCATCCCCAGGGCTCTACTCTGGAATCCCTCATTTGGTGGGACACCTGAGGTTGAAAAACAAAACAAAACAAATCAACCACAACAGAACAACGGACGTCTTCCATCCCACAGAATGACATCAAAATCTTTGGGCGGGGCCAAAACCCCAGAGAGTAAGACTCGTCCATTTCCCATGAAGTCACCCGGAAATTTCACGACCATGAGTGACACGAAATCCAGAGACAAACTCTTGAGGAAGAGCCTCACACTCGCCCTTTTTTCATATCCCGAAGAGTTCTCCTCAGGGTCTGTAGATCAGTCCTGCCATACCTATGACCCGAAACATAAGCCGAGTTTGTGTTTTCAGACAACTGTCCAAACAGCCCTGGCCTACACACCCTACAGGCTCATGCCCCTGGAGCCAAACCTGACGACTGTGCTTGCCCTCTCCAAGGGAATTGGATGTGCCCATTCCGAAGGCCACAGCCCTACTAATAGGACAAACCTCCAAAGTCCCTGAGGCCATCCCAATATTTGTGGCTTCCCAGGACAAACAGGGGCAATCTGGGCCCATCTGAGCACCTATCGGCGCTCACACCTGTAGACTGATGTCCCCAGAGGTAAAAAGGAACGAACAGGCCCCTAGGCACCTATCGGATCCATTGGTTTGTCTTCCAGGCATCTCTCCTCAGAGGCCTGGATTTCAATAACAGCATATGCCTGTTTCTTGACTCACCCATCAGAACAAATTTCATCTACACATGCGAAACTTGCACGATGGAGCTGTGTGAAAGCCCCTCTTTAAGAGAACCCTACAGGGCCCCAGTGCCACCGCTTCATTCCAAGGTCTCCATAGACACAAAATCATATTAGGACACATCCACGGAGGAGTCCATTTCAACTCAGCCTCCTCGGTTGCTCCCCCCAGATCCAGAATATGTAACCTGTCTTGTTGCTTGGAGACAATTGGATTGCGAGGTGGGCTACCCAGCCATCCATCCTTAGAACCCTACTCGGAATCGTTGTCCTGGAGCCAACCAACAGGTCTCAATTGTCCTGCAGAAGAATCTTTGCAGTTGGGAGCTTCTCACAACTCCCATCGTGGGAAAACCCACATGGCCTCGTGATCCACCCCCGCTTCAAGTAGGGGCCATCAGGGACAGAATGTGCAACCTGAGCTATCGTCTGAACCTCGCCAGACTTCAGATGCACCAGATCTCGATTCAGGTCTGTGGATTGTGCCTGCCATATCCTCACCCAGAATCCTAGACCTAGCTTGGGTTCTCAGACTTCCATCTCAAACTACTGGCCCACAAGCCCTCCATTCGGCAATCCAGAACTACAATGCAGCACACTGCCTGCCCTCCAGAAGAAAAACATTAGCCTCTGGGGCACCCAGAAAACCCAAATGTGGATCAACTTGCACACATTTGGCTGTACCCCAAATATATAGGCTGACCTGGGCACTAATGCCCTTTCTGACACAGCCTGAGCCTGGACCTCCTGGCCCCACCCAGACAGCTTGTCGAACACTGGGCACATCAGACCCGTCATGGCCTTCGTTCGTCATCTCTTCTCAACCTCAGTTTTCAGGCTTCAGAACCTAGACCTTATCTCCAATCACGGCCCGTGTTTGAAAATGATGCAGACATCAGAATTCTTTCCCCATGGCAAGAAAATTTGTGGATGGCATGTTGTCCAAGGTTCAGTGTTGTTGAAACCAGTGTGGCCCATGAGGCCCCGCCCATGCTTGCTGGCCATATTGGTCAAAAACACACATTGTGACCCTCAGCCTGAGCCCAGTCCTCAGGTAAGGCCTCTCAGGAATGGATGGAGAGACAGCATATTGGGCTTGCCATACCGCTAGGCCCCAGTTTTTAAACGTATTTCGGGTTGTCCCTTCACTCTTGCCCAGGGCTCTGCTTTGGAATTCCTCTTTGGTGGGACACCTGAGGCAACAAACCTGAAAGGAGTCCTCCCATCCCACAGATGGACGAAAAACAATTGGGATCGGGGCAAATCCACAGAGAGCAAAATTCGTCCATGGCCCTTGAGTCCTCCCAAACATTCCACGGCCATCGCTGATACAAAATCCAGAGACAAAAGCCTGAGCACGCGCCTCAGACTCGCTCAATCTTCATATCCTGAAGAGTTCTTCAGATACGAACCTACACGGCACTCTAAGGCACCCAAAATATATAGTCTAACCTGGGCACTAATGTACTGTCTGACAACCTGAGCCCGGACCTCGTGACCAACACCCAGACAGCTGACCGCGCACTGAGCACATCAGACCCGCCATGGCCTTAGGTCATCATCTCTTCCCTACCTCAGTTTTCAGGCTTCAGAACCTAGACCTTATCTCCAATCACTGCCCAGGGGTGACTGTGATGCAGAAATCAGGACTCTTCCTTACCCATGGCAAGAAAGCTTGTGGTTGGCATGTTGTCCAACGTTCAGTGTAGGAGAAACCAGCATTAACCCTGAGGCCCCGCCCATTCTTGAGTGCGAAGAGGGCATATACACGCATTGTGACCCTCAGCGTGAGTCCTGTCCTCTAGTATGTCCTCTCAGTGGCTGGACCATTAGATGTCATAATGGGCTTGACATGTCCCTAGGAACCAATTTTTAACCAGATTTCTGGTTGTCCAGTCGCCCATCCCCACGGCTCTTCTCTGGAATACCTCAGTTTGTGGGGCACCTGAGGTTGAAAAAACAAAACAAAACAAATCAACAACAACAGAACAACGGACTTCTTCCATCCCATAGAATGACCCCAAACTCTTTGGACGGGGCCAAAACCCATAGAGTAAGACTCGTCCATTTCCCATGAAGTCACCCAGAGAAATTTCACGACCATGAGTGACACGATATCTAGAGACAAAAACTTGAGCAAGAGCCTCACACTCGCCCTTTTTTCATATCCCGAAGAGTTCTCCTCATGGTCTGTAGATCAGTCCTGCCATACCTATGACCCGAAACATAAGCCGAGTTTGTGTTTTCAGACAACTGTCCAAACAGCCCTGGCCTACACACCCTACAGGCTCAGGCCCCTGGAGCCAAACATGAAGACTGGGCTTGCCCTCTCCAAGGGAATTGGATGTGCCCATTCCAATGGCCACAACCCTACTAAGAGGATAAACCTCCAAAGTCCCTGAGGCCATCCCAATATTTGTCGCTTCCCAGGACAAACAGGGGTTATCTGGGCCCATCTGAGCACCTACCTGCACTCAGACCCGTAGACTGATGTCCCCAGAGGTAAAAAGGAACGAACTGGCCCATAGGCACCTATCGGATCCATTGCTTTGGTTTCCAGGCATCTCTTCTTAGAGATCCTTAGAACCTTTAGAATTCTGCTCTTTCGTCGTTCCTTATGGGACATCCTTGAGCCATCCAACAGGTCTCGACTGTCCCACAGGAGTCCTTGTGCATGGACCACCTCACAACTCATATCATGGAAAGCTTCCAAGGTCACATGATGCCCCCAATCTTCATGAAGGCAGATCATGGAAAGAAACTCCAACCTGAGCCAACGGCTGATCTTCTCCTTGACTTCAGATGCACGAGATCTTGATTAAGCTCTTCAGAGTGCACCTGCTGTGTCCTCACCCCAAAACCTAAGCATAGCTAGTGTTCTCAGACTTCCGTCCTCACTCTCCTGGACCACACACACTCCCTTTTGGGATTTCCGATGACACAGTGCTGCACTCTGCCTGCCCTCTAGAAGAAAAACGTTGCCCTATGGGTCTACACAGAAACCTCAAATGAGGATAAACCTGCATGCCACTCAACTGTACACCAATTATATAGTCTAGCCTGTGCACTAATGCCCTGTCTGACACAACCTGAGGCCTGAATTCCCAACCGACACCCAGACAGCTTGCCGTACACTGAGAACATCTGAACCGCCATGGCCTTAGGTTGCCATCTCTTTCCAACCTGGTTTTCAGGCGACAGAAACCTAGACCTTATCTCTACTCATTTCCCATGGTTGAACGTGATGCAAAAATCATAACTCCTCCTCCTTCCCCTCTCGCCAGAATCTTGTGGTTGGCATCTTATCCAAAGTTCAGTGTAGGACCCCTGTGGGGCCTACAGGAGTAGTAGTAGGGCCCCTGAGGGTAGTGTAGGGTCCCCGAGGCCCTGCCCATGCTTAAGAGCTGCGGTGGGCACAAACACACATTGGGACCCCCAGTTTGAACCCTGTCCTCATGTAAAGCCTCTCAGTGGCTGGACCATGAGCCCACATATGGGGCCTGTCATGCCCCAAGTCACCCAATCTTAACCAGAGGTAGAGACATCTAGTCACCCCTACTCAGGGCTCTGCTCTGGAATCCCTCTTTGGTGGGACATTTGAGGTAAGTAAACACAGAAAGGATTCCTCCCCCACCCACAGAATGTCCACAATCACTTGGGATCAGGCCATCCCCAGAGAGAAAGACTCCTCCATGGCCCATGAGGCTAGCCCGACATTCCACGGCCACTATTGACACAAAATCCAGAGACATAAGCCTCACCCTTAGGTCAGTACAAAGAGGGGTGATCTGTCACAAGTTGAGCAACGACCTCAACTCACCCGTAGACAGATATCCCAAGAGAAAGGTATTAACCTGGACAGGCCCCTAGAACGTAATTGGTTCCATTGCTTTTGTTTCTAAGCATCTCTCCTCAGAGGCCTGTTTTCCAATACCAGCTTATGGGGGATTCCAGAGATACCAATCAGAACAAATCTTGTCTCCACATGGGAAACTTATCCTTTGGAGCTCTGTAAAAACCTCCAGTTAGGAGAAAGCTTCAGGTAACCGGAGCCACCGCCCTAATCCAAGGTCTCCATGGACACAAACCCGCATTATGACCATTCAGCAGGAGAGTACATTTCAACTCAGCCCCGTTGATTACTCCCCCAGAGCCAGAATATCAAACCTGCCTAGTCGATAGGAGACAACTGGAATGCAAAGCAGACTCTCTAGGCATCCATCATTGTTATCCTGCTCTGGCGCCGTTCCATATGGGATGTCCTGGGAGCCTTCCAACATGTCTTGACTGTCCTGCAGAAGGAATCCTTTCAGATTGTAGTATCTCACAACTCCTATCGTGGGAAAACCTACATGGCCTCATGAGATGCTCCCCTTTATAAAGGGGCCATCATGGACAGAAACTCCAACCTGAGCCAACTTCTGATCCATTGCTTTGGTTTCTATGTATCTCTCCTCAGAGGCCTGGTTTCCAATATCAGAATATGGGGGTTTCCTAAGGAAACAATCAGAACAGATCTCATCTCCACATGAGAAACTTGGTCTTTGGAGCTTTGTCAAAACCTCAGGTTAGGAGGATCCTTCAGGGCGCTGGCACCATGGCCCAATTCCAAGGTCTCCAAGGACACAAACTTACATTATGATCCATTCTCAGGAGAGTCCATTTCAAATCAGCCCCCTCGGCTGCTCACCCAGAGCCAGCAGATCAAACCTGCCTTGTCACTAGGAGACAGTTGGAATGCGAGGTGGGCTGCCCAGGCATCCATCCTTAGAACCCTGCTCTGGAGAATTTCTTTATGGGACGTCTTGAATCCAACCAACCTGTCTTGACTGTCTCGCAGAATGAATCCTTGTGGTTTGAAGCATCACACAATCCCACTGTGAGAAATCCTCCATTTCCTCATGATGCCCCACACCTTCATAAATGAGCCATCATGGACAGAAACTCCATCCTAAGCCAAAGTCTGACCCGCGCCCTGAATTCAGAAGCACGAGATCTCGATTCAGCACTTGAGAGTGTGCCTGCTGTGCCCTCGCCCCGAAACCTAAGCCTATCTTGTGTTCTCAGACTTCCGTATTCACAATCCTGGCCACACCCCTCCAGTTTGGCAATTCTGGAGACACAATGCAGCACTCTGCCTGCCCTCCAGAAGAAAAATGTTGCCCTATAGGGCTAACCATAAACGCCAAATGAGTAACAACCTGCATGCCACTCGACCATACCCCAATTATACAATCTAGCCTGTGCACTAAAGCCCTGTCTGACACAGCCTGAAGGCAGACCTCCAGTCCAACACCCAGACAGCTGGCCTTACACTGAGCTTATCAAACCCACAATGGCTTTCGGCCATCATCTCTACCCAACCTCAGTTTTCACCTCAGAACCTAGACCTTATCTCCACTCACTGCTCAGGAGTGAACGTGATACAAGAATCAGAACTTCTCCTTCGCCATGGCAAGAAACCTTGTGGTTGGCATGTGGTCCAACGTTCATTGTAGGAGAAAGCAGCATGGACTATGAGGCCCCACCTAACCCTGAGGGCTACAATTTGCACAAACACACATTGTGAACCTCAGAGTGTGCCCTATCCTCATGTAAAGCCTCTTAGTGACTGGAACAACAGCCCACATATGGGGCTTGCCAAGCCCCTAGTCCCCCAATCTCAACCAGAGTTAGAGATGTCTAGTCACCCCTACTCAGGGCACTGCTCTGGAATTCCTCTTTGGTGGGACACCTGAGGTAAAAAAAAAAATACAGAAAGGACTCTTCCCATCCACAGAATGATCCCAACCACTTGGGATCAGGCCAAATCACCAGAGAAATACTTGTCCATGGCCCGTGAGGACACCCCGACATTCCACAGCCACCGTAGGCACAAAATCCAGAGCCAAAAGCCTGAGCAAACGCCACATACTCGCCCTTTGTTCATAGCCCGGAAAATTCTCACGGTCTGTAGATCGAGCCTTCATACATACATCCCCAAACCTAAGCTGAGTTTGTGTTTTCAGACTTCTGTCCCCACAGTCCTGGCCCACACACCATCCAAGCTGGGGCCCCTGGAGCCACACCTGAGGACTGTGGCTTCCTTCTCCAGGGGAATTCTGCCATTTCCATTGGCCACAACCCTATAGATTAGGAGAAACCTCCAAACTCCCCGAGGCCATCCCAATAGTGTTGGCTGCTCAGGACAAACGGGGATGATCTTTCACAAGTTAGGAAACTACCTCCACTCAGACCCAGAGACAGATATCCCCATAGAATAAGATTGAACTGGACAGGCACTTAGGCCCTAATCAGATCCATTGCTTTTGTTTCCAGGCATCTCTCCTCAGAGGCCTGGTTACCAATGCAAGCATATGGGGGATTACTGAGGCACTCATAGAAAAATCTCGTCTCCACATAGGAAATGTACTCTTTGGAGCTCTATAAAAAACCTCTGTTTAGGTGAATCATTCAGGGCCCCGGATCAAGTGCCCCATTCCAAGGTCTCCATGGATTTAAACCCACATTACGATCTATCCTCGGTAGAGTCCATGTCAACTCATCCCCCCTTGGTTTCTCCCCCAGGGCCTGCAGATCAAACCTGCCTTGTTGCTAGGAGACAACTAGAATGGGAGGCGGGCTGCCCAGGAATCCATCCTTAGAACTCTACCCTGGAGTCGTTCCATATGGGACATCCTAGAGCCATCCAACAGGTCTCAAGTGTCCCACAGAAGGAATCTTTGCAGTCTGGTGCATCTCACAACTCCCATTGTGGGAAAATCTTCATGGCCTCTTGAGACGCTCCACTTTATAAAGGGGCCATCATGGACAGAAACTCCAACCTGAGCAAACGTCTGATATTCGCCCTGGCTTCAGGTGCATGCGATCTTGATTCAGCTCTGCAGAGTGTGCCTTCTGTGCCCTCACCCCAAAAAACTAAGGCTAGCTTGTGTTCTCAGACTACCGTCCTCACACCCCTGGCCCAAAAGCCCTACAGTTTGGCAATACTGGGGCCACAATGCAGCACTCTGCCTGCCCTCCAGAAGAAAAACGTTGCCTTTTGGAGCTACCTGGAAACCCGAATGAGGATCAACTGAACGGCACTCGACTGCACCCCAAATATACAGTCTACCCTGTCTAATGCCCTGTCTGACACAGCATGAGCCCACACCTCCAGACCTACGCTCAACAGCTAGCCACACACTGAGCTCATTGTACCCATCAGGTCCTTAGGTCTTCATCTCTTCCCAACCTCGGTTTTCTGGTTTCAGAACCTAGACCTAAACTCCAATCACTGTCCAGGGGTGAACGTGATGCAGAAATCACAACGCTTCCTTCGCCATGGCCGGAAACCTTGTGGTTGGCATATTCTCCAACGTTCAGTGTAGGAGAATCCAGCGTGGCCCATGAGGCCCTTCCCATGCTTGAGGGCCTTGTTGGGCACAAATAGGCATTGTGACCCTCAGCATGAGCCCTGTCCTCAAGGAAGACCTCTCAGTGTCTGAATCAAGAGCCCACATATTGGACTTGCCATGCCCCTAGGCCCCCAAACTTAAACAGAGCTGGGTTTATCCAGGTGTCCCTACCAAGGACTCTGCTCGGGAATCCCTCTTTTATTGGCACACATGAGGTACAGAAAATAAAATAAAAAACAGAAAGGACACCTCCCATCCCACAGAATGTGTAGATGAGATTTGTTCTGGTGGGTGAGTCAAGAAACAGCCATATGCTGGTACTGAAATCCAGGCCTCTGAGGAGAGATGCCTGGAAACCAAAGCAATGTATCCGATTAGGGCCTAGGGGCCTGTTCGTTCCTTTTTACCTCTGGGGATATCAGTCTACAAGTCTGAGTGCAGGTAGGTTCTCAGATGGGCTCAGACTGCTCCTGTTTGTCCTGGGAAGCCACCGCTATTGGGATGGCCTCAGGGACTTTGGAGGTTTATCCTATTAGTAGTGTTGTGGCCATTGGAATGGGCACACAAAATTCCCTTGGAGAGGGCAAGTACAGTCGTCAGCTTGGCTCCAGGGGCCTAAGCCTGTAGGCTGTGTAGGCCAGGGCTGTTTGGACAGTTGACTGAAAACACAAACTCGGCTTATGTTTCGGGTCATAGGTATGGCAGGACTGATCTACAGACCATGAGGAGAACTCTTCGGGATATGAAAAAAGAGCGAGTGTGAGGCTCTTGCTCAAGTATTTATCTCTGGATATCATGCCATTCATGGTCATGAAATTTCCGGGTGACTTCATGGTAAATGGACAAGTCTTACTCCCAGGGGTTTGGCCCAATCCAAAGAGTTTGGGGTCATTTTGTCGGACGGAAGAAGTCCGTTTTTTGTTGTTGTTGTTTTGTTTTGTTTTGTTTTTCAAACTCAGAGGTCCCATCAAATGAGGGATTCCAGAGTAGAGCCCTTGGGAGGGGCGATTGGACATCCAGAAATCTGGTGAAATTTGGGTCCTAGGGACAGCTAGACTTGGGTTTCAAGGCGAGGTCACGGCATGTACCCCCTGAAGATCTGAAGCAATATCTCATGCATCTGAAGTCAGAGCGAGGATCAGACGTTGGCTCAGCTTGGATTTTCTGTTCATGACGGCCCCTTCATAAAGGGAGCCGAATCTCGAGGCCATGGAGGTTTTCCCACGTTGGGAGTGGTGGGATGCCCCCTCCAAGGATTCCTTCTTCGGGACAATTGAGACCTGTTGGACTGATCCAGGACATCCCATATGGATGAGTCCAGACCAAAGTTCGAGGATGGATGCCTGGGAAGCCCGCCTCGCATTCCAATTGTCTCCTAGCGACAAGACAGTTTAGATCTGATGGCTCTGCGGGATCAACCGGGGTGGCTGAGTTGAAATGGACATTCCTGAGAATGGGTCTAATGTGTGTTTGTGTCCATGAGGGCCTTGGAATGGGGCGGTGGCACCGGGACCCTGAAGTATTCCCCTAAGCTTTTGACATAGCTCCCATACACAAGTTTCCTTGTGGAGACGAGGTTTGTTCTGATGGGTGCCTCAGGAAAACCCCAATGCTGGTATGGAATCCAGGGTTTTGAGGAGACATGCCTGTAAACCAAAGCAATGGATCCGATTTTGGCCTAGGGTCCTGTCTTTTTCAATCTTCTTCTCTGGGGAAATCCTTCTAGTGTATGAGTGGAGTTAGATGCTCAGCTGGTGTCAGACTGCCCTTTTTTGTCCCGGGCGGCCTATACTATTAGGGTGGCCTCAGGGACTTTGGAGGGTTCTCCTAATTTGTACGATTTTGGAACTTTGAGGACAGAAGTCTGAAAACACAAACTCAGCTTATGTTTGGGGACGTAGGTATGGCAGGCCCGATCTACAAACCATGCGAAGGCAACTTCAGGATATGAAGATAGTGCGAGTCTGAGGCGCTTCCTTAGGCTTTTGCCTCTGGATTTTGTATCTGCGATGGCCATGGAATGTTGGGGAGGCCTCATGGGCCATGGACGAATTTTGCTCTCTGTGGATTTGGCCCGATCCCAATTGTTTTTCGTCAATCTGTTGGATGGAGGACTCCTTTCAGGGTTGTTACATCAGGTGTGCCTCCAAAAGAGGAATTCCAAAGCAGAGCCCTGGGGAAGAGTGAAGGGACAACACGAACTATGGTTTAAAATTGGGGCCTAGGGGCATGGCAAGCCCAATATGCTGTCTTTCATCCAGCCACTGAGAGGCCTTACCTGAGGACTGGGCTAAGGCTGAGGGTCACAATGTGTGTTTGCTACCTATCTGGACCGCGAGCAATGGCGGGGCCTCAAGGGACACACTGGTTTCCACTACACTGAACGTTGGACAACAAGCCAACCACAAGTTTTCCTGCCATTGGGAAGGAGTTCTAATTTCTGCATCATTTTCAAACCTGGGCAGTGATTCGAGATAAGGTCTAGGTTCTGAAGCCTGAAACCTGAGGTTGGGAAGGGATAACGACCTAAGGCCATGGGGGGTCTGAAGTTCTCAGTTTGTAGCCAGCTGTCTGGGTGGGCCTAGGATGTCCAGGCTCAGACTGTGTCAGAAAGGGCATTATTGCCCAGGTCATCCTATATATTTTGGGTATATCCAAGTATCGTGCAGGTTGATCTTCATTTGTGGTTTCTAGGTAGCCCCAGAGTGCAATGTATTACTTCTGCAGGGCAGGTAGAGTGCTGCATTGTAGTTCTGGATTGCCAAACTGAAGTGCTTGTGAGCCAGTAGTCTGTGGACAGAAGTCTGAGGACACAAGCAAGGCTTAGGTATCTGGGTGAGGACATGGCAGGCACAATCTACAGACCTGAACCGAGATCTCGTGCATCTGAAGTCAGGGTGAGGATCAGACGATCGCTCAGGTTGGACCTTATGTCCCTGATGGCCCCTTTATGAAGGGGGGGGGGGATCATGTGGCCATGGGGGTTCTCTCACGACGGGAGTTCTGAGAAGCTCCCAACTGCAAAGATTCTTCTGCAGGACAATTGAGACCTGTTGGTTGGCTCCAGGCCAATGATTCCGAGCAGGATTTTAAGGATGGATGGCGGGGTAGGCCACCTCACATTCCAATTGTCTCCTAGCAACAAGACAAGTTAGATCTGCTGGATCTCGCGGAGCAACCGAATACGCTCAGTTGAAATGGACTCTCCTGTGGATGGGTCCTAATGTGTTTTTGTGTCTATGGAGACCTTGTAATGGGGCAGTGGCACACAGGCCCTGAAGGATTCTCCTAACTGGAGGTTTTGAGACATCTTCAAAGGATAATTTTCCCATGTGGAGAAGATATTTGTTCTGCTTGCTGCCTCATGAAATCCCCATATGCTAATATTGGAAAACAGGCCTCTGAAGAGAGATACCTGTAACCGAAAGCAATGAATCTGATTCAGGCCTATTGGCCTGTCTGATTCAATCTTCTTCTCTGGGGACATCCATCTACGCTGAGTAGAGGTAGATGCTCAGCTGGTTTCAGATGAACCTTGTTTGTCCTGGGCGGCCTACATTATTGGGGGTGTCCTTGGGGACTCTGGAGGTTTTTCCTAATTTGTACGGTTGTGGACAATGGAATGGGCAGAATTCCCGTGGTATGGACAGGCACAGTCCTGATGTGTGGCTCCAGGGGCCCCAGCCTGAAGGGTCTGTGGGCCAGGAATGTGGGGACAGAAGTCTGAAAAACACAAACTCGGCTTAGGTTTGGGAAGTAGGTATGGCAGGCCCGATCTACAGACCGTGAGGAGAACTCTTCGGGATACGACAAAAGAGCGAGTGTGAGGCGCTTGCTCAGACTTTTGTCTCTGGATTTGTTGTCAACGATGGCTGTGGAATCTCGGGGAGGCCTCATGGGCCATGGACGAGACTTCCTCTCTGTGAATTTGGTCCAATCCCAATTGTTTTGGGTCAATCTGAAGGATGGGAGGAGTCCTTTTAGTTTTGTTACCTCAGGTGTCCCACCAAAAGAGGGATTCCAAAGCAGAGCTCTGGGGAGGGATGAATGGACAACCTGAACAATCCAATTGGGGTGAGGTCGAGAACAGAGCAGGTTGATCCTCATTTGGGGTTATGGAGATCCCCATAGAGCAACGTTTTTCTTCTGGAGGGCCAGCATAGGGCTGCATTTTGGTTCCAGAATTCCAAGTCTTGAGGACATGTTTGCCAGGAGTGTGAGGAAGGAAGTCTGAAAACACAAGGTAGCACGAGGTTTGGGCCCACTGTGCAGAGGCTGAATCGAGATCTCCTGCATCTGAGGTCAGGGCGAGTATCAGATGTTGCCTCAAGCTGGAGTTTGTGTCCATGACGGCCCCTTCCTGAAGGGGGTGGGGGGCGTCATGAGGCCAGGGAGGTTTCCCTACGCTGGGAGTTGTGAGCTGCTCCAAACTTCAAAGTTTCCTTCTTCAGGACAGTCGAGTACTATTGGATGGTTCCAGGATGCCCCATACAGAAAGACTCGGGAGCAGGGGCCTAAGCATGGATGCCGAGAAACGCCAACTCACCATCCCATTGCCTGGTCGACACAAGGCACGCTCAATCTGCGGGCTCTTGGGTGAGCTACCCAGAAGGCTGAGTTTAAATGGACTTTCCTGAGGATGAGTCATAATGTGGGTTGGTGGCCATGGAGACCTTGGAATGTGGCAGTAGCTAAGGGACTCTGCAGGATTCTCCAACCCGAAGGGTTTGACACAACTCCAACAAGGAAGCTTTCCATGCGGAGATGAGAGGTGTTCTGTCTGGTGCCTCAGGATAGCCCCATATGCTGGTCTTCGAACCCAGGCCTCTGGGGAGTGTTACCTGGACACCAAAGCAAGAGTTCATAATAGGGCCTAGGGGCCTGTCTGGTTCAATCTTCTGACTCTGCGGATATCAGTCTGTGTGTCTGCATGGAGGTAGTAGTTGCTCAGCTGGTGTCATAATGCCCCTGTTTGTCCAGTGCGGCTTGCGGTCGTGGGATGTCCTTGGGGACCTTGAGGTTTCTACTATTTTGTAGAGTTGTGGCCAATGGAACAGGCAGTTTCTTAGGAGAGAGCAGGCACAGTTCTGTGGTGTGGCTCCAGAGACCCCAGCATGGAGGCGGTGTGGGCCACGGATGTGCAGACAGACATCCAAAAACCCAAACTCAGCTCAGGTTTGGGGCCGAGGTTATGGCAGGCCTGATCTACAGTCCGTGAGGGGAGCTCCTCTGGATATGAAAGAAGGGTGAGAGGGAGGCAGTCGCTCAGTCTTTTGTCTCTGGATATTTTGTCCACAATGGCCGTTTAATGTAGGAGTTGCCTCATGGGTCGTAGAAGTCTCCCTCTCTGGTAGTTTGTCCAGCCCCCAAGAGTTTGGGGTCATTCTGTGGGAAGGGAAGAGTCCTGTTTTCTGCTTCATGTGTCCCACCAGTAGAGGGATTCTGGAGCATAGCAGTGGGTACTGACAACTGGAATACTCGATCTCTGGTTAAGCCGGTGGGCCTATGGATATGACAAGCCCCATAAGCAGGATCTTGGTCCAGCCACTGAGAGGCGTTACTTTAATACGGGACTCACGCTACAGGTCACAATGCATGTCTGTGCCCTAGGCGGCCCTCAAGCACTGGCAGGGCCTTTCCGACAATGCAGGTTTTCCCACATTGAACGTTGGACAACATGCCAACCACAAGGTTTCTGGCCATGGGGAAGGAGGAATTCTAATTTCTGCATCACGTTCACCCCTGGGCAGTGATTGGAGATAAGGTCTCGGTTCTGAAGCCTGAAAATCGAGGTTGGGAAGAGATGAAGAAATACAGCCATAGCGGGTCCCTTGTGTCCAGGTTGGAGCCAGCTGTCTAGGTGTCGTTTGGGATGTCTTGTCTCAGGCTGTTCCAGACAGGGCATTAGAATTCAGGGTAGGCTGTATATTGCTTTACAGTCGAGTGGCATGCATTAGATAATCATTTGGGGTTTCTTATTAGCAGCATAGGGCAAAGTTTTTCTTCTGGAGGGCAGGCAGAGTGCTGCATTGTGGCTTCGGAATTCCCAAACTGGAGGGCTTGTGTGCCAGGAGAGTGAGGACGGAAGTCTGAGAACACAAGCTTGGCTTAGGTTTCGGGGAATGGACATGGCAGGCACACTCTGGAGAGCTGAATTGAGATCTCATGAGTCTGAAGTCAGGTCGAGGATCAGACTTTGGCTCAGGTTGGAGTTTCTGTCCATTTTGGCCCCTTCATGAAGGGGGGGGCATTATGAGGCCATGGGGGTTTTCCCACTATTAGAGTTGTGAGATTCTCCAAACCGCAAGGATTCCTTCTGTGGGAAAATTAAGATTTGTTGGATGGCTCCAGGACGTCTCCTAAGGTATTTTTCCAGAACAGGGTTCTAAGTATGGATGCCTGGGCAGACAGCCTCAATTCCAATTGTCTCCTAGGAACAAGAAACGTTTGATCTGCTGGCTTGGGGTAGCATCAGAGGGGGCTGAGTGGGAATGGACTTTCCTGAGGATGGTCTTAAATGAGTTGAAATGGACTTTCCTGAGGATGGTCTTAATGTTGGTTTGAGTCCATTGAGACCTTGGTATGGGACAGTGGCACCAGGGCCCTGAAGGATTCTCCTAACCAGAGGTGATAACAAAGCTCCAATGAGCAAGTTTTCCATGGGGAGACGAGATTTGTTCTTATTGGTGCCTCAGGAAACCACCATTTGCTGGTATTGGAAATGAGGCCTCTGAGGAGAGATGCCTGGAAACCAAAGCAATGGATCTGATTAGGGCCTAGGGGCCTGTCCGGTTCAATATTCTTCTCTGGGGACATCTTTTGTCTGAGTGGAGGTAGTTGCTCAGCTGGTTTGAGATCACACCTGTTTGTCCTGGGCGGCCTACACTATTGGGATGGCCTCGGTAAATTTGGAGGTTTTTCCTAATTTGCAAGGTTGTGGCCAATGGAATGGGAAGAATTCTCTTGAAAGGGAAGCACAGTCCTGAGGTGTGGCTCCAGGGACCCAAGTGTGGAGCGTGTGTAGTCCAGGGCTATTTGGACAAAAGTCTGAAAACACAGACTCCACTTAGGTTTGGGTCTGTAGGTATGGCCCGCCCGATATATAGACCGTGAGGAGAACTCTTCGGGATATGAACAAAGGGCGAAAGTGAGGTACTTGCTCATGCTTATTTTTTTCTGGATATGTGTCACTGATTGCCATGGAATGTCCGGGGGACCTCATGGGACATCGATGAGGCTCCCTTTCTGGGGATTTGACCCAATCCCAAGAGTTTGGGGTCATTCTGTGGGAAGGGAGGAGGCCTTTCTGTTTTTTTTTTTTTTTTTTTTTTTTTTTTTTTTTTTTTTTTTTTACCTCAGGTGGACCACCAAAAGAGGGATTCCACAGCAGAGTCCTGGGGAGGGGCGACTGGACAACCAGAACTCTGGTTAACATTGGGACCTAAGAACATGGCAAGCCCCATATGTGGGCTCTTGGTCCAGACACTGAGAGGCCTTCCTTGAGCATAGGGCTCACATTGAGTTTCACAATGTGTTTTTGTGCCCAAGGAGCCCCTCAAGTCAGGGCGTGGCCTAATGTACCATGCTGGTTTCTCCTACACTGAACGTTGCACAATATGGCAACCACAAGTTTTTTTCTGGCCATGGGGAAGAAGGAGTTCTAATTTCTGCAACACTTTCACTCCTGGACTGTGATTGGATTTAAGGTCTAGGTTCTGAAGCCTGAAAACTGAGGTTGGGAAGAGATGAAGACCTAAGGCCATGGTGTGACTGATGTGCTCAGTGTTCGGCCAGCTGTTGAGTGTGGGTTGGGAGGTGCAGGCTCAGGCTGTGGCAGACAGGGAATTAGTGCCCAGGCTAGACTGTATCATTGGGGTGCAGTCGAGTTTCGTGCAGGTTGGTACTCATTTGTGGTTACTGGGTAGCCCCAGAGGGCAACGTTTTTCTTCTGGAAGGAAGACACAGTGCCACATAGTGGCTCCCGAATACCCAAACTGGAAGGCTTGTGGGCCAGGAGTGTGAGGAAAAAATTCTGAGAACACTAGCCAGACTTAGATTTCGGGGTGAGGGGACGGCAGGAACCCTCTTCAGAGATGATTCGAGATCCCGTGTACCTGAAGACAGAGCTACGATCAGACGTTGGCTCAGGTTGGAGTTTCTGTCCATGACGGCCCCTTCATGAAGGTGAGGGTGTCACGAAGCCATGGAGGTTTTCCCACAATGGGAATTGTGAGATGCTCCAAACCGCAATGATTCCTTCCGTGGGACAGTCGAGACCTGCTGGATGGCTCCAGGACATCCCATAAGGAAGCTATCCAGAGCAGGGTTCTAAGGATGGATGCCTGGGCAGCCTGCCTCCCATTCCAGGTGTCTCATAGCGCCATGGCAAGTTCGATCTGCTGGATCTAGGGGAGTAACCGAGGCGGGTGTGTTGAAATGGGTGAGTTGAGGATGGGTCATAATGTGCATTTGTGTCCATGGAGACCTTGGAATGGGGTGCTTGATCCGGGGCCTTGAGGGATGTTCATAACCGGAGGTTTTAATGGAGCTCTAAAGAGTACGTTTCCTATGTAGAGAAGAGAATTGTTTTGATGAGTGCCTAAGGAATCTCCCATATGCTGGTATTGGAAACCAGGCCTCTGAGGAGAGATGCCTGGAAACAAAAGCAATGGATATGATTAGGGCCTAGGTGCCTGTCCGGTTCAATCTCTTTCCTGGGGATACGTGTCTATGGATCTGAGGGGAGGTAGTTGCTCGGCTTGTGTCAGATCGCCCCTGTTTGTCCTGGGCAGCCTATAATATTGGGAATGGCCTCGGATTTTGGAGTTTCTCCTAATCTATAGGGTTGTGGCCAATGGAATGGGCAGAAATCCCCTGGAGAGGGCAGGCACAGTTCTGAGTTTGGCTCTAGGGGCCCAGCCTTGAGGGTGTGTGGGCCAGGCCTGTGGGGAAAGAAGTCTGAAAACACAAATTCCCCTTAGGATTGGGGACATAGGTATGGCACGCCCAATCTACAGACCGTGATAACACCTCGGGATATGAAAAAGGGTGAGTTTGAGGTGCTTGCTCAGGTTTTGTCTCTGGATTTCTGTCAACAATGTGGGTCGAATGCTGGCGTGGCCTCATGGGTTGTGGACGGCTTTCCTTCTCTGAGGATTTGACCCAATCCCAAGAGTTTGGGTACATTCTGTGGGATGGGAGGTGTCCTTTCTGTTTTTTTTTTATTTTATTTTATGTACCTCATGTGTGCCAATAAAAGAGGATTCCTGAGCAGAGTCCTTGGTAGGGACAACTGGATAACCCCACCTCTGTTTAAGTTTGGGGGCCAAGGGGCACGGCAAGTCCAATGTGTGGGCTCTTGATTCAGACACTGAGAGGTCTTCCTTGAGGACAGGGCTCATGCTGAGGGTCACAATGCCTATTTGTGCCCAACAAGGCCCTCAAGCATGGGAAGGGCCTCATGGGCCACGCTGGATTCTCCTACACTGAACGTTGGAGAATATGCCAACCACAAGGTTTCCGGCCATGGCGAAGGAAGAGTTGTGATTTCTGCATCACGTTCACCCCTGGACAGTGATTGGAGTTTAGGTCTAGGTTCTGAAACCCGAAAACCGAGGTTGGGAAGAGATGAAGACCTAAGGATCTGATGGGTGCAATGAGCTCAGTGTGTTGCTAGCTGTTGAGCGTAGATGTGGAGGTGTGGGCTCATGCTGTGTCAGACAGGGCATTAGACAGGGTAGACTGTATATTTGGGGTGCAGTCGAGTGGCGTTCAGTTGATCCTCATTCGGGTTTCTAGGTAGCTCCATAAGGCAACGTTTTTCTTCTGGAGGGCAGGCAGAGTGCTGCATTGTGGCCCCAGTATTGCCAAACTGTAGGGCTTTGGGGCCAGGGGTGTGAGGACGGTAGTCTGAGAACACAAGCTAGGCTTAGTTTTTGGGGTGAGGGCACAGAAGGCACACTCTGCAGAGCTGAATCAAGATCTCATGCACCTGAAGCCAGGGCGAATATCAGACGTTTGCTCAGGTTGGAGTTTCTGTCCATGATGGCCCCTTTATAAAGTGGAGCGTCTCAAGAGGCCATGAAGATTTTCCCACAATGGGAGTTGTGAGATGCACCAGACTGCAAAGATTCCTTCTGTGGGACACTTGAGACCTGTTGGATGGCTCTAGGATGTCCCATAGGGAACGACTCCAGAGTAGGGTTCTAAGGATGGATGCCTGGGCAGCCCGCCTCCCATTCTACTTGTCTCCTAGCAACAAGGCAGGTTTGATCTGCAGCCCCTGGGGGAGAAACCAAGGGGGATGAGTTGACATGGACTCTACCGAGGATAGATCATAATGTGGGTTTAAGTCCATGGAGACCTTGGAATGGGGCGCTTGATCCGGGGCCCTGAAAGGTTCTCCTAAACAGAGGTTTTTATAGAACTCCAAAGAGTACATTTCCTATGTGGAGACGAGATTTTTCTATGAGTGCCTTAGTAATCCCCCATATGCTGGTATTGGTAACCAGGCCTCTGAGGAGAGATGCCTGGAAACAAAAGAAATGGATCTCATTAGGGCCTAAGTGCCTGTCCAGTTCAATCTTATTCTATGGGGATATCTGTCTCTGGGTCTGAGTGGAGGTAGTTTCCTAAATTGTGAAAGATCATCCCTGTTTGTCCTGGGCAGCCAACACTATTGGGATGGCCTCGGGGAGTTTGGGGTTTCACCTAATCTATAGGGTTGTTGCCAATGGAAATGGCAGAATTCCCCTGGAGAGGGAAGCCACAGTCCTCAGGTGTGGCTCCAGGGGCCCCAGCTTGGATGGTGTGTGGGCCACGACTGTGGGGACAGAAGTCTGAAAACACAAACTCAGCTTAGGTTTGGGGATGTATGTATGAAGGCTCGATCTACAGACCGTGAGAATTTTCCTGGCTATGAACAAAGGGCGAGTATGTGGCGTTTGCTCAGGCTTTTGTCTCTGGATTTTCTGCCTACGGTGGCCGTGGAATGTCGGGGTGTCCTCAAGGGCCGTGGACAAGTCTTTCTCTGGTGATTTGGCCTGATCACAAGTGGTTGGGATCATTCTGTGGATGGGAAGAGTCCTTTCTGTATTTTTTTTTTTTTTTTTTTACCTCAGGTGTCCCACCAAAGAGGGATTCCAGAGCAGTGCCCTGAGTAGGGGTGACTAGACATCTCTAACTCTGGTTGAGATTGGGGGACTAGGGGCTTGGCAAGCCCCATATGTGGGCTGTTGTTCCAGTCACTAAGAGGCTTTCCATGAGGATAGGGCTCACGCTGAGGGTCACAATGTGTGTTTTTGCAAATTGTAGCCCTCAGGGATAGGTGGGGACTCATAGTCCATGCTGCTTTCTCCTACAATGAACGTTGGACCACATGCCAACCACAAGGTTTCTTGCCATGGCGAAGGAGAAGTTCTGATTCTTGTATCACGTTCACTCCTTAGCAGTGAGTGGAGATAAGGTCTAGGTTCTGAAGGTGAAAACTGAGGTTGGGTAGAGATGCTGGCTGAAAGCCATTCTGGGTTTGATATGCTCAGTGTACGGCCAGCTGTCTGGGTGTTGGACTGGAGGTCTGCCTTCAGGCTGTGTCAGACAGGGCTTTAGTGCACAGGCTAGATTGTAAAATTGGGGTATGGTCGAGTGGCATGCAGGTTGTTACTCATTTGGCGTTTCTGTTTAGCCCTATAGGGCAACATTTTTCTTCTGGAGGGCAGGCAGAGTGCTGCATTGGGTCTCCAGAATTGCCAAACTGGAGGGGTGTGGCCAGGATTGTGAAGAAGGAAGTCTGAGAACACAAGTTAGGCTTAGGTTTCGGGGCGAGGGCACAGCAGGCACACTCTCAAGTGCTGAATCGAGATCTCGTGCTTCTGAATTCAGGGCGCGGATCACACTTTGGCTTAGGATGGAGTTTCTGTCCATGATGGCCCATTTATGAAGGTGTTGGGCATCATGAGGAAATGGAGGTTTTCTCACAGTGGGATTGTGTGATGCTTCAAACCACAAGGATTCATTCTGTGAGACAGTCAAGACAGGTTGGTTGGATTCAAGACGTCCCATAAGGAAATTCTCCAGAGCAGGGTTCTAAGGATGGATGCCTGGGCAGAGCACTTCGCATTCCAACTGTCTCCTAGTGACAAGGCAGGTTTGATCTGCTGCCTCTGTGTGAACAGCTGAGGGGGCTGATTTGAAATGGACTCTCCTGAGGATGGATCATAGTGTAAGTTTGTGTCCCTGGAGACCTTGGAATTGGGCCATGGTGCCAGCGCCCTGAAGGATCCTCCTAACCTGAGGTATTGACACAGCTCCAAAGAGCAAGTTTCTCATGCGGAGATGAGATCTGTTCTGATTGTTTCCTTAGGAAACCCCCATATTCTGATATTGGAAACCAGGCCTCTGAGGAGAGATACATAGAAACCAAAGCAATGGATCAGAAGTTGGCTCAGGTTGGAGTTTCTGTCCATGATGGCCCCTTTATAAAGGGGAGCATCTCATGAGGCCATGTAGGTTTTCCCACGATAGGAGTTGTGAGATGCTCCAATCTGCAAGGATTCCTTCTGCAGGACAGTCAAGACCTGTTGGAAGGCTCCCAGGACATCCCATATGGAACGGCGCCACAGCAGGATTCCAACGATGGAAGCCTAGAGAGTCTGCTTTGCATTCAAGTTGTCTCCTAGCGACAAGGCAGGTTTGATATTCTGGCTCTGGGGGAGTAATCAACGGGGCTGAGTTGAAATGTACTCTCCTGCCGAATGGTCATAATGCGGGTTTGTGTCCATGGAGACCTTGGAATAGGGCGGTGGCTCCGGTTACCTGAAGGTTTCTCCTAACTGGAGGTTTTTACAGAGCTCCAAAGGATAAGTTTCCCATGTGGAGACAAGATTTGTTCTGATTGGTATCTCTGGAATCCCCCATATGCTGGTATTGGAAAACAGGCCTCTGAAGAGATGCTTAGAAACAAAAGCAATGGAACCAATTACGTTCTAGGGGCCTGTCCAGTTTAATACCTTTCTCTTGGGATATCTGTCTACGGGTGAGTTGAGGTCGTTGCTCAGCTTGTGACAGATCACCCCTCTTTGTACTGGGTGTCCTACACTATTGGAATGGCCTCTGGGACTTTGGAGGTTTCTCCTAAACTGTAGGGTTGTGGCCAATGGAATGGGAAGAATTTCCTTGGAGAGGGCAGGCTCAGTCCTGAGGTGTGGCTCCAGGGGCCTCAGCCTGGAGGGTGTGTGGGACAGGGATGTCAGGATAGATGTCTGAAAACACGGTTTGGGGACGTAGGTATGGCAGGCCCGATCTATAGACTATGAGGAGAATTTTTTGGGCTATGAACTAAGGGTGAGGCTTATGTCTCTGGATTTTGTGACAATAGTGGCCGTGGAATATCGGGCTGGCCTCATGGGCCATGGAGGAGTCTTTCTCTCTGGGGATGTCCTGATCCCAAGTGATTGGGGTCATTCTGTGGTGGGAGGAATTCTTTCTGTGTTTACTTACCTCAAATGTCCCACCAAAGAGGGATTCCAGAGCAGAGCCCTGAGTAGGGGTGACTAGATGTCTCTACCTCTGGTTAAGATTGGGTGACTTGGGGAATGGCAGGCCCCATATGCGGGCTCATGGTCCAGCCACTGAGAGGCTTTACTTCAGGACAGGGTTTAAACTGAGGGTCCCAATGTGTGTTTGTACCCACCGCAGCTCTTAAGCATGGGCAGGGCCTCAGGGACCCTACACTACCCTCAGGGGCCCTACTCTTACTCCTGTAGGCCCTACAGGGGTCCTACACTGAACTTTGGATAAGATGCCAACCACAAGATTCTGGCGAGAGGGAAGGAGGAGTTATGATTTCTGCATCACGTTCACCCATGGTAAATGAGTAGAGATAAGGTCTAGGTTTCTGTAGCCTGAAAACCAGGTTGGAAAGAGATGGCAACCTAAGGCCATGGCGGTTCAGATGTTCTCAGCGTACGGCAAGCTGTCTGGGTGTCGGTTGGGAATTCAGGCCTCAGGTTGTGTAAGACAGGGCATTAGTGCACAGGCTAGATGATATAATTGGTGTACAGTTGAGTGGCATGCAGGTTTATCCTCATTTGAGGTTTCTGGGTAGACCCATAGGGCAACGTTTTTCTTCTAGAGGGCAGGCAGAATGCAGCACTGATTCATCGGAAATCCCAAAATGGAGGGCGTGTGGTCCAGGAGAGTGAGGACAGAAGTCTGAGAACACTAGCTATGCTTAGGTTTTTGGGTGAGGGCACAGCAGGTACACTCTGAAGAGCTTAATCAAGTTCTCGTGCATCTGAAGTCAAGGCGAATATCAGCCGTTGGGTCAGGTTGGAGTCTCTTATCATGATGTGCTCAGTGTGAGGCCAGCTTTCTGGGTGGGGCCGGGAGGTCCAGGCTCAGGCTGTGTCAGAAAGGGCATTAGTGCCCAGGTCAGCCTATATATTTGGGGTACAGCCGAATGGCGTGCAGGTTGACCCTCATTTGGGGTTTCTGGGTAGCCTGAGAGGGCAATGTTTTTCTTCTGGAGGGCAGGCAGAGTGCTGCATTGTAGTTCTGGATTGCCAAACTGGAGGGCTTGTGGGCCAGTAGTCTGAGGACGGAAGTCTGAGTACCAAAGCTAGGCATAGGTTTCTGGGTGATGATAAGGCAGGCACAATCTACAGACCTGAATCGAGATCTCGTGCATCTGAAACCAGGGCGAGGATCAGACGATCGCTCATGTTGGACATTCTGTCCCTGATTGCCCCTTCTTGAAGGGGGGGGTGGATCACGAGGCCATGGGGGTTTTCCCAGGATGGGAGTTCTGAGAAGCTCCCAACTGGAAAGCTTCTTCTGCAGGACAATTGAGACCTGTTGGATGGCTCCAGGACAACGATTCCGAGCAGGGTTCTAAGGATGGATGGCTGGGTAGGCCACCTCGCATTACAATTGTCTCCACGCAACAAGACAGGTTAGATCTGCTAGAACAGGCAGAGCAACCGAGGAGGCTGAGTTGAAATGGACTCTCCCGTGGATGTGATCTAATATGATTTTGTGTCTATGGAGACCTTGGAATGAAGCGGTGGCACTGGGGCCCTGAAGTGTTCTCCTAAAGAGAGGCATTCACACAGCTCCATCATGCATGTTTCCCATGTGTGGATGAGATTTGTTCTGATGGGTGAGTCAAGAAACAGCCATATGCTGTTATGGAAATCCAGGCCTCTGAGGAGAGATGCCTGGAAACCAAAGCAATGGATCCGATAGGTGCCTAGGGGCCTGTTGGTTCCTTTTTACCACTGGGGACATCAGTCTGCGGTTCTAGGTGCAGGTAGGTGCTCAGATGGGCCCAGATTGCCCCTGTTTGTCCTGGGATGCCACAAATATTTGGATGACCTCAGGGACTTTGGAGGTTTATACTATTAGTAGGGTTGTGGCCTTTGGAATGGGCACATAAAATTCCCTTGGATAGGGCAAGAACAGTAGTCAGGTTTGGCTCCAGGGGCCTTAGCCTGTAGGGTGTGTAGGCCAGGGCTGTTTGGACAGTTGTCTGTAAACACAAACTCGGTTTACGTTTCGGGTCATAGGTATGGCAAGACTGACTCATCTAAGGACGATGAAGAGAACTCTTGGGGATATGAAAAAAGGGTGAGTGTGAGGTTCTTGCTCAAGTTTTTGTCTCTGGATATCGTAACACTCATGGTCGTGAAATTTCCGGGTGACTTCATGGGAAATGGACGAGTCTTACTCTCTGGGCGTTTGGCCACGTCCAAAGAGTTTGGGGTCATTCTGTGGGATGGAAGAAGTCCGTTGTTCTGTTGTTGTTGATTTGATTTGTTTTGTTTTTCAACCTCAGTTGTCCCACCAAATGAGGGATTCCAGAGTAGAGCCCTGGGGAGGGGCGACTGGACAACCAGAAATCTGGTTAAAAATTGGGGCCTAGGGACATGTCAAGCACATTATGACATCTAATGGTCCAGCCACTGAGAGGACTTACTAGAGGACAGGACTCACGCTGAGGGTCACAATGCGTGTTTATGCCCTCGTCGCACTCAAGAATGGGCAGGGCCTCAGTGTGAATGCTGGTTTCTCATACACTGAACGTTGAACAACATGCCAACCACAAGGTTTCTTGCCATGGGTAAGGAAGAGTTCTGATTTCTGCATCACAGTCACCCCTGGGCAGTGATTGGACATAAGGTCTAGGTTCTGAAGCCTGAAAACTGAGGTAGGGAAGAGATGATGACCTAAGGCCATGTCGGGTCTGATGAGCTCAGTGTGCGGTCAGCTGTCTGGGTGTTGGTCACGAGGTCCGGGCTCAGGTTGTCAGAGAGTGCATTAGTGCCCAGGTTAGACTATATTTTTGGGGTGCATTCGAGTGCCGTGTAGGTTCTTATCTGAAGAACTCATCAGGATATGAAGATTGAGCGAGTCTGAGGCACATGCTCAGGCTTTTGTCTTTGGATTTTGTATCAGCGATGGCCGTGGAATGTTGGGGAGGCCTCATGGGCCATGGACGAATCATGCTCTCTGTGGATTTGGCCCGATCCCAATTGCTTTTCTTCAATCTGGTGGATGGGAGGACTTCTTTCAGGTTTGTTACCTCAGGTGTCCCACCAAAAGAGGAATTCCAAAGCAGAGCCCAGGGGAAGAGTGAAGGGACAACCCGAACTATGGTTAAAAATTGGGGCCTAGGGTCAAGGCAAGCCCAATATGCTGTCTCTCCATCCAGGCACTGAGAGGCCTTACCTGAGGACTGGGCTGAGGCTGAAGTTCACAATGTGTGTTTGTGACCAATGTGGCCCACAAGCATGGGGGGGCCTCATGGGCCGCACTGGTTTCAACTACACTGAACCTTGGACAACATGCCAACCACAAGGTTTCTTGCCACGGGGAAAGAGTTCTGATTTCTGCATCATTTTCAATCCCGGGCCGTGATTGGAGATAAGGTCTAGGTTCTGAAGCCTGAAAACCGATGTTGAGAAGTGATGACGACCTAAGGCCATGGCGGGTCCGATGTGCTCATTGTAGGCCAGAAGTCTGGGTGGGGCCATGAGGTCCAGGCTCAGGCTGTGTCAGAAAGGGCATTAGTGCCGAGGTCAGCCTATATATTTGGGGGTACAGCAGAATGGTGTGCAGGTTGATCCTCATTTGGGGTTTCTGGGTAGCCCGAGAGGGCAATGTTTTTCCTTCCGTAGGACAGGCAGAGTGCTGCATTGTAGTTCTGGATTGCCAAACTGGAGGGCTTGTGGGCCAGTAGTCTGAGGACGGAAGTCTGAGAACCCAAGCTAGGCCTAGGTTTCTGGGTGAGGATATGGCAGGCACAATCTACAGACCTGAAAGGAGATCTCGTGCATCTGAAGTCAGGGCGAGGATAGACGATCGCTCAGGTAGGACATTCTGTCACTGATGGCCCCTTCTTGAAGGGGGGGTGGATCACGAGGCCATGGGGTTTTTCCCAAGATGGGAGTTCTGCGAAGATCCCAACTGCAAAGATTCTTCTGCAGGACAATTGAGACCTGTTGTTTGGATCCAGGACAACGATTCCGAGCAGGGTTCTAAGGATGGATGGCTGGGTAGGCCACCTCGCATTCCAATTGTCTCCACGCAACAAGACAGGTTAGATCTGCCGGATCTGGGAGAGCAACCAAGGAGGCTGAGTTGAAATGGACACTCCCTTGGATGTGTCCTAATATGATTTTGTGTCTATGGAGACCTTGGAATAAAGCGGTGGCACTGGGGCCCTGAAGGTTTCTCCTAAAGAGAGGAATACACACAGCTCCACTGTGTAAGTTTCCCATGTGTGGATGAGATTTGTTCTAATGGGTGAGTCAAGAAACAGCCATATGCTGCTATTGAAATCCAGGCCTCTGAGGAGAGATGCCTGGAAACCAAAGCAATGGATCTGATAGGTGTCAAGGGGCCTGTTCGTTCCTTTTTACCTCTGGGGACATCAGTCTCCTGGTCTGAGTACCGGTAGGTGCTCAGATGGGCCCAGATTGCCCCTGTTTGTCCGGGGATGCCACAAATATTTGGATGGCCGCAGGGACTTTGGAGGATTATCCTATTAGTAGGGTTGTGGCCATTGGAATGGGCACATACAATTCCCTTGGAGAGGGCAAGCACATTCCTCAGGTTTGGCTCCAGGGGCCTGAGCCTGTAGGGGTTGTAGGCCAGGGCTCTTTGGACAGTTGTCTGAAAACACAAACTCGGCTTATGTTGCGGGTCATAGGTATGGCAGGACTGATCTACAGACCATGAGGAGAACTCTTCGAGATATGAAAAAAGGGCGAGTGTGAGGCTCTTGCTCAAGTGTTTGTCTCTGGATATCGTAAGATTCATGGTCGTGAAATTTCCGGGTGACTTCATGGGAAATTGACGAATCTTACTCTCTGGGGGTTTGGCCCCGTCCAAAGAGTTTGGGGTCGTTCTGTGGGATGGAAGAAGTCCGTTGTTCTGTTGTTGTTGATTTGTTTTGTTTGTTTTTCAACCTCAGGTGTCCCACCAAATGAGGGATTCCAGAGTAGAGCCCTGGGGAGGGGCGACTGGACAACCAGAAATCTCGTTAAAAATTGAGGCCTAGGGACATGTAAAGCCCATTATGACATCTAATGGTCCAGCCACTGAGAGGACTTACTAGAGGACAGGACTCACGCTGAGGGTCACAATGCGTGTTTATGCCCTCGTCGCACTCAAGAATGGGCGGGGCTTCAGGGTGAATGCTGGTTTCTCCTACACTGAACGTTGGACAACATGCCAACCACAAGGTTTCTTGCCAAGGGTAAGGAAGAGTTCTGATTTCTGCATCAAAGTCACCCTTGGGCAGTGATTGGAGATAAGGTCTAGGTTCTGAAGCCTGAAAACTGAGGTAGGGAAGAGATGATGACCTAAGGCCATGGCGGGTCTGATGAGCTCAGTGTGCGGTCAGCTGTCTGTGTGTTAGTCACGAGGTCCGGGCTCAGGTTGTCAGAGTGTGCATTAGTGCCCAGGTTAGACTATATATTTTGGGTGCATTCGAGTGCCGTGTAGGTTCTTATCTCAAGAAAAATTCAGGATATGAAGAATGAGCGAGTGTGAGGCGCATGCTCAGGCTTTTGTCTTTGGATTTTGTATCAGCGATGGCCGTGGAATGTTGGGGAGGCCTCTTGGGCCATGGACAAATCTTGCTCTCTGTGGATTTGCCCGATCCCAATTGCTTTTCGTCAATCTGTGGGAGGGGAGGACTCCTTTCAGGTTTGTTACCTCAGGTGTCCCACCAAAAGAGGAATTCCAAAGCAGAGCCCTGGGGAAGAGTGAAGGGACAACCCGAACTACGGTTAAAAATTGGGGCCTAGGGGCATGGCAAGCCCAATATGCTGTCTCTCCATCCAGCCACTGAGAGGCCTTTCCTGAGGACTGGGCTCAGGCTGAGGGTCACAATGTGTGTGTGTGACCAATGTGGCCCGCAAGCATGGGCGGGGCCTCATGGGCCACACTGGATTCAACTACTCTGAACCTTGGACAACAGGCCAAACACAAGGTTTCTCGCCATGGGGAAACAGTTCTGATGTCTGCATCATTTTCAACCCCGGGCCGTGATTGGCTATAAGGTCTATGTTCGGAAACCTGAAAACCGTGGTTGAGAAGAGATGACGACCTAAGGCCATGGCGGGTCCGATGTGCTCAGTGTGCAGCCAGCTGTCTGGGTGGGGCCAGGAGGTGCAGGCTCAGGCTGTGTCAGAAAGGGCATTAGTGCCCAGGACAGCCTATATATTTGGGGTAGATCCGAATGGCGTGCAGGTTGATCCTCATTTGGGTTTTCTGGGTAGCCCCGGAGGGCAATGTTTTTCTTCTGGAGGGCAGGCAGAGTGCTGCATTGTAGTTCTGGACTGCCAAACTGGAGGGCTTGTGGGCCAGTAGTCTGAGAACGGAAGTCTGAGAACCCAAGCTAGGCCTAGGTTTCTGGGTGAGGATATGGCAGGCACAATCTACAGACCTGAATCGAGATCTCGTGCATCTGAAGCCAGGGCGAGGATCAGACGATCGCTCAGTTTGGACCTTCTGTCCCTGATGGCCCCTTCTTGAAGGGGGGGGTGGATCACGAGTCCATGGGGGTTTTCCCACGATGGTAGTTGTGAGAAGCTCCCAACTGCAAAGATTCTTCAGCAGAACTATTGAGACCTGTTGGTTGGCTCCAGGACAACGATTCCGAGCAGGGTTCTAAGGATGGATGGCTGCGTAGGCCACCTCGCATTCCAATTGTCTACGTGCAACAAGACAGGTTAGATCTGCTGGATCTGGGGGAGCAACCGAGGAGGCTGAGTTGAAATGCACTCTACCGTGGATGTGTCCTAATATGATTTTGTGTCTATGGAGACCTTGGAATGAAGCAGTCGCACTGGGGCCCTGAAGGGTTCTCCTAAAGAGAGGCTTTCACACAGCTCCATCGTGCAAGTTTCCCATGTGTAGATGAGATTTGTTCTGATGGGTGAGTCAAGTAACAGCCATATGCTGCTATTGAAATCCAGGCCTTGAGGAGAGATGCCTGGAAACCAATGCAATGGATCCGATTAGGGCCTAGGGGCCTGTTCGTTCCTTTTTACCTCTGGGGATATCAGTCTACGGGTATGAAGCCGGTAGGTGCTCCGATGGGCCCAGATTGCCCTTGTTTGTCTTGGGAAGCCACAAATATTGGGATGGCCTCAGGGACTTTGGAGGTTTATCCTATTAGTAGGGTTGTGGCCATTGGAGTGGGCACATACAATTCCCTTGAGAAGGGCAAGCACAGACGTCAGGTTTGGCTCCAGGGGCCTGAGCCTGTAGGGGTTGTAGGCCAGGGCTGTTTGGACAGTTGTCTGAAAACACAAACTCGGCTTATGTTGCGGGTCATAGGTATGGCAGGACTGATCTACAGACCATGAGGAGAACTCTTCGAGATATGAAAAAAGGGCGAGTGTGAGGCTCTTGCTCAAGTTTTTGTCTCTGGATATCGTAACATTCATGGTCGTGAAATTTCCGGGTGACTTCATGGGAAATTGACGAATCTTACTCTCTGGGGGTTTGGCCCCGTCCAAAGAGTTTGGGGTCGTTCTGTGGGGATGGAAGAAGTCCGTTGTTCTGTTGTTGTTGATTTGTTTTGTTTGTTTTTCAACCTCAGGTGTCCCAACAAATGAGGGATTCCAGAGTAGAGCCCTGGGGAGGGGCGACTGGACAACCAGAAATCTGGTTAAAAATTGAGGCCTAGGGACATGTAAAGCCCATTATGACATCTAATGGTCCAGCCACTGAGAGGACTTACTAGAGGACAGGACTCACGCTGAGGGTCACAATGCGTGTTTATGCCCTCGTCGCACTCAAGAATGGGCGGGGCCTCCGGGTGAATGCTGGTTTCTCCTACACTGAACGTTGGACAACATGCCAACCACAAGGTTTCTTGCCATGGGTAAGGAAGAGTTCTGATTTCTGCATCAAAGTCACCCCTGGGCAGTGATTGGAGATAAGGTCTAGGTTCTGAAGCCTGAAAACTGAGGTAGGGAAGAGATGATGACCTAAGGCCATGGCGGGTCTGATGAGCTCAGTGTGCGGTCAGCTGTCTGTGTGTTAGTCACGAGGTCCGGGCTCAGGTTGTCAGAGTGTGCATTAGTGCCCAGGTTAGACTATATATTTTGGGTGCATTCGAGTGCCGTGTAGGTTCTTATCTCAAGAAATCTTCAGGATATGAAGAATGAGCGAGTGTGAGGCGCATGCTCAGGCTTTTGTCTTTGGATTTTGTATCAGCGATGGCCATGGAATGTTGGGGAGGCCTCTTGGGCCATGGACAAATCTTGCTCTCTGTGGATTTGCCCGATCCCAATTGCTTTTCGTCAATCTGTGGGATGGGAGGACTCCTTTCAGGTTTGTTACCTCAGGTGTCCCACCAAAAGAGGAATTCCAAAGCAGAGCCCAGGGGAAGAGTGAAGGGACAACCCGAACTATGGTTAAAAATTGGGGCCTAGGGGCATGGCAAGCCCAATATGCTGTCTCTCCATCCAGGCACTGAGAGGCCTTACCTGAGGACTGGGCTGAGGCTGAAGTTCACAATGTGTGTTTGTGACCAATGTGGCCCACAAGCATGGGGGGGCCTCATGGGCCGCACTGGTTTCAACTACACTGAACCTTGGACAACATGCCAACCACAAGGTTTCTTGCCACGGGGAAAGAGTTCTGATTTCTGCATCATTTTCAATCCCGGGCCGTGATTGGAGATAAGGTCTAGGTTCTGAAGCCTGAAAACCGATGTTGAGAAGTGATGACGACCTAAGGCCATGGCGGGTCCGATGTGCTCATTGTAGGCCAGAAGTCTGGGTGGGGCCATGAGGTCCAGGCTCAGGCTGTGTCAGAAAGGGCATTAGTGCCGAGGTCAGCCTATATATTTGGGGTACAGCAGAATGGTGTGCAGGTTGATCCTCATTTGGGGTTTCTGGGTAGCCCGAGAGGGCAATGTTTTCCTTCCGTAGGACAGGCAGAGTGCTGCATTGTAGTTCTGGATTGCCAAACTGGAGGGCTTGTGGGCCAGTAGTCTGAGGACGGAAGTCTGAGAACCCAAGCTAGGCCTAGGTTTCTGGGTGAGGATATGGCAGGCACAATCTACAGACCTGAAAGGAGATCTCGTGCATCTGAAGTCAGGGCGAGGATAGACGATCGCTCAGGTAGGACATTCTGTCACTGATGGCCCCTTCTTGAAGGGGGGGTGGATCACGAGGCCATGGGGTTTTTCCCAAGATTGAGTTCTGCGAAGATCCCAACTGCAAAGATTCTTCTGCAGGACAATTGAGACCTGTTGTTTGGATCCAGGACAACGATTCCGAGCAGGGTTCTAAGGATGGATGGCTGGGTAGGCCACCTCGCATTCCAATTGTCTCCACGCAACAAGACAGGTTAGATCTGCCGGATCTGGGAGAGCAACCGAGGAGGCTGAGTTGAAATGGACTCTCCCTTGGATGTGTCCTAATATGATTTTGTGTCTATGGAGACCTTGGAATAAAGCGGTGGCACTGGGGCCCTGAAGGTTTCTCCTAAAGAGAGGAATACACACAGCTCCACCGTGTAAGTTTCCCATGTGTAGATGAGATTTGTTCTAATGGGTGAGTCAAGAAACAGCCATATGCTGCTATTGAAATCCAGGCCTCTGAGGAGTGATGCCTGGAAACCAAAGCAATGGATCTGATAGGTGTCAAGGGGCCTGTTCGTTCCTTTTTACCTCTGGGGACATCAGTCTCCTGGTCTGAGTACCGGTAGGTGCTCAGATGGGCCCAGATTGCCCCTGTTTGTCCGGGGATGCCACAAATATTTGGATGGCCGCAGGGATTTTGGAGGATTATCCTATTAGTAGGGTTGTGGCCATTGGAATGGGCACATACAATTCCCATGGAGAGGGCAAGCACAGTCCTCAGGTTTGGCTCCAGGGGCCTGAGCCTGTAGGGGTTGTAGGCCAGGGCTGTTTGGACAGTTGTCTGAAAACACAAACTCGGCTTATGTTTTTCAGGTCATAGGTATGGCAGGACTGATCTACAGACCATGAGGAGAACTCTTCGAGATATGAAAAAAGGGCGAGTGTGAGGCTCTTGCTCAAGTGTTTGTCTCTGGATATCGTAACATTCATGGTCGTGAAATTTCCGGGTGACTTCATGGGAAATTGACGAATCTTACTCTCTGGGGGTTTGGCCCCGTCCAAAGAGTTTGGGGTCGTTCTGTGGGATGGAAGAAGTCCGTTGTTCTGTTGTTGTTGATTTGTTTTGTTTGTTTTTCAACCTCAGGTGTCCCACCAAATGAGGGATTCCAGAGTAGAGCCCTGGGGAGGGGCGACTGGACAACCAGAAATCTGGTTAAAAATTGAGGCCTAGGGACATGTAAAGCCCATTATGACATCTAATGGTCCAGCCACTGAGAGGACTTACTAGAGGACAGGACTCACGCTGAGGGTCACAATGCGTGTTTATGCCCTCGTCGCACTCAAGAATGGGCGGGGCTTCAGGGTGAATGCTGGTTTCTCCTACACTGAACGTTGGACAACATGCCAACCACAAGGTTTCTTGCCAAGGGTAAGGAAGAGTTCTGATTTCTGCATCAAAGTCACCCTTGGGCAGTGATTGGAGATAAGGTCTAGGTTCTGAAGCCTGAAAACTGAGGTAGGGAAGAGATGATGACCTAAGGCCATGGCGGGTCTGATGAGCTCAGTGTGCAGTCAGCTGTCTGTGTGTTAGTCACGAGGTCCGGGGGCTCAGGTTGTCAGAGTGTGCATTAGTGCCCAGGTTAGACTATATATTTTGGGTGCATTCGAGTGCCGTGTAGGTTCTTATCTCAAGAAAAATTCAGGATATGAAGAATGAGCGAGTGTGTGAGGCGCATGCTCAGGCTTTTGTCTTTGGATTTTATATCAGCGATGGCCGTGGAATGTTGGGGAGGGCCTCTTGGGCCATGGACAAATCTTGCTCTCTGTGGTTTTGCCCGATCCCAATTGCTTTTCGACAATCTGTGGGATGGGAGGACTCCTTTCAGGTTTGTTACCTCAGGTGTCCCACCAAAAGAGGAATTCCAAAGCAGAGCCCTGGGGAAGAGTGAAGGGACAACCCGAACTACGGTTAAAAATTGGGGCCTAGGGGCATGGCAAGCCCAATATGCTGTCTCTCCATCCAGCCACTGAGAGGCCTTTCCTGAGGACTGGGCTCAGGCTGAGGGTCACAATGTGTGTTTGTGACCAATGTGGCCCGCAAGCATGGGCGGGGCCTCATGGGCCACACTGGATTCAACTACTCTGAACCTTGGACAACATGCCAACCACAAGGTTTCTCGCCATGGGGAAAGAGTTCTGATGTCTGCATCATTTTCAACCCCGGGCCGTGATTGGCTATAAGGTCTATGTTCGGAAGCCTGAAAACCGTGGTTGAGAAGAGATGACGACCTAAGGCCATGGCGGGTCCGATGTGCTCAGTGTGCAGCCAGCATCTGGGTGGGGCCAGAAGGTCAAGGCTCAGGCTGTGTCAGAAAGGGCATTAGTGCCCAGGACAGCCTATATATTTGGGGTAGATCCAAATGGCGTGCATGTTGATCCTCATTTGGGTTTTCTGGGTAGCCCCGGAGGGCAATGTTTTTCTTCTGGAGGGCAGGCAGAGTGCTGCATTGTAGTTCTGGACTGCCAAACTGGAGGGCTTGTGGGCCAGTAGTCTGAGAACGGAAGTCTGAGAACCCAAGCTAGGCCTAGGTTTCTGGGTGAGGATATGGCAGGCACAATCTACAGACCTGAATCGAGATCTCGTGCATCTGAAGCCAGGGCGAGGATCAGACGATCGCTCAGTTTGGACCTTCTGTCCCTGATGGCCCCTTCTTGAAGGGGGGGGGTGGATCACGAGTCCATGGGGGTTTTCCCACGATGGTAGTTGTGAGAAGCTCCCAACTGCAAAGATTCTTCAGCAGAACTATTGAGACCTGTTGGTTGGCTCCAGGACAACGATTCCGAGCAGGGTTCTAAGGATGGATGGCTGCGTAGGCCACCTCGCATTCCAATTGTCTATGTGCAACAAGACAGGTTAGATCTGCTGGATCTGGGGGAGCAACCGAGGAGGCTGAGTTGAAATGCACTCTACCGTGGATGTGTCCTAATATGATTTTGTGTCTATGGAGACCTTGGAATGAAGCAGTCGCACTGGGGCCCTGAAGGGTTCTCCTAAAGAGAGGCTTTCACACAGCTCCATCGTGCAAGTTTCCCATGTGTAGATGAGATTTGTTCTGATGGGTGAGTTAAGTAACAGCCCTATGCTGCTATTGAAATCCAGGCCTTGAGGAGAGATGCCTGGAAACCAATGCAATGGATCCGATTAGGGCCTAGGGGCCTGTTCGTTCCTTTTTATCTCTGGGGATATCAGTCTACGGTATGAAGCCGGTAGGTGCTCAGATGGGCCCAGATTGCCCTTGTTTGTCTTGGGAAGCCACAAATATTGGGATGGCCTCAGGGACTTTGGAGGTTTATCCTATTAGTAGGGTTGTGGCCATTGGAGTGGGCACATACAATTCCCTTGAGAAGGGCAAGCACAGACGTCAGGTTTGGCTCCAGGGGCCTGAGCCTGTAGGGGTTGTAGGCCAGGGCTGTTTGGACAGTTGTCTGAAAACACAAACTCGGCTTATGTTTCGGGTCATAGGTATGGCAGGACTGATCTACAGACCATGAGGAGAACTCTTCACGATATGAAAAAAGGGCGAGTGTGAAGCTCTTGCTCAAGTTTTTGTCTCTGGATATCGTAACATTCATGGTCGTGAAATTTCCGGGTGACTTCATGGGAAATTGACGAATTTTACTCTCTGGGGGTTTGGCCCCGTCCAAAGAGTTTGGGGTCGTTCTGTGGGATGGAAGAAGTCCGTTGTTCTGTTGTTGTTGATTTGTTTTGTTTTGTTTTTCAACCTCAGGTGTACCATCAAATGAGGGATTCCAGACTAGAGCCCTGGGGAGGGGCGACTGGACAACCAGAAATCTGGTTAAAAATTGGGGCCTAAGGACATGTCAAGCCCATTATGACATCTAATGGTCCAGCCACTGAGAGGACGTACTAGAGGACAGGACTCACGCTGAGGGTCACAATGCGTGTTTATGCCCTCGTAGCACTCAAGAATGGGCGGGGCCTCAGGGTGAATGCTGGTTTCCCCCACACTGAACGTTGGACAACATGCCAACCTCAGGGTTTCTTGCCATGGGTAAGGAAGAGTTCTGATTTCTGCATCACAGTCACCCCTGGGCAGTGATTGGAGATAAGGTCTAGGTTCTGAAGCCTGAAAACTGAGGTAGGGAAGAGATGATGACCTAAGGCCATGGCGGGTCTGATGTGCTCAGTGTGCAGTCAGTTGTCTGGGTGTTGGTCACGAGGTCCGGGCTCAGGTTGTCAGACAGTGCATTAGTGCCCAGGTTAGACTATATATTTTGGGTGCATTGGAGTGCCATGTAGGTTCTTATCTGAAGAACTCTTCAGGATATGAAGAATGAGCGAGTCTGAGGCGCGTGTTCAGTCTTTTGTATCTGGATTTTGTATCAGCGATGGCCGTGGAATGTTGGGGATGCCTCATGGGCCATGAACGAATCTTGCTCTCTGTGGACTTGGCCTGATACCAATTGTTTTTCGTCAATCTGTGGGATGGGAGGACTCCTTTCAGGTTTGTTACCTCAGGTGTCCCACCAAAAGAGGAATTCCAAAGCAGAGCCCTGGGGAAGAGTGAAGGGACAACCCGAACTACGGTTAAAATTTGGGGCCTGAGGCATGGCAAGCCCAATATGCTATCTCCCCATCCAGCCACTGAGAGGCCTTGCCTGAGGATTAGGCTCAGGCTGAGAGTCACAATGTGTGTTTGTGACCAATGTGGCCCGCAAGCATGGACGGGGCCTCATGGGCCACACTGGTTTCAACAACTCTGAACCTTGGAAAACAGCCAACCACGAGGTTTCTTGCCATGGGGAAAGAGTTCTGATGTCTGCATCATTTTTCAAACCCGGGCCGTGATTGGAGATAAGGTCTAGGTTCTGAAGCCTGAAAACCGAGGTTGAGAAAAAATGAGGACTAAGGCCACGGCGGATCCGATGTGCTCTGTGTGCGGCCAGCTCTCTGGGTGGGGCCAGGAGGAGGTCGAGGCTCAGGCTGTGTCAGAAAGGGCATTAGTGCCCAGGTCAGCCCTATATATTTGGGGTACAGCCGAATGGCGTGCAGGTTGATCCTCATTTGGCGTTTCTGGGTAGCCCCAGAGGGCAATGTTTTTCTTCTGGAGGGCGGGCAGAGTGCTGCATTGTAGTTCTGGATTGCCAAACTGGAGGGCTTGTGGGCCAGTAGTCTGAGGACGGAAGTCTGAGAACCCAAGCTAGGCCTAGGTTTCTGGGTGAGGATATGGCAGGCACAATCTACAGATTTGAATCGAGATCTCGTGCTTCTGAAGTCAGGGCGAGAATCAGACGATCGCTCAGGTTGGACATTTGGTCCCTGATGGCCCTTTTTGAAGGGGGGGGGTGATCGCGAGTCCATGGTGGTTTTCCCACGATGGGAGTTGTGAGAAGCTCCCAACTGCAAAGATTCTTCTGGAGGACACTTGAGATCTGTTGGTTGGCCTCAGGACAACGATTCCGAGCAGGGTTCTAAGGATGGATGGATGGGTATCCCACCTCGCATTCCAATTGTCTCCAAACGCAACAAGACAGGTTAGATCTGCTGTATCTGCGGGAGCAACCGAATATGCTGAGTTGAAATGGTTTCTCCTGTGGATGGGTCCTAATGTGTTTTTGTGTCTATGGAGACCTTGGAATGAAGCGGTGGCACTGGGGCCCTGAAGGTTTCTCTTAAAAAGAGGCTTTCACACAGCTCCATCGTGCAAGTTTCCCATGTGTAGATGATATTTGTTCTGATGGGTGAGTCAAGAAACTGCCATATGCTGGTACTGAAATTCAGGCCTCTGAGGAAGATGTCTGGAAACCAAAAGCAATGGATCCGATTAGGGCCTAGGGGCCTGTTCGTTCCTTTTTACCTCTGGGGATATCAGTCTACGAGTCTGAGTGCAGGTAGGTTCTCAGATGGGCTCAGATTGCTTCTGTTTGTCCTGGGAAGCCACCACTATTGGGATGGCCTCAGGGACTTTGGAGGTTTATCCTATTAGTAGGGTTGTGGCCATTGGAATGGGTACACAGAATTCCCTTGGAGAGGGCAAGTACAGTCCTCAGGTTGGCTCCAGGGTCCTGAGCCTGTAGCGTGTGTAGGCCTGGGCTATTTGGACAGTTGTCTGAAAACACAAACACGGATTATGTTTCGGGTCATAGGTATGGCAGGACTGATCTACAGACCATGAGGAGAACTCTTCGGGATATGAAAAAAAAAAGGCGAGTGTGAGGCTGTTGCTCAAGTTTTTGTCTCTGGATATCGTGCCATTCATGGTCATGAAATATCCGGGTGACTTCATGGGAAGTGGACGAGTCTTACTCTCGGGGGGTTTGGCCCCGTCCAAAGAGTTTGGGGTCATTCTGTGGGATGGAAGAAGTCCGTTTTTTTTTGTTGTTTGTGTTTTGTTTTGTTTTGTTTTTCAAACTCAGTTGTCCCACCAAATGAGGGATTCCAGAGTAGAGCCCTGGGGAGGGGCGATTGGACAAACAGAAATCTGGTTTAAATTTGGGGCCTAGGGACATGTCAAACCATTATGGCATCTAATGGTCTAGACACTGAAAGGACTTACTAGAGGACAGGACTCATGCTGAGGGTCACAATGCGTGTTTATGCCCTCGTCGCACTCAAGAATGGGCGGGACCTCAGGGTGAATGCTGGTTTCTCCTACACTGAACCTTGGACAACATGGCAACCACAATGTTTCTTGCCGTGGATAAAGAGGAGTTCTGATGCATCACACTCACCCCTGGGTAGTGATTGGAGATAAGGTCTAGGTTCTGAAGCCTGAAAACTTAGATAGGGAAGAAATGATGACCTATGGCCACTGCGCGTTTTATGGGCTCAGGGTGCGGTCAGTGTCTGGGTGTTGCTCAGGATGTCCGGGCTCAGGTTGTGTCAGACAGTGCATTACTGCCCAAGTTAGACTATATAATATGGGTACATTCGAGTGCCGTTAAGGTTTATTCTCATTTAATGTGCCCGGGCAGCTCATTAGGCAATATTTTGTTTCAAGAGTGCAGGCAGAGTGCTGCAATGATGGTCCGGAATTGCCAAACTTGTGGGGTTCGGGGCCAGAAGTGTGAGGACGGAAGTCTGAGAACACAAGCTAGACTTGGGATTCAGGGCGAGGGCACGGCATGTACCTCCTGAAGATCTGAAGCAATATCTCATGCATCTGAAGTCAGAGCGAGGATCAGATGTTGGCTCAGCTTGGATTTTCTGTTCATGACGGCCCCTTCATGAAGGGAGCCGAATCTCGAGGCCGTGGAGGTTTTCCCACGTTGGGAGTGGTGGGATGCCCCCTCCTAGGAATCCTTCTGTGGGACAATTGAGACCTGTTGGACAGCTCCACGAAATCCCATATGGATGAGTCCAGACCAACGTTCGAGGATGGATGCCTGGGAAGCCCGCCTCGCATTCCAATTGTCTCCTAGGGACAAGACAGTTTAGATCTGATGGCTCTGCAGGAGCACCGGGGTGGCGGGGTTTAAATGGACTTTCCTGAGGATGGGTCTAATGTGTGTTTGTGTCCATGAGGGCCTTGGAATGGGGCGGTGGCACCGGGACCCTGAAGTATTCTCCTAAGCTTTTGACATAGCTCCCATGCACAAGTTTCCTTGTGGAGACGAGGTTTGTTCTGATGGGTGCCTCAGGAAAACCCCAATGTTGGTATTGGAACCCAGGGTTTTGAGGAGACATGCCTGTAAACCAAAGCAATGGATCCGATTTTGGCCTAGGGTCCTGTCTGGTTCAATCTTCTTCTCTGGGGACATACATCTAGGGTATGAGTGGAGGTAGATGCTCAGCTGGTGACAGACTGACCTTTTTGGCCCGGGTGACCTATACTATTGGGATGGCCTCAGGGTCTTTGGAGGTTACTCCTAATTTGTACGATTTTGGACAATGGAATGGGCAGAATTCCCATGGATTGGGTAGGCACAGCCCTAATGTGTGGCTCCAGGGTCCCCAGCCTGGAGGGTGTGTGGCCCAGGACTTTGAGGACAGAAGTCTGAAAACACAAACTCAGCTTATGTTTGGGGACGTAGGTATGGCAGGCCCGATCTATAAACCATGAGAAGACATCTTCAGGATATGAAGAAAGTGCGAGTCTGAGGCGCTTGCTCAGGCTTTTGTCTCTGGATTTTGTATCAGCGATGGCCGTGGAATGTCGAGGAGGCCTCATGGGCCATGGACGAATCTTGCTCTCTGTGGATTTGGCCCGATCCCAATTGTTTTTCGTCAATCTGTTGGATGGAGGACTCCTTTCAGGGTTGATACCTCAGGTGTCCCACCAAAAGTGGAATTCCAAAGCAGAGCCCTGGGGAAGAGTGAAGGGACAACCCGAACTATGGTTAAAAATTGGGGCCTAGGGGCATGGCAAGCCCAATATGCTGTCTCTTCATCCAGCCACTGAGAGGGCTTACCTGAGGACTGGGCTAAGGCTGAGGGTCACAATGTGTGTTTTTTCACCTATGTGGCCCGCGAGAAATGGTGGGGCCTCATCGGACACACAGGTATCCACTACCATGAACATTATACAACAAGCCTACCACAAGGTTTCTTGCCATCGGGAAGGAGTTCTGATTTCTGCATCATTTTCAAACATGGGCAGTGAGTGGAGATAAGGTCTAGGTTCTAAATCCTGAAAACCGAGGCTGGGAAGAGATAACGACCTAAGGCAATGGCTGGTCCGATGTGCTCAGTGAGCGGCCAGCTGTATGGGTGAGCCTGGAGGTCCAGGCTCAGCCTCTGTGAGAAAGGGCATTATTGCCCAGGTCAGCCTATATATGTTGGGTACAGCCAAGTGGCGTGCAGGTTCATCTTCATTTGGGGTTCCTGGGTAGCGCCAGAGGGCAATGTTTTTCTTTTGGAGCGCAAGCAGGGTGCTGCATTGTAATTCTGGTTTGCCAAACTGGAGGGCTTGTGGGCCATTAATCTGAGGATGGAAGCCTGAAGACACAAGCTAGGCTTAGGTTTCTGGTGAGGACATGGCAGGCACAATCTAAAGACCTGAACCGAGTTCTCATGCATCTGAAGTCAGAGTGAGGATCAGACGATCACTCAGGTTGGACCTTATGTCCCTGAGGGCCCCTTCATGAAGGGGTGGGGATCACGAGGCCATGGGTGTTTTCTCACGATGGGAGTTGTGAGAAGCTCCCAACTTCAAAGATTCTTCTGCAGGACAATTGAGACCTGTTGGTTGGCTCCAGTACAATGATTCCGAGCAGGGTTCTAAGGATGGAATGCAGGGTAGGCCACCTCGCATTCCAATTGTCTCCTAGCAAAAGACAGGTTAGATCTGCTGGATCTCGCGGAGCAACCGAATACGCTGAGTTGAAATGGACTCTCCTGTGGATGGGTCCTAATGTGTTTTTGTGTCTATGGATACCTTGGAATGACGCGGTGGCACTGGGGCCATGAAGGGTTCTACTAAACAGATGCTTTGACATCGCTCCCACGTGCAAGTTTCCCATGTGTAGATGAGATTTGTTCTGATGGGTGACTCAAGAAACAGCCATATGCTGGTATTGAAATCCAGTCCTCTGAGGAGAGATGCCTGGAAACCAAACAATGGAACCGATTAGGGCCTAGGGGCCTGTTCTTTCCTTTTTTACCACTGGGGTTTTCAGTCTACAAGTTTGCGTGCAGGTAGGTTCTCAGTTGGGCTCAGATTGCTCCTGTTTGTCCTGGGAAGCCACAACTATTGGGATGGCCTCAGGGACTTTGGAGGTTTATCCTATTAGTAGCGTTTTGGCCATTGGAATGGGCACACAGAATTCCCTTGGAGAGGGCATGTACAGTCCTCAGCTTGGCTCCAGGGGCCTAAGCCTGTAGGCTGTGTAGGCCAGGGTTGTTTGGACAGTTGTCTGAAAACACAAACTCGGTTTATGTTTCGGGTCATAGGTATGGCAGGACTGATCTACAGACCATGAGTGGAACTATTTGGGATATGAAAAAAGGGCGAGTGTGAGGCTCTTGCTCAAGTATTTATCTCTGGATATCGTGTCACTCATGGTCGTGAAATTTCCGGGTGACTTCATGGGAAATGGACGAGTCTTACTCCCTGGGTTTTGGCCCAGTCCAAAGAGTTTGGGGTCATTCTGTGGGATGGAAGAAGTCCGTTTTTTTGTTGTTGTTGTTTTGTTTTGTTTTGTTTTTTCAAACTCAGGGGTCCCAACAAATGAGGGATTCCAGAGTGGAGCCCTGGGTAGGGGCGATTGGACAACCAGAATTCTGGTTAAAATTGGGGCCGAAGGACAGCTAGACTTGTGTTTCAGGGCGAGGGCACGGCATGTACCCCCTGAAGATCTGAAGCAATATCCATGCATCTGAAGTCAGAGCGAGGATCAGACGTTGGCTCAGCTTGGATTTTCTGTTCATGACGGCCCCTTCATGAAGGGAGCCGAATCTCGAGGCCGTGGAGGTTTTCCCACGTTGGGAGTGGTGGGATGCCCCCTCCTAGGATTCCTTCTGCGGGACGATTGATACCTGTTGGACAGCTCCAGGACATCCCATATGGATGAGTCCAGACCAACGTTCGAGGATGGATGCCTGGGAAGCCAGCCTCGCATTCCAATTGTCTCCTAGCGACAAGACAGTTTAGATCTGATGGCTCTGTTGGAGCAACCGGGGTGGCTGAGTTGAAATGGACTTTCCTGAGGATGGGTCTAATGTGTGTTTGTGTCCATGAGGGCCTTGGAATGGGGTGGTGGCACTGGGACCCTGAAGTATTCTCCTAAGCTTTTGACATAGCTCCCATGCACAAGTTTCCTTGTGGAGACGAGGTTTGTTCTGATGGGTGCCTCAGGAAAACCCCAATGCTGGTATTGGAATCCAGGGTTTTGAGGAGACATGCCTGGAAACCAAAGCAATGGATCCGATTTTGGCCTAGGGTCCTGTCTGGTTCAATATTCTTCTCTGGGGACATCCTTCTAGGGTATGAGTGGATTTAGATGCTCAGCTGGTGTCAGACTGCCCTTTTTTGTCCCGGGCGACCTATACTATTGGGATGGCCTCAGGGTCTTTGGAGTGTTCTCCTAATTTGTACGATTTTGGACAATGGAATGGCAGAATTCCCATGGATTGGGTAGGCACAGTCCTAATGTGTGGCTCCAGGGTCCCCAGCCTGGAGGGTGTGTGGCCCAGGACTTTGAGGACAGAAGTCTGAAAACACAAACTCAGCTTATGTTTGGCGACGTAGGTATGGCAGGCCCGATCTACAAACCATGAGAAGACATCTTCAGCATATGAAGATAGTGCGAGTCTGAGGCGCTTGCTTAGGCTTTTGTCTCTGGATTTTGTATCAGTGATGGCCGTGGAATGTCGAGGAGGCCTCATGGGCCATGGACGAATCTTCCTCTCTGTGGATTTGGCCCGATCCCAATTGTTTTTCATCCATCTGTTGGATGGAGGACTCCTTTCAGGGTTGTTACCTCTGATGTCCCACCAAAAGAGGAATTCCAAAGCAGGGCCCTGGGGAAGAGTGAAGGGACAACCCGAACTATGGTTAAAAATTGGGGCCTAGGGGCATGGCAAGCCCAATATGCTGTCTCTTCATCCAGCCACTGAGATGCCTTACCTGAGGACTGGGCTCAGACTGAGGGTCACAATGTGTGTTTGCTACCTATCTGGCCCGCGAGCAATGGCGGGGCCTCAAGGGACACACTGGTTTCCACTACACTGAACGTTGGACAACAAGCCAACCACAAGTTTTCGTGCCATCGGGAAGGAGTTCTGATTTCTGCATCATTTTCAAACCTGGGCAGTGATTGGAGATAAGGTCTAGGTTCTCTAGCCTGAAAACTGAGGTTGGGAAGGGATAACGACCTAAGGCCATGGGGGGTCTGAAGTTCTCATTTGTAGCCAGCTGTCTGTGTGGGCCTAGGCGGTCCAGGCTTAGGCTGTGTCAGAAAGGGCATTATTGGCCAGGTCATCCTATATATTTTGGGTATAGCCAAGTGTCGTGCACGTTGATCTTCATTTGGGGTTTCTAGGTAGCCCCAGAGGGCAAAGTATTTGTTCTGCAGGGCAGGTAGAGTGCTGCATTGTAGTTCTGGATCGCCAAACTGGAGGGTTGTGAGCCAGTAGTCTGTGGACAGAAGCCTGAGGACACAAGCTACGCTTAGGTATCTGGGTGAGGACATGGAAGGCACAATCTACAGACGTGAACCGAGATCTCGTGCATCTGAATTCACGGTGAGGATCAGACGATCACTCAGGTTGGACCTTATGTCCCTATTGGCCCCTTTATGAAGGGGGGGGGTATCACGAAGCAATGGGGGTTCTCTCACGATGGGAGTTGTGAGAAGCTCCAAACTGCAAAGATTCCTCTGCATGACAAATGAGACCTGTTGGTTGGCTCCAGGCCAACGATTCCGAGCAGGGTTTTAAGGATGGATGGCAGGGTAGGCCACCTCGCATTCCAATTGTCTCCTAGCAACAAGACAAGTTAGATCTGCTGGATCTCACAGAGCAACCGAATACGCTCAGTTGAAATGGACTCTACTTTGCATGGGTCCTAATGTGTTTTTGTGTCTATGGAGACCTTGGAATGAAGCGGTGGCACTGCGGCCCTGAAGGGTTCTCCTAAAGAGAGGCTTTCACACAGCTCCCACGTTCAAGTTTCCCATGTGTAGATGAGATTTGTACTGATGTGTGAGTCAAGAAACAGCCATATGCTGGTATTGAAATCCAGACCTCTGAGGAGAGATGCCTGGAAACCAAAGCAATGGGTCCGATTGGTGCCTAGGGTCCTGTTCGTTCCTTTTTACCTCTAGGAACATCAGTCTACGGGTCTGAGTGAGGTAGGTTCTCGGATGGGCTCAGATTACTCCTGTTTGTCCTGGGAAGCCACCACTATTGGGATGGCCTCAGGGACTTTGTAGGTTTATCCTATTAGTAGGGTTGTGGCCATTGGAATGGGCACATACAATTCCCTTGGAGAGGGCAAGCACAGTCCTCAGGTTTGGCTCCAGGGGCCTGAGCCTGTAGGGGTTGTAGGCCAGGGCTGTTTGGACAGTTGTCTGAAAACACAAACTCGGCTTATGTTTCGGGTTATAGGTATGGCAGGACTGATCTACAGACCATGAGGAGAACTCTTCGAGATATGAAAAAAGGGCGAGTGTGAGGCTCTTGCTCAAGTTTTTGTCTCTGGATATCGTAACATTCATGGTCGTGAAATTTCCGGGTGACTTCAAGGGAAATTGACGAATCTTACTCTCTGGGGGTTTGGCCCCGTCCAAAGAGTTTGGGGTCGTTCTGTGGGATGGAAGAAGTCCGTTGTTCTGTTGTTGTTGATTTGTTTTGTTTGTTTTTCAACCTCAGGTGTCCCACCAAATGAGGGATTCCAGAGTAGAGCCCTGGGAAGGGGCGACTGGACAACCAGAAATCTGGTTAAAAATTGAGGCCTAGGGACATGTAAAGCCCATTATGACATCTAATGGTCCAGCCACTCAGAGGACTTACTAGAGGACAGGACTCACGCTGAGGGTCACAATGCGTGTTTATGCCCTCGTCGCACTCAAGAATGGGCGGGGCCTCAGGGTGAATGCTGGTTTCTCCTACACTGAACGTTGGACAACATGCCAACCACAAGGTTTCTTGCCAAGGGTAAGGAAGAGTTCTGATTTCTGCATCAAAGTCACCACTGGGCAGTGATTGGAGATAAGGTCTACGTTCTGAAGCCTGAAAACTGAGGTAGGGAAGAGATGATGAACTAAGGCCATGGCAGGTCTGATGAGCTCAGTGTGCGGTCAGCTGTCTGTGTGTTAGTCACGAGGTCCGGGCTCAGGTTGTCAGAGTGTGCATTAGTGCCCAGGTTAGACTATATATTTTGGGTGCATTCGAGTGCCGTGTAGGTTCTTATCTCAAGAAATCTTCAGGATATGAAGAATGAGCGAGTGTGAGGCGCATGCTCAGGCTTTTGTCTTTGGATTTTGTATCACCGATGGCCGTGGAATGATGGGTGGCCTCTTGGGCCATGGACAAATCTTGCTCTCTGTGGATTTGCCCGATCCCAATTGCTTTTCGTCAATCTGTGGGAGGGGAGGACTCCTTTCAGGTTTGTTACCTCAGGTGTCCCACCAAAAGAGGAATTCCAAAGCAGAGCCCGGGGGAAGAGTGAAGGGACAACCCGAACTACGGTTACAAATTGGGGCCTAGGGGCATGGCAAGCCCAATATTCTCTCTCTCCATCCAGCCACTGAGAGGCCTTTCCTGAGGACTGGGCTCAGGCTGAGGGTCACAATGTGTGTTTGTGACCAATGTGGCCCGCAAGCATGGGCGGGGCCTCATGGGCCACACTGGATTCAACTACTCTGAACCTTGGACAACATGCCAACCACAAGGTTTCTCGCCATGGGGAAAGAGTTCTGATGTCTGCATCATTTTCAACCCCGGGCCGTGATTGGCTATAAGGTCTATGTTCTGAAGCCTGAAAACCGTGGTTGAGAAGAGATGACGACCTAAGTCCATGGCGGGTCCGATGTGCTCAGGGTGCAGCCAGCTGTCTGGGTGGGGCCAGAAGGTCAAGGCTCAGGCTGTGTCAGAAAGGGCATTAGTGCCCAGGACAGCCTATATATTTGGGGTAGATCCAAATGGCGTGCAGGTTGATCCTCATTTGGGGTTTCTGGGTAGCCCCGGAGGGCAATGTTTTTCTTCTGGAGGGCAGGCAGAGTGCTGCATTGTAGTTCTGGACTGCCAAACTGGAGGGCTTGTGGGCCAGTAGTCTGAGAACGGAAGTCTGAGAACCCAAGCTAGGCCTAGGTTTCTGGGTGAGGATATGGCAGGCACAATCTACAGACCTGAATCGAGATCTCGTGCATCTGAAGCCAGGGCGAGGATCAGACGATCGCTCAGTTTGGACCTTCTGTCCCTGATGGCCCCTTCTTGAAGGGGGGGGGTGGATCACGAGACCATGGGGGTTTTCCCACGATGGTAGTTGTGAGAAGCTCCCAACTGCAAAGATTCTTCAGCAGAACTATTGAGACCTGTTGGTTGGCTCCAGGACAACGATTCCGAGCAGGGTTCTAAGGATGGATGGCTGCGTAGGCCACCTCGCATTACAATTGTCTACGTGCAACAAGACAGGTTAGATCTGCTGGATCTGGGGGAGCAACCGAGGAGGCTGAGTTGAAATGCACTCTACCGTGGATGTGTCCTAATATGATTTTGTGTCTATGGAGACCTTGTAATGAAGCAGTCGCACTGGGGCCGTGAAGGGTTCTCCTAAAGAGAGGCTTTCACACAGCTCCATCGTGCAAGTTTCCCATGTGTAGATGAGATTTGTTCTGATGGGTTAGTCAAGTAACAGCCATATGCTGCTATTGAAATCCAGGCCTTGAGAAGAGATGCCTGGAAACCAATGCAATGGATCCGATTAGGGCCTAGGGGCCTGTTCGTTCCTTTTTACCTCTGGGGATATCAGTCTACGGGTATGAAGCCGGTAGGTGCTCAGATGGGCCCAGATTGCCTTTGTTTGTCTTGGGAAGCCACAAATATTGGGATGGCCTCAGGGACTCTGGAGGTTTATCCTATTAGTAGGGTTGTGGCCATTGGAGTGGGCACATACAATTCCCTTGGAGAGGGCAAGCACAGACCTCAGGTTTGGCTCCAGGGGCCTGAGCCTGTAGGGTGTGTAGGCCAGGGCAGTTTGGACAGTTGTCTGAAAACACAAACTCGGCTTATGTTTCGGGTCATAGGTATGGCAGGACTGATCTAAAGACCAAGAGGAGAACTCTTCGGGATATGAAAATAGGGCGAGTGTGAGGCTCTTGCTCATGTTTTTGTCTCTGGATATCGTGTCACTCATGGTCGTGAAATTTCCGGGTGACTTCATGGGAAATGGCGAGTCTTACTCTCTGGGGGATGGCCCCATCCAAAGAGTTTGGGGTCGTTCTGTGGGATGGAAGAAGTCCGTTGTTCTGTTGTTGTTGATTTGTTTTGTTTTGTTGTTCAACCTCAGGTGTACCATCAAATGAGGGATTCCAGAGTAGAGCCCTGGGGAGGGGCGACTGGACAACCAGAAATCTGGTTAAAAATTGGGGCCTAAGGACATGTCAAGCCCATTATGACATCTAATGGTCCAGCCACTGAGAGGACGTACTAGAGGACAGGACTCACGCTGAGGGTCACAATGCGTGTTCATGCCCTCGTCGCACTCAAGAATTGGCGGGGCCTCAGGGTGAATGCTGGTTTCCCCCACACTGAACGTTGGACAACATGCCAACCTCAAGGTTTCTTGCCATGGGTAAGGAAGAGTTCTGATTTCTGCATCACAGTCACCCCTGGGCAGTGATTGGAGATAAGGTCTAGGTTCTGAAGCCTGAAAACTGAGGTAGGGAAGAGATGATGACCTAAGGCCATGGCGGGTCTGATGTGCTCAGTGTGCAGTCAGTTGTCTGGGTGTTGGTCACGAGGTCCGGGCTCAGGTTGTCAGACAGTGCATTAGTGCCCAGGTTAGACTATATATTTTGGGTGCATTGGAGTGCCATGTAGGTTCCTATCTGAAGAACTCTTCAGGATATGAAGAATGAGCGAGTCTGAGGCGCGTGTTCAGTCTTTTGTATCTGGATTTTGTATCAGCGATGGCCGTGGAATGTTGGGGAAGCCTCATGGGCCATGGACGAATCTTGCTCTCTATGGACTTGGCCTGATACCAATTGTTTTTCGTCAATCTGTGGGATGGGAGGACTCCTTTCAGGTTTGTTACCTCAGGTGTCCCACCAAAAGAAGAATTCCAAAGCAGAGCCCTGGGGAAGAGTGAAGGGACAACCCGAACTACGGTTAAAATTTGGGGCCTGAGGCATGGCAAGCCCAATATGCTGTCTCCCCATCCAGCCACTGAGAGGCCTTGCCTGATGATTAGGCTCAGGCTGAGGGTCACAATGTGTGTTTGTGACCAATGTGGCCCGCAAGCATGGACGGGGCCTCATGGGCCACACTGGTTTCAACAACTCTGAACCTTGGAAAACAGCCAACCACGAGGTTTCTTGCCATGGGGAAAGAGTTCTGATGTCTGCATCATTTTCAACCCCGGGCCGTGATTGGAGATAAGGTCTAGGTTCTGAAGCCTGAAAACCGAGGTTGAGAAAAAATGACGACTAAGGCCACGGCGGATTCGATGTGCTCAGTGTGCAGCCAGCTCTCTGGGTGGGGCCAGGAGGTCGAGGCTCAGGCTGTGTCAGAAAGGGCATTAGTGCCCAGGTCAGCCTATATATTTGGGGTACAGCCGATTGGCGTGCAGGTTGATCCTCATTTGGGGTTTCTGGGCAGCCCCAGAGGGCAATGTTTTTCTTCTGGAGGGCGGGCAGAGTGCTGCATTGTAGTTCTGGATTGCCAAACTGGAGGGCTTGTGGGCCAGTAGTCTGAGGACGGAAGTCTGAGAACCCAAGCTAGGCCTAAGTTTCTGGGTGAGGATATGGCAGGCACAATCTACTGATTTGAATCGAGATCTCGTGCTTCTGAAGTCAGGGCGAGAATCAGACGATCGCTCAGGTTGGACATTCGGTCCCTGATGGCCCTTTTTGAAGGGGGGGGTGATCGCGAGGCCATGGTGGTTTTCCCACGATGGGAGTTGTGAGAAGCTCCCAACTGCAAAGATTCTTCTGGAGGACACTTGAGATCTGTTGGTTGGCCTCAGGACAACGATTCCGAGCAGGGTTCTAAGGATGGATGGATTGGTATCCCACCTCGCATTCCAATTGTCTCCACGCAACAAGACAGGTTAGATCTGCTGTATCTGCGGGAGCAACCGAATATGCTGAGTTGAAATGGTTTCTCCTGTGGATGGGTCCTAATGTGTTTTTGTGTCTATGGAGACCTTGGAATGAAGCGGTGGCACTGGGGCCCTGAAGGTTTCTCTTAAAAAGAGGCTTTCACACAGCTCCATCGTGCAAGTTTCCCATGTGTAGATGATATTTGTTCTGATGGGTGAGTCAGAAACTGCCATATGATGGTACTGAAATTCAGGCCTCTGAGGAAGATGTCTGGAAACCAAAGCAATGGATCCAATTAGGGCCTAGGGGCCTGTTCGTTCCTTTTTACCTCTGGGGATATCAGTCTACGAGTCTGAGTGCAGGTAGGTTCTCAGATGGGCTCAGATTGCTTCTGTTTGTCCTGGGAAGCCACCACTATTGGGATGGCCTCAGGGACTTTGGAGGTTTATCCTATTAGTAGGGTTGTGGCCATTGGAATGGGTACACAGAATTCCCTTGGAGAGGGCAAGTACAGTCCTCAGGTTGGCTCCAGGGTCCTGAGCCTGTAGCGTGTGTAGGCCTGGGCTATTTGGACAGTTGTCTGAAAACACAAACTCGGATTATGTTTCGGGTCATAGGTATGGCAGTACTGATCTACAGACCATGAGAACTCTTCAGGATATGAAAAAAAGGGCGAGTGTGAGGCTGTTGCTCAAGTTTTTGTCTCTGGATATCGTGCCATTCATGGTCATGAAATATCCGGGTGACTTCATGGGAAGTGGACGAGTCTTACTCTCGGGGGGTTTGGCCCCGTCCAAAGAGTTTGGGGTCATTCTGTGGGATGGAAGAAATCCGTTTTTTTTGTTGTTTGTGTTTTGTTTTGTTTTGTTTTTCAAACTCAGTTGTTCCACCAAATGAGGGATTCCAGAGTAGAGCCCTGGGGAGGGGCGATTGGACAAACAGAAATCTGGTTTAAATTTGGGGCCTAGGGACATGTCAAACCATTATGGCATCTAATGGTCTAGACACTGAAAGGACTTACTAGAGGACAGGACTCATGCTGAGGGTCACAATGCGTGTTTATGCCCTTGTCGCACTCAAGAATGGGCGGGACCTCAGGGTGAATGCTGGTTTCTCCTACACTGAACCTTGGACAACATGGCAACCACAATGTTTCTTGCCGTGGATAAAGAGGAGTTCTGATGCATCACACTCACCCCTGGGCAGTGATTGGAGATAAGGTCTAGGTTCTGAAGCCTGAAAACTTAGGTAGGGAAGAAATGATGACCTATGGCCACTGCGCGTTTTATGGGCTCAGGGTGCGGTCAGTGTCTGGGTGTTTCTCAGGATGTCCGGGCTCAGGTTGTGTCAGACAGTGCATTACTGCCCAAGTTAGACTATATAATATGGGTACATTCGAGTGCCGTTAAGGTTTATTCTCATTTAATGTACCCGGGCAGCTCATTAGGCAATATTTTGTTTCAAGAGTGCAGGCAGAGTGCTGCAATGATGGTCCGGAATTGCCAAACTTGTGGGGTTCGGGGCCAGGAGTGTGAGGACGGAAGTCTGAGAACACAAGCTAGACTTGGGATTCAGGGCGAGGGCACGGCATGTACCTCCTGAAGATCTGAAGCAATATCTCATGCATCTGAAGTCAGAGCGAGGATCAGATGTTGGCTCAGCTTGGGTTTTCTGTTCATGACGGCCCCTTCATGAAGGGAGCCGAATCTCGAGGCCGTGGAGGTTTTCCCACGTTGGGAGTGGTGGGATGCCCCCTCCTAGGAATCCTTCTGCGGGACAATTGAGACCTGTTGGACAGCTCCACGAAATCCCATATGGATGAGTCCAGACCAACGTTCGAGGATGGATGCCTGGGAAGCCCGCCTCACATTCCAATTGTCTCCTAGGGACAAGACAGTTTAGATCTGATGGCTCTGCGGGAGCACCGGGGGGGGCGGAGTTGAAATGGACTTTCCTGAGGATGGGTCTAATGTGTGTTTGTGTCCATGAGGGCCTTGGAATGGGGCGGTGGCACCGGGACCCTGAAGTATTCTCCTAAGCTTTTGACATAGCTCCCATGCACAAGTTTCCTTGTGGAGACGAGGTTTGTTCTGATGGGTGCCTCAGGAAAACCCCAATGTTGGTATTGGAACCCAGGGTTTTGAGGAGACATGCCTGTAAACCAAAGCAATGGATCCGATATTGGCCTAGGGTCCTGTCTGGTTCAATCTTCTTCTCTGGGGACATACATCTAGGGTATGAGTGTAGGTAGATGCTCAGCTGGTGTCAGACTGACCTTTTTTGTCCGGGGCGACCTATACTATTGGGATGGCCTCAGGGACTTTGGAGGGTTCTCCTAATTTGTACGATTTTGGACAATGGAATGGGCAGAATTCCCATGGATTGGGTAGGCACAGCCCTAATGTGTGGCTCCAGGTCCCCAGCCTGGAGGGTGTGTGGCCCAGGACTTTGAGGACAGAAGTCTGAAAACACAAACTCAGCCTTTGTTTGGGGACGTAGGTATGGCAGGCCCGATCTACAAACCATGAGAAGACATCTTCAGGATATGAAGAAAGTGCGAGTCTGAGGCGCTTGCTCAGGCTTTTGTCTCTGGATTTTGTATCAGCGATGGCCGTGGAATGTCGAGGAGGCCTCATGGGCCATGGACGAATCTTGCTCTCTGTGGATTTGGCCCGATCCCAATTGTTTTTCGTCAATCTGTTGGATGGAGGACTCCTTTCAGGGTTGATACCTCAGGTGTCCCACCAAAAGTGGAATTCCAAAGCAGAGCCCTGGGGAAGAGTGAAGGGACAACCCGAACTATGGTTAAAAATTGGGGCCTAGGGGCATGGCAAGCCCAATATGCTGTCTCTTCATCCAGCCACTGAGAGGGCTTACCTGAGGACTGGGCTAAGGCTGAGGGTCACAATGTGTGTTTTTCACCTATGTGGCCCGCGAGAAAATGGTGGGGGGCCTCATCGGACACACAGGTATCCACTACCATGAACATTATACAACAAGCCTACCACAAGGTTTCTTGCCATCGGGAAGGAGTTCTGATTTCTGCATCATTTTCAAACATGGGCAGTGATTGGAGATAAGGTCTAGGTTCTAAATCCTGAAAACCGAGGCTGGGAAGAGATAACGACCTAAGGCAATGGCTGGTCCGATGTGCTCAGTGAGCGGCCAGCTGTATGGGTGAGCCTGGAGGTCCAGGCTCAGCCTCTGTGAGAAAGGGCATTATTGCCCAGGTCAGCCTATATATGTTGGGTACAGCCAAGTGGCGTGCAGGTTCATCTTCATTTGGGGTTCCTGGGTAGCGCCAGAGGGCAATGTTTTTCTTTTGGAGCGCAAGCAGGGTGCTGCATTGTAATTCTGGTTTGCCAAACTGGAGGGCTTGTGGGCCATTAATCTGAGGATGGAAGCCTGAAGACACAAGCTAGGCTTAGGTTTCTGGTGAGGACATGGCAGGCACAATCTAAAGACCTGAACCGGGTTCTCATGCATCTGAAGTCAGGGTGAGGATCAGACGATCACTCAGGTTGGACCTTATGTCCCTGAGGGCCCCTTCTTGAAGGGGGAGGGGATCACGAGGCCATGGGTGTTTTCTCACGATGGGAATTGTGAGAAGCTCCCAACTTCAAAGATTCTTCTGCAGGACAATTGAGACCTGTTGGTTGCCTCCAGGACAACAATTCTGAGCAGGGTTCTAAGGATGGAATGCGGGGTAGGCCACCTCGCATTCCAATTGTCTCCTAGCAAAAAGACAGGTTAGATCTGCTGGATCTCGCGGAGCAACCGAATACGCTGAGTTGAAATGGACTCTCGTGTGGATGGGTCCTAATGTGTTTTTGTGTCTATGGATACCTTGTAATGACGCGGTGGCACTGGGGCCATGAAGGGTTCTACTAAACAGATGCTTTGACATCGCTCCCACGTGCAAGTTTCCCATGTGTAGATGAGATTTGTTCTGGTGGGTGAGTCAAGAAACAGCCATATGCTGGTCCTGAAATCCAGGCCCCTGAGGAGAGATGCCTGGAAACCAAAGCAATGGATCCAAATAGGGCCTAGGGGCCTGTTCGTTCCTTTTTACCACTGGGGTTTTCAGTCTACAAGTTTGCGTGCAGATAGGTTCTCAGTTGGGCTCAGATTGCTCCTGATTGTCCTGGGAAGCCACAACTTTTGGGATTGCCTCAGGGACTTTGGAGGTTTATCCTATTAGTAGCGTTTTGGCCATTGGAATGGGCACACAGAATTCCCTTGGAGAGGGCATGTACAGTCCTCAGCTTGGCTCCAGGGGCCTAAGCCTGTAGGCTGTGTAGGCCAGAGCTGTTTGGACAGTTGTCTGAAAACACAAACTCGGTTTATGTTTCGGGTCATAGGTATGGCAGGACTGATCTACAGACCATGAGGGGAACTATTTGGGATATGAAAAAAGGGCGAGTGTGAGGCTCTTGCTCAAGTATTTATCTCTGGATATCGTGTCACTCATTGTCGTGAAATTTCCGGGTGACTTCATGGGAAATGGACGAGTCTTACTCCCTGGGTTTTGGCCCAGTCCAAAGAGTTTGGGGTCATTCTGTGGGATGGAAGAAGTCCGTTTTTTTTTTTGTTGTTGTTTTTGTTTTGTTTTTTTTTTTTTTTTCAAACTCAGGGGTCCCAACAAATGATGGATTCCAGAGTGGAGCCCTGGGTAGGGGCGATTGGACAACCAGAAATCTGGTTAAAATTGGTGCCGAAGGACAGCTAGACTTGTGTTTCAGGGCGAGGGCACGGCATGTACCCCCTGAAGATCTGAAGCAATATCTCATGCATCTGAAGTCAGAGCGAGGATCAGACGTTGGCTCAGCTTGGATTTTCTGTTCATGACGGCCCCTTCATGAAGGGAGCCGAATCTCGAGGCCGTGGAGGTTTTCCCACGTTGGGAGTGGTGGGATGCCCCCTCCTAGGATTCCTTCTGCGGGACGATTGATACCTGTTGGACAGCTCCAGGACATCCCATATGGATGAGTCCAGACCAACGTTCGAGGATGGATGCCTGGGAAGCCCGCCTCGCATTCAAACAGTCTCCTAGTGACAAGGCATGTTTGATCTGCTGGCTCTGGGTGAGCAGCCGAGGTGGCTGATTTGAAATGGACTCTCCTGAGGATGGATCATAATGTAAGTTTGTGTCCTTGGAGACCTTGGAATTGGGCCATGGTGCCAGCGCCCTGAAGGATCCTCCTAACCTGAGGTATTGACACAGCTCCAAAGAGCAAGTTTCTCATGTGGAGATGAGATCTGTTCTGATTGTTTCCTTAGGAAACCCCCATATTCTGATATTGGAAACCAGGCCTCTGAGGAGAGATACATAGAAACCAAAGCAATGGATCAGAAGTTGGCTCAGGTTGGAGTTTCTGTCCAATGTGGCCCCTTTATAAAGGGGAGCATCTCATGAGGCCATGTAGGTTTTCCCGATATAGGAGTTGTGAGATGCTCCAATCTGCAAGGATTCCTTCTGCAGGACAGTCAAGACCTGTTGGAAGGCTCCCAGGACATCCCATATGGAACGGCGCCAGAGCAGGATTCCAACGATGGATGCCTAGAGAGTCTTCTTTGCATTCCAGTTGTCTCCTAGCGACAAGGTAGGTTTGATATTCTGGCTCTGGGGGAGTAATCACCGGGGCTGAGTTGAAATGTACTCTCCTGCCGAATGGTCATAATGCGGGTTTGTGTCCATGGAGACCTTGGAATAGGGCGGTGGCTCCGGTTACGTGAAGGTTTCTCCTAACTTGAGATTTTAAAGAGCTCCAAAGGATAAGTTTCCCATGTGGAGACAAGATTTGTTCTGATTGGTATCTCTGGAATCCCCCATATGCTGGTATTGGAAAACAGGCCTCTGAGGAGAGATGCTTAGAAACAAAAGCAATGGAACCAATTACGTTCTAGGGGCCTGTCCAGTTTAATACCTTTCTCTTGCGATATCTGTCTACGGGTGAGTTGAGGTCGTTGCTCAACTTGTGACAGATCACCCCTCTTTGTACTGGGCGGCCTACACTATTGGAATGGCCTCTGGGACATTGGAGGTTTCTCCTAATCTGTAGGGTTGTGGCCAATGGAATGGGAAGAATTTCCTTGGAGAGGGCAGGCACAGGCCAGAGGTGTGGCTCCAGGGGCCTCAGCCTGGAGGGTGTGTGGGACAGGGATGTCAGGATAGAAGTCTGAAAACACGGTTTGGGGACGTAGGTATGGCAGGCCCGATCTACAGACTATGAGGAGATTTTTTTGGGCTATGACCTAAGGGTGAGGCTTATGTCTCTGGATTTTGTGTCAATAGTGGCCGTGGAATGTCAGGCTGGCGTCATGGGCCATGGAGGAGTATTTCTCTCTGGGGTGGCCTGATACCAAGTGATTGGGGACATTCTGTGGGTGGGAGGAATCCTTTCTGTGTTTACTTACCTCAAATGTCCCACCAAAGAGGGATTCCAGAGCAGAGCCCTGAGTAGGGGTGACTAGATGTCTCTAAATCTGGTTAAGATTGGGTGACTTGGGGCATGGCAGGCCCCATATGCGGGCTCATGGTCCAGCCACTGAGAGGCTTTACTTGAGGACAGGGCTCAAACTGAGTGTCCCAATGTGTGTTTGTGCCCACCGCAGCTTTTAAGCATGGGCAGGGCCTCAGGGACCCTACACTACCCTCAGGGGCCCTACTACTACTCCTGTAGGCCCTACAGGGGTCCTACACTGAACTTTGGATAAGATGCCAACCACAAGATTCTGGCGAGAGGGAAGGAGGAGTTATGATTTCTGCATCACGTTCACCCATGGGAAATGAGTAGAGATAAGGTCTAAGTTTCTGTAGCCTGAAAACCAGTTTGGAAAGAGATGGCAACCTAAGGCCATGGCGGTTCAGATGTTCTCAGTGTACGGCAAGGTGTCTGGGTGTCGGTTGGGAATTCAGGCCTCAGGTTGTGTCAGACAGGGCATTAGTGCACAGGCTAGACTATATAATTGGTGTACAGTTGAGTGGCATGCAGGTTTATCCTCATTTGAGGTTTCTGGGGAGACCCATAGGGCAACGTTTTTCTTCTAGAGGGCAGGCAGAGTGCAGCACTGTGTCATCGGAATCCCAAAATGGAGGGCGTATGGTCCAGGAGAGTGAGGACGGAAATCTGAGAACACCAGCTATGCTTAGGTTTTGGGGTGAGTGCACAGCAGGTGCACTCTGAAGAGCTTAATCAAGATCTCGTGCATCTGAAGTCAAGGCGAAGATCAGCCGTTGGTTCAGGTTGGAGTTTCTTTCCATGATCCGACTTCATGAAGATTGGGGGCATTATGTGAACTTGGAAGCTTTCCATGATATGAGTTGTGAGGTGGTCCATGAACAAAGACTCCTGTGGGACTGTTGACACCTGTTAGATGGCTCAAGGATATCCCATAAGGAACGACGCAAGAGCAGGGTTCTAAGGGTTCTAAGGATCTCTAAGGAGAGATGCCTAGAAACCAAAGCAATAGATCCGATAGGTGCCTATGGGCCTCTTCGTTCCTTTTTACGTCTGGGGATATCAGTCTACGGGTCTGAGTGCCGGTAGGGGCTCAGATGGGCCCAGATTGCCCCTGTTTGTCCTGGGAAGCCACAAATATTGGGAGGGCCTCAGTGAATTTGGAGGTTTATCATATTAGTAGGGTTGAGGCCATTGGAATGGGCACATACAATTCCATTGGAGAGAGCAAGCACAGTCATCGGGTTTGGCTCCAGGGTCCTGAGCCTGTAGGGTGTGTAGGCCAGGGCTGTTTGGACAGTTGTCTAAAAACACAAACTCGGCTTATGTTTCGGGTCATAGGTATGGCAGGACTTATCTACAGACCATGAGGAGAACTCTTCGGGATATGAAAAAAGGGCGAGTGTGAGGCTCTTGCTACAGTTTTTTGTCTGTAGATATCTTGTCACTCATGGTCGTGAAATTTCCGGGTGACTTCATGGGAAATGGACGAGTCTTACTCTCTGGTGGTTTGGCCCAGTCGAAAGAGTTTGGGGTCATTCTGTGGGATGGAAGAAGTCCGTTGTTCTGCTGTTGTTGATTGGTTTTGTTTTGTTTTTCAACCTCAGGTGTCCCACCAAATGAGGGATTCCAGAGTAGAGCCCTAGGGAGGGGCGAATGGACAACCAGAAATCTGGTTAAAAATTGGGGCCTAGGGAAATGTCAAGCCCATTATGACATCTAATGGTCCAGCTACTTAGAGTACGTACTAGAGGATAGGACTCAAGCTGAGGGTCACAATGCGTGTTATGCCCTCGTCGCACTCAAGAATGGGCGGGGCCTCAGGGTGAATGATTGTTTCTCCTACACTGAACATTGGACAACATGCCAACCACAAAGTTTCTTTCCACGGGTAAGGAAGAGTTCTGATTTCTGCATCACAGTCACCCCTGGGCAGGGATTGGAGATAAGGTCTAGGTTCTGAAGCCTGAAAACTGAGGTAGGGAAGAGATGATGACCTAAGGCCATGCCGGGTCTGATGTTCTCAGTGTGCAGTCAGCTGTCTGGGTGTTGGTCAAGAGGTCCGGGCTCAAGTTGTCTGACAGAGCATTAGTGCCCAGGTTAGACTATATATTTTGGGTGCATTCGAGTGCCATGTATGTTCTGATCTGAAGAACTCTTCAGGATATGAAGAATGAGCGAGTCTGAGACGCATGCTCAGGCTTTTGTCTCTGGATTTTCTATCAGCGATGGCCGTGATATGTTGGGGAGGCCTCATGGGCCATGGATGTATCTTGCTCTCTGTGGATTTGGCCCAATCCCAGTTGTTTTTCGTCAATCTGTGGAATGGGAGGACTCCTTTCAGGTTTTTTACCTCAGGTGTCCCACCGAAAGAGGAATTCCAAAGCAGAGCCCTGGGGAAGAGTGAAGGGACAACCCGAACTATGTTTAAAAATTGGGGCCTAGGGGCATGGCAAGCAAAATATGCTGTCTCTCCATCCAGCCACTGAGAGGCCTTACCTGAGGACTGGGCTCAGGCTGAGGGTCACAATGTGTGTTTTTGACCAATGTGGCCCGCAAGCATGGGCGGGGCCTCATGGGCCACACTGGTTTCAACGACACTGAACCTTGGACAACATGCCAACCACAAGGTTTCTTGCCATGGGGAAAGAGTTCTTATTTCGGCATCATTTTCTAACCCGGGCAGCGGTTGGAGATAAGGTCTAGGTTCTGAAGCCTGAAAACCGAGGTTGAGAAGAGATGACGACTTAAGGCCATGGCGGGTCCGATATGCTCACTGTGCGGTCAGCTGTCTGGGTGGGGGGCAGGAGGTCCAGGCTCAGGGTGTGTCAGAAAGGGCATTAGTGCCCAGGTCAGTATATATATTTGGGGTACAGCCGCATGGAGTGCAGGTTGATCCTCATTTGGGGTTTCTGGGTAGCCCCAGAGGGCAATGTTTTTCTTCTGGAGGGCAGGCAGAGTGCTGCATTGTAGTTCTGGATTGCCAAACTTGAGGGCTTGTGGGCCAGTAGTCTGAGGACGGAAGTCTGAGAAACCAAGCTAGGCCTAGGTTTCTGAGTGAGGATATGGCAGGCACAATCTACAGACCTGAATCGAGATCTCGTGCATCTGAAGTCAGGGCGAAGATCACATGATCACTCAGGTTGGACAGTCTGTCCCTGATGGCCCATTCTTGAAGGGGGGTTGGATCACGAGGCCATGGGGATTTTCCAACGATGGGAATTGTGAGAATCTCCCAACTGCAAAGATTCTTCTGCAGGACAATTGAGACCTGTTGGTTGGCTCCAGGACAACGATTCCCAGCAGGGTTCTAAGGATGGATGGCTGGGTAGCCCATCTCGCATTCCAATTGTCTGCAAGCAACAAGACAGGATAGATCTGCTGGATCTGGGGGAGCAACCGAGGAGGCTGAGTTGAAATGGACTCTCCCGTTGATGTGTCCTAATATGATGTTGTGTCTATGGAGACCTTGGAATGAAGCGGTGTCTTGGGGCCCTGAAGGGTTCTACTAAAGAGAGGCTTTCACACAGTTCCATCGTGCAAGTTTCCCAAGTGTAGATGAGATTTGTTCTGATGGGTGAGTCAAGAAACAGCCATATGCTGTTATTGAAATCCAGGCCTGTGAGGAGAAATGCCTGGAAGCCAAACCAATGGAACCAAAAGGTGCCTAGTGGCCTGTTCGTTCCTTTTTACCTCTGGGGACATCAGTCTACGGGAATGAGTGCACGTATGTGCTTAGATGGGCCTAGATTGCCCCTGATGTCCTGGGAAGCCACAAATAATGGGATGGCCTAAGGGACTTTGGAGGATTATACTATTCGTAGGGTTGTGGCCTTTGGAATGGACACATAAAATTCCCTTGGAGAGGGAAAGCACAGTCGTTAGGTTTGGCTCCAGGGGCCTGAGCCCGTAGGGTGTGTAGGCCAGGGCTGTTTGGACAGTTGTCTGAAAACACAAACTCGGCTTATGTTTCGGGTCATAGGTATGGCAGGACTGATCTACAGACCATGAGGAGAACTCTTCTGGATATGAAAAAAGGGCGAGTGTGAGGCTCTTGCTCAAGTTTTTGTCTCTGGTTATCGTGTCACTCATGGCCGTGAAATTTCCGGGTGACTACATGGGAAATGACGAGTCTTACTGTCTGGGGGTTTGGCCCCGTCCAAAGAGTTTGGGGTGATTCTGTGGGATGGAAGATCCGTTCTTCTGTTGTTGTTAATTTGTTTGGTTTTGTTTTTCAACCTCAGTTGTCCCACCAAATGAGGGATTCCAGAGTAGAGGCCTGGGGAGGGGCGACTGGACAACCAGAAATCTGGTTAAAAATTGGGGCCTAGGTACATGTCAAGCCCATTATGACATCTAATGGTGCAGCCACTGAGAGGAGGTACTAGAGGACAGGACTCACGCTGAGGGTCACAATGCGTGTTTTATGCCCTCGTCGCACGCAAAGTTGGGGCGGGGCCTGAGGGTGAATGCTGGTTTGTCCTACAATGAACATTGGACAACATGCCAACCACAAGGTTTCTTGCCATGGGTAAGGAAGAGTTCTGATTCTGCATCACAGTCACCCCTGGGCAGTGATTGGAGATAAGGTCTAGGTTCTGAAGCCTGAAAACTGAGGTAGGGAAGAGATGATGACCTAAGGCCATGGCGGGTCTGATGTGCTCAGTGTGCGGTCAGGTGTCTGGGTGTTGGTCACGAGGTCAGGGCTCAGGTTGTCAGACAGTGCATTAGTGCCCAGGTTAGACTATATATTTTGGGTGCATTCGAGTGCCGTGCAAGTTCTTATCTGAAGAACTCTTCAGGATATGAAGAATGAGCGAGTCTGAGGCGCGTGCTCAGGATTTTCTCTCTGGATTTTGTATCAGCGATGGCCGTGGAATGTTGGGGGAGGCCTCATGGGCCATGGACGAATCTTGCTCTCTGTGTACTTGGCCCGATCCCAATTGTTTTACGTCAATCTGTGGGATGGGAGGACTCCTTTCAGGTTTGTTACCTCAGGTGTCCCACCAAAAGAGGAATTCCAAAGTAGAGCCCTGGGGAATAGTGAAGGGACAACCCGAACTATGGATAAAAATTGGGGGCCTAAGGGCATGGCAAACCCAATATGCTGTCTCTCCATCCAGCCACTGAGAGGCCTTACCTGAGGACTGGGCTCAGGCTGAGGGTCACAATGTGTGTTTGTGACCAATGTGGCCAGCAAGCATGGGCGGGGCCTCATGGGCCACACTGGTTACAACTACACTGAACCTTGGACAACATGCCAACCACAAGGTTTCTTGCCATGGGGAAAGAGTTCTGATTTCTGCATCATTTTCAAACCCAGGCCGTGATTGGAGATAAGGTCTAGGTTCTGAAGCCTGAAAACCGAGGTTGATAAGAGATGACGATCTAAGGTCATGGCTGTTCCGATGTGCTCAGTGTGCGGCCTACTGTCTCGGTGGGGCCTGGAGGTCCAGGCTCAGGCTATGTCAGAAAGGGCATTAGTGCCCAGGTCAGCCTATATATTTGGGGTACAGCCGAATGGCGTGCCACGTTGATCCTCACTTGGGGTTTCTGGGTAGCCCCAGAGGGCAATGTTTTTCTTCTGGAGGGCAGGCAGAGTGCTGCATTGTAGTTCTGGATTGCTAAATGGAGGGCTTGTGGGCCAGTAGTCTGTGGACGGATGTCTGAGGAACCAAGGTAGGCCTAGGTTTCTGGGTGAGGATATGGTAGGCAAAATCTACAGACCTGAATCGAGATCTCGTGCAACTGAAGTCAGGTCGAGGATCAGACGATCGCTCAAGTTGGACATTCTGTCCCTGATGGCCCCTTCCTGAAGGGGTGTGGATCTCGAGCCATGGGGGTTTTCCCATGATGGGAGTTGTGAGAAGCTCCCAACTGCAAAGATTCTTCTGCAGGACAATTGAGACCTGTTGGTTGGCTCCAGGACTACGATTCTGAGCAGGGTTCTAAGGATGGATGGCTGGGTAGCCCACCTCGCATTACAATTGTCTCCACGCAACAAGACAGGTTAGATCTGCTGGATCTGGGAGAGAAACCGAGGAGGCTGAGTTGAAATGGACTCTCCCGTGGATGTGTCCTAATATGATTTTGTGTCTATGGAGATCCTAGAATGAAGCGGTGGCACTGGGGCCCTGAAGGGTTCTCCTAAAGAGAGGCTTTCACACAGCTCCATCGTGCAAGTTTCCCATGTGTAGATGAGATTTGTTCTGATGGGTGAGTCAAGAAACAGCCATATGCTTTTATTGAAAACCAGGCCTCTGAGGAGAGATGCCTGGAAACCAAAGCAATGGATCCGATAGGTGCCTAGGGGCCTGTTCGTTCCTTTTTTACCTCTGGGCATATCAGTCTACGGGTCTGAGTGCTGGTAGGTGCTCAGATGGGGCCAGATTGCCCCTGTTTGTCCTGGGAAGCCACAAATATTGGAATGGCCTCAGGGACTTTGGAGGTTTTTCCTATTAGTAGGGTTGTGGCCATTGGAATGGGCACATACAATTCCCTTGGAGAGGGAAAGCACCGTCGTCAGGTTTGGCTCCAAGGGCCTGTGTAGGCCAGGGCTGTTTGGACAGTTGTCTGAAAACACAAACTCGGCTTATGTTTCGGGTCATAGGTATGGCAGGACTGATCTACAGACCATGAGGAGAACTCTTCGGGATATTAAAAAAGGCGAGTGTGAGGCTCTTGCTCAAGTTTTTATCTCCTGAATCGTGTCACGCATGGTCGTGAAATTTCCGGGTGACTTCATGGGAAATGGACGAGTCTTACTCTCTGGGGGTTTGGCCCCGTCCAAAGAGTTTGGGGTCATCATTTTGTGGGATGGAAGAAGTCCGTTTTTCTGTTGTTGTTGATTTGTTTTGTTTTGTTTTTCAACCACAGGTTTCCCACAAAATGAGGGATTCCAGAGTAGAGCCCTGGGGAGGGGCGACTGGACAACCAGAAATCTGGTTAAAAATTGGGGGCTAGGGATATGACAAGCCCATTATGACACCTAATGGTCCAGCCACTGAGAGGACGTACTAGAGGACAGGAATCACGCAGAGGGTCACAATGCGTTTTTATGACCTCGTCGCACTCAAGAATGGGCGGGGACTCAGGGTGCATGCTGGTTTCACCTACACTGAACGTTGGACAACATGCCAACCACAAGGTTTCTTGCCATGGGTAAGGAAGTGTTCTGATTCTGCATCACAGTCACCGCTGGGCTGTGATTGGAGATAAGGTCTAGGTTCTGAAGCCTGAAAACTGAGGTAGGGAAGAGATGATGACCTAAGGCCATGGCGGGTCTGATGTGCTCAGTGTGCGGTCAGCTGCCGGGGTGTTGTTCACGATTTCCTGGCTCAGGTTGTCAGACAGTGCATTAGTGCCCTGATTATGCTATATATTTTGGGTGCATTTGAGTGCCGTGTGGGTTCTTATCTGAAGAACTCTTCAGGATATGAAGAATGAGCGAGTCTGAGACATGTGCTCAGGCTTTTGTCTCTGGATTTTTTATCAGCGATGGCCGTGGAATGTTGGGGAGGCCTCATGGGCCATGGAAGAATCTTGCTCTCTGGGGACTTGCCCGATCCCAATTGTCTTTCGTCAATCTGTGGGATGGGAGGACTCCTTTCAGGTTTGTTACCTCTGGTGTCCCACCAAAAGAGGAATTCCAAAGCAGAGCCCTGGGGAAGAGTGAAAGGACAACACGAACTATGGTTAAATTGGGGCCTAGGGGCATGGAAAGCCCAATATGCTGTCTCTCCATCCAGCCACTGAGAGGCCTTACCTGAGGACTGGGCGCTGGCTGGGGCACAATGTGTGTTTGTGACCAATGTGGCCCGCAAGCATGGGCGGGGCCTCATGGGCCACACTGGTTTCAACTACACTGAACCTGGATCAACATGCCAACCACAAGGTTTCTTGCCATGGGGAAAGAGTTCTGATTTCTGCATCATTTTCAAACCCGGGCCGTGATTGGAGATAAGGTCTAGGTTCTGAAGCCTGAAAACCGAGGTTGAGAAGAGATGACGACCTAAGGCCATGGCGGGTCCGATGTGCTCAGGGTGCGGCCAGCTGTCTCGGTGGGGCCAAGAAGACCAGGATCACGCTTTGTCAGAAAGGGCATTAGTGCCCAAGTCAGCCTATATATTTGGGGTACAGCCGAATGGCGTGCCCCGTTGATCCTCATTTGGGGTTTCTGGGTAGCCCCAGAGGGAAATGTTTTTCTTCTGGAGGGCAGGCAGCGTTCTGCATTGTATTTCTGGATGGCCAAACTGGCGGGCTTGTGGGCCAGTAGTCTGAGGATGGAAGTCTGAGAACCCAAGCTAGGCCTAGGTTTCTGGGTGAGGATATGGCAGGCACAATCTACAGACCTGAATCGAGATCTCGTGCATCTGAAGTCAGGGTGAGGATGAGACGATATCTCAGGTTGGACATTCTGTCCCTGATGGCCCCTTCTTGAAGGGGGTTGGATCACGAGGCCATGGGGGTTTTCCCACGATGGGAGATGTGAGAAGCTCGCAACTGCAAAGATTCTACTGCAGGACAATTGAGACCTGTTGGTTGGCTCCTGGACAACGATTCTGAGCAGGGTTCTAAGGATTGATGGCTGGGCAGCCCCCCTCGCATTCCAATTGTCTCTAAGCAACAAGACAGGTTAGATCTGCTGGATCTGGGGGAGCAACCGAGGAGGCTGAGTTGAAATGGACTCTCCCGTGGATGTGTCCTAATATGATTTTGTGTCTATGGAGACCTTGGAATGAAGCAGTGGCACTGAAGCCCTGAAGCGTTCTCCTAAAGAGAGGCTTTCACACAGCTCCATCATGCAAGTTTCTCATGTGTAGATGAGATTTGTTCTGATGGGTGAGTCAAGAAACAGCCATATGCTGTTATTGAAATCCAGGCCTCTTAGGAGAGATGCCTGGAAACCAAAGCAATGAATCCGATAGTCCCTAGGGGCCTGTTCGTTCCTTTTTACCTCTGGGCACAACAGTCTATGGGTCTGAGTGCCGGTAGGTGCTCAGATGTGCCCAGATTGCCCATGCTTATCCTGGGAAGCCACAAATATTGGGATGGCCTCAGGGACTTTGGAGGTTTATCCTATAGTTGCGTTGTGGCCATTGGAGTGGGCACATACAATTCCCTTGGAGAGGGCAAGCACAGTCGTCAGGTTTTGCTCCAGGGGCCTGAGTATGTAGGGTGTGTAGGCCAGGGCTGTTTGGACAGTTGTCTGAAAACACAAACTCGGCTTATGTTTCGGGTCATAGGTATGGCAGGACTGATCTACAGACCATGAGGAGAACTCTTCGGAATATTAAAAAGGGCGAGTGTGAGGCTCTTGCTCAAGTTTATGTCTCTGGATATCGTGTCACTCATGGTCGTGAAATTTCCGGGAAACTTCATGGAAAATGGACGAGTCTTACTCTCTGGGGGTTTGGCCCCGTCCAAAGAGTTTGGGGTCATTCTGTGGGATGGAAGAAGGCCGTTGTTTGTTGTTGTTGATTTGTATTGTTTTGTTTTTCAACCTCAGGTGTCCCACCAAATGAGGGATTCCAGAGTAGAGCCCTGGGGAGGGGCGAGTGGACAACCAGAATTCTGTTTAAAAATTGGGGCCTAGGGACATGTCAAGCCCATTATGACATCTAATGGTCCAGCCACTGAGAGGACGTACTAGAGGACAGGACTCAAGCTGAGGGTCACAATGCGTGTTTATGCCCTCGTCACACTCAAGAATGGGCGGGGCCTCAGGGTGAATGCTAGTTTCTCCTACACTGAACGTTGGACAACATGCCAACCACAAGGTTTCTTCCATGGGTAAGGAAGAGTTTTGATTTCTGCATCACATTCACAGCTGGGCAGTGATTGGAGATAAGGTCTAGGTTCTGAAGCCTGAAAACTGAGGTAGGGAATAGATGATGACCTAAGACCAAGGCGGGTCTGATGTGCTCAGTATGCGGTCAGCTGTCTGGGTCCTGGTCACGAGGTCCGGGCTCAGGTTGTCAGACAGTGCATTAGTGCCCAGGTTAGACTATATATTTTGGGTGCATTCGAGTGCCGTGTAAGTTCTTATCTGAACAACTCTTCAGGATATGAAGAATGAGCGAGTCTGAGGTGCGTGCTCAGGCTTTTGTCTCTGGATTTTTTATCAGCGATGGCCGTGGAATGTTGGGGAGGCCTCATGGGCCATGGACGAATCTTGCTCTCTGTGTACTTGGCCGAATCCCAATTGTTTTTCATCAATCTTTGGGATGGAAGGACTCCTTTCAGGTTTGTTACCTCAGGTATCCCACCAAAAGAGGAATTCCAAAGCAGAGCCCTGGGGAAGAGTGAAGGGAAAACCCGAACTATGGTTAAAAATTGGGGCCTAGGGGCATGGCAAGCCCAATATGCTGTTTCTCCTTCCAGCCACTGAGAGGCCTTACTGAGGACTGGGCTCAGGCTGAGGGTCACATTGTGTGTTTGTGACCAATGTGGCCCGCAAGCATGGGCGGGGCCTCATGGGCCAACTTGGTTACAACTACACTGAACCTTGGACATATGCCAACCACAAGGATTCTTGCCATGGGGAAAGAGTTCTGATTTCTGCATTATTTTCAAACCCGGGCCGTTATTGGAGATAAGGTCTAGGTTTCGAAGCCTGAAAACCGAGCTTGATAAGAGATGACAATCTAAGGCCATGGCGGGTCCGATGTGCTCAGTGTGCGGCCTACTGTCTCGGTGGGGCCAGGAGGTCCAGGCTCAGGCTATGTCCGAAAGGGCATTAGTGCCCAGGTCAGCCTATATATTTGGGGGTACAGCCGAATGGCGTGTCCCGTTGATCCTCATTTGCGGTTTCTGGGTAGCCCCAGAGGGCAATGATATTCTTCTGGAAGGCAGGCAGAGTGCTGCATTGTAGTCCTGGATTGCCAAATGGAGGGCTTGTGGGCCAGTAGTCTGAGGACGGATTTCTGAGAACCCAAGCTAGGCCTAGGATTCTGGGTTAGAATATGGCAGGCACAATCTCCAGACCTGAATCGAGATCTCGTGCATCTGAAGTCAGGGCGAGGATCAGACGATCGCTCAGGTTGGACATTCTGTCCCTGATGGCCCCTTCCTGAAGGGGTGTGGATCTCGAAGCCATGGGGGTTTTCTCATGATGGGAGTTGTGAGAAGCTCCCAACTGCAAAGATTCTTCTGCAGGACAATTGAGACCTGTTGGTTGGCTCCAGGACAACATTTCCGAGCAGGGTTCTATGGATGGATGGCTGGGTAGCCCACCTCGCATTCCAATTGTCTACAAGCAACAAGACAGGTTAGATCTGCTGGATCAGCAGCGAGCAACCGAGGAGGCTCAGTTGAAATGGAGTCTCCCGTGGATGTGTCCTAATATGGTTTTGTGTCTATGGAGACCTTGGAATGAAGCGGTGGCACTGGGGCCCTGAAGGGTTCTCTTAAAGAGAGGATTTCAGGAGGAGGAGTCAAGATGGCCTAGAAGTAGCAAGCTGAGACTGCTTCAGCTAGCCGGAGATCAGCTAGATAGCTTATCTAAAGATTGCAATCACCTGAAAATCCATCGGCAGATCGTAGAGAAGAAGAACAGCAATTCTGGAAACAGAAAAACAACCACTTTCTGAAAGGTAGGACCGGCGGAGAAGTGAATCTAAAGCGACTGGAAGATAGACCCCGGGGGGAGGGGCCGGCTCCCGGCAAGCGGCGGAGCAACCGCGCACAAAATCAGGACTTTTAAAAGTCTGTTCCGCTGAGGGACATCGCTCCAGAGGCTAAACCGGGGCGAAGCCCACGCGGGGTCAGCGTGGCCTCAGGTCCCGCAGGGTCACAGAAGGATCGGGGGTGTCTGGGTGTCGCAGAGTTTGCGGGTATTGGGACGGGAAAGACGGCTACAGAGACAGAGCCGACAGTAACCTCGCAGCTCCGTGTTACCTTGAACCGGTCGCAGGCTCGGTGAGCTCGGAGCGCGGCCGGAGGTCAGGCAGACGGGAGTAACTGGGCGCTGTTCTCTGAGGGCGCACTGAGGAGTGGGGCCCTGGTCTCTCGGCTCCTCCGGGCCGGAGACCAGGAGGCCGCCATTTGTATTCCCGTCCTCTGGGACTCTAAGGAAAGCGCTCAGGGAACAAAAGCTCCTGAAAGCAAACCCGAGCGGATTACTCACCCAGGCCCCGGGTAAGGGCGGTGTAATACCGCCTGGGGCAAAGACACTTGAGAATCACTACAACAGGCCCCTCCCCCAGAAGATCAACAAGAAATCCAGCCGAGACCAAGTTCACCTACCAAGGAGTGTGGTTTCAATACCAAGGAGAGCAGCAGAAGAATTCCAGAGGAGGAGAAAGCCAAGCACGGAACTCATGGCTTTTTTCCTGTGATTTTTTTTAGTCTTGCAGTTAATTTAATTTTTTCTTTTTCATTTTTTTTTTCTTTTCTCGCCTTCAGGTAAATTTTTTTTTTTTAACTGTTACCTTTTTCTTTTTTAACGATTTTTTACTAGTTTATCTAATATATATATAAATATATATATATATATATATATATATTTTTTTTTTTTTTTTTTTTCTTAGGTGTTTTCTTTTTTTAAAAATATTCTTTTCTTTTCTTTTCTTTTCTTTTTTTTTTTTTTTTTTTTTCTTTCTTTTTTTGAACCTTTTTTTATCCCCTTTCTCCCCCACTCACGATTTTGGATCTCTTCTAATTTGGTTAAAGCATATTTTCCTGGGGTTGTTGCCACCCTTTTAGTATTTTACTTGCCCCTTCATTTACTCTTATCTGGACAAAATGACAAGACGTAAAAATTCAACACAAAAAAAAAGAACAAGAGGCAGTACCGAAGGCTAGGGACCTAATCAATACAGACATCGGTAATATGTCAGATCTAGAGTTCAGAATGACAATTCTCAAGGTTCTAGCCGGGCTCGAAAAAGGCATGGAAGATATTAGAGAAACCCTCTTGAGAGATATAAAAGCCCTTTCTGGAGAAATAAAAGAACTAAAATCTAACCAAGGTGAAATCAAAAAAGCTATTAATGAGGTGCAATCAAAAATGGAGGCTCTAACTGCTAGGATAAATGAGGCAGAAGAAAGAATTAGTGATATAGAAGACGAAATGACAGAGAATAAAGAAGCTGAGCAAAAGAGGGACAAACAGCTACTGGACCACGAGGGGAGAATTCGAGAGATAAGTGACACCATAAGATGAAACAACATTAGAATAATTGGGATTCCAGAAGAAGAAGAAAGTGAGAGGGGAGCAGAAGGTATACTGGAGAGAATTATTGGGGAGAATTTCCCCAATATGGCAAAGGGAACGAGCATCAAAATTCAGGAGGTTCAGAGAATGCCCCTCAAAATCAATAAGAATAGGCCCACACCCCCGTCACCTAATAGTAAAATTTACAAGTCTCAATGACAAAGAGAAAATCCTGAAAGCAGCCCGGGAAAAGAAGTCTGTAACATACAATGGTAAAAATATTAGATTGGCAGCTGACTTATCCACAGAGACCTGGCAGGCCAGAAAGAGCTGGCATGATATTTTCAGAGCACTAAACGAGAAAAAAAACATGCAGCCAAGTATACTATATCCAGCTAGGCTATCATTGAAAATAGAAGGAGAGATTAAAAGCTTCCAGGACAAACAACAACTGAAAGAATTTGCAAATACCAAACCAGCTCTACAGGAAATATTGAAAGGGGTCCTCTAAGCAAAGAGAGAGCCTACAAGTGGTAGATCAGAAAGGAACAGAGACCATATACAGTAACAGTCACCTTACAGGCAATACAATGGCACTAAATGCATATCTCTCAATAGTTACCCTGAATGTGAATGGGCTAAATGCCCCTGTCAAAAGACACAGGGTATCAGAATGGATAAAAAAACAAAACCCATCTATATGTTGCCTCCAAGAAACACATTTTAAGCCCGAAGACACCTCCAGATTTAAAGTGAGGGGGTGGAAAAGAATTTACCATGCTAATGGACATCAGAAGAAAGCAGGAGTGGCAATCCTTATATCAGATCAATTAGATTTTAAGCCAAAGACTATAATAAGAGATGAGGAAGGACACTATATCATACTCAAAGGGTCTGTCCACAAGAAGATTTAACAATTTTAAATATCTATGCCCCCAATGTGGGAGCAGCCAACTATATAAACCAATTAATAACAAAATCAAAGAAACACATCAACAATAATACAATAATAGTAGGGGACTTTAACACTCCCCTCACTGAAATGGACAGGTCATCCAAGCAAAAGATCAGCAAGGAAATAAAGGCCTTAAACGACACACTGGACCAGATGGACATCACAGATATATTCAGAATATTTTACCCCAAAGCAACAGAAAACACATTCTTCTCTAGTGCACATGGAACATTCTCCAGAATAGATCACATCCTCGGTCCTAAATCAGGACTCAACCGGTATCAAAAGATTGGGATCATTCCCTGCATATTTTCAGACCACAATGCTCTAAAGCTAGAACTCAACCACAAAAGGAAGTTTGGAAAGAACCCAAATACATGGAGACTAAACAGTATCCTTCTAAAGAATGAATGGGTCAACCGGGAAATTAAAGAAGAATTGAAAAAAATCATGGAAACAAATGATAATGAAAATACAACGGTTCAAAATCTGTGGGACACAACAAAGGCAGTCCTGAGAGGAAAATATATAGCGGTACAAGCCTTTCTCAAGAAACAAGAAAGGTCTCAGGTACACAACCTAACCCTACACCTAAAGGAGCTGGAGAAAGAACAAGAAAGAAACCCTAAGCCCAGCAGGAGAAGAGAAATCATAAAGATCAGAGCAGAAATCAATGAAATAGAAACCAAAAAAACAATAGAACAAATCAAAGAAACTAGGAGCTGGTTCTTTGAAAGAATTAATAAAATTGATAAACCCCTTGCCCGACTTATCAAAAAGAAAAGAGAAAGGACCCAAATAAATAAAATCATGAATGAAAGAGGAGAGATCACAACTAACACCAAAGAAATACAAACTATTATAAGAACATACTATGAGCAACTCTACGGCAATAAATTTGACAATCTGGAAGAAATGGATGCATTCCTAGAAACATATAAACTACCACAACTGAGCCAGGAAGAAATAGAAAGCCTGAACAGACCCATAACCAGTAAGGAGATTGAAACAGTCATTAAAAATCTCCAAACAAACAAAAGCCCAGGGCCAGACGGCTTCCCGGGGAATTCTACCAAACATTTAAAGAAGAACTAATTCCTATTCTCCTGAAACTGTTCCAAAAAATAGAAATGGAAGGAAAACTTCCAAACTCATTTTATGAGGCCAGCATCACCTTGATCCCAAAACCAGACAAGGATCCCACCAAAAAAGAGAGCTATAGACCGATATCCTTGATGAACACAGATGCGAAAATACTCAACAAAATACTAGCCAATAGGATTCAACAGTACATTAAAAGGATTATTCACCACGACCAAGTGGGATTTATTCCAGGGCTGCAAGGTTGGTTCAACATCCGCAAATCAGTCAATGTGATACAACACATCAATAAAAGAAAGAACAAGAACCATATGATACTCTCAATAGATGCTGAAAAAAAGCATTTGACAAAGTACAGCATCCCTTCCTGATCAAAACTCTTCAAAGTGTAGGGATAGAGGGCACATACCTCAATATCATCAAAGCCATCTATGAAAAACCCACCGCAAATATCATTCTCAATGGAGAAAAAAACTGAAAGCTTTTCCGCTAAGGTCAGGAACACGGCAGGGATGTCCATTATCACCACTGCTATTCAACATCGTACTAGAGGTCCTAGCCTCAGCAATCAGACAACAAAAGGAAATTAAAGGCATCCAAATCGGCAAAGAAGAAGTCAAATTAACACTCTTCGCAGATGATATGATACTATATGTGGAAAACCCAAAAGACTCCACTCCAAAACTGCTAGAACTTATACAGGAATTCAGTAAAGTGTCAGGATATAAAATCAATGCACAGAAATCAGTTGCATTTCTCTACACCAACAGCAAGACAGAAGAAAGAGATATTAAGGAGTCAATCCCATTTACAATTGCATCCAAAACCATAAGATACCTAGGAATAAACCTAACCAAAGAGACACAGAATCTATACTCAGAAAACTATAAAGTACTCATGAAAGAAATTGAGGAAGACACAAAGAAATGGAAAAATGTTCCATGCTCCTGGATTGGAAGAATAAATATTGTGAAAATGTCTATGCTACCTAAAGCAATCTACACATTTAATGCAATTCCTATCAAAGTACCATCCATCTTTTTCAAAGAAATGGAACAAATAATTCTAAAATTTATATGGAACCAGAAAAGACCTCGAATAGCCAAAGGGATATTGAAAAAGAAAGCCAACGTTGGTGGCATCACAATTCCGGACTTCAAGCTCTATTACAAAGCTGTCATCATCAAGACAGCATGGTACTGGCACAAAAACAGACACATAGATCAATGGAACAGAATAGAGAGCCCAGAAATAGACCCTCAAATCTATGGTCAACTAATCTTCGACAAAGCAGGAAAGAATGTCCAATGGAAAAAAGACAGCCTTTTCAATAAATGGTGCTGGGAAAATTGGACAGCCACATGCAGAAAAATGAAATTGGACCATTTCCTTACACCACACACAAAAATAGACTCAAAATGGATGAAGGACCTCAATGTACGAAAGGAATCCATCAAAATCCTTGAGGAGAACACGGGCAGCAACCACTTCCACCTCTGCCGCAGCAAACATCTTCCTAGGAACAACGCAAAAGGCAAGGGAAGCAAGGGAAAAAATGATGAACTACTGGGATTTCATCAAGATCAAAAGCTTTTGTACAGCAAAGGAAAGAGTTAACAAAATCAAAAGACAACTGACAGAATGGGAGAAGATATTTGCAAACGACATATCAGATAAAGGACTAGTGTCCAGAATCTATAAAGAACTTAGCAAACTCAACACCCAAAGAACAAATAATCCAATCAAGAAATGGGCAGAAGACATGAACAGACATTTCTGCAAAGAAGACATCCAGATGGCCAACAGACACATGAAAAAGTGCTCCATATCACTCGGCATCAGGGAAATACAAATCAAAACCACAATGAGATATCACCTCACACCAGTCAGAATGGCTAAAATCAACAAGTCAGGAAATGACAGATGCTGGCGAGGATGCGGAGAAAGGGGAACCCTCCTACACTGTTGGTGGGAATGCAAGCTGGTGCAGCCACTCTGGAAAACAGCATGGAGGTTCCTCAAAATGTTGAAAATAGAACTGCCCTATGACCCAGCAATTGCACTATTGGGTATTTACCCTAAAGATACAAATGTAGTGATCCAAAGGGACACATGCACCCGAATGTTTATAGCAGCAATGTCCACAATAGCCAAACTATGGAAAGAACCTAGATGTCCATCAACAGATGAATGGATCAAGAAGATGTGGTATATATACACAATGGAATACTATGCAGCCATCAAAAGAAATGAAATCTTGCCATTTGCAACAACATGGATGGAACTAGAGAGTATCATGCTTAGCGAAATAAGTCAAGCAGAGAAAGACAACTATCATATGATCTCCCTGATATGAGGAAGTGGTGATGCAACATGGAGGCTTAAGTGGGTAGAAGAGTAATAAATGAAACAAGATGGGATTGGGAGGGAGACAAACCATAAGTGACTCTTAATCTCACAAAAAAAACTGAGGGTTGCCGGGGGGAGGGGGTTTGGGAGAAGGGGGTGGGATTATGGACATTGGGGAGGGTATGTGATTTGGTGAGTGCTGTGAAGTGTGTAAACCTGGTGATTCCCAGACCTGTACCCCTGGGGATAAAAATATATGTGTATAAAAAATAAAAAATAAAAAAAAAAAGAGAGAGGCTTTCACACAGCTCCATCGTGCAAGTTTCCCATGTGTAGATGAGTTTTGTTCTGATGGGTGACTCAAGAAACAGCCATATGCTGTTATTGAAATCCAGGCCTCTGAGGAGAGATGCCTGGAAGGCAAACCAAAGGATCTGATAGGTGCCTATGGGCCTGTTCGTTCCTTTTTACCTCTGGGGACATCAGTCTACGGGTCTGAGTGCCGGTAGGTGCTCAGATGGGCCCAGATTGCCCCTGTTTGTCCTGGGAAGCCACAAATATTGGGATGGCCTCAGGGACTTTGGAGCTTTATCCTATTAGTAGGGTTGTGGCCATTGGAATGGGCACATACAATTCCCTTGGAGAGGGCAAGCACAGTCGTCAGGTTTGGCTCCAGGGGCCTGAGCCTGTAGGATGTGTAGGTCACGGCTGTGTGGACAGTTGTCTGAAAACACAAACTCGGCTTATGTTTCGGGTCATATGTATCGCAGGACTGATCTACAGACCATGAGGAGAACTCTTCGGGATATGAAAAAAGGGCGAGTGTGAGGCTCTTGCTCAAGTTTTTGTCTCTGGATATCGTGTCACTCATGGTCGAGAAATTTCCGGGTGACTTCATGGGAAATGGACGAGTCTTACTCTCTGGGGGTTTGGCCCCGACCAAAGAGTTTGGAGTCATTCTGTGGGATGGAAGAAGTCCGTTGTTCTGTTGTTGATTTCTTTTGTTTTGTTTTTTTCAACCTCAGGTGTCCCACCAATTGAGGGATTCCAGAGTAGAGCCCTGGGGAGGGGCGACTGGACAACCAGAATTCTGGTTAAAAATTGGGGCCTAGGGACATGTCAAGCCCATGATGACATCTAATGGTCCAGCCACTGAGAGGACGTACTAGAGGACAGGACTCACGCTGAGGGTCACAATGCGTGTTTATGCCTTCGTCGCACTCAAGAATGGGCGGGGCCTCAGGGTGAATGCTGGTTTTTCCTACACTGAACGTTGGACAACATGCCCACCAGAAGGTTTCTTGCCATGGGTAAGGAAGAGTTCTGATTTCTGCATCACAGTCAGCCCTGGGCAGTGATTAGAGATAAGGTCTAGGTTCTGAATCCTGAAAACTGAGGTAGGGAAGAGATGATGACCTAAGGCCATGGCGTGTCTGATGTGCTCAGTGTGCGGTCAGCTGTCTGGCTGTTGGTCACGAAGACCGGGCTCAGGTTGTCAGACAGTGCATTAGTGCCCAGGTTAGACTATATATTTTGGGTGCATTCGAGTATCTTGTAGGTTCTAATCTGAAGAACTCTTCAGGATATGAAGAATGATCGAGTCTGAGGCGCGTGCTCAGGCTTTTGTCTCTGGATTTTGTATCAGCGATGGCCGTGGAATGTTGGGGAGGCATCATGGGCCATGGACGAATCTTGCTCTCTGTGGATTTGGCCCGATCCCAATTGTTTTTTCGTCAATCTGTGGGATGGGAGGACTCCTTTCATGTTTGATACATCAGGTGTCCCCCCCCAAGAGGAATTCCAATGCAGAGCCCTGGGGAACAGTGAAGACACAACCCGAACTATGGTTAAAAATTGGGGCCTAGGGGAATGGCAAGCCCAATATGCTGTCTCTCCATCCAGCCACTGAGAGGCCTTACCTGAGGACTTGGCCTAGGCTGACAATCAAAATGTGTGTTTGGTGACCAATATGGCCCGCAAGCATGGGCGGGGCCTCATGGGCCACACTGGTTTCAACAACACTGAACCTTGGACAACATGCCAACCACAAGGTTTCTTGCCATGGGGAAAGAGTTCTGATTTCTGCATCATTTTCAAACCCAGGCCATGATTGGAGACAAGGTCTAGGTTCTGAAGCCTGAAAACCGAGGCTGAGAAAGTTGACGACCTAAGGCAATGGCAGGTCCGATGTGCTCAGTGTGCGGACAGCTGTCTGGGTGGGGCCAGGAGGTCCAGGATCAGGCTGTGTCAGAAGGGCATTAGTGCCCAGTTTAGCCTATATATTTGGGGTATAACCGAATGATGTGCCCGGTTGATCCCCATTTGGGGTTTCTGGGTAGCTCCAGAGGGCAATGTTTTATTTCTGGAGGGCAGGCAGAGTGCTGCATTGTAGTTCTGGATTGCCAAACTGGAGAGCTTGTGGGCCAGTAGTTTGAGGACGGAGGTCTGAGAACCCAAGCTAGGCCTAGGTTTCTGGGTGAGGATATGGCAGGCACAATCTACAGACCTGAAAGAGATCTCGTGCATCTGAAGTCAGAGCGAGGTTCAGACGATCGCTCAGGTTGGACATTCTGTCCCTGATGGCCCCTTCTTGAAAGGGGGCTGCATCACGATGCCATGGGGTTTTTTCCCACGATGGGAGATGTGAGAAGCTCCCTACTGCAAAGATTCTTCTGCAGCATTACAATTTGAGACCTGTTGGTTGGCTCCAGGACGATTCCGAGCAGGGTTCTAAGGATGGATGGCTCGGTAGCCCACCTCGCATTCCAATTCTCTCCAAGCAACAAGACAGGTTAGATCTGCTGGATCTGGGGGAGCAACCCGAGGAGGCTAAATTGAAATGGACTCTCCCGTGGATGTGTCCTAATATGATTTTGTGTCTATGGAGACCTTGGAATAAAGCGGTGGCACTGGGTCCCTGAAGATTTCTCCTAAAGAGAGGCTTTCACACAGCTCCATCGTGCAAGTTTCCCATGTGTAGATGAGATTTGTTCTGATGGGTGAGTCTAGAAACAGCCATATGCTGTTATTGAAATCCAGGCCTCTGAGGAGAGATGCCTGGAAAACAAAGCATTGGATCCGATAGGTGCCTAGGGGGCTGTTCATTCCTTTTTACCTCTGGGGACATCAGTCTACGTGTCTGAGTGCCGGTAGGTGCTCAGATGGGCCCAGATTGCCCCTGTTTGTCCTGGGAAGCCACAAATATTGGGATGGCCTCAGGTACTTTGGAGGTTTATCCTCTTAGTAGTGTTGTGGCCATTGGAATGGGCACATAGAATTGCCTTGGACTCGGCAATCACAGTCGTCAGGTTTGGCTCCAGGTTCCTGAGCCTGTAGAGTGTGTAGGCCAGGGCTGTTTGGACAGTTGTCTGAAAATACGAAATCGGCTTATGTTTCGGGTCATAGGTATGGCAGGACTGATCTACAGACCATGAGGAGAACTCTTTGGGATATGAAAAAAGGGCGAGTGTGAGGCTCTTTCTCAAGTTTTTGTCTCTGTATATCGTGTCACTCATGGTCGTGAAAGTTCCGGGTGACTTCATGGGAAATGGACGAGGCTTACTCTCTGGGGGTTTGGCCCAGTCCAAGGAGTTGGGGTCATTCTGTGGGATGGAAGAAGTCCGTTGTTCTGTTGTTGTTGTGTCTTTTGTTTTGTTTTTCAAACCTCAGGTTTCCCAACAATTGGGGGATTCCAGAGTAGAGCCCTTGGTAGGGGCGACTGGACAACCAGATCTGGTTAAAAATTGGGGCCTAGGGACATGTCAAGCCCATTATGACATCTAATGGTCCAGCCACTGAGAGGACATACTAGAGGACAGGACTCACGCTGAGGGTCCCAATGCGTGTTTATGCCCTCGTCGCACTCAAGGTTGGGCGGGACCTCAGCGTGAATGCTGGTTTCTCCTACACTGAACGTTGGACAACATGCCAATCACAAGGTTTCTTGCCATGGGAAAGAAGAGTTCTGATTTCTGCATCACAGTCACCCGTGGGCAGTGATTGGAGATAAGGTCTAGGTTCTGAAGGCTGAAAACAGAGGTAGGGAAGAGATGTTGACCTAAGGCCATGGCGGGTCTGATGTGCTCAGTGTGCGGTCAGCTGTCTGGGGTGTTGGTCACGAGTTCCGGGCTCAGGTTGTCAGACAGTGCATTAGTGCCCAGGGTAGACTATATATTTTGGGTGCCTTCGAGTGCCGTGTAGGTTCTAATCTGAAGAACTCTTCAGGATATGTAGAATGAGCGAGTCTGAGGCGCGTGCTCAGGCTTTTGTCTCTGGAGTTTGTATAAGCGATGGCTGTGGAATGTTGGGGGGGCCTCATGGGCCATGGACGAATCTTGCTCTCTGTGGTCTTGGCCCGATCCCCATTGTTTTTTTCTCAATCTGTTGGATGGGAGGACTCCTTTAAGGTTTGTTACTTCAGGTGTCCCACCAAAAGAGGAATTCCAATGCAGAGCCCTGGGGAAGAGTGAAGGGACAACCCGAACTATGGTTAAAAATTGGGGCCTAGGGGCATGGCAAGCCCAATATGCTGTCTCTCCATCCAGCCACTGAGAGGCCTTACCTGAGGACTGGGCTCAGGTGAGGGGTCACAATGTGGGTTTGTGACCAATGTGGCCCGCAAGCATGGGCGGGGCCTCATGGGCCACACTGGTTTCAACTACACTGAACCTTGGACAACATGCCAACCACAAGGTTTCTTGCCATGGGGAAAGAGTTTTGATTTCTGCATCATTGTCAAACCCGGGGCGTGATTGGAGATAAGGTCTAGGTTCTGAAGCCTGAAAACCGCGATTGAGAAGAGATCACGACCTAAGGCCATGGCAGGTCATATGAGCTCAGTGTGCGGCCAATTGTCTGGGTGAGGCCAGGAGGTCCAGACTCAGGCTGTCTCTGAAAGGGCATTAGAGATCAGGTCAGCCTATATATTTGCGGTACAGCCGAATGGCATGCAGGTTGAATCTCAATTTGGGTTTCTGGGTAGCCCCAGACGGCAATGTTTTTCTTCTGGAGGGCAGGCAGAGTGCTGCATTGTAGTTCTCGATTGCCAAACTGGAGGGCTTGTGGGCCAGTAGTCTGAGGACGGAAGTCTGAGAACCCAAGGTAGGCCTCGGTTTCTGGGTGAGACCTGAATCGAGATCTCGTGCATCTGAAATAGGGCGAGGATCAGACGATCGCTCAGGTTGGACATTCTGTCCCTGATGGCCCCTTCTTTAAGGGGGGCGTGGATCACGAGGCCATGGGGGTTTTCCCACGATGGGAGTTGTGAGAAGCTCCCAACTGCAAAGATTCTTCTGCAGGATAATTGAGACCTGTTGGTTGGCTCCAGGACAACGATTCCGAGCAGGGTTCTAAGGATGGATGGCTGGGTAGCCCACTTCGCATTCCAATTGTCTGCAAGCAACAAGACAGGTTAGATCTGCTGCATCTGGGGGAGCAACCGAGGAGGCTGAGTTGAAATGGACTCTCCCGTGGATATGTCCTAATATGATTATGTGTCTATTGAGACCTTTAATGAAGCGGTGGCCCTGGGGCCCTAAAGGGTTCTCCTAAAGAGAGGCTTTCACACAGCTCCATCGTGCAAGTCCCATGTGTAGATGAGATTTGTTCTGATGGGTGAGTCAGGAAACAGCCATATGCTGTTATTGAAATCCATTCCTCTGAGGAGAGATGCCTGGAAACCAAAGCAATGGATCGGATATGTGCCTAGGGGCCTGTTCATTCCTTTTTACCTCTGGGGACATCAGTCTACGGGTCTGAGTGCCAGTAGGTGCTCAGATGGGCCCAGATTGCCCCTGTTTTTCCTGGGAAGCCACAAATATTGGTTTGGCCTCTGCGACTTTGGAGGTTTATCCTCTTAGTTGGATTGTGGCCATTGGAATGGGCACACACAATTCCCTTGGAGAGGGCAAGCACAGTCGTCAGGTTTGGCTCCAGGGACCTGAGCCTGTAGGGTGTGTAGGCCAGGGCTATTTGGACAGTTGTCTGAAAACACAAACTCGGCTTATGTTTCGGGTCATAGGTATGGCAGTGATGAAGTTCTAGAACCTAGGTGAGGTTTGGTGGGCTGAGGTCCGGAGCCGATGACCAAGAAAGAATTCTTGAGACATCTTTGGTGCAAAATGGTGGTTTATTAAAGCACGGGGACAGGACCCGTGGGCAGGAAGAGCTGCTGCCACCCCCGGTTGTGTGGGGGGGTTGGTTATATACGCAGGAGTTGGGTAGGTGAGGACAAAGGGTTATTGGGGCAAAGAATACTATCAGGATATTGAAGGCTTTGTTACTATTAAGTAAAGACAATTGAGGGTCTCCTGGTGGAATGTTACATTCCTGCCATCAAACATCCTTGTTAATGAGATTTAGGTTTAGAAGAAATTTAACTTTATTTGCTTTTCCTTCTACCTCCGCCTCCTTCGGTTTTTTTATGGAGGGGAGGATGACATTTAGGCTTGAGAAACTGAGTTCTGTGTCTTTGGAATTTGGGCTATTGATAAGGTAACTTCTTTGTTTGTAAATCTCAAGGATATTTGCAAACCAAGGGAGACTCCTGTCTTGTAGGATTGTGATCTTAGCAAGTTAACTATTTATCATTTTATGGCAGTCAGGGGTGCCTGAGGAATGCTACACCTATGGAGGGGAGCGGATGAAGGGGGGGGGGGTGCAAGGCGCCAGCTTTTGCTTTGTCCTCAGCCAGCCTCCTGCTCCCTCATCATTCATCCCCTGAACAATTTTGACCCTTAAATCTTTAAGGTGGTTGAAGGTGGAAGGTCTCATCTTCTGTAACTTCTTCGTGCTGAATAGGGGCGTAGTGCTGTCCCTACCTGCTCGGGTCAATATTGATCAGGGTAGGAACGTATAGGGGAGTTACAAAGGTGGAGGCAGCTGAATCCAGCGCTGACAGTGAAGAGGCGTCCTCGCGCGCAACAAGGATCGTCTGCTGTGGTGTAGTCATTGTAGCAATGGAGTCTCGGCACCAAGTAGAGAAACATGGAACAAAGCAACATATTAGGATTAATAAGGCGATAAGAATAAGAAGCCCGAAAAGGAGATTTGGCCATAGCCCTCCTTCAAAACAGGAACTTAGCGATAAAGAGGGTTTTGTAACTTAGGCCCATATTTGATTAGGGAGTTAAGGCTTGACAGCAATCTCCTTTCCTTCCAAATAGCTCCAAGGGCATGTAGTACCAGGAAAGCATATTTGGAGTCAGTATAAATGTTAATTCTTAGACTTTGGCAATTGCAAAGTGCTAGTGAGCACTATGGCACACCTAGCTTTTCTTATTTTTTTCTATGAAAACTACTGTCATCAGAAAACCAACTGTCATTCATATTTTTAACAGGGGCATCTTAAATCTGGACAAATAGAGTAAGCAAGATCAATAACCTTTTTTGCTCTATAGAGAAAGAAGTACAGTGGTCAGGTTCAGGCATACAGGTAACTAGGTTTAAAGTTTGACAAGTTTTATTTCTGGCATATCTGTTAATGTAGCCCAGTATTTAATAAGTGGGCCTCCATCATCCATTGGTGGTCTTTGACTTCTAAGACAAATCTGGACCTGATGTGACATCATCACAGTCAAGGACTGTCCCATAGTGAGCTTTGAGGCTCTTTTATTAGGGCTGTTCTATGCTTAGCTAAAGCATCTGTTTGCAATCGCACCTAAACAGAGGTGGCCTCTAGGATAAATATGACTAAGGGATGAAACCAATAAGACGACCTTTGAGTGGTCCAGCCTTAACAATATCCTGATTACAGAGGATCATTGGCAAGTGAGAAAACTTGTCAAGAGATAAGGGGAGTCCCCCATGGATCATCCAATCCACTCATAAAGAAAGTGGGGTCATCCATTATCTCCACAAGTCCATAGTTAATCCTATGGAGTGCAATAGGCTGGCTTTTAGGCAATTTCATTATCCCAGCCACACATAAGTTGTTAGTTAAGTTATACAATTGTAGGGGAATCAATCCCATTTTTCCAGTTGTTTAATCATGTGCCGTGGGGTCTGCTAATATCCCCACAAAATAAAAAGCAAGAAGATCAAGTAAATGAGCTATTGTGTAACTTCTCTGAAGTTTACCTCAAATTGTTTAGCATAGGTAAACAAACATTTAAAGACAATCAAATCTAGAATTTAACATCCATAAAGGTGTGTTACTAAAACAATTTTTCTCTCTAAAATAACCCTCATTTACAGAGATAGCCAAATCAGGACTAATTCACTTGTGAAACAAGTCCAGTTTTAACAAACTTGGCCTATTATTTACATAAGCTCAGCAAGAACAGTGAGTGTGATCAATAGATCTTTTAGAATCTGCTTTGCTGGAACTTTGTATAAGGAATCTCTAGGTTGAACTTTTAGTAGCCTCTCCGGGCCAGAAGCCAAGCCCTGTACTTGCCATCAGGCATGCCTGCAATACCTGTTGATTTGGGCTAGTTCCTCTTCCTGAGACTGCACCTACCAAGGAGTGACATTCTTTACTCACCTGGTGAGGCTGCTGGGAACTCTGTAAGCAAGGTATCAGGCCAACAGTCCCAAGGGGCTTTATGGCTCCAGGTTTCATAAAGTCAACCTTAGTTCCTTAAAGCTGTCTGGTCATATCTGAGTCTTTTCAAATATGACATCCCAGTCAAAGCCTTGGTAAAATACCGTGTTTCCAATTATTTCCTGTTACAAGGAGAACAGATTCTTATTATTGAACTTATGCAAATGACTGATTGCCATGGAAGAAAGAATACTTACTGAGACCTTTTGGTTTCAGAGGGTTCAGATAGAGAGAAAATTTGAATGCTTTGATTTGTTTGCAAATCAATACTTTTACATCTCTGTAAGTTACAGATAACTTAAGGAAAAAGTATCCCTAGTCTGGAAGAGCAAACATTAGAGAGAACCAGCAATGTTTAAAGTAAGATAAAACATTAAGAGACACAACACTATAATCTTTTAGTTCATTTAGTCCCATGTTACTAATTCTGGTGAATGCGGCTTTAGTCCGTTTTGGAAATTCTTACCCATTTCAGTTTTAGGATTTTCAAGTATATCAAATATCTGTATTTGTCCTGAAAGTCCTTTATAGGAATCTTCTTGAAGATAAAACTCATTTTACAAGAGAATTAAAACAATTATAAATGACAAAACTCAGAATGGATATGGTTAGAGCTAAAGAGGGGAGTTTACAATTTAGCTGCAAGGAAATCAGGTTATTTCTGTGATACATAACATTTCCATAATTACAGTATCAAGCGATGATCTCTCAAAACGTTAAAACTTTAGGAAGTGCGTAGAATCTCTAGAATAGTTATAGTATTTTCCCAAATGTAATCCAAGGTTTATCATTGGTTCAGTACTACTTCATGAGCAACTTCACATACCAAGGAAAAGCCTGAGTTAAAGAAATTTACGATTTAAATCTTGCCAACATTTGCTAAAATCTTAGAAAGTTTTAAAGCACATGCCTAAATATAATTAGGGATGTTAAACACCTGATAAAACAAAACATTCTGGGCTGGCAAAGAGAAAACCATTTACATTTTCTTAACAGCAGATCAATTGATCTAAGAAAACATTGTCCTTTTGAACAGAGACAATTTCAGTCTTGTACCAATGTACCTTTAAAACCCATTCATTTCGATCTTAATCCATTCTTGACCATAGCTAAAATTCCTTTTCTGAAGATTTCCCTTCACAAACCTTCCACAACTTTCCTTTGCATTCAGGTTTTGTCCCAAGCCATTTCCTTCTAAACAACCATCTCATTTAGGACAAAATTACCTTCCTTTACCTTCAACAAAATGTATTCCCATTCCTTAAGTCTTTCTTACATATCTCCTACTTTCCTACATACAGTTTCCCTTTATTTCCATCAGTCTTAGTTACACTAAGCAGAACTTTGTATTCTTAGAAACACCTTTAGTTATTAACCAATTGTGAACTGTTACAACAGAATTCTTCAGGTGGCAATTTATGAATCAGTTAAGTGGCAAACAAGTTTACCAACAGATTTAAATACTCTTAGTTTCTTTGCAGTAAGAAGTCAAAAGCACAAACCTACATTCAGTAATTAACGACTTAGCATTTTATCCTGTTTGGTTAAGATCTAGATGTCCACAATTTAATTCCATTTGTCATCCAAGCAAAACTTTAAAACTTTCAGGTTACCAAAGACTTTGAAAGTTACTTCAGCAATTACCCATTAGAACTTTGAGACAGACAGACAATTAACCATCAGTTTAGTTATTTCTTTGCTAACAAATTTTAATAAATAACACAAGCTTATTTGACCTTCAGTAAACTTCGATGCTTCACATTACTGCTGAGAACTTAAAAGACACGTCTTTCTTAATTAAACCAACAAACTTAACTTAGTTCCAATAGTGATTTATGTTCCACCTGGGCCCACTCCACTTTGAATGTTTACCTGAGACATGCGTGGGAAGATCTGGAGTGGGGAGTGTTAGGTCCAGGGGTGCTTTTCTTGCTCCTTTACAGTGGAGAAAGAAGGAGCCGTGGTGCATGATCTAGAAGCTAGTCATGCAGGCTGCACACGCGTTGGTACAGAAACACGTAAGGGGGAAACAGAAGAAACAAAGTGCTGCCAGGAGGCAGAGAAAAGATTCCCAGTTTCAGAGCTCATAAGCCCCAACAGAGGAGCAGACGCCATGCTTTCCCACCAGCAAGGGGGGAGGGGTTAGGCAGTCCAAGTCAGGCCAGAGAACACAGGGAAACTTCCCCGAAACAAAGAGAGTTTTGGCAGCTGCTTGGGAATATTCCTTATAGTCTCTGTCTCGAGTTAGACCAACCCCAGTTGGCTCCAGTTATAGCCATTAACACGGGACGTGAGTGAGGGAGAAGCCCCCACATCTGTTAGGAGAAACAGAGAGAAATAAAGCCAGAATCCCCTTTGCTAGGGATGGCCCAGCAACCTGGGTTTACTAGAAGAAGGCTTATTTACGTAATTACCATCCAATATGTCAGGAGAAAGTTTACTAGCTGACTCATTTGGGCAAACACATTCCGCAAAAGCCCCTTAGTCTGGGGTCCTGGTGTAGAGCAATGAAGGCCTAGGTATGAGCGGTGAAGGTATCCTAGGTCCATTTGCCCTGTTTCCTGCAGAGGAGATCTGATAGATCCCACTGAGGCCATGCAGTGTTACAGGAGCTCAGTCCTTTCCTAAGTTTTGCAATCCAAATTATTTCCAGTGGGTTAAAAAGGCACCCCAAGGTAGAGTCCTTGGGAACTTAAGAAGCCTACTGAGGCCATGCTTCCATAAAAGTAAAGAAGGTCCATTACCAAATCCCCCCTGACTCCTGGGTAGCGTCCCACGCAGGATATGTCAGAGGTTCCTGTGTGTCAAAAGCGACCAGAGGCGTCCCTCAAGATATCGCTATTGATTACCATCCTGCCTTCCCTGGGAAGACATTCCTGCCATAAAAGGCCCTGGAGGGGTGCCGGCGTCCCTCCACTTCCCCATCGCATCCTAGGCTGCTGATGGGTGCCTGGTGAATGGACTAAAACGCTTGTGCCATGCTATTGTATGTCCTGAAGACTGCATACTGTTTTGCCATATTAACCCACAAAAACGCTAGAGAAGTTTTGGCAAGGGAAATTACTCAATTTCATAGCTTTAGGCGGTTTGCAGAAGACACTGACGAGAAACAGTAAAGTCTGAAATCCATCATGGTCTATGCGACATTCCAACACATGTGGCCCTTGCAGCCAACTTCCCTAGGAAACGGTCCCCGGTTGCGTTTTAATTCAATCGGGTACTGGTTTCGGCCGGCTCCCAGTGGAGGTCCCGCGGCCAGAAGTGGCTAGACCGGGCATGTGGAGGGGATCACATTAGATCAATCAGGAGGAAACCTCACACGGGAGTCTTAAGATTGGCAGCCGTCCTGGTGACTTAGTTGGCTGTCCCGTGCCCAAGAGAGACAACTTTCTATAAGAACAGGAATAAAGAGAGGCCATCAAGTTTCTGGGTCTTATTGCCATTCTGGCCAGGGTACTAACTTACAGCCAAAAGGCAGACGCTCTCCTCCCCGTGGAGTAGCCACGGGCTAGAGGATTACAGCCTGAGCAATTGACATGCAAGTGTTCCAATAAGCCCATACTCCTTGAAAAAGCCCCTGAAATCAGAGTAAATGGAGAGAAAGTACTCACCAATTTTGCACCGAAGCTCAGAGTCCAAATGTAAAGACTCACAGCCCCACGTTGGGGCGCCATATGATGAAGTTCTAGAACCTAGGTGAGGTTTGGTGGGCTCAGGTCCGGAGCCGATGACCAAGAAAGAATTCTTGAGACATCTTTGGTGCAAAATGGTGGTTTATTAAAGCACGGGGACAGGACCCGTGGGCAGGAAGAGCTGCTGCCGCCCCGGGTTGTGAGGGGTGGTTGGTTATATACGCAGGAGTTGGGTAGGTGAGGACAAAGGGTTATTGGGGCAAAGAATACTATCAGGATATTGAAGGCTTAGTTACTATTAAGTAAAGACAATTGAGGGTCTCCTGGTGGAATGTTACATTCCTGCCATCAAACATCCTTGTTAATGAGATTTAGGTTTAGAAGAAATTTAACTTTATTTGCTTTTCCTTCTACCTCCGCCTCCTTCGGTTTTTATGGAGGGGAGGATGACATTTAGGCTTGAGAAACTGAGTTCTGTGTCTTTGGAATTTGGGCTATTGATAAGGTAACTTCTTTGTTTGTAAATCTCAAGGATATTTGCAAACCAAGGGAGACTCCTGTCTTGTAGGATTGTGATCTTAGCAAGTTAACTATTTATCATTTTATGGCAGTCAGGGGTGCCTGAGGAATGCTACACCTATGGAGGGGAGCGGATGAAGGGGGGGGTGCAAGGCGCCAGCTTTTGCTTTGTCCTCAGCCAGCCTCCTGCGCCCTCATCAGCAGGACTGATCTGCAGACCATGAGGAGAACTCTTCGGGATATGAAAATAGGGCAAGTGTGAGTCTCTTGCTCAAGTTTTTATCTCTGGATATCGTGTCACTCATGGTCGTGAAATTTCCGAGTGACATCATGGGAAATGGACGAGTTTACTCTCTGGGGGATTGGCCCCGTCCAAAGAGTTTGGGGTCATTCTGTGGGATTGAAGAAGTCCGTAGTTCTGTTGTTGTTGATTTGTTTTGGTTTTTTTTTCATCCTCAGGTGTCCCAGCAAATGAGGGATTCCAGAGTAGAGCCCTGGGATGCCGATTGGACAACCAGAAATCTGGTTAAAAATTGGGGCCTAGGGACATGTCAAGCCCATTATGACATCTAATGGTCCAGCCACTGAGAGGACGTACTAGAGGACAGGACTCACACTGAGGGTCACAATATGTGTTTATGCCCTCGTCGCACTCAAGAATGGGCGGGGCGTCAGGGTGAATGCTGGTTTCTCCTACACTGAACGTTGGACAACATGCCAACCACATGGTTTCTTGCCTTGGGTAAGGAAGAGTTCTGACTTCTGCCTCATAGTCATCCCGGGGCAGTGATTGGAGATAAGGTCTAGGTTTTGAAGCCTGAAAACTGAGGTAGGTAAGACATGATGACCTATGGCCATGGCGGGTCTGATGTGCTCAGTGTGCGGCCAGCTCTCTGGGTGGGGCCAGGAGGTACAGACTGAGGCTGTCTCAGAAAGGGCATAAGTGCCCAGGTCAGCCTATATATTTGGGGTACAGCCGAATGGCGTGCAGGTTGATCCTCATTTGGGGTTTCTGGTTAGCCCCAGACGGCAATGTTTTTCTTCTGTAAAACAGGCACAGTGCTGCATTGTAGTTCTGGATTGCCAAACTGGAGGGCTTGTGGGCCAGTAGTTTGAAGACGGAAGTCTGAGAACCCAAGCTAGGCCTAGGTTTCTGGGTGAGACCTGAATCGAGATCTCGTGCATCTGAAGTCAGGGCCAAGATCAGACAATTGCACAGGTTGGACATTCTGTCCGTGATGGCCCCTTCCTAGAAGGGGGGGGGTGGATCACGAGGCCATGGGGGTTTACCCACGATGGGAGTTGTGAGAAGCTCCCAATGCAAAGATACTTCTGCAGGACAATTGAGACCTGTTGGTTGGCTCCAGGACAACGATTCTGAGCAGGGTTCTAAGGATGGATGGCTGGGTAGCCCACCTCGCATTCCAATTGTCTGCAAGCAACAAGACAGGTTAAATCTGCTGGATCTGGGGGAGCAACCGAGGAGGCTGCGTTGAAATGGACTCTCTCGTGGATGTGTCCTAATATGATTTTGTGTCTATGGAGACCTTGGAATGAAGCGGTGGCACTGGGTCCCTGAACGGTTCTCCTAAAGAGCGCTTTCACACAGCTTCATCGTGCAAGTTTCCCATGTGTAGATGAGATTTGTTCTGATGGGTGTGTTAAGAAACTGCCATATGCTGTTATTGAAATCCATTCCTCTGAGGAGAGATGCCTGGAAACCAAAGCAATGGATCGGATAGGTGCCTAGGTGCCTGTTCGTTCCTTTTTACCTCTGGGGACATCAGTCTACGGTTCGGAGTGCCGGTAGGTGCGGAGATGGGCCCAGAATGCCCCTGTTTTTCCTGGGAAGCCATAAATATTGGGGTGGCCTCAGGGACTTTGGAGGTTTATCCTATTAGTAGGATTGCGGCCATTGGAATGGGCACAGACAATTCCCTTGGAGAGGGCAAGCACAGTCGTCAGGTTTGGCTCCAGGGCTCCAGTGTTTTTGTGCCCAAGGAGCCCCTCAAGTCAGGGCGTGGCCTAATGTACCATGCTGGTTTCTCCTACACAGAACGTTGTACAATATGGCAACCACAAGTTTTCTGGCCATGGGGAAGAAGGAGTTCTAATTTCTGCAACACTTTCACTCCTGGACTGTGATTGGATTTAAGGTCTAGGTTCTGAAGCCTGAAAACTGAGGTTGGGAAGAGATGAAGACCTAAGGCCATGGTGTGACTGATGTGCTCAGTGTTCGGCCAGCTGTTGAGTGTGGGTTGGGAGGTGCAGGCTCAGGCTGTGGCAGACTGGGAATTAGTGCCCAGGCTAGACTGTATCATTGGGGTGCAGTCGAGTTTCGTGCAGGTTGGTACTCATTTGTGGTTACTGGGTAGCCCCAGAGGGCAACGTTTTTCTTCTGGAAGGAAGACACAGTGCCACATAGTGGCTCCAGAATTCCCAAACTGGAAGGCTTGTGGGCCAGGAGTGTGAGGAAAAAATTCTGAGAACACAAGCCAGACTTAGATTTCGGGGTGAGGGGACGGCAGGAACCCTCTGCAGAGATGATTCGAGATCCCGTGTACCTGAAGACAGAGCTACGATCCGACGTTGGCTCAGGTTGGAGTTTCTGTCCATGACGGCCCCTTCATGAAGGGGAGGGTGTCACGAGGCCATGGAGGTTTTCCCACGATGGGAATTGTGAGATGCTCCAAACCGCAATGATTCCTTCCGTGGGACAGTCGAGACCTGCTGGATGGCTCCAGGACATCCCATAAGGAAGTTATCCAGAGCAGGGTTCTAAGGATGGATGCCTGGGCAGCCTGCCTCCCATTCCAGGTGTCTCATAGCGCCAAGGCAAGTTCGATCTGCTGGATCTAGGGGAGTAACCGAGGCGGGTGTTTTGAAACGGGTGAGTTGAGAAAAGGTCATGATGTGCATTTGTGTCCATGGAGACCTTGGAATGGGGTGCTTGATCCGGGGCCTTGAGGGATGTTCATAACCGGAGGATTTGATGGAGCTCTAAAGAGTACGTTTCCTATGTAGAGAAGAGAATTGTTTTGATGAGTGCCTAAGGAATCTCCCATATGCTGGTATTGGAAACCAGGCCTCTGAGGAGAGATGCCTGGAAACAAAAGCAATGGATATGATTAGGGCCTAGGTGCCTGTCCGGTTCAATCTCTTTCCTGGGGATACGTGTCTATGGATCTGAGGGGAGGTAGTTGCTCGGCTTGTGTCAGATCGCCCCTGTTTGTCCTGGGCAGCCTATAATATTGGGAATGGCCTCGGGATTTTTGAGTTTCTCCTAATCTATAGGGTTGTGGCCAATGGAATGGGCAGAAATCCCCTGGAGAGGGCAGGCACAGTTCTTAGTTTGGCTCTAGGGGCCCAGCCATGAGGGTGTGTGGGCCAGGCCTGTGGGGACAGAAGTCTGAAAACACAAATTCCGCTTAGGATTGGGGACATAGGTATGGCACGCCCAATCTACAGACCGTGATAACACTTCGGGATATGAAAAAGGGTGAGTTTGAGGTGCTTGCTCAGGTTTTGTCTCTGGATTTGTGTCAACAATGCGGGTCGAATGCTGGCGTGGCCTCATGGGTTGTGGACGGCTTTCCTTCTCCGAGGATTTGACCCAATCCCAAGAGTTTGCGTACATTCTGTGGGATGGGAGGTGTCCTTTCTGTTTTTTTATTTTATTTTATGTACCTCATGTGTGCCAATAAAATAGGGATTCCCGAGCAGAGTCCTTTGTAGGGACAACTGGATAACCCCAACTCTGTTTAAGTTTGGGGGCCTAGGGGCATGGCAAGTCCAATATGTGGGCTCTTGATTCAGACACTGAGAGGTCTTCCTTGAGGACAGGGCTCATGCTGAGGGTCACAATGCCTATTTGTGCCCAACAAGGCCCTGAAGCATGGGAAGGGCCTCATGGGCCACGCTGGATTCTCCTACACTGAATGTTGGAGAATATGCCAACCACAAGTTTTCCGGCCATGGCGAAGGAAGAGTTGTGATTTCTGCATCACGTTCACCCCTGGACAGTGATTGGAGTTTAGGTCTAGGTTCTGAAACCCGAAAACCGAGGTTGGGAAGAGATCAAGACCTAAGGACCTGATGGGTACAATGAGCTCAGTGTGTGGCTAGCTGTTGAGCGTAGGTCTGGAGGTGTGGGCTCATGCTGTGTCAGACAGGGCATTAGACAGGGTAGACTGTATATTTGGGGTGCAGTCGAGTGGTGTTCAGTTGATCCTCATTCGGGTTTCTAGGTAGCGCCATAAGGCAACGTTTTTCTTCTGGAGGGCAGGCAGAGTGATGCATTATGGCCCCAGTATTGCCAAACTGTAGGGCTTTTGGGCCAGGGGTGTGAGGACGGTAGTCTGAGAACACAAGCTAGGCTTAGTTTTTGGGGTGAGGGCACAGAAGGCACACTCTGCAGAGCTGAATCAAGATCTCATGCACCTGAAGCCAGGGCGAATATCAGACGTTTGCTCAGGTTGGAGTTTCTGTCCATGATGGCCCCTTTATAAAGTGGAGCGTCTCAAGAGGCCATGAAGATTTTCCCACAATGGGAGTTGTGAGATGCACCAGACTGCAAAGATTCCTTCTGTGGGACACTTGAGACCTGTTGGATGGCTCTAGGATGTCCCATATGGAACGACTCCAGAGTAGGGTTCTAAGGATGGATGCCTGGGCAGCCCGCCTCCCATTCTAGTTGTCTCCTAGCAACAAGGCAGGTTTGATCTGAAGGCCCTGGGGGAGAAACCAAGGTGGATGAGTTGACATGGACTCTACCGAGGATAGATCATAATGTGGGTTTAAGTCCATGGAGACCTTGGAATGGGGCGCTTGATCCGGGGCCCTGAAAGATTCTCCTAAACAGAGGATTTTATAGAGCTCCAAAGAGTACATTTCCTATGTGGAGACGAGATTTTTCTATGAGTGCCTCAGTAATCCCCCTTATGCTCGAATTGGTAACCAGGCCTCTGAGGAGAGATGCCTGGAAACAAAAGCAATGGATCTGATTAGGGCCTAAGTGCCTGTCCAGTTCTATCTTATTCTATGGGGATATCTGTCTCTGGGTTGAGTGGAGGTAGTTTCCTAAGTTGTGAAAGATCATCCCTGCTTGTCCTGGGCTGCCAACGTTATTGGGATGGCCTCCGGGAGTTTGGAGGTTTCTCCTAATCTATAGGGTTGTGGCCAATGGAAATGGCAGAATTCCCCTGGAGAGGGAAGCCACAGTCCTCAGGTGTGGCTCCAGGGGCCCCAGCTTGGATGGTGTGTGGGCCAGGACTGTGGGGACAGAAGTCTGAAAACACAAACTCAGCTTAGGTTTGGGGATGTATGTATGAACGCTCGATCTACAGATCGCGAGAATTTTCTGGGCTATGAACAAAGGAAGTGTATGTGGCGTTTGCTCAGGCTTTTGTCTCTGGATTTTGTGCCTACGGTGGCCGTGGAATGTCGGGGTGTCCTCAAGGGCCATGGACATGTCTTTCTCTGGTGATTTGGCCTGATCCAAAGTGGTTGGGATCATTCTGTGGATGGGAAGAGTCCTTTCTGTATTTTTTTTTTTACCTCAGGTGTCCCACCAAAGAGGGATTCCAGAGCAGTGCCCTGAGTAGGGGTGACTAGACATCTCTAACTCTGTTTGAGATTGGGGGACTAGGGGCTTGGAAAGCCCCATATGTGGGCTGTTGTTCCAGTCACTAAGAGGCTTTACATGAGGATAGGGCTCACGCTGAGTGTCACAATGTGTGTTTGTGAAAATTGTAGCCCTCAGGGATAGGTGGGGCCTCATAGTCCATGCTGCTTTCTCCTACAATGAACGTTGGACCACATGCCAACCACAAGGTTTCTTGCCATGGCGAAGGAGAAGTTCTGATTCTTGTATCACGTTCACTCCTGAGCAGTGAGTGGAGATAAGGTCTAGGTTCTGAAGGTGAAAACTGAGTTTGGGTAGAGATGATGGCCGAAAGCCATTGTGGGTTTGATATGCTCAGTGTACGGCCAGCTGTCTGGGTGTAGGACTGGAGGTCTGCTATCAGGCTGTGTCAGACAGGGCTTTAGTGAACAGCCTAGATTGTATAATTGGGGTATGGTCGAGTGGCATGCAGGTTGTTACTCATTTGGCGTTTCTGGTTAGCCCTATAGGGCAACATTTTTCTTCTGGAGGTCAGGCAGAGTCCTGCATTGTGTCTCCAGAATTGCCAAACTGGAGGGGTGTGGCCAGGATTGTGAAGACGGAAGTCTGAGAACACAAGTTAGGCTTAGGTTTCGGGGCGAGGGCACAGCAGGCACACTCTCAAGTGCTGAATCGAGATCTCGTGCTTCTGAATTCAGGGCGCGGATCAGACTTTGGCTTAGGATGGTGTTTCTGTCCATGATGGCCTATTTATGAAGGTGTGGGGCATCATGAGGAAATGGAGGTTTTCTCACAGTGGGATTGTGTGATGCTTCAAAGCACAAGGATTCATTCTGCGAGACAGTCAAGACAGGTTGGTTGGATTCAAGACGTCCCATAAAGAAATTCTCCAGAGAAGGGTTCTAAGGATGGATGCCTGGGCAGCCCAACTCGCATTCCAACTGTCTCCTAATGACAAGGCAGCTTTGATCTGCTGGCTCTGGGTGAGCAGCCGAGTGGGCTGATTTGAAATGGACTCTCCTGATGATGGATCATAATGTAAGTTTGTGTCCTTGGAGACATTGGAATTGGGCCATGGTGCCAGCGCCCTGAAGGATCCTCCTAACCTGAGGTATTGACACAGCTCCAAAGAGCAAGTTTCTCATGTGGAGATGAGATCTGTTCTGATTGTTTCCTTAGGATACCCCCATATTCTGATATTGGAAACAAGGCCTCTGAGGAGAGATACATAGAAACCAAAGCAATGGATCAGAAGTTGGCTCAGGTTGGAGTTTCTGTCCATGATGGCCCCTTTATAAAGGGGAGCATCTCATGAGGCCATGTAGGTTTTCCCACGATAGGAGTTGTGAGATGCTCCAATCTGCAAGTATTCCTTCTGCGGGACAGTCAAGACCTGTTGGAAGGCTCCCAGGACATCCCATATGGAACGGCGCCAGAGCAGGATTCCAACGATGGATGCCTAGAGAGTCTGCTTGCATTCAAGTTGTCTCCGAGCGACAAGGCAGGTTTGATATTCTGGCTCTGGGGGAGTAATCAATGGGGCTGAGTTGAAATGTACTCTCCTGCCGAATGGTCATAATGCGGGTTTGTGTCCATGGAGACCTTGGAATAGGGCGGTGGCTCCAGTTACCTGTAGCTTTCTCCTAACTGGAGGTTTTTACAGAGCTCCAAAGGATAAGTTTCCCATGTGGAGACAAGATTTGTTCTGATTGGTATCTCTGGAATCCCCCATATGCTGGTATTGGAAAACAGGCCTCTGAGGAGAGATGCTTAGAATCAAAGGCAATGGAACCAATTATGTTCTAGGGGCCTGTCCAGTTTAATAACTTTCTCTTGGGATATCTGTCTGCGGGTGAGTTGAGGTCGTTGCTCAGCTTGTGACAGATCACACCTCTTTGTACTGGGCGGCCTACACTATTGGAATGGCCTCTGGGACTTTGGAGGTTTCTCCTAATCTGTAGGGTTGTGGAAAATGGAATGGGAAGAATTTCCTTGGAGAGGGCAGGCACAGTCCTGAGGTGTGGGTCCAGGGGCCTCAGCCTGGAGGGTGTGTGGGACAGGGATGTCAGGATAGAAGTCTGAAAACACGGTTTGGGGACGTAGGTATGGCAGGCCCGATCTACAGACTATGAGGAGAATTTTTTGGGCTATGACCTAAGGGTGAGGCTTATGTCTCTGGATTTTGTGTCAATAGTGGCCGTGGAATGTCGAGCTGGCCTCATGGGCCATGGAGGAGTCTTTCTCTCTGGGGATGGCCTGATCCCAAGTGATTGGGGATATTCTGTGGGTGGGAGGAATCCTTTCTTGTTTACTTACCTCAAATGTCCCACCAAAGAGGGATTCCAGAGCAGAGCCCTGAGTAGGGGTGACTAGATGTCTCTACCTCTGGTTAAGATTGGGTGACATGGGGCATGGCAGGCCCCATATGCGGGCTCATGGACCAGCCACTGAGAGGCTTTACTTGAGGACAGGGCTCAAACTGAGGGTCCCAATGTGTGTTTGTGCCCACCGCAGCTCTTAAGCATGGGCAGGGCCTCAGGGACCCTACACTACCCTCAGGGGCCCTACTACTACTCCTGTAGGCCCTACAGGGGTCCTACAATGAACTTTGGATAAGATGCCAACCACAAGATTCTGGCGAGAGGGAAGGAGGAGTTATGATTTCTGCATCACGGTCACCCATGGGAAATGAGTAGAGATAAGGTCTAGGTTTCTGTAGCCTGAAAACCAGGTTGGAAAGAGATGGCAACCTAAGGCCATGGCGGTTCAGATGTTCTCAGTGTACGGCAAGCTGTCTGGGTGTCGGTTGGGAATTCAGGCCTCAGGTTGTGTCAGACAGGGCATTAGTGCACAGGCTAGACTATATAATTGGTGTACAGTTGAGTGGCATGCAGGTTTATCCTCATTTGAGGTTTCTGGGGAGACCCTTAGGGCAACGTTTTTCTTCTAGAGGGCAGGCAGAGTGCAGCACTGTGTAATCGGAAATCCCAAAATGGAGGGCGTGTGGTCCAGGAGAGTGAGGACGGAAGTCTGAGAACACTAGCTATGCTTAGGTTTTGGGGTGAGGGCACAGCAGCTGCACTCTGAAGAGCTTAATCAAGATCTCGTGCATCTGAAGTCAAGGCGAAGATCAGCCGTTGGGTCAGGGTGGAGTTTCTTTCCATGATCCGCCTTCATGAAGATGGGGTCATCATGTGACCTTGGAAGCTTTCCATGATATGAGTTGTGAGGTGGTCCATGCACAAGGCCTCCTGTGGGATAGTCGAGACCTGTTGGATGGCTCAAGGATGTCCCATAAGGAACGACGCAAGAGCAGGATTCTAAGGGTTCTAATGATCTCTAAGGAGAGAAGCCTGGAAACCAGAGCAATGGATCCGATAGGTGCCTATGGGCCTGTTCGTACCTTTTTACTTCTGGGGACATCAGTCTACGGGTCTGAGTGCCGGTAGGTGCTCAGATGGGCCCAGATTGCCCCTGTTTGCCCTGGGAAAGCCCAATTATAGGAATGGCCTCAGGGACTTTGGAGGTTTATCCTATTACTAGGGTTGTGGCCATTGGAATGGGCACATACAATTCCGTTGGAGAGGGCAAGCACAGTCTTCATGTTTGGCTCCAGGGGCCTGAGCCTGTAGGGTGTGTAGGCCAGGGCTGTTTGGACAGTTGTCTGAAAACACAAACTCGGCTTATGTTTCGGGTCATAGGTATGGCAGGACTGATCTACAGACCATGAGGAGAACTCTTCGGGATATGAAAAAAGGACGAGTGTGAGGCTCTTACTCAAGTTTTTGTCTCTGGATATCGTGTCACTCATGGTCGTGAAATTTCCGTGTGACTTCATGGGAAATGGACCAGTCTTATTCTCTGCTGGTTTGGCCCCGTCCAAAGTGTTTGGGGTCATTCTGTGGGATGGAAGAACTCCGTTGTTCTTGATTTGTTTTGTTTTTCAACCTCAGGTGTCCCACCAAATGAGGGATTCCAGAGTAGAGCCCTGGGGAGGGGCGACTGGACAACGAGAAATATGGTTAAAATTGGAGCCTAGGGACATGTCAAGCCCATTATGACATCTAATGCTCCAGCCACTGAGAGGACGTACTAGAGGACAGGACTCACGCTGAGGGTCACAATGCCTGTTTATGCCCTCATCGCACTCAAGAATGGGCGGGGCCTCAGGCTGAATGCTGGTTTCTCCTACACTGAACGTTGGACAACAGATTACGAACTAAGGCCATGACGGGTCTGATGTGCTCAGTGTTCGACCAGCTGTCTGGGTGGGGCCAGGAGGTACAGGCTCAGGCTGTGTCAGAAAGGGCATTAGTGCCCAGGTCAGCCTATATCTTTGGGGGACAGCCAAATGGCGTGCAGGTTGATCCACATTTGGGGTTTCTGGGTCCCGCAGAGGGCAATGTTTTTCTTCTGGAGGGCAGGCAGAGTGCTGTATTATTAGTTCTGGATTGCCAAACTGGAGGTCTCTTGGGCCAGTAGTTAGAGGATGGAAGTCTGAGAACCCAAGCTAGGCGTAGGTTTCTGGGTGAGGATGTGGCAGGCTCAATCTACAGACCTGTATCGACATCTCGTGCATCTGAAGTCAGGGCGAGGATCAGACGATCGCTCAGGTTGGACATTCTGTCCGTGAAGGCCCATTCTTGAAGGGGGGAGGTGGATCACGAGGCCTTGGGGGTTTCCCAGGCTGGGAGTTGTGAGAAGCTCCCAACTGCAAAGAATCTTCTGCAGGACAATTGAGACCTGTTGGTTGGCTCCAGGATTACGATTCAGAGCAGGGTTCTAAGGATGGATGGCTGGGTAGCCCACCTCGCATTCCAATTGTCTCCAAGCAACAAGACAGGTTATAACTGCTGGATCTGGGGGAGCAACCGAGGAGGATGAGTTGAGATGGACTCTCCCGTGGATGTGTCCTAATATGTTTTGTGTCTATGGAGACCTTGGAATGAAGCGGTGGCACTGGGGCCTGAAAAGTTCTCCTAAAGAGAGGCTTTCACACAGCTCCATCGTGCAAGTTTCCCATGTGTAAATGAGATTAGTTCTGATGGGTGAGTCAAGAAACAGCCATATGCTGTTATTGAAATCCAGGCCTCTGAGGAGAGATGCCTGGAAACCAAAGCAATGGATCCGATAGGTGCCTAGGGGCATGTTCTTGCCTTTTTACCTCTGGGGACATCAGTCTTCCGGTCTGAGAGCAGGTAAGTGCTCAGATGGGCCCAGATTGCCTATGTTTCTCCTGGGAAGCCACAATATTGTGATGGCCTCAGGGAATTTGGGCGTTCATAGTATTTGTAGGTTTGTGGCCATTGCAGTGGGCACATACAATTCCCTTGGAGTGGGCAAGCACAGTCGTCAGGTTTGGCTCCAGGGGCCTGACCTGTAGGATGTGTAGGAAGGGCTGTTTGGACAGTTGTGTGAAAACACAAACTCGGCTTATGTCTCGGGTCATAGGTATGGCAGGACTGATCTACAGACCATGAGGAGAACTCTTCGGGATATGAAAAAAGGGCGTGTGTGAGTCTCTTGGTCAAGTTTTTGTCCCTGGATATCGTATCACTCATGGTCGTGATATTTCCGGGTGACTTCATGGAAATGGACGAGTCTTACTCTCTGGGGGTTTGGTCCCATCCAAAGAGTTTGGAGTCATTCTGTGGGATGGAAGAAGTCCATTGTTCTGTTGTTGATTTGTATTATTTTGTTTTTTAACCTCAGGTGTCCCACCAAATGAGGGATTCCAGAGTAGAGCCCCGGGGAGAGGCGACTGGACAACCAGAAATCTGGTTAAAAATTGGGGCCTAGGAACATTTCAAGCCCATTATGACATAATGGTCCAGCCACTGAGAGGACGTAATAGAGGACAGGACTCAATCTGAGGGTTACAATGCGAGTTTATGCCCTCGTCGCACTCAAGAATGGGCGGGGCCTCAGGCTGAATGCTGGTTTCTCCTACACTGAACGTTGGACAACATGCCAACCACAAGGTTTCTTGCCATGGGTAAGGAAGAGTTCTGATTTCTGGATCACAGTCACCCCTGGGCAGTGATTGGAGATAAGGTCTAGGTTCTGAAGCCTGCAAACTGAGGTAGGGAAGAGATGATGTCCTAAGGCCATGGCGGGTCTGATGTGCTCAGTGTGCTTTCAGCTGTCTGGGTGTTGGTCACGAGGTCCGGCTCAGGTTGTCAGACACTGCATTAGTGCCCAGGTTAGTCTATATATTCTGGGTGCATTCGAGTGCCGTGTAGGTTTTCATCTGAAGAACTCTTCAGGATATGAAGAATGAGCAAGTCTGAGGCGCGTGCTCTGGCTTCTGTCTCTTGATTTTGTATCAGCGATGGCCGTGGAATGTTGGGGACGCCTCATGGGCCATGGACAAATCTTGCTCTCTGTGGCCTGGGCCCGATCCCAATTGTTTTTCCTCAATCTGTGGGATGGGAGGACTCCTTTCGGTTTCTTACTCAGGGGTCCCACCAAAAGAGGAATTCCAAAGCAGAGCCCTGGGGAAGAGTGAAGGGACAACCCGAACTATGGTTAAAATTTGGGGCCTAGGGGCATGGCAAGCCCATTATGCTGACTCGCCATCCAGCCACTGAGAGGCCTTACCTGAGGACTGGGCTCAGGCTGAGGGTCACAATGTGTGTTGGTGACCAATGTGGCCCGCAAGCATGGGCGGGGCCTCATGGGCCACACTGGTTTCAAGTACACTGAACCTTGGACAACATGCCAACCACAAGGTTTCTTGCCATCTGGAAAGAGTTCTGATTTCTGAATCATTTTCAAAGCCGGGCCGTGATTGGAGATAAGGTCTAGGTTCTGAAGCCTGAAAACCGAGGTTGAGAAGAGATGACGAAATAAGGCCATGAGGGGTCCGATTTGCTCAGTGTGCGGAAAGCTGTCTGGGTGGGGCTAGGAGGTCCAGGATCAGGCTGTGTCAGTAAAGGCATTAGTGCCCAGGTCAGCCTATATATGTGGGGTACAGTCGAAAGGCGTGCCCCGTTGATCCTCATTTGGGGTTTCTGGGTAGCCCCAGAGGGCAATGTTTTCCCCTGGAGGGCAGGCATAGGGCTGCATTGTAGTTCTGGATTGCCAAACTGGAGGGCTTGTGGGCCAGTAGACTGAGGACGGAAGTCTGAGAACCCAAGCTAGGCCTAGGTTTCTGGGTGAGGATATGGCAGGCACAATCTACAGACCTGAATCGAGATCTCGTGCATCTGAAGTCAGGGCGAGGATCAGACGATCGCTCAGGTTGGACATTCTGTCCCTGATGGCCCCTTCTTGAAGGGGGGGTGGATCACGAGGCCATGGGGGTTTTCCCAAGATGGGAGTTCTGAGAAGCTCCCAACTGCAAAGATTCTTCTGCAAGACAATTGTGTCTTGTTGGTTGGCTCCAGGACAACGATTCAGAACAGGCTTCAAAGGATGGATGTCTCGGTAGCCCACCTCGCATTCCAATTGTCTCCAAGCAACAAGACAGGTTAGATCTGCTGGATCTGGGGGAGCAACCGAGGAGGCTGTGTTGAAATGGACTCCCCCGTGGATGTGTCCTAATATGATTTTGTGTCTATGGAGACCTTGGAATGAAGCAGTGGCACTGCGGCCCTGAATTGTCTCCGAAAGAGAGGCTTTCACACAGCTCCATCGTGCACGTTTCCCATGTGTAGATGAGATTTGTTCTGATGGGTGATTCAAGAAACAGCCATATGCTGTTATTGAAAACCAGGCCTCTGAGGAGAGATGCCTGGAAACCAAAGCAATGGATCCGATAGGTGCCTAAGGGCCTGTTCGTACATTTTTACCTCTGGGGACATCAGGCTATGGGTCTGAGTGCCGGTCGGTGTTCAGATGTGGCCAGATTGCCCCAGTTTGTCCTGGGAAGCCACAAATATTGGGATGGCCTCAGGGACTTTGGAGGTTGATCCTATTAGTAGGGTTATGGCCATTGGAGTGGGCACATACAATTCCCTTGGAGAGGGCAAGGACCGTCGTTAGGTTTGGCTCCAGGGGCCTGAGCCTGTAAGGTGTGTAGGCCAGGGCTGTTTGGACAGTTGTCTGAAAACACAAACTCGGCATATGTTTCGGGTCATAGGTATGGCAGCACTGATCTACAGACCATGAGGAGAGCTCTTCGGAATATGAAAAAAGGGCGAGAGTGAGGCTCTTCCTCAAGTTTTTGTCTCTGGATATCGTTTCACTCATGGTCTTGAAATTTCCGGGTGACTTCATGGGAAATGGACGAGTCTTACTCTCTGGCGTTTGGCCCTGTCCAAAGAGTTTGGGGTCATTCTGTGGGATGGATGAAGTCCGTTGTTCTGTTGTTGTTGATTTGTTTTGTTTTGTTTTTCAACCTAAGGTGTCCCACCAAATGAGGGATTCCGGAGTAGAGCCCTGGGGAGGGGCGATGGGACAACCAGAAATCTGGTTAAAAATTGGGGCCTAAGGACATGTCAAGAACATTATGACCTCTAATGATCCAGCCACTGAGAGGACGTACTAGAGGAGAGGAATCACGCTGAGGGTTACAATGACTGTTTATGCCCTCGTCGCACTCAAGAACGGGCGAGACCTCAGGGTGAATGCTTGTTTCTCCTACAGTGAACGTTGGACAACATGCCAACCACAATGTTTCTTGCCATGGGTAAGGAAGAGTTCTGATTTCGGCATCACAGTCACCCATGTGCAGTGATTGGAGATAAGGTCTAGGATCTGAAGCCTGCACACTGAGGTAGGGAAGAGATGATGTCCTAAGGCCATGGCGGGTCGGATGTGGTCAGTGTGCGGTCAGCTGTCTGGGTGTTGGTCACGAGGTCCATGCTCAGGTTGTCAGACGGTGCATTAGTGCCCAGGTTAGAGTATATATTTTGGGTGCATTCGAGTGCCGTGTAGGTTCTTATCTGAAGAACTCTTCAGGATATGAAGAATGAGCGAGACTGATTCGCATGCTGAGGTTTTTGTCTCGGGATTTTGTATCACCGATGGCCGTGGAATGTTGGGGAGGCCTCATGGGCCATGGACGAATCTTGCTCTCGGTGTACTTGGCCAGATCCCAAAAGTTTTTCTTCAATCTGTGGGATGGGAGGACTCCTTTCAGGTTTGTTACCTCAGGTGTCCCACCAGAAGAGGAATTCTAAAGCAGAGCCCAGGGGAAGAGTGAAGGGACAACACGAACTATGGTTAAAATTTGCGGCCTAGGGGCATGGCAAGCCCAATATGCTGTCTCTCCATCTCCATCTCCATTGAAGGCCAGCAGTCTGAGACGGAAGTTTGAGAACCCAAGATAGGCCTAGGTTTCTGGGTGAGGATATGGCAGGCACAATCTACAGACCTGAATCGAGATCTCGTGCATCTGAAGTCAGGGCGAGGATCCGACGATCGCTCAGGTTGGACATTCTGTCCCTGATGGCCCCTTCTTGAAGGGTAGGTGGATCACGAGGCCATGGGGGTTTTCCCACGATGGGAGTTGTGAGAAGTTCCCAAGTGCAAAGATTCAACTGTAGGACAATTGAGACCTGTTGGTTGGCTCCAGGACAACGTTTCTGAGCAGGGTTCTAAGGATGGATGGCTGGGTAGTCCACCACGCATTCCAATTTTCTCCACACAACAAGACAGGTTAGATCTGCTGGATCTGGGGGAGCAACCGAGGAGGCTGAGTTGAAATGTACTCTCCCGTGGATGTGTCCTAATATGATTTTGTGTCTATGGAGACCTTGGAATGAAGCGGTGGCACTGGGGCCCTGAAGGGTTCTCCTAAAGAGAGGCTTTCACACAGCTCCATCATGCAAGTTTCCCATGTGTAGATGAGATTTGTTCTGATGGGTGAGTCAAGAAACAGCCATATGCTGTTCTGACTGGGTGCATTCGAGTGTCGTTTAGCTTCTTATCTGAGGAACTTTTCAGGATATGAAGAATGAGCGAGACTGAGGCGTGTGCTCAGGCTTTTGTCTCTGGATTTTGTATCAGAGAAGGACGTGGAATGTTGGGGAGGCCTCAAGGGTCATGGACGAAACTTTTTTCTGAGGATTGGGCCCGATTCCAATTGTTTTTAGTCAATCTGTAGGATGGGAGTACTCATTTCAGGTTTGTTATCTTAGGTGTCCCACCAAAAGAGGAATTCCAAAGCAGAGCCCTGGGGAAGAGTGAAGGGACAACCCGAAATATGGTTAAAAAATGGGGCCTAGGGGCATGTCAAGCCCAATATGCTGTCTCTCCATCCAGCCACTGTAGGCCTTATCTGAGTACTGAGCTCAGGCTGAGGGACACAATGTGTGTTTGTGACCAATGTGGCCCGCAAGCATGGACGGGGCCTCATGTAATGAAGCGGTGGCACTGGGGCCCTGAAGGGTTCTCATAAAGAGAGGCTTTCACACAGCTCCATCGTGCAAGTTTCCCATGTGTATATGAGATTTGTTCTGATGGGTGAGTCAAGAAACAGGCATATGCTGTTATTGAAATCCAGGCCTCTGAGGAGAGATGCCTGGAAGCCAAACCAATGGATCCGATAGTTCCCTAGGAGCCTGTTTGTTCCTTTTTATCTCTGTGGACATCAGTCTACGGTTCTGAGTTCAGGTAGGTGCTCAGATGGGCCCAGATTGCCCCTGTTTGTCATGGGAAGCCACAAATATTGGGATGGCCTCAAGGACTTTGGAGGTTTATCCTATTAGTAGGGTTGCGGCCATTGGAATGGGCACATACAATTCCCTTGGAGAGGGCAAGCACAGTCGTTAAGTTTGGCTCCATGGGCCTGAGCCTGTAGGGTGTGTAGGCCAGGGCTCTTTGGACAGTTGTCTGAAAACACAAACTCGGCTTATGTTTCGGGTCATAGGTATGGCAGGACAGATCTACAGACCATGAGGAGAACTCTTCGGGATATGAAAAAAGGGCGAGTGTGAGGCTCTTTCTCAAGTTTTTGTCTCTGGATATCGTGTCCCTGATGTTCGAGAAATTTCCGGGTGACTTCATGGGAAATGGACGAGTCTTACACTCTGGGGGTTTGGCCCCGTCCAAAGAGTTTGGGTTCATTCTGTGGGATGGAAGAAGTCCGTTGTTCTGTTGTGGTTGATTTTTTCTGTTTTTTTTTCAACCTCAGGTATCCCACCAAATGAGGGATTCCAGAGAGAGCCCTGGGGAGTTGTGATTGGACAACCAGAAATCTGGTTAAAAATTGGGGCCTAGGGACATGACAAGCCCATTATGACATCTAATGGTCCAGCCACTGAGAGGATTTACTAGAGGTCAGGAATCACGCTGAGGGTCACAATGCGTGTTTATGCCCTCGTTGCACTCAAGAATGGGCGTGACCTCAGGGTGAATACTGGTTTCTCCTACACTGAACGTAGGACAACATGCCAACCACAAGGTTTCTTGCCATGGGTAAGCAGGAGTACTGATTTCTGCATCACAGTCACCCCTGGGCAATGATTGGAGATAAGCTCTAGGTTCAGAAGCCTGAAAACTGAGGTAGGGCAGAGATGATGACCTAAGGCCCTGGCGGGTCTCATGTCCTCAGTGTGCGGTCAGCTGTCTGGGTGTTGCTCAGGAGGGTCCCGGCTCAGGTTGTGTCAGACAGTGCATTACTGCCCAGGTTAGACTATATAATTTGGGTACTTTCGAGTACCGTGTAGGTTTATTCTCATTTAATATGTCCGGACAGCTCATGAGGCAATATATTTTTTTCTAGAGGGCAGGCAGAGTGCTGCAATGATGGTCCGGAATTGCCAAACTTGTGGGCTTCGGGGCCAGGAGTGTGAGGATGGGAGTCTGAGAACACAAGCTAGACTTGGGTTTCAGGGCGAGGGCACGGCTTGTACCCCCTGAAGATCTGAAGCAATATCTCATGCTTCTGAATTCAGAGTGAGTATCAGACGTTGTCTCAGCTTGGATTTTCTGTTCATGACGGCCCCTTCATGAAGGGAGCGGATTCTAGAGAGCGTGGAGGTTTTCCCACGTTGGGAGTGGTGGGATGCCCCCTCCAAGGATTCCTTCTGCGGGACAATTGAGACCTGTTGGACAGTCCAGGACATCCCATATGGATATGTCCAGACCAACGTTCGAGGATGGATGCCTGGGAAGCCCGCCTCGCATTCCAATTGTCTCCTAGCGACAAGAGAGTTTAGATCTGATGGCTCTGCGGGTGCAACCGGGGTGGCTGAGTTGAAATGGACTTTCCTGAGGATGCGTCTAATGAGTGTTTGGGTCCATGAGGACCTTTAAATGGGGCGGTGGCACCGGGACACTGAAGTATTCTCAGCTTTTCACATAGCTCCCATGCACACGTTTCCTTGTGGAGACGAGGTTTGTTCTGATGGGTGCCTCAGGAAAACCCCAATGCTGGTATTGAAAACTAGTGTTTTGAGGAGACATGCCTGTAAACCAAAGCAATGGATCCGATTTTGGCCTAGGGTCCTGTCTGGTTCAATATTCTTCTCTGGGGACATCCATCTAGGGTATGAGTGGAGGTAGATGCTCAGCTGGTGTCAGACTGACCTTGTTTGTCCCGGGCGACCTATACTATTGGGATGGCCTCAGGGACTTTGGAGGGTTCTCCTAATTTGTATGATTTTGGACAATGGAATGGGCAGAATTCCCATGGATTGGGTAGGCACAGTCCTAATGTGTGGCTCCAGGGTCCCCAGCCTGGATGGTGTGTGGCCCAGGACTTTGAGGACAGAAGTCTGAAAACACAAACTCAGCTTATGTTTTGGGGGACGAAGGTATGGCAGGCCCGATCTACAAACCATGAGAAGACATCTTCAGGATATGAAGAAAATGCGAGTCTGAGGCGCTTGCTAAGACTTTTGTCTCTGGATTTTGTTTCAGCGAATGCCGTGGAATGTCTAGGAGGCCTCATGGGCCATGGATGAATCTTCCTCTCTGTGGATTTGGGCCGATCCCAATTGTTTTTTTGTCAATCTGTTGGATGGAGGACTCCTTTCAGGGTTGTTACATCAGGTGTCCCACCAAAAGAGGAATTCCAAAGCAGAGCCCTGGGGAAGAGTGAAGGGACAACACGAACTATGGTTAAAAATTGGGCCCTATGGGCCATGGCAAGCCCAATATGCTGTCTCTCCATCCAGCCACTGAGAGGCCTTACCTGAGGACTGGGCTAAGGCTGTGGGTCACAATGTGAGTTTGCCACCTATGTGGCCCGCGAGCAATGGCGGGGCCTCATCGGACAAACAGGTTTCCACTACACTGAACGTTGGACAACAAGCCAACCACAAGGTTCTTGCCATTGGGAAGGAGTTCTGATTTCTGCATCATTTTCAAACCTGGGCAGTGATTGGAGATAAGGTCTAGGATCTGAAACCTGAAAACCGAGGTTAGGAAGAGGTAACGACCTAAGGCAATGGCTGGTCCTATGTGCTCAGATAGCGGCAAGCTGTCTGGGTGGGCCCAGGAGTTCCAGGCTCAGTCTCTGTCAGAAAGGGCATTATTGCCCAGGTCAGCCTATATATTTTGGGTACAGCCAAGAGGCATGCAGGTTGATCTTCATTTGGGGTTTCTGGGTGTCCCCAGAGGGCAATGTATTTCTTTTGCAGGGCAGGTAGAGTGCTGCATTGTAGTTCTGGATTGCCAAACTGGAGGGCTTGTGAGCCAGTAGTCTGTGTACAGAAGTCTGAGGACACAAGCTAGGCTTAGGTTTCTGGGTGAGGACATGGCAGGCACAATCTACAGACCTGAATCGAGATCTCGTGCATCTGAAGTCAGGTTGAGGATCAGACTATTTCTCAGGTTGGACGTTAGGTCCCTGATGGCCCCTTCATGATGGGGGCAGTATCACGAGGCCATGGGGGTTTCTCACGATGGGAGTTGTGAGAAGCTCCCAATTGCAAAGATTCTTCTGCAGGAAAAATTGAGACCTGTTGGTTGGCTCCAGGCCAATGATTCTGAGCAGGGTTTCTAAGGATGGATGGCGGGTAGACCACCTCGCATTCCAATTGTCTCCTAGCAACAAGACAAGTTAGATCTGCTGGATCTCGTGGAGCAACCGAATATGCTGAGTTGAATTGCACTCTCCCGTTCATGTGTCCTAATATGATTTTGTGTCTATGGAGATCTTGGAATGAAGTGGTTGCACTGGGGCCCTGAAGGGTTCTCCTAAAAAGAGGCTTTGACACACCTCACACGTGCAAGTTTCCCATGTGTAGATGAGTTTTGTTCTGATGAGTGAGTCAAGAAACAGCCATTTGCTGGTACTGAAATCCAGGCCTCTGAGGAAGATGCCTGGAAACCAAAGCAATGGATCCGTTTAGGGCCTAGGGGCCTATTCATTCCTTTTTACCTCTGGGGATATCAGTCTACGAGTCTGAGTGCAGGTAGGTTCTCAGATGGGCTCAGATTGCTCCTGTTTGTCCTGGGAAGCCACCACAATTGGGATGGCCTCAGGGACTTTGGAGGTTTATCATATTAGTAGGGTTTTGGCCATTGGAATGGGCACACAGAATTCCCTTGGACAGGCCAAGTACAGTCCTCAGGTTGGCTCCAGGGGACTGAGCCTGTTGATTGTGTAGGCCTGGGCTGTTTGGACAGTTGTCTTAAAACACAAACTCGGATTATACTTCGGGTCATAGGTATGGCAGGACTGATCTACAGACCATGAGGAGAACTCTTCGGGATATGAAAAAAAGGCGAGTGTGAGGCTCTTGCTCAAGTTTTTATCTCTGGATATCGTGCCATTCATGGTCATGAAATATCCGGGTGACTTCATGGGAAATGGACGAGACCTACACTCTGGGGGTTTGGCTCTGTTCAAAGAGTTTGGGGTCATTCTGTGGGATGGAAGAAGTCCGTTTTTTTTTTGTTGTTGTTGTTTTGTTTTGTTTTTCAAACTCAGTTGTCCCACCAAATGAGGGATTCCAGAGTAGAGCCCTGGGGAGGGGCAATTGGACAACCAGAAATCTGGTTTAAATTTTGGGCCTAGGGACATGTCAAGCCATTATGGCATCTAATGGTCTATCCACTGACAGGACGTACTAGAGGACAGGACTCACGCTGAGAGTCACAATGCGTGTTTATGCCCTCGTCGCACTCAAGAATGGGCGGGGCCTCAGTGTGAATCCTGGTTTCCCCTACACTGAACGTTGGACAACATGCCAACCATAAGGTTTATTGCCATGGGTAAGGAAGAGTTCTTATTTCTGCATCACACTCACCCCTGGGCAGTGATTGGAGATAAGGTCTAGGTTCTGAAGCCTGAAAACTGAGGTAGGGAAGAGATGATGACCTAAGGCCACAGTGGGTCTTTTGGGCTCAGTGTGCGGTCAGCTGTCTGGGTGTTGCTCAGGAGGTCCCGGCTCAGGGTGTGTCAGACAGTGCATTACTGCCCAGGTTAGACTATATAATTTGGGTACATTTGAGTGCCGTGTACGTTTATTCTCATTTAATGTGCCCGGGCAGCTCATTGGGCAATATTTTGTTTCTTGAGGGCAGGCAGAGTGCTGCAATGATGGTACGGAATTGCCAAACGTGTGGGCTTCGGAGCCAGGAGTGTGAGGACGGAAGTCTGAGAACACCAGCTAGACTTGGGATTCAGGGCGAGGGCACGGCATGTACCTCCTGAAGATCTGAAGCAATATCTCATGCATCTGAAGTCAGAGCGAGGATAAGACGTTGTCTCAGCTTGGATTTTCTGTTCATGACTGCCCCTTCATGAAGGGAACCGAATCTCGAGGCCGTGCAGGTTTTCCCACGTTTGGAGTGGTGGAAGGCCCCTCCTAGGATTCGTTCTGCGGGACAATTGAGACCTGCTGGACAGCTCAAGGACATCCCATATGGATGAGTCCAGACCAACGTTCGTGGATGGATGCCTGGGAAGCCCGCCTCGCATTCCAATTGTCTCCTTGCGACAAGACAGTTTAGATCTGATGTGTCTCTCTGTGGGAGCAACCGGGGTGGCTGAGTTGAAATGGACTTTCCTGAGGATGGGTCTAATGTGTGTTTGTGTCCATGAGGGCCTTGGAATGGGGCGGTGGCACCGGGACCCTGAAGTATTCTCCTCAGCTTTTGACATAGCTCCCATGCACAAGTTTCCTTGTGGAGACAAGTTTGGTTCTGATGCGTGCATCAGGAAAACCCCACTGATTGTATTGGAACCCAGGGTTTTGAGGAGACATGCCTGTAAACCAAAGCAATGGATCCGATTTTGGCCTAGGGTCCTGTCTGGTTCAATCTTCTTCTCTGGGGACATCCATCTAGGGTATGAGTGGAGGTAGATGCTCAGCTGGTGACAGACTGACCTTTTTTGTCCCGGGCGACCTATACTATTGGGATGGCCTCAGGGACTTTGGAGGGTTCTCCTAATTTGTACGATTTTGGACAATGGAATGGGCAGAATTCCCATGGATTGGGTAGGCACAGTCCTAATGTGTGGCTCCAGGGTCCCCAGCCTGGATGGTGTGTGGCCCAGGACTTTGAGGACAGAAGTCTGAAAACACAAACTCAGCTTATGTTTGGGGACGTAGGTATGGCAGGCCTGATCTACAAACCGTGATAAGACATCTTCAGGATATGAAGATAGTGCGAGTCTGAGGCGTTTGCTCAGGCTTTTGTCTCTGGATTTTATTTCAGCGATGGCCGTGGAATGTCGAGGAGGCCTCATGGGCCATGGATGAATCTTGCTCTCTGTGGATTTGGCCCAATCCCAATTGTTTTTCGTCAATCTGTTGGATGGAGTACTCCTTTCAGGGTTGTTACCTCAGGTGTCCCACCAAAAGAGGAGTTCCAAAGCAGAGCCTGGGGAAGAGTGAAGGGACAACCCGAACTATTGTTAAATTCGGGGCCTGGGGCATGGCAAGCCTAATATGCTGTCTTTTCATCCAGCCACTGAGAGGCCTTACCAGAGGACTGGGCTAAGGCTGAGGGTCACAATGTGTGTTTGCCACCTATGTGGCCCGCGAGCAATGGTGGGGCCTCATCGGACACACATGTTTCCACTACACTGAACATTATACAACAATCCTACCACAAGGTTTCTTGCCATCGGGAAAGAGTTCTGATTTCTGCATCATTTTCAAACATGGACAGTGATTGGAGATAAGGCCTAGGTTCTAAATCCTGAAAACCGAGGCTGGGAAGAGATAACGACCTAAGGCAATGGCTGGCCCGATGTGCTCATTGAGCGGCCAGCTGTATGGGTGGGGCCAGGAGGTCCAGGCTAAGGCTCTGTCAGAAAGGGCATTATAGCCAAGGTCAGCCTATATATTTTGGGTACAGCCAAGTGGCGCGCAGGTTGAACTTCATTTGGGGTTTCTGGGTAGCCCCAGAAGGCAATGATTTTCTTTTGGAGGGCAGGCAGAGTGCTGCATTATAATTCTGGATTGCCAAACTGGAGGGCTTGTGGGCCATAAATCTGAGGATGGAAGTCTGAGGACACAAGCTAGGCTTAGGTTTCTGGGTGAGGACATGGCAGGCACAATCTACATATCTGAACCGAGATCTCGTGCATCTGAAATCATGGTGAGGATCAGACGATCGCTCAGGTTGGACCTTATGTCTCTGAGGGCCACTTCATGAAGGTGGGGGGGATCACGAGGCCATGGGTGTTTTTCTCACGATGGGAGTTGTGAGAAGCTCCCAACTTCAAAGATTCTTCTGCAAGACAATTGAGACCTGTTGGTTGGCTCCAGGCTAACGGTTCCGAGCAGGTTTCTAAGGATGGATGGCTGGGTAGTAGTCCACCTCGCATTCCAATTGTCTCCTAGCAACAAGACAAGTTATATCTGCTGGATATCGCGGAGCAACCGAATACGCTGAGTTGAAATAGACTCTCCTGTGTATGGGTCCTAATGTGTTTTTGTGTCTATGGATACTTTGGAATGACGTGGTGGCACTGGGGCCATGAAGGGTTCTCCTAAACAGAGGCTTTGACATCACTCCCACGTGCAAGTTTCCCATGTGTAGGTGAGATTTGTTCTGGTGGGTGTGTCAAGAAACAGCCATATGCTGTTATTGAAATCCAGGCCTCTGAGGAGAGATGCCTGGAAACCAAAGCAATGGATCCGATTAGGGCCTAGGGGCCTGTTCGTTCCTTTTAACCTCTGCGGATATCAATCTACAAGTCTGAGTGCAGGTAGGTTCTCAGATGGTCTCAGATTGCTCCTGTTTGTCCTGAGAAGCCACCACTATTGGGATGGCCTCAGGGACTTTTGAGATTTATCCTATTAGTAGTGTTGTGTTCATTGGAATGGGCACACAGAATTCCCTTGGAGAGGGCAAGTACAGTCCTCAGCTTGGATCCAGGGGCCTAAGCCTGTAGGCTGTGTAGGCCAGGGCTGTTTGGACAGTTGTCCGAAAACAGAAACTCGGCTTATGTTTCGGGTCATAGGTATGGCAGGACTGATCTACAGACCATGAGGAGAACTCTTCGGGATATGAAAAAAAGGCGAGTGTGAGGCTCTTGCTCAAGTATTTATCTCTGGATATCATGCCATTCATGGTCATGAAATTTCCGGGTGACTTCATGGGAAATGGACGAGTCTTACTCCCTGGGGATTTGGCCCAATCCAAGGAGTTTGCGGTCATTCTTGGGACGGAAGAAGTCCGTTTTTTGTTGTTGTTGTTTTGTTTTGTTTTGTTTTGTTTTTCAAACTCAGGCGTCCCACCATATGAGGGATTTCAGAGAAGAGCCCTGGGGAGGGGCGATTTGACAGCCAGAAATCTGGTTAAAATTGCGTCCTAGGGACAGCTAGGCTTGGGTTCCAGGGCGAGGGCACGGCGTGTACTCCCTGAAGATCTGAAGCAATATCTCATGCATCTAAAGTCACAGCGAGGATCAGACGTTGGCTCAGCTTGGATTTTCTGTTCATGACGGCCCCTTCATAAAGGGAGCCGAATCTCGAGGCCGTGGAGGTTTTCCCGCGTTGGGAGTGGTGGGATGCCCCCTCCAAGGATTCCTTCTGCGGGACAATTGAGAGAGACCTGTTGGACAGCTCCAGGACATCCCATATGAATGAGTCCAGACCAACGTTCAAGGATGGATGCCTGGGAAGCCCGCCTAGCATTCCAATTGTCTCCTAGCGACAAGACAGTTTAGATCTGATGGCTCTGCGGGAGCAACCGGGGTGGCTGAGTTGAAATGGACTTTCCTGAGGATGGGTCTAATGTGTGTTTGTGTCCATGAGGGCCTTGGAATGGGGTGGTGGCACCGGGACCCTGAAGTATTCTCCTCAGCTTTTGACATAGCTCCCATGCACAAGTTTCCTTGTGGAGACGAGGTTTGTTCTGATGGTTGCCTCAGGAAAACCCCAATGGTTGTATTGGCATCTAGGGTTTTGAGGAGACATGCCTGTAAACCAAAGCAATGGATCCGATTTTGGCCTAGGGTCCTGTCTGGTTCAATCTTCTTCTCTGGGGACATCCTTCTAGGGTATGAGTGGAGTTAGATGCTCAGCTGTGTCAGACTGCCCTTTTTTGTCCCTGGCGACCTATACTATTGGGATGGCCTCAGGGACTTTGGAGGGTTCTCCTAATTTGTACGATTTTGGACAATGGAATGGGCAGAATTCCCATGGATTGGGTAGGCACAGTCCTAATGTGTGGCTCCAGGGTCCCCAGCCTGGAGGGTATGTGGCCCAGGACTTTGAGGACAGAAGTCTGAAAACACAAACTCAGCTTATGTTTTGGGACGTAGGTATGGCAGGCCCCATCTACAAACCATGAGAAGACATCTTCAGGATATGAAGATAGGGCGAGTCTGAGGCGCTTGCTTAGGCTTTTGTCTCTGGATTTTGTATCAGCGATGGCCGTGGAAGGTCGAGGAGGCCTCATGGGCCATGGACGAATCTTGCTCTCTGTGGATTTGGCCCAATCCCAATTGTTTTTCTTCAATCTGTTGGAGGGAGGACTACTTTCAGGGATGTTACATCAGGTGTCCCACCAAAAGAGGAATTCCAAAGCAGAGCCCTGGGGAAGAGTGAAGGGACAACATGAACTATGGTTAAAAATTGGGGCCTAGGCGCATGGCAAGCCCAATATGCTGTCTCTTCATCCAGCCACTGAGTGTCCTTACCTGAGGACTGGGCTAAGGCTGAGGGTCACAATGTGGGTTTGCTACCTATCTGGACCGCGAGCAATGGCGGGGCTTCAAGGGACACACTGGATTCCACTACACTGAACGTTGGACAACAAGCCAACCGCAAGTTTTCCTGCCATCGGGAAAGAGAGTTCTGATTTCTGCATCATTTTCAAACCTGGGCAGTGATTGGAGGTAAGGTCTAGGTTCTGATGCCTGAAAACTGAGGTTGGGAAGGGATAACGACCTAAGGCCATGGGGGGTCTGAAGTTCTCAGTTTGTAGCCAGCTGTCTGGGTGGGCCTATGAGGTCCAGGCTCAGGCTGTGTCAGAAAGGGCATTATTGCCCAGGTTATCCTATATATTTTGGGTATAGCCAAGTGTCGTGCAGGTTGATCTTCATTTGGGGTTTCTAGGTAGCCCCAAAGGGCAATGTATTTCTTCTGCAGGACAGGTAGAGTGCTGCATTGTAGTTCTGGATTGCCAAACTGGAGGGCTTGTGAGCCAGTAGTCTGTGTACAGAAGTCTGAGGACACAAGCAAGGCTTAGGTTTCTAGATGAGGACATGGCAGGCACAATCTACAGACCTGAACCGAGATCTCGTGTATCTGAAGTCAGGGTGAGGATCAGACGATCGCTCAGGTAGGACCTTATGTCCCTGATGGCCCCTTTATGAAGGGGGGGGGGATCATGTGGCCATGGGGGTTCTCTCACGATGCGAGTTCTGAGAAGCTCCCAACTGCAAAGATTCATCTGCAGGACTATTGAGACCTGTTGGTTGGCTCCAGGCCAACGATTCCGAGCAGGGTTTTAAGAATGGATGGCGTGGTAGGCCACCTCATATTCCAATTGTCTCCTAGCAACAAGACAATTTAGATCTGCTGGATCTCGCGGAGCAACCGAGTACACTCAGTTGAAATGGACTCTCCTGTTGATGGGTCCTAATGTGTTTTTGTGTCTATGGAGACCTTGTAATGGGGCAGTGGCACACAGGCCCTGAAGGATTCTCCTAACTGGAGGTTTTGAGACATCTTCAAAGGATAATTTTCCCATGTGGAGAAGAGATTTGTTCTGATTGCTGCCTCATGAAATCCCCATATGCTAATATTGGAAACCAGGCCTCTGAGGAGAGATACCTGTAACTGAAAGCAATGAATCATATTCAGGCCTAGGGGCCTGTCTGATTCAATCTTCTTCTATGGGGACATCCATCTACGCTGAGTCGAGGTAGATGCTCAGCTGGTTTCAGATGACCCTTGTGTGTCATGGCGGCCTACATTATTGGGATGTCCTTGGGGACTCTGGAGGTTTTTCCTAATTTGTACGGTTGTGGACAATGGAATGGGCAGAATTCCCGTGGTATGGACAGGCACAGTCCTGATGTGTGGCTCCAGGGGCCCCAGCCTGAAGGGTCTGTGGGCCAGGAATGTGGGGACAGAAGTCTGAAAACACAAACTCGGCTTAGGTTTGGGAAGTAGGTATGGCAGGCCCGATCTACAGACCGTGAGGAGAAATCTTCAGGATACGACAAAAGAGCGAGTGTGAGGCGCTTGCTCAGACTTTTGTCTCTGGATTTGTTGTCAACGATGGCTGTGGAATCTCGGGGAGGCCTCATGGGCCATGGACGAGACTTCCTCTCTGTGAATTTGGTCCAATCCCAATTGTTTGGGGTCAATCTGAAGGATGGGAGGAGTCCTTTTAGTTTTGTTACCTCAGGTGTCCCACCAAAAGAGGGATTCCAAAGCAGAGCTCTGGGGAGGGATGAATGGACAACCCGAACAATCCAATTGGGGTGAGGTCGAGAACCGAGCAGGTTGATCCTCAGTTGGGGTTTATGGAGATCCCCATAGAGCAACGTTTTTCTTCTGGAGGGCCAGCATAGGGCTGCATTTTGTTTCCATAATTCCAAGTCTTGAGGACATGTTTGCCAGAAGTGTGAAGAAGGAAGTCTGAAAACACAAGGTAGCACGAGGTTTGGGCCGACTGTGCAGAGGCTGAATCGAGATCTCCTGCATCTGAGGTCAGGGCTAGTACCAGATGTTGCCTCAAGCTGGAGTTTGTGACCATGACGGCCCCTACCTGAAGGGGGTGGGGGCATCATGAGGCCAGGGAGGTTTCCCTACGCTGGGAGTTGTGAGCTGCTCCAAACTTCAAAGTTTCCTTCTTCAGGACAGTTGAGTACTATTGGATGGTTCCAGGATACCCCATACAGAAAAACTCGAGAGCAGGGGCCTAAGCATGGATGCCGAGAAACGCCAAATCACCTTTCCATTGCCTGGTAGAGACAAGGCACGCTCAATCTGCGGGCTCTTGGTGAGCTACCCAGAAGGCTGAGTTTAAATGGACTTTCCTGCGGATGAGTCATAATGTGGGTTGGTGGCCATGGAGACCTTGGAATGTGGCAGTAGCTAAGGGACTCTGCAGGATTCTCCAACCCGAAGGGTTTAACACAACTCCAACAAGGAAGCTTTCCATGCGGAGATGAGAGGTGTTCTGTCTGGTGCCTCAGGATAGCCCCATATGCTGGTTTTCGAACCCAGGCCTCTGAGGAGTGATACCTGGACACCAAAGCAAGAGTTCATAATAGGGCCTAGGGGCCTGTCTGGTTCAATCTTCTGTCTCTACGGATATCAGTCTGTGTGTCTGCATGGAGGTAGCAGTTGCTCAGCTGGTGTCATGAGGCCCCTGTTTGTCCAGTGCGGCTTGCAGTAGTGGGATGTCCTTGGGGACCTTGAGGTTTCTACTATTTTGTAGAGTTGTGGCCAATGGAACGGGCAGTTTCTTAGGAGAGAGCAGGCACAGTTCTGTGGTGTGGCTCCAGAGACCCCAGCCTGGAGGCGGTGTGGGTCACGGCTGTGCAGACAGACATCCAAAAACCCAAACTCAGCTCAGGTTTGGGGCCGAGGTTATGGCAGGCCTGATCTACAGTCCGTGAGGGGAGCTCCTCTGGATATGAAAGAAGGGTGAGAGGGAGGCAGTCGCTCAGTCTTTTGTCTCTGGATATTGTGTCCACAATGGCCGTTTAATGTAGGAGTTGCCTCATGGGTCGTAGAAGTCTCCCTCTCTGGTAGTTTGTCCAGCCCCCCAAGAGTTTGGGGTCATTCTGTGGGAAGGGAAGAGTCCTGTTTTCTGCTTCATGTGTCCCCCCAGTAGAGGGATTCTGGAGCATAGCAGTGGGTACTGACAACTGGAATACTCGCTCTCTGGTTAAGCCTGGGGGCCTATGGATATGACAAGACCCATATGCAGGATCTTGGTCCAGCCACTGAGAGGCGTTACTTTAATACGGGACTCACGCTACAGGTCACAATGCATGTCTGTGCCCTAGGCGGCCCTCAAGCACTGGCGGGGCCTTTCCGACAATGCAGGTTTTCCCACATTGAACGTTGGACAACATGCCAACCACAATGTTTCTGGCCAGGGGAAGGAGGAATTCTAATTTCTGCATCACGCTCACCCCTTGGGCAGTGATTGGAGATAAGGTCTAGGTTCTGAAGCCTGAAAACCGAGGTTGGGAAGAGATGACGAACTACAGCCATAGCGGGTCCCTTGTGTCCAGGTTGGAGCCAGCTGTCTAGGTGTCGTTTGGGATGTCTTGTCTCAGGCTGTGCCAGACAGGGCATTCGTATTCAGGGTAGGCTGTATAATTGCTTTACAGTCGAGTGGCATGCATTAGATAATCATTTGGGGTTTCTTATTAGCAGCATAGGGCAAAGTTTTTCTTCTGGAGGGCAGGCAGAGTGCTGCATTGTGGCTTCGGAATTCCCAAACTGGAGGGCTTGTGGGCCAGGAGAGTGAGGACGGAAGTCTGAGAACAAAAGCTAGGCTTAGGTTTCGGGGAAGGACATGACAGGCACAGTCTGCAGAGCTTAATTGAGATCTCATGAGTCTGAAGTCAGGTCGAGGATCAGACTTTGGCTCAGGTTGGAGTTTCTGTCCATGTTGGCCCCTTCATGAAGGGGGGGGCATTATGAGGCCATGGGGGTTTTCCCACTATTAGAGTTGTGAGATGCTCCAAACCGCAAGGATTCCTTCTGTGGGACAATTAAGATTTGTTGGATGGCTCCAGCACGTCTCATAAGGTATTTTTCCAGAACAGGGTTCTAAGTATGGATGCCTGGGCAGGAAGCCTCAATTCCAATTGTCTCCTAGCAACAAGAAACGTTTGATCTGCTGGCTTGGGGTAGCATCAGAGGGGGCTGAGTTGGAATGGACTTTCCTGAGGATGGTCTTAAATGAGTTGAAATGGACGTTCCTGAGGATGGTCTTAATATTGTTTTGAGTCCATTGAGACCTTGGTATGGGGCAGTGGCACCAGGGCCCTGAAGGATTCTCCTAACCAGAGGTTATAACAAAGCTCCAATGAGCACGTTTTCCATGGGGAGACGAGATTTGTTCTTATTGGTGCCTCAGGAAACCACCATTTGCTGGTATAGGAAATGAGGCCTCTGAGGAGAGATGCCTGGAAACCCAAGCAATGGATCTGATTAGGGCCTAGGGGCCTGTCCGGTTCAATATTCTTCTCTGGGGACATCTTTTGTCTGAGTGGAGGTAGTTGCTCAGCTGGTTTGAGATGACACCTGTTTGTCCTGGGCGGCCTACACTATTGGGATGGCCCCGGTAACTTTGGAGGTTTTTCCTAATATGTAAGGTTGTGGCCAATGGAATGGGAAGAATACTCTTTAAAGGGAAGCACAGTCCTGAGGTATGGCTCCAGGGACCCAAGTGTGGAGCGTGTGTGGTCCAGGGCTATTTGGACAAAAGTCTGAAAACACAAACTCCACTTAGGTTGGGTCTGTAGGTATGCCCGGCCCGATATATAGACCGTGAGGAGAGGAGAACTCTTCGGGATATGAACAAAGGGTGAAAGTGAGGTGCTTGCTCATGCTTATTTTTTTCTGGATATGTGTCACCGATTGCCATGGAATGTCCGGGGGACCTCATGGGACATCGATGAGGCTCCCTTTATGGGGATTTGACCCAATCTCAAGAATTTGGGGTCATTCTGTGGGAAGGGAGGAGGCCTTTCTGGTTTTTTTTTTTTTTTTTTTTTTTTTTTTTTTTTTTTTTTACCTCAGGTGGACCACCAAAAGCGGGATTCCACAGCAGAGGCCTGGGGAGGGGCGACTGGACAACCAGAACTCTGGTTAACATTGGGACCTAAGAACATGGCAAGCCCCATATGTGGGCTCTTGGTCCAGACACTGAGAGGCCTTCCTTGAGCATAGGGCTCACATTGAGTTTCACAATGTGTTTTTGTGCCCAAGGAGCCCCTCAAGTCAGGGCGTGGCCTAATGTACCATGCTGGTTTCTCCTACACTGAACGTTGCACAATATGGCAACCACAAGTTTTCTGGCCATGGGGAAGAAGGAGTTCTAATTTCTGCAACACTTTCACTCCTGGACTGTGATTGGATTTAAGGTCTAGGTTCTGAAGCCTGAAAACTGAGGTTGGGAAGAGATGAAGACCTAAGGCCATGGTGTGACTGATGTGCTCAGTGTTCGGCCAGCTGTTGAGTGTGGGTTGGGAGGTGCAGGCTCAGGCTGTGGCAGACAGGGAATTAGTGCCCAGGCTAGACTGTATCATTGGGGTGCAGTCGAGTTTCGTGCATGTTGGTACTCATTTGTGGTTACTGGGTAGCCCCAGAGGGCAACGTTTTTCTTCTGGAAAGAAGACACAGTGCCACATAGTGGCTCCAGAATTCCCAAACTGGAAGGCTTGTGGGCCAGGAGTGTGAGGAAAAAATTCTGAGAACACAAGCCAGACTTAGATTTCGGGGTGAGGGGACGGCAGGAACCCTATGCAGAGATGATTCGAGATCCCGTGTACCTGAAGACAGAGCTAGGATCAGACGTTGGCTCAGGTTGGAGTTTCTGTCCATGACGGCCCCTTCATGAAGGGGAGGGTGTCACGAGGCCATGGAGATTTTCCCACGATGGGAATTGTGAGATGCTCCAAACCACAATGATTCCTTCCGTGGGAAAGTCGAGACCTGCTGGATGGCTCCAGGACATCCCATAAGGAAGTTATCCAGAGCAGGGTTCTAAGGATGGATGCCTGGGCAGCCTGCCTCCCATTCCAGGTGTCTCATAGCGCCAAGGCAAGTTCGATCTGCTGGATCTAGGGGAGTAACCGAGGCGGGTGTGTTGAAATGTGTGAGTTGAGTATGGGTCATAATGTGCATTTGTGTCCATGGAGACCTTGGAATGGGGTGCTTGATCCGGGGGCCTTGAGGGATGTTCATAACCGGAGGTTTTGATGGAGCTCTAAAGAGTACGTTTCCTATGTAGAGAAGAGAATTGTTTTGATGAGTGCCTAAGGAATCTCCCATATGCTGGTATTGGAAACCAGGCCTCTGAGGAGAGATGCCTGGAAACAAAAGCAATGGATATGATTAGGGCCTAGGTGCCTGTCCGGTTCAATCTCTTTCCTGGGGATACGTGTCTATGGATCTGAGGGGAGGTAGTTGCTCGGCTTGTGTCATTTCGCCCCTGTTTGTCCAGGGCAGCGTATAATATTGGGAATGGCCTCGGGATTTTTGAGTTTCTCCTAATCTATTGGTTTGTGGCCAATGGAATGGGCAGAAATCCCCTGGAGAGGGCAGGCACAGTTCTGAGTTTGGCTCTAGGGGCCCAGCCTTGAGGGTGTGTGGGCCAGGCCTGTGGGGACAGAAGTCTGAAAACACAAATTCCGCTTAGGATTGGGGACATAGGTATGGCACGTCCAATCTACAGACCGTGATAACACTTCGTGATATGAAAAAGGGTGAGTTTGAGGTGCTTGCTCAGGTTTTGTCTCTGGATTTGTGTCAACAATGCGAGTCGAATGCTGGCGTGGCCTCATGGGTTGTGGACGGCTTTCCTTCTCTGAGGATTTGACCCAATCCCAAGAGTTTGCGTACATTCTGTGGGATGGGAGGTGTCCTTTCTGTTTTTTTATTTTATTTTATGTACCTCATGTGTGCCAATAAAAGAGGGATTCCCGAGCAGAGTCCTTGGTAGGGACAACTGGATAATCCCAACTCTGTTTAAGTTTGGGGGCCTAGGGGCATGGCAAGTCCAATATGTGGGCTCTTGATTCAGACACTGAGAGGTCTTCCTTGAGGACAGGGCTCATGCTGAGGGTCACAATGCCTATTTGTGCCCAACAAGGCCCTCAAGCATGGGAAGGGCCTCATGGGCCAAGCTGGATTCTCCTACACTGAACGTTGGAGAATATGCCAACCACAAGTTTTCCGGCCATGGCGAAGGAAGGGTTGTGATTTCTGCATCACGTTGACCCCTGGACAGTGATTGGAGTTTAGGTCTAGGTTCTGAAACCCGAAAACCGAGGTTGGGAAGAGATCAAGACCTAAGGACCTGATGGGTACAATGAGCTCAGTGTGTGGCTAGCTGTTGAGCGTAGGTCTGGAGGTGTGGGCTCATGCTGTGTCAGACAGGTCATTAGACAGGGTAGACTGTATATTTGGGGTGCAGTCGAGTGGCGTTCAGTTGATCCTCATTCGGGTTTCTACGTAGCGCAATAAGGAAACGTTTTTCTTCTGGAGGGCAGGCAGAGTGATGCATTGTGGCCCCAGTATTGCCAAATTGTAGGGCTTTTGGGCCAGGGGTGTGAGGACGGTAGTCTGAGAACACAAGCTAGGCTTAGTTTTTGGGGTGAGGGCACAGAAGGCACACTCTGCAGAGCTGAATCAAGATCTCGTGCACCTGAAGCCAGGGCGAATATCAGACGTTTGCTCAGGTTGGAGTTTCTATCCATGATGGCCCCTTTATAAAGTGGAGCGTCTCAAGAGGCCATGAAGATTTTCCCACAATGGGAGTTGTGAGATGCACCAGACTGCAAAGATTCCTTCTGTGGGACACTTGAGACCTGTTGGATGGCTCTAGGATGTCCCATATGGAACGACTCCAGAGTAGGGTTCTAAGGATGGATGCCTGGGCAGCCCGCCTCCCATTCTAGTTGTCTCCTAGCAACAAGGCAGGTTTGATCTGCAGGCCCTGGGGGAGAAACCAAGGGGGATGAGTTGACATGGACTCTACCGAGGATAGATCATAATGTGGGTTTAAGTCCATGGAGACCTTGGAATGGGGTGCTTGATCCGGGGCTCTGAAAGATTCTCCTAAACAGAGGTTTTTATAGAGCTCCAAAGAGTACATTTCCTATGTGGAGACGAGATTTTTCTATGAGTGCCTCAGTAATCCCAGATATGCTGGTATTGGTAACCTGGCCTCCGAGGAGAGATGCCTGGAAACAAAAGCAATGGATCTGATTAGGGCCTAAGTTCCTGTCCAGTTCAATCTTATTCTATGGGGATATCTGTCTCTGGGTCTGAGTGGAGGTAGTTTCCTAAATTGTGAAAGATCATCCCTGCTTGTCCTGGGCAGCCAACACTATTGGGATGGCCTAGGGGAGTTTGGAGGTTTCTCCTAATCTATAGGGTTGTGGCCAATGGAAATGGCAGAATTCCCCTGGAGAAGGAAGCCACAGTCCTCAGGTGTGGCTCCAGGGGCCCCAGCTTGGATGGTGTGTGGGCCAGGACTCTGGGGACAGAAGTCTGAAAACACAAACTCAGCTTAGGTTTGGGGATGTATGTATGAAGGCTCGATCTATAGACCGTGGGAATTTTCCGGGTTATGAAGAAAGGGCGAGTATGTGGCATTTGCTCAGGCTTTTGTCTCTGGATTTTGTGCCTACGGTGGCCGTGGAATGTCGGGGTGTCCTCAAGGGCCATGGACAAGTCTTTCTCTGGTGATTTGGCCTGATCCCAAGTGGTTGGGATCATTCTGTGGATGGGAAGTGTCCTTTCTGTATTTTTTTTTTTACCTCAATTGTCCCACCAAAGAGGGATTCCAGAGCAGTGCCCTGAGTAGGGGTGATTAGACATCTCTAACTCTGGTTGAGATTGGGGTACTAGGGGCTTGGCAAGCCCCATATGTGGGCTGTTGTTCCAGTCACTAAGAGGCTTTACATGAGGATAGGGCTCACGCTGAGGGTCACAATGTGTGTTTGTGCAAATTGTAGCCCTCAGGGATAGGTGGGGCCTCATAGTCCATGCTGCTTTCTCCTACAATGAACGTTGGACAACATGCCAACCACAAGGTTTCTTGCCATGGCAAAGGAGAAGTTCTGATTCTTGTATCACGTTCACTCCTGAGCAGTGAGTGGAGATAAGGTCTAGGTTCTGAAGGTGAAAACTGAGGTTTTGTAGCGATGATGGCCGAAAGCCATTGTGGGTTTGATATGCTCAGTGTACGGCCAGCTGTCTGGGTGTTGGACTGGAGGTCTGCCTTCACGCTTTGTCAGACAGGGCTTCAGTGAACAGGCTAGATTGTATAATTGGGGTATGGTCGAGTGGCATGCAGGTTGTTACTCATTTGGCGTTTCTGGTTAGCCCTATAGGGCAACATTTTTCTTCTGGAGGGCAGGCAGAGTGCTGCATTGTGTCTCCAGAATTGCCAAACTGGAGGGGTGTGGCCAGGATTGTGAAGACGGAAGTCTGAGAACACAAGTTAGTCTTAGGTTTCGGGGCGAGGGCACAGCAGGCACACTCTCAAGTGCTGAATCGAGATCTCGTGCTTCTGAATTCAGGGCGCAGATCAGACTTTGGCTTAGGATGGAGATTCTGTCCATGATGGCCCATTTATGAAGGTGTGGGGCATCATGAGGAAATGGAGGTTTTCTCACAGTGGGATTGTGTGATGCTTCAAACCACAAGGATTCATTCTGCGAGACAGTCAAGACAGGTTGGTTGGATTCAAGACGTCCCATAAAGAAATTCTCCAGAGCAGGGTTCTAAGGATGGATGCCTGGGCAGCCCACCTCGCATTTCAACTGTCTCCTAGTGACAAGGCAGGTTTGATCTGCTGGCTCTGGGTGAGCAGCCAAGAGGGCTGATTTGAAATGGACTCTCCTGAGGATGGATCATAATGTAAGTTTGTGTCCTTGGAGACCTTGGAATTGGGCCATGGTGCCAGCGCCTTGAAGGATCCTCCTAACCTGAGGTATTGACCCAGCTCCAAAGAGCAAGTTTCTCATGTGGAGATGAGATCTGTTCTGATTGTTTCCTTAGGAAACCCCCATATTCTGATATTGGAAACCAAGCCTCTGAGGAGAGATACATAGAAACCAAAGCAATGGATCAGAAGTTGGCTCAGGTTGGAGTTTCTGTCCATGATGGCCCCTTTATAAAGGGGAGCACCTCATGAGGCCATGTAGGTTTTCCCACGATAGGAGTTGTGAGATGCTCCAATCTGCAAGGATTGTTCTGCAGGACAGTCAAGACCTGTTGGAAGGCTCCCAGGACATCCCATATGGAACGGCGCCAGAGCAGGATTCCAACGATGGATGCCTAGAGAGTCTGCTTTGCATTCAAGTTGTCTCCTAGCGACAAGGCAGGTTTGATATTCTGGCTCTGGGGGAGTAATCAACGGGGCTGAGTTGAAATGTACTCTCCTGCCGAATGGTCATAATGCGGTTTTGTGTCCATGGATACCTTGGAATAGGGCGGTGGCTCCGGTTATCTGAAGCTTTCTCCTAACTGGAGGTTTTTACAGATCTCCAAAGGATAAGTTTCCCATGTGGAGACAAGATTTGTTCTGATTAGTATCTCTGGAATCCCCCATATGCTGGTATTGGAAAACAGGCCTCTGAGGAGAGATGCTTAGAAACAAAAGCAATGGAACCAATTACGTTCTAGTGGCCTGTCCAGTTTAATACCTTTCTATTGGGATATCTGTCTACGGGTGAGTTGAGGTCGTTGCTCAGCTTGTGACAGATCACCCCTCTTTGTACTGGGCGGCCTACACTATTGGAATGGCCTCTGGGACTTTGGAGTTTTCTCCTAATCTGTAGGGTTGTGGCCAATGGAATGGAAAGAATTTCCTTGGAGAGGGCAGGCACAGTCCTGAGGTGTGGCTCCAGGGGCCTCAGCCTGGAGGGTGTGTGGGACAGGGATGTCAGGATAGAAGTCTGAAAACACGGTTTGGGGACGTAGGTATGGCAGGCCCGATCTACAGACTATGAGGAGAATTTTTTGGGCTATGACCTAAGGGTGAGGCTTATGTCTCTGGATTTTGTGTCAATAGTGGCTGTGGAATGTCGGGCTGGCCTCATGGGCCATGGAGGAGTCTTTCTCTCTGGGGATGGCCTGATTCCAAATCATTGCGGTCATTCTGTGGGTGGGAGGAATCCTTTCTGTGTTTACTTACCTCAAATGTCCCACCAAAGAGGGATTCCAGAGCAGAGCCCTGAGTAGGGGTGACTAGATGTCTCTACCTCTGGTTATGATTGGGTGACTTGGGGCATGGCAGTCCCCATATGCGGGCTCATGGTCCAGCCACTGAGAGGCTTTACTTGAGGACAGGGCTCAAACTGAGGGTCCCAATGTGTGTTTGTGCCCACCGCAGCTCTTAAGCATGGGCAGGGTCTCAGGGACCCTACACTACCCTCAGGGACCCTACTACTACTCTCTGTAGGCCCTACAGGGGTCCTACACTGAACTTTGGATAAGATGCCAAACACAAGATTCTGGCGAGAGGGAAGGAGGAGTTATGGTTTCTGCATCACGTTCACCCATGGGAAATGAGTAGAGATAAGGTCTAGGTTTCTGTAGCCTGAAAACCAGGTTGGAAAGAGATGGCAACCTAAGGCCATGGCGGTTCAGATGTTCTCAGTGTACGGCAAGCTGTCTGGATGTCGGTTGGGAATTCAGGCCTCAGGTTGTGTCAGACAGGGCATTAGTGCACAGGCTAGACTATATAATTGGTGTACAGTTGAGTGGCATGCAGGTTTATCCTCATTTGAGGTTTCTGGGTAGACCCATAGGGCAAGTTTTTCTTCTAGAGGGCAGGAAGAGTGCAGCACTGTGTCATCGGAAATCCCAAAATGGAGGGCGTGTGGTCCAGGAGAGTGAGGACGGAAGTCTGAGAACACTAGCTATGCTTAGGTTTTGGGGTGAGGGGACGGCAGGTGCACTCTGAAGAGCTTAATCAAGATCTCGTGCACCTGAAGTCAAGGCAAAGATCAGCCGTTGGCTCAGATTGGAGTTTCTTTCCATGATCCGCCTTCATGAAGATAGGGGGCATCATGTGACCTTGGAAGCTTTCCATGATATGAGTTGTGAGTTGGTCCATGCACAAGGATTCCTGTGGAACAGTCGAGACCTGTTGGATGGCTCAAGGATGACCCATAAGGAACGACGCAAGAGCAGGATTCTAAAGGTTCTAAGGATCTCTAAGGAGAGATGCCTGGAAACCAAGCAATAGATCCGATAGGTGCCTATGGGCCTGTTCGTTCCTTTTTAACTCTGGGGACATCAGTCTATGGGTCTGAGGCGGTAGGTGCTCATATGGGCCCAGATTGCCCCTGTTTGTCCTGGGAAGCCACAAATATTTGGATGGCCTCAGGGACTTTGGAGGTTTATGCTCTTAGTAGGGTTGTGGCCATTGGAATGGGCACATACAATTTCCTTGGAGAGGGCAAGCCCAGTCTTCATGTTGGGCTCCAGGGGCCAAAGCATGTAGGGTGTGTAGGCCTGAAAACCGAGGTTGAGAAGAGATGACGAACTAAGGCCATGACGGGTCCGATGTGCTCAGTGTGCGGCCAGCTGTCTGGGTGGGGCCTGGAGGTCCAGGCTCAGGGTGTGCCATAAAGGGCTTTAGTTCCCAGGTCAGCCTATATATTTGGGTTACAGCCGAATGCCGTGCAGGTTGATCCTCATTGGGGGTTTCTGGGTAGCCACTGAGGGCAATGTTTTTCTTCTGGAGGGCAGGCAGAGTGCTGCATTGTAGTTCTGGATTGCCAAACTGGAGGGCTTGTGGGCCAGTAGTCTGAGGACGGAAGTCTGAGAAGCCAAGGTAGACCTAGGTTTCTGGGTGAGGATATGGCAGGCACAATCTACAGACCTGAATCGAGATCTCGTGCATCTGAAGTCAGGGCGAGGATCAGACGATCACTCAGGTTGGACATTCAGTCCCTGATGGCCCCTTTTGAAGGGGGGGGGGTGGATCACGAGGCCTTGGGGATTTTCCCACGATGGGAGTTTTGAGAGCTCCCGACTGCAAAAATTCTTCTGCAGGACAATTGAGACCTGTTGGTTGGCTCCAGGACAATGATTCCGAGCAGGGTTCTAAGGTTGGATGGCTGTGTGGCACACCTCGCATTCCAACTGTCTCCAAGCAACAAGACAGGTTAGATCTGCTTGATCTGGGGGAGCAACCGAGGATGATGAGTTCAGAAGGATTCTCCGTGGATGTGTCCTAATATGATTTTGTGTCTATGGAGACCTTGGAATGAAGCGGTGGCACTGGGGCCCTGAAGGGTTCTCCTAAAGAGAGGCTTTCACAAAGCTCCACTGTGCAAGTTTCCCATGTGTAGATGAGATTAGTATTGATGGGTGAGTCAAGAAACAGCCGTATGCTGTTATTGAAATCCAGGCCTCTGAGGAGAGATGCCTGGAAACCAATGCAATGGATCCGATAGGTGCCTAGGGGCCTGTTCGTTCCTTTTTACCTCTGGGGACACCAGTCTTCCGGACTGAGAGCAGGTAGGTGCTCAGATGGGCCCAGATTGCCCCTGTTAGTCCTGAGAAGATACAAATATTGGGATGGCTTCAGGGAATTTGGAGGTTTATCATATTAGTAGGGTTGTGGCCATTGGAGTGGGCACAAACAATTCCCTTGTAGAGGACAAGCACAGTCGTCAGGTTTGGCTCCAGGGGCCTGAGCAAGTAGGGTGTGTTGGCCAGGGCTGTTTGGACAGTTGTCTGAAAACACAAACTCGGCTTACGTTTCGGGTCATAGGTATGGCAGGAGTGATCTACAGACCATGAGGAGAACCTGTCGGGATATGAAAAAAGGGCGAGTGTGAGGCTCTTGCTCAAGTTTTTGTCTCTGGATATCGTGTCACTCATGGTCGTGAATTTTCTGGGTGACTTCATGGGAAATGGACGAGTCTTATTCTCTGGGGGTTTGGACCCGTCCAAAGAGTTTGGGGTCATTCTGTGGGATGCAAGAAGTCCTTGTTCTGTTGTTGATTTGTTTTATTTTGTTTTTCAACATCAGGTGTCCCACCAAATGAGGGATTCCAGAGTAGAGCCCTGGGGAGGAGCGACTGGACAACCAAAAATCTGGTTAAAAATTGGGGCCTAGGGTCACGACAAGCCCATTATGACATCTAATGGTCAAGCCACTGAGAGGACGTACTAGAGGACAGGACTCAATCTGAGGGTCACAATGCGTGTTTATGCCCTTGTCGCACTCAAGAATGGGCGGGGCCTCAGGGTGAATGCTGGTTTCTCCTACACTGAACGTTTGACAACATGCCAACCACAAGGATTCTTGCCATGGGTAAGGAAGAGTTCTGATTTCTGCATCACAGTCACCCCTGGGCAGTGATTGGAGATAAGGTCTAGGTTCTGAAGCCTGAAATCTGAGGTAGGGAAGAGATGATGATCTAAGGCCATGGCGGGTCTGATGTGCTCAGTGTGTGGTCAGCTGTCTGGGTGTTGGTCACGAGGTCCGGGCTCAGGTTGTCAGACAGTGCATTAGTGCCCAGGTTAGACTATATATTTTGGGTGCATTCGAGTGCCATGTTGGTTCTTATCTGAAGAACTCTTCAGGATATGAAGAATGAGCGAGTCTGAGGCGCGTGCTCAGGCTTTTGTCTCTGGATTTTGTATCAGCGATGGACGTGGAATGTTGCAGAGGCCTCATGGGACATGGACGAATCTTGCTCTCTTTGGACTTGGCCCGATCCCAATTGTTTTTCGTCAATCTGTGGGATGGGAGGACTCCTTTCAGGTTTGTTACCTCAGGTGTCCCACCAAAAGAGGAATTCCAAAGCAGAGCCCTGGGGAAGAGTGAAGGGACAACCCGAACTATGGTTAAAAATTGGGGCCTAGGGGCATGGCAAGCCCAATATGCTGTCTATCCATCCAGCCACTGAGAGGCCTTACCTGGGGACTGGGCTCAGTCTGAGGGTCACAATGTGTGTTTGTGACCTATGTGGCCAGCAAGCATGGGCGGGGGCCTCATGGGCCACACTGGTTTCAAGTACACTGAACCTTGGACAACATGCCAACCACAAGGTTTCTTGCCATGGGGAAAGAGTTCTGATTTCTGCATCATTTTCAAACCCGGGCCGTGACTGGAGATAAGGTCTAGGTTCTGAAGCCTGAAAACCGAGGTTGAGAAGAGATGACGACCTAAGGCCAAGGCGGGTCCGATGTGCTCAGTGTGCGGCCAGCTGTCTGGGTGGGGCCAGGAGGTCCAGGCTCAGGCTGTGTCAGAAAGGGCTTTAGTGCCCAGGACAGCCTATATATTTGGGGTACAGCCGAATGGCGTGCAGGTTGATCCTCATTTGGGGTTTCTGGGTAGCCCCAGAGGGCAATGTTTTTTTCTGGAGGGCAGGCAGAGTGCTGCATTGTAGTTCTGGATTGCCAAACTGGAGGGCTTGTGGGACAGTAGTGTGAGGACGGAAGTCTGAGAAGCCAAGCTATGCCTAGGTTTCTGGGTGAGGATATGGCAGGAACAATCTACAGACCTGAATCGAGATCTCGTGCTTCTGAAGTCAGGGCAAGGATCAGATGATCGCTCAGGTTGGACATTCAGTCCCTGATGGCCCCTTCTTGAAGAGGGGGGTGGATCACAAGGCCATGGCGGTTTTCCCACGATGGGAGTTGTGAGAAGCTCCCAACTGCAAAGATTCTTCTGCAGGACAATTGAGACCTGTTGGTTGGCTCCAGGACAATGATTCCGAGCAGGGTTCTAAGGATGGATGGCTGGGTAGCCCACCTCGCATTCCAACTGTCTCCAAGCAACAAGACAGGTTAGATCTGCTGGATCTGGGGGAGCAATCGAGTATTCTGAATTGAAATGGACTCTCCCGTGGATGTGTCCTAATTTGATTTTGTGTCCTTGGAGACCTTGGAATGAAGCGGTGGCACTGGGGCCCTGAAGGGTTCTCCTAAAGAGAGGCTTTCACATAGCTCCATCGTGCAAGGTTCCCATGTGTAGATGAGATTTGTTCTGATGGGTGAGTCAAGAAACAGCCATATGCTGGTACTGAAATCCAGGCCTCTGAGGAGAGATGCCTGGAAACCAAGGAATGGATGCGATAAGGGCCTAGGGGCCTGTTAGTTCCTTTTTACCTCTGGGGATATCAGTCTACAAGTCTGAGTGCAGGTAGGATCTCAGATGGGCTCAGATTGGTCCTGTTTGTCCTGGGAAGCCACCACTATTGGGATGGCCTCAGGGACTGTGGAGGTTTATCCTATTAGTAGCGTTGTGGCCATTGGAATGGGCACACAGAATTCCCTTGGAGAGGGCAAGCACAGTCGTCAGGTTTGGCTCCAGGGGCCTGAGCAAGTAGGGTGTGTAGGCCAGGGCTCTTTGGACAGATGTCTGAAAACACAAACTCGGCTTATGTTTCAGGTCATAGGTATGGCAGGACTGATCTACAGACCATGAGGCGAACTCTTCGGGATATGAAAAAAGGGCGAGTGTGAGGCTCTTGCTCAAGTTTTTGTCTCTGGACATCGTGTCACTCATGGTCGTGAAATTTCCGGGTAACTTCATGGGAAATGGACGAGTCTTACTCTCCTGGGTTTTGGCCTCGTCCAAAGAGTTTGGGGTCATTTTGTGGGATGGAAGAAGGCCGTTGCTCTGTTGTTGTTGATTTGTTTTTTTTGTTTTTCAACCTCAGGTGTCCCACCAAATGAGGGATTCCAGAGTAGAGCCCGGAGGAGGGACGCTTGGACAACTAGATTCTGGTTAAAAATTGGGGCCTAGAGACATGTCAAGCCCATTATGACATCTAATGGTCCAGCCACTGAGAGGACGTACTAAAGGACAGGACTCACGCTGAGGGTCACAATGTGTGTTTGTGACCTATGTGGCCAGCAAGCATGGGCGGGGCCTCATGGGCCACACTGGTTTCAAGTACACTGAACCTTGGACAACATGCCAACCACAAGGTTTCTTGCCATGGGGAAAGAGTTCTGATTTCTGCATCATTTTCAAACCCGGGCCGTGACTGGAGATAAGGTCTAGGTTCTGAAGCCTGAAAACCGAGGTTGAGAAGAGATGACGTCCTAAGGCCAAGGCGGGTCCGATGTGCTCAGTGTGCGGCCAGCTGTCTGGGTGGGGCCAGGAGGTCCAGGCTCAGGCTGTGTCAGAAAGGGCTTTAGTGCCCAGGACAGCCTATATATTTGGGGTACAGCCGAATGGCGTGCAGGTTGATCCTCATTTGGGGTTTCTGGGTAGCCCCAGAGGGCAATGTTTTTTTCTGGAGGGCAGGCAGAGTGCTGCATTGTAGTTCTGGATTGCCAAACTGGAGGGCTTGTGGGACAGTAGTGTGAGGACGGAAGTCTGAGAAGCCAAGCTATGCCTAGGTTTCTGGGTGAGGATATGGCAGGAACAATCTACAGACCTGAATCGAGATCTCGTGCTTCTGAAGTCAGGGCAAGGATCAGATGATCGCTCAGGTTGGACATTCAGTCCCTGATGGCCCCTTCTTGAAGAGGGGGGGTGGATCACAAGGCCATGGCGGTTTTCCCACGATGGGAGTTGTGAGAAGCTCCCAACTGCAAAGATTCTTCTGCAGGACAATTGAGACCTGTTGGTTGGCTCCAGGACAATGATTCCGAGCAGGGTTCTAAGGATGGATGGCTGGGTAGCCCACCTCGCATTCCAACTGTCTCCAAGCAACAAGACAGGTTAGATCTGCTGGATCTGGGGGAGCAATCGAGTATTCTGAATTGAAATGGACTCTCCCGTGGATGTGTCCTAATTTGATTTTGTGTCCTTGGAGACCTTGGAATGAAGCGGTGGCACTGGGGCCCTGAAGGGTTCTCCTAAAGAGAGGCTTTCACATAGCTCCATCGTGCAAGGTTCCCATGTGTAGATGAGATTTGTTCTGATGGGTGAGTCAAGAAACAGCCATATGCTGGTACTGAAATCCAGGCCTCTGAGGAGAGATGCCTGGAAACCAAGGAATGGATGCGATAAGGGCCTAGGGGCCTGTTAGTTCCTTTTTACCTCTGGGGATATCAGTCTACAAGTCTGAGTGCAGGTAGGATCTCAGATGGGCTCAGATTGGTCCTGTTTGTCCTGGGAAGCCACCACTATTGGGATGGCCTCAGGGACTGTGGAGGTTTATCCTATTAGTAGCGTTGTGGCCATTGGAATGGGCACACAGAATTCCCTTGGAGAGGGCAAGCACAGTCGTCAGGTTTGGCTCCAGGGGCCTGAGCAAGTAGGGTGTGTAGGCCAGGGCTCTTTGGACAGATGTCTGAAAACACAAACTCGGCTTATGTTTCAGGTCATAGGTATGGCAGGACTGATCTACAGACCATGAGGCGAACTCTTCGGGATATGAAAAAAGGGCGAGTGTGAGGCTCTTGCTCAAGTTTTTGTCTCTGGACATCGTGTCACTCATGGTCGTGAAATTTCCGGGTAACTTCATGGGAAATGGACGAGTCTTACTCTCCTGGGTTTTGGCCTCGTCCAAAGAGTTTGGGGTCATTTTGTGGGATGGAAGAAGGCCGTTGCTCTGTTGTTGTTGATTTGTTTTTTTTTTTGTTTTTCAACCTCAGGTGTCCCACCAAATGAGGGATTCCAGAGTAGAGCCCGGAGGAGGGACGCTTGGACAACTAGATTCTGGTTAAAAATTGGGGCCTAGAGACATGTCAAGCCCATTATGACACATCTAATGGTCCAGCCACTGAGAGGACGTACTAAAGGACAGGACTCACGCTGAGGGTCACAATGCGTGTTTATGCCCTCATCACATTCAAGCATGGGCGGGGCCTCAGGGTGAATGCTGGTTTCTCTTACACTGAACGGTGGACATCATGCCAACCACAAGGTTTCTTGCCATAGGTAAGGAAGAGTTCTGATTTCTGCATCACAGTCACCCCTGAGCAGTGATTGGAGATAAGGTCTAGGTTCTGAAGACTGAAAACTGAGGTAGGGAAGAGATGATGACCTAAGGCCATGGAGGTTCAGATGTGCTCAGTTTGCGGTCAGATGTCTGGGTTTTGGTCACGAGGTTCATACTCAGGTTGTCAGACAGTGCATTAGTGCCCAGGTTAGACTATATATTTTGGGTGCATTCGAGTGCCGTGTAGGTTCTTATCTGAAGAACTCTTCAGGATATGAACAATGAGCGAGTCAGTGGCGCGTGCTCAGCCTTTTGATTCTGGATTTTGTATCAGCGATGGCCGTGGAATGTTGTGGAGACCTCATGGGCCATGGACCCATCTTGCTCTTTGTGGACTTGGCCCGATCCCAATTGTTTTTCGTCAATCTGTGGGATGGGAGGACTCCTTTCACGTTTTGTTCCTCAGGTGTCCCACCAAAAGAGGAATTCCAAAGCAGAGCCCTGGGGAAGAGTGTAGGGACAACCCGAACGATGGTTAAATATTGGGGCCTAAGGGCATGGCAAGCCCAATATGCTGTCTCTCCATCCAGCCACTGAGAGGCCTTACATGAGTACTGGGCTCAGGCTGAGGGGTCACAATGTGTGTTTGGGACCAATGTGGCCCGTAAGCATGGGCGGGGCCTCATGGGCCACACTGGTTTCAACTACACTGATTCTTGGACAACATGCCAACCACAAGGTTTCTTGCCATGGGGAAAGAGTTCTGTTTTCTGCATCATTTCAAACCCGGGCCGTGATTGGAGATAAGGTCTAGGTTCTGAAGCCTGAAAACCGAGGTTGAGAAGAGATGACGAACTAAGGCCATGACGGGTCTGATGTGCTCAGTGTGCGGCCAGCTGTCTGGGTCGGGCCAGGACGTCTAGGCTCAGGCTGTGTCAGAAAGGGCATTAGTGCCCAAGTCAGCCTATATATTTGGGGTACAGCCGAATGTCGTCCAGGTTGATCCTCATTTGGGGTTTCTGGGTAGCCCCAGAGGGCAATGTGTTTCTTCTGGAGGGCAGGCAGAGTGCTACATTGTAGTTCTGGATTGACAAACTGGAAGGTTTGTGGGCCAGTAGTCTGAGGACGGAAGTCTGAGAACCCAAGCTAGGCCTAGGTTTCTGGGTGAGGATATGGCAGGCACAATCTACAGACCTGAATCGAGATCTCGTGCATCTGAAGTCAGGGCGAGGAACAGACGATCGCTCAGGTTGGACATTCTGTCCCTGTTGGCCTCTTCTTGAAGAGGGGGTGGATCACGAGGCCATGGGGGTTTTCCCACGATGGGAGTTGTGAGAAGCTCCCAACTGCAAAGATTCTTCTGCAGGACAATTGAGACCTTTTGGCTGGCTCCAGGACAACGATTCCGAGCAGGGTTCTAAGGATGGATGGCTGGGTAGCCCACCTCGCATTCCAATTGTCTCCAAGCAACAAGACAGGTTAGATCTGCTGGATCTGGGGGAGCAACCGAGGAGACTGAGTTGAAATGGACTCTCCCGTGGATGTGTCCTAATATGATTTTATGTCTATGGAGACCTTGGAATGAAACGGTGGCACTGGGGCCCTGAAGGGTTCTCCTAAAGAGAGCCTTTCACACAGCTCCATCGTGCAAGGTTCCCATGTGTAGATGAGATTTGTTCTGATGGGTGAGTCAATAAACAGCCATATGCAGTTATTGAAATCCAGGCCTCTGAGGGAGATGTCTGGAAACCAAAGCAATGGATCCGATAGGTGCCTAGGGGCCTGTTGTTATCTTTTTACCTCTGGGGACATCAGTCTACGGGTCTGATTGCAGGTAGGTGCTCAGATGGGCCCAGATTGCCCCTGTTTGTCCTGGGAAGCCAAAAATATTGGGATGGCATCACGGACTTTGGAGGTTTATCCTCTTTGTAGGGTTGTGGCCATTAGAATGGGCACATACAATTCCCTTAGAGAGGGCAAGCACAGTCGTCAGGTTTGGCTCCAGGGGCCTGAGCTTGTAGGGTGTGTATGCCAGGGCTGTTTGGACAGTTGCCTGAAAACACAAACTCGGCTTATGTTTCCGGTCATAGGTATGGCAGGACTGACCTACAGACCATGAGGAGAACTCTTCGGGATATGAAAAAAGGGCGAGTGTGAGGCTCTTGCTCAAGTTTTTTCTCTGGATATCGTGTCACTAATGGTCGTGAAATTTCCGGGTGACTTCATGGGAAATGGACGAGTCTTACTCCTGGGGGTTTGTCCCCGTCCAAAGAGTTTGGGGTCATTCTGAGGGATGGAAGTAGTCCGTGTTCTTTTGTTTTTGATTTGTTTTGTTCTGTTTTTCAACCTCAGGTGTCCCACCAAATGAGGGATTACAGAGTAGAGCCCTGGGGATGGGCGACTGGACAACCAGAAATCTGGTTAAAAATTGGGGCCTAGGGACATGTCAAGCCCATTATGACATCTAATGGTCCAGCCACTGAGAGGACGTTAGAGGACAGGACTCACGCTGAGGGTCACAATGCGTGTTTATGCCCTCGTCGCACTCAAGAATGGGCGGGGACTCAGGATGAATGCTGGTTTCTCCTACACTGAACGTTGGACAACATGCCAACCACAAGGTTACTTGACATGGGTAAGGAAGAGTTCTGATTTCTGCATCAAAGTCACCCCTGGGCAGTGATTGCAGATAATGTCTCGGTTCTGAAGCCTGAAAACTGAGGTAGGGAAGAGATGATGACCTAAGGCCATGGCGGGTCTGAAGTGCTCAGTGTGCGGTCAGCTGACTTGGTGTTAGTCACGAGGTCCGGGCTCAGGTTGTCAGACAGGGCATTAGTGCCCAGGGTAGAGTAAATATTTTGGGTGCATTAGAGAGCAGTGTCGGTTCTTATTTGAAGAACTCTTCAAGATATGAAGAATGAGTGAGTCAGAGGTGCGTGCTCAAGCTTTTGTCTCTGCATTTTGTATCAGCGATGGCCGTGAAATGTTGGGGAGGCCTCATGGGCCATGGACGCATCTTGCTCTCTGTGGATTTGGCCTGATCCCAATTGTTTTTCGTCAATCTGTGGGATGGGAGGACTCCTTTCAGGTTTGTTACCTTTGGGGTCCCACCAAAAGCGGAATTCCAAAGCAGAGCCCTGGGGAAGAGTGAAGGGACAACCCGAACTATGGTTAAAAATTGGGGCCTTGGGGCATGGCAATCCCAATATGCTGTCTCTTCATCCAGCCACTGAGAGGACTTACCTGAGGACTGGGCTCAGACTGAGGGTCACAATATGTGTTTGTGACCATGTGGCCCTCAAGAATGGGCGGGGCCTCATGGGTCACACTGGTTTCAAGTACACTGAACCTTGGAGTACATGCCAACCACAAGGTTTCTTGCCATGGGGAAAGAGTTCTAATTTCTGCATCATTTTCAATCCCGGGCCGTGATTGGAGATAAGGTCTAGGTTTTAAAGCCTGAAAACCGAGGTTGAGTAGAGATGACAACCTTAGGCATTGACAGGTCTGATGTGCTCAGTGTGCGGCCAGCTGTCTGGGTGGGGCCAGGAGGTCCATGCTCAGGGTGTGTCAGAAAGGGCTTTAGTCCCCAGGTCACCCTATATATTTGGGGTAGAGCCAAATGGCGTGCAGGTTGATGCTATTTGGGTTTTCTGGGTAGCCCAGGGGGCAATGTTTTTCTTCTGGAGGGCAGGCAGAGTGCTGCATTGTAGTTCTGGATTGCCAAACTGGAGGACTCTTGGCCAGTAGTCTGAGGACGGAAGTAAGAGAACCCAAGCTAGGCCTAGGTTTCGGGGTGAGGATATGGCAGGCACAATCTACATACCTGAATAGAGATCTCGAGCATCTGAAGTCAGGGCGAGGATCAGACGATCTCTCAGTTTCGACATACTGTCCCTGATGACCCCTTTTTGAAGGGGGGAGTGGATCACGAGGCCATGGGGGTTTTCCTACGATGGGAGTTGTGAGAAGCTCCCTACTGCTTAGATTCTTCTGCAGGACAATTGAGACCTGTTGGATGGCTCCAGGGCAACGATTCCGTGCAGGGTTCTAAGGATGGATGGCTGAGTATACCACCTCATATTCCAATTGTCTCCAAGCAACAAGACAGGTTAGATCTGCTAGATCTGGGGGAGCAACCGAGGAGGCTGAGTTGAAATGGACTCTCCCGTGGATGTGTCCTAATATGATTTTATGTCTATGGAGACCTTGGAATGAAGCGGTGGCACTGGGGCCCTGAAGGGTTCTCCTAAAGAGAGGCTTTCACACAGCTCCATCGTGCAAGTTTCCCATGTGTAGATGAGATTTGTTCTGATGGGTGAGTCAAGAAACAGCCATATGCTGGTACTGAAATCCAGGCCTCTGAGGAGATGCCTGGAAACCAAAGCAATGTATCCGATAGGAGCCTAAGGGCCTGTTTGTTCCTTTTTACTACTGGGGACATCAGTCTACGGGTCTGAGTGCCGGTAGGTGCACAGATGGGCCCAATTGCCCCTGTTTGTCCTAGGAAGCCACAAATATTGGGATGGCCTCAGGGATTTTGGAAGTTTATCCTATTAGTAGGATTGTGGCCATTGGAATGGGCACATACAATTCCCTTGGAGAGGGCAAGCCAAAGTCGTCAGGTTTGGCTCCAGGGGCCTGAGCCTGTAGGGTGTGTAGGCCAGGGCTGTTTGGACAGTTGTCTGAAAACACAAACTCGGCTTATGTTTCCTGTCATAGGTATGGCAGGACTGATCTACACACCATGAGGAGAACTCTTCGGTATATGAAAAAAGGGAGAGTTGAGGCTCTTGCTCAAGTCTTTGTCTGTGAATATCGTGTCACACATGGTCGTGATATTTCCGGGTGACTTCATGGGAAATGGACGAGTCTTACTCTCTGGGGTTTTGACCCTGTCCAAAGAGTTTGGGGTTAATCTGTGGGATGGAAGAAGTCAGTTGTTCTGTTGTTGTTGATTTGTTTAGTTTTGTTTTTCAACCTCAGGCATCCCACCAAATTGTGGATTCAAGAGTAGAGCCTTGGGGAGGGGCAACTCTGACAACCAAAAATATGGTTAAAAATTGGGGCCTAGGGACATGTCAAGCCCATTATGACATCTAATGGTCCAGCCACTGAGAGGACGTACTAGAGGTCAGGACTCACGCTGAGGGTCACAATGCGTGTTTATGCCCTCGTCGCTCTCAAGACTGGGCGGGGGCCTCAGGGTGAATGCTGGTTTCTCTCTACACTGAACGTTGGACAACATGCCAACCACAAGGTTTCTTGCCATGGGTAAGGAAGAGTTCTGATTTCTGCATCACAGTCACCCCTGGGCAGTGATTGGAGATAAGGTATAGGTTCTGAAGCCTGAAAACTGAGGTAGGGAAGAGATGATGATCTAAGGCCATGGCGGGTCTAATGTGCTCAGTGTTCGGTCAGCTGTCTGGGTGTTGGTCACGAGGTCCGGGCTCAGGTTGTAGACTGTGTATTAGTGCCCAGGTTAGACTATATATTTTGGGGTCATTCGAGTGCGGCGTAAGTTCTTATCTGAGGAACTATTCAGGATTTGAAGAATGAGCGAGTCTGAGGCGCGTGCTCAGGCTTTTGTCTCTGGATTTTGTATCAGCGATGGCCGTGGAATGTTGGCGAGGCCTCATGGGCCATGGACGAATCTTGCTTTCTGTGGATTTGGCCTGATTCCAATTGTTTTTTCGTCAATCTGTGGGATGGGAGGACTCCTTTCAGGTTTGTTACCTCAGGTGTCCCACCAAAAGAGGTTTTCCAAAGCAGAGCCCTGGGGAAGAGTGAAGGGACAACCCCAACTACGGTAAAAAATTGGGGCCTAGGGGCATGGCAAGCCCAATATGTTGTCTCTCCATCCAGCCACTGAGAGGCCTTACCTGAGGACTGGGCTCAGGCTGAGGGTCACAATGTGTGTTTGTGACCAATATGGCCCGCAAGCATGGATGGGGCCTTATGGGCCACACTGGTTTCAACTACACTGATTCTTGGACAACATGCCAACTACAAGGTTTCTTGCCATGGGGAAAGAGTTCTGATTTCTGCATCATTTTCAAACCCGGGCCGTGATTGGAGATAAGGTCTAGGTTCTGAAGCCTGAAAACCGAGGTTGAGAAGAGTTGACGTCGTAAGGCCATGGCGGGTCCGATGTGCTCAATGTGCGGCCAGCTGTCTGGGAGGGGACAGGAGATACAGGCTCAGGCTGCGTCAGAAATGGCATTAGTGCCCAGGTCAGCCTATATATTTGGGGTACTGCCGAATGGCGTGCAGGTTGATCCTCATTTGGGGTTTCTGGGTAGCCCCAGAGGGCAATGTTTTTCTTCTGGAGGGCAGGCAAAGTGCTGCATTGTAGTTCTGAATTGCCAAATTCGAGGTCTTGTGGGCCAGTAGTCTGAGGACGGAAGTCTGAGAAGCCAAGCTAGGCCTAGGTTTGTGGGTGAGGATATGGCAGGCACAATCTACAGTCCTGAATCTAGATCTCGTGCATCTGAAGTCAGGGCGAGGATCAGACCATCGCTCAGGTTGGACATTCTGTCCCTGAGGGCCCCTTCTTGAAGGGGGTGTTCTCGAGGCCATGGGGGTTTTCCGACGATGGGAGTTGTGAGAAGGTCCCAATTGCAAAGATTCTTCTGCAGGACAATTGATACCTGGTGGTTGGCTCCAGGACAACGTTTCCATTCAGGGTTCTAAGGATGGATGGCCGGGTACCACACCTCGCATTCCAAATGTCTCCAAGCAACAAGACAGGTCCGATCTCCTGGATTGGGGGAGCAACCGAGGAGGCTGAGTTGAAATGGACTCTACCGTGAATGTGACCTAATATGATTTTGTGTCTATGGAGACCTTGGAATGAAGCGGTGGCACTGGGGCCCTGAAGGGTTCTCCTAAATAGAGTCTTTCACACAGCTCCATCGTGCAAGTTTCCCATGTGTAGATGAGATTTGTTCTGATGGTGAGTCAAGAAACAGCCATATGCTGTTATTGAAATCCAGGCCTCTGAGGAGAGATGCCTCGAAACCAAAGCAATGGATCCGATAGGTGCCTAGGGGCCTGTTCGTTCCTTATTACCTCTAGGGATATCAGTCTACGGGTCTGAGTGCAGGTAGGTGCTCAGATGGGCACAGATTGTCCCTGTTTGTCCAGGGAAGCCACCACTATTGGGATGGCATCAGGAATTTTGGCGGTTTATCCTCTAAGTAGGGTTGTGGCCATTGGAATGGGCACATGCAATTCGTGTCACTCATGATCGTGAAATTTCCGGGTGACTTCATAGGAAATGGACGAGTCTTACTCTCTGGGGTTTGGCCCCGTCCAAGGAGTTTGGGGTCACTCTGTGGGATGGAAGAAGTCCGTTTTTTTTTTGTTGTTGTTGTTGCTTTGATTTGTTTTGTTTTTCAACCTCAGGTGTTCTACCAAATGAGGGATACCAGAGTACAGCTCTGGGGAGTTGTGACTGGACAACCAGAAATCTGGTTAAAAATTGGGGCCTAGGGTCATGTCAAGCCCATTATGAAATCTAATGGTCCACCACTGAGGTGACGTACTAGAGGACAGGACTCACGCTGAGGGTCACAATGCGTGTTTATGCCCTCGTTGCACTAAAGAATGGGCGTGACCTCAGGGTGAATGCTGGTTTCTCCTACCCTGAACGTAGGACAACATGGCAACCACAAGATTTCTTGCCTTGGGTAAGCAGGAGTTCTGATTTCTGCATCACAGTCACCCCTGGGCAGTGATTGGAGATAAGGTCTAGGTTCTGAAGCCTGAAAATTGAGGTAGGGCAGAGATGATGACCTAAGGCCATGGCGGGTCTGATGTGCTCAGTGTGCAGTCAGCTGTCTGGGTGTTGCTCAGGAGGTCCTGGCTCAGGTTGTGTCAGACAGTGCATTACTGCCCAGGGTAGACTATATAATTTTGGTACATTCGAGTGCCGTGTAGGTTTATTCTCATTTAATGTGCCCGGGCAGCTCATTAGGCAATATATTTTTTCTAGAGGACAGGCAGAGTGCTGCAATGATGGTCCGGAATTGCCAAACTTGTAGGCTTCGGGTCCAGGAGTGTGAGAATGGAAGTCTGAGAACACAAGCTAGACTTGGGTTTCAGGGCGAGGGCACGGCATGTACCCCCTGAAGATCTGAAGCAATATGTCATGCTTCTGAAGTCAGAGCAAGGATCAGACGTTGGCTCAGCTTGGATTTTCTGTTCATGACGGCCCCTTCATGAAGGGAGCGGATTCTCGAGCGTGGAGGTTTTCGCACGTTGGGAGTGTTGGGATGCCCCCTCCAAGGATTCCTTCTGCGTGAAAATTGAGACCTGTTGGACAGCTCCAGGACATCCCATATGGATGAGTCCAGACCAACGTTCGAGGATGGATGCCTGGGAAGCCCACCTCGCATTCCAATTGTCTCCTAGGGACAAGACAGTTTAGATCTGATGGCTCTGCGGGAGCAACTGGGGTGGCTGAGTTGAAATGAACTTTCCTGAGGATGGGTCTAATGTGTGTTTGTGTCCACTAGGGCCTTGGAGTGGGGCGGTGGCACCGGTACCCTGAAGTATTCTCCTCAGCTTTTGACATAGCTCCCATGCACAAGTTTCCTTGTGGAGACGAGTTTGGTTCTGATGGGTGCCTCAAGAAAACCCCAATGCTGGTATTGGAAACCAGGGTTTTGAGGAGACATGCCTGTAAACCAAAGCTATGAATCCGATTTTGGCCCATGGTCCTGTCTGGTTCAATCTTCTTCTCTGGGGACATCCATTAAGGGTATGAGAGGAGGTAGATGCTCAGCTGGTGACAGACTGAACTTTTTTGTCCCGGGCGACCTATACTATTGGGATGGCCTCAGGGACTTTGGAGGGTTCTCCTAATTTGTACGATTTTGGACAATGGAATGGGCAGAATTACCATGGATTCGGTAGGCACAGACCTATTGTGTGGATCCAAGGTCCCCAGCCTGGATGGTGTGTGGCCCAGGACTTTGAGGACAGAGGTCTGAAAACACAAACTCAGCTTATGTTTGGGGACGTATGTATGGCAGGCCCGATCTACAAACCATGAGAAGACATCATCAGGATATGAAGAAAGTGCGAGTCTGAGGCGCTTGCACACTTTTGTCTCTGGATTTTGTTTCAGCAATGGCCGTGGCATGTCGAGGAGGCATCATGGGCCATGGACGAATCTTGCTCTCTGTGGACTTGGCCCGAACCCAATTGTTTTTCATCAACCTGTTGGATGGAGGACTCCTTTCAGGGTTGTTACATCAGGTGTCCCATCAAAATAGGAATTCCAAAGCAGAGCACTGGGGAAGAGTGAAGGGACAACCCGAACTATGGTTAAAAATTGGGGCCTAGGGGCATGGCAAGCCCAATATGCTGTCTCTTCATCCAGCCACTGAAGGCCTTACCTGAGGACTGGGCTCAGGCTGAAGGTCACAATGTGTGTTTGTGACCAATGTGGCCTTAAAGCATGGGCGGGGCCTCATGGGCGACACTGGTTTCAAGTACACTGAACCTTGGACAACATGCCAACAACAAGGTTTCTTGCCATGGGGAAAGAGTTCTTATTTCTGCATCATTATCAAACCCGGGCCGTGATTGGAGATAAGGTCTTGAGTGCGACGAGGGCATAAACACACATTGTGACCTTGAGCGTGAGTCCTGTCCTTTAGTACGTCCTCTCAGTGGCTGGACCATTAGATGTCATAATGGGCTTGACATGTCCCTAGTCCCCAATTTTTAACCAGATATCTGGTTGTCCAGTCGCCCCTCCCCATGGCTCTATTGTGGAATCCCTCATTTGAGGGACACCTGAGGTTGAAAAACAAAACAAAACAAATCAACAACAACAGAACAAAGGACTTCTTCCATACCACAGAATGACCCCAAACTCTATGGACGGGGCCAAACCCCCAGAGAGTAAGACTCGTCCATTTCCCATGACGTCACCCGGAAATTTCACGACCATGCGTGACACGATATCCAGAGACAAAAACTTGAGCAAGAGCCTCACCCTCGCCCTTTTTTATATACCAAAGAGTTCTCCTCATGGTCTGTAGATCAGTCCTGCCATACCTATGACCCGAAACATAAGCTGAGTTTGTGTTTTCAGAACAACTGTCCAAACAGCCCTGGCCTAAACAGCATACAGGCTTAGGCCCCTGGAGCAAAGCTGAGGACTGTACTTGCCCTCTCCAAGGGAATTCTGTGTGCCCATTCCAATGGCCACAACGATACTAATAATCGTTGTCCTGGAGCCAATCAACAGGTCTCAATTGTCCTGCAGAAGAATCATTGCAGTTGGGAGCTTCTCACAACTCCCATCGTGGGAAAAACCCCATGGACTCGTGATACATCCCCCCTTCAAGAAGGGGCCATCAGGGACAGAATGTCCAACATGAGCGAACGTCTGATCCTCGCCCTGACTTCAGAAGCACGAGATCTGGATTCAGGTCTGTAGATTGTGCCTGCCATATCCTCACCCAGAAACCTAGGCATAGCTTGGGTTCTGAGACTTCCGTCCTCAGACTACTGTCCCACAAGCCCTCCACTTTGGCAATCCAGAACTACAATGCAGCACTCTGCCTGCCCTCCAGAAGAAAAACAGTGCCCTCTGGGGCTACCCAGAAACCCCCTTGAGGATCAACCTGCACGGCATTCGGCTGTACCCCAAATCTATAGGCTGACCTGGGCACTAATGCCCTTTCTGACAAAGCCTGAGCCTGGACCTCCTGTCCCCACCCAGACAGCTGGCCTCACACTGAGCCATCGGACCCGCCATGGCCTTAGGTCGTCATCTCTTCTCAATCTCGGTTTTCAGGCTTCAGAACCTAGACCTTATCTCCAATCACGTCCCCGGTTTGAAAATGATGCAGAAATAAGAACTCTTTCCCCATGGCAAGAAACCTTGTGGTTGGCATGTTGTCTAAGGCTCAGTGTTGTTGAAACCAGTGTGGTCCATGAGGCCCTGACCCTGCTTGCCGGCCACATGTTCACAAACACACATTGTGACCTACAGCCTGAGCCCAGTCTTCAGGTAAGGCCTCTCAGTGGCTGTATCTAGAGACTGTATAATGTTCTCTCCATGCCCCTAGGCCCCAATTTTTTACCGTTGTTGGGGTTGTCCCTTCACTCTTCCCCAGGTCTATGCTACCGAATTCCTCTTTTGGTGGGACACCTGAGGTAACAAACCTGAAAGGAGTCCTCCCATCCCACAGATTGTCGAAAAACAATTGGGATCGGGCCAAATCCACAGAGAGCAAGATTCTTCCATGGCCCATGAGGCCACCCCAACATTCCACGCTCATCGCAGATACAAAATCCAGAGACAAAATCCTGAGCACGTGCCTCAGACTCGTTCATTCTTCATATCCTGAAGAGTTCTTCAGATAAGAACCTACACGGCACTCGAATGCATCCAAAATGTATAGTCTAACTTGGACACTAATGCACTGTCTCAAAACCTGAGCCTGATATTGTGGGCAACTCCCAAACAGCTGACCGCACACTGAACTCATGAGACCCGACAAGGCATTAGGTCATCATCTCTTCCCTACCTCAGATTTCAGGCTTCAGAACCTAGACCTTATCTCCAATCACAGGCCAGGGGTGACTGTGATGCAGAAATCAGTACTCTTCCTTACCCATGGCAAGAAACCTTGTGGTTGGCATGTTGTCCAACGTTCAGTGTAGGAGAAACCAACATTAACCCTGAGGCCCCGCCCATTCTTCAGTGCGACGAGGGAATAAACACGCATTGTGACCCTCAGCGTGAGTCCTGTCCTCTAGTACGTCCTCTCAGTGGCTGGACCATTAGATGTCATAATGGGCTTGACATGTCCCTAGGCCCCAATTTTTAACCAGATTTCTGGTTGTCCAGGCGCCCCTCCCCAGGGCTCTACTCTGGAATACCTCATTTGGTGGGACACACCTGAGGTTGATAAACAAAACAAAACAAATCAACAACAACAGAACAACGGACTTCTTCCATCCCACAGAATGACCCCAAACTCTTTGGACGGGGCCAAACCCCCAGAGAGTAAGACTCGTGATTTCCCATGAAGTCACCAGGAAATTTCACGACCATGAGTGACACGATATCCAGAGAGAAAAACTTGAGCAAGAGCCTCACACTCGCCCTTTTTTCATATCCCGATGAATTCTCCACATGGTATGTAGATCAGTCCTGCCATACCTAAGACCCGAAACATAAGCCGCGTTTGTGTTTTCAGACAACTGTCCAAAGAGCCCTGGCCTACACACCCTACAGGCTCAGGGCTCTGGAGCCAAATCTGAAGACTGTGCTTGCCCTCTCCAAGGGAATTGTATATGCCCATTCCAATGGCCACAACCCTACTAAGAGTATAATCCTCCAAAGTCCCTGAGGCCATCCCAATATTTGTGTCTTCCCAGGACAAACAGGGGGCAATCTGGGCCCATCTGAGCACATACCTCCTCTCAGACCGTAGACTGATGTCCCCAGAGGTAAAAAAGGAGCGAACAGGTCCCTAGGCACCTATCGGATCCATTGGTTTGGCTTCCAGGCATCTCTCCTCAGAGGCCTGGATTTCAATAACAGCATAGGGCTGTTTCTTGACTCACCCATCAGAACAAATCTCATATTCACATGGGAAACTTGCACGATGGAGCTGTGTGAAAGCCTCTCTTTAGGAGAACCCTTCAGGGCCCCAGTGCCATCGCTTCATTCCAAGGTCTCCTTAGACACAAAATCATATTAGGACACATCCACGGGAGAGTCCATTTCAACTCAGCCTCCTCATTTTCTCCCCCAGATCCAGCAGATCTGTCCTTTCTTGTTACTTGGAGACAATTGGAATGCGAGGTGGGCTACCCAGCCATCCATCATTAGAACCCTGCTCAGAATCGTTGTTCAAGAGCCAACCAACAGGTGTCAATTGTCCTGCAGAAGAATCTTTGCAGTTGGGAGCTTCTCACAACTCCCATTGTGGGAAAACCGCCATGGCCTCGCGATCCACCCCCCCCTTCAAGAAGGGGCCATCAGGGACAGAATGTCCAACCTGAGCGATCGTCTGATTCTCGCCCTGACTTCAGAATCATGAGATCTCGATTCAGGTCTGTAGATTGTGCCTGCCATATCCTCTTTCAGAAACCTAGGCATAGCTTGGATTCTCAGACTTCTGTCCTCAGACTACTGAACCATAAACCCTCCAGTTTGGCAATCAAGAACTACAATGCAGCACTCTGCATGCCCTCCAGAAGGAAATCATTGCCCTCTGGGGATACCCAGAAACCCCAAATGAGGATCAAACTTAACGACATTCAGCTGTACCCCAAATATATAGGCTGACCTGTGCACTAATGCACTTTCTGACAAAGCAAGATCCTGGACCTCCTCGCCCCACCCAGACTGCTGGCCGCACACTGAGCACATCGGATCCGCCATGGCCTTAGTTCGTCATCTCTTCTCAATCTCGGTTTTCAGGCTTCAGAACCTAGACATTATCTCCAATCACGGCCCGGGTTTGAAAATGATGCAGAAATCAGAACTCTTTCCCCATGGCAAGAAACCATGTGGTTGGCATGTTGTCCAAGGTTCAGTGTACTTGAAACCAGTGTGGCCCATGAGGCCCCGCCCATGCTTTGGGGCCACATTGGTCACAAACAAACATTGTGACCTTCATCCTGAGCCCAGTCCTCAGGTAAGTCCTCTCAGTGGCTGGATGGAGAGACAGCATATTGGGCTTGCCATGCCCCTAGGCCCCAATTTTTAACCATAGTTCGGGTTGTCCCTTCACTCTTCCCCAGGGATCTGCTTTGGAATTCTTCTTTTGGTGGGACTCCTGAGGTAAGAAACCTGAAAGGAGTCCTCCCATCCCACCGATTGACGAAAAACAATTGGGATCGGGGCAAATCCACAGAGAGCGAGATTCATCCATGGCCCATGAGGCCTCCCCAACATTCCATGGCCATCGCTGATACAAAATCCATAGACAATAGCCTGAGCACGTGCCTCAGACTCGCTCATTCTTCATATCCTGAAGAGTTCTTCAGATAAGAACCACACGGCACTCGAAGGCACCTAAAATATATATTCTAACCTAGGCACTAAAGCACTGTCTGACAACCTGAGCCCGGACCTCGTGATCAAAACCCAGACAGCTGACCGCACACTGAGCACATCTGACCCGCCATGGCCTTATGTCATCATCCTTCCCTACCTCAGTTTTCAGGCTTCAGAACCTAGTCCTTATCTCCAATCACTGCCCAGGGGTGACTGTGATGCAGAAATCAGAACTCTTCCTTACCTATGGCAAGAAACCTTGTGGTTGGCCTGTTGTCCAACGTTCAGTGTAGGAGAAACCAGCATTCACCCTGAGGCCCCGCCCATTCTTGAATGCGACGAGGGCATAAACACGCATTTTGATCCTCAGCGTGAGTCCTGTCCTCTAGTACGTCCTCTCAGTGGCTGGACCATTAGATATCATAATTGGCTTGAAATGTCCCTAGGCCCCAATTTATAACCAGATTTCTGGTTGTCCAGTCACAACTACCCAGGGCTCTACTCTGGAATCCCTCATTGGGTGGGACACCTGAGGTAGAAATACAAAACAAAACAAATCAACAACAACAAAAAAAACGGACTTCTTCCATCCCACAGAGTGACCCCAAACTCCTTTGACGGGGCCAAACCCCCAGAGAGTAAGACTCGTCCATTTCCCATGAAGTCACCCGGAAATTTCAAGACCATGAGTGACACAATATCTAGAGACAAAAACGTGAGCAAGAGCCTCACACTCGCCCATTTTTCATATCCCAAAGTGTTCTCCTCATGGTCTGTAGATCAGTCCTGCCATACCTATGACCTGAAACATAAGCCGAGTTTGTGTTTTCAAACAACTGTCCCAACAGCTCTGGCCTACACACCCTACAGGCTCAAGGCCCTGAGGCCAAACCTGAAGACTGTGCTTGCCCTCTCCAAGGGAATTGTATGTGCCCATTACAATGGCCACAACCCTACTAAGAGTATAATCCTCCAAAGTCCCTTAGGCCATCCCAATATTTGTGGCTTCCCAGGAAAAACAGGGGCAATCTGGGCCCATCTGAGCACCTACCTGCTCTCAGACCGTAGACTGATGTCCCGAGAGGTAAAAAGTAACGAACAGGCCCTAGGAACCTATCGGATCCATTGGTTTGGCTTCCGGGCATCTCTCCTCAAAGGCCTGGATTTCAATAACAGCATATGGCTGTTTCTGGACTCACCATCAGAACAAATCTCATATACACATGGGAAACTTGCACGATGGAGCTGTGTGAAAGCCTCTCTTTAGGAGAAACCTTCAGGACCCCAGTGCCACCGCTTCATTCCAAGGTCTCCTTAGACACAAAATCATATTAGGACAAATCCACGGGAGAGTCCATTTCAACTCAGCCTCCTCATTTGCTCCCCCAGATCCAGCAGATTTAACCTGTCTTTTGCTTGGAGACAATTGGAATGCGAGGTGGACTACCCAGCCATCCATCCTTAGAACCCAGCTCATAATCGTTGTTCTGGAGCCAACCACCAGGTGTCAATTGTCCTGCAGAAGAATCTTTGCAGTTGGGAGCTTCTCACAACTCCCATCGTGTGAAAACCGCCATGGCCTCGCGATCCACCCCCCCCCTTCAAGAAGGGGCCTTTAGGGACAGAATGTCCAACCTGAGCGATCGTCTGATTCTCACCCTGACTTCAGAAGCATGAGATCTTGATTCAGGTCTGTAGATTGTGCCTGCCATATCCTCACCCAGAAACCTAGCCCTAGCTTGGTTTCTCAGACTTCCGTTCTCAGACTACTGAAACACAAACCCTCCAGTTTGGCAATCCAGAACTACAATGCAGCACTCCGCCTGCCCTCCAGAAGAAAAACATTGCCCTCTGGGGCTACCCAGAAACCCCAAATTAGGATCAACCTGAACGCCATTCGGCTGTACCACAAATATATAGGCTGACCTGGGCACTAATGTCCTTTCTGACACAGCCTGAGCCTGCACCTCCTGGCCCCACCCAGACTGTTGGCCGCACACTGAGCACATCGGACCCTCCAAGGCCTTAGGTCGTCATCTCTTCTCAATCTCGGTTTTCAGGCATCAGATCCTAGACCTTATCTCCAATCACGGCCCGGGTTTGAAAATGATGCAGAAATCAGAACTCTTTCCCCATGGCAAGAAACCTTGTGGTTAGCATGTTGTCAAAGGTTCAGTGTACTTGAAACCAGTGGGGCCCATGAGGCCCCACCCATGATTGGGGGCCACATTGGTGACAAACACACATTTTGACCCTCAGCCTGAGCACAGTCCTCAGGTAAGGCCTCTCAGTGGCTGGATGGAGAGACAGAATATTGGGCTTGCCTTTCCCCTAGGCCCCAATTTTTAACCATAGTTCAGGTTGTCCCTTCAATCTTCCACAGGGCTCTGCTTTGGAATTCCTCTTTTGGTGGGACTATTGAGGTAAGAAACCTGAATGGAGTCCTCCCATCCCACAGATTGACGAAAAACAATTGGGATCAGGCCAAATCCACAGAGAGCTAGATTCGTCCATGGCCCCTGAGGCCTCCCCAACATTCCACGGCCATCGCTGATACAATATCCAGAGACAAAAGCATGAGCATGCGCCTCAGACTCGCTCATTCTTCATATCCTGAAGAGTTCTTCAGATAAGAACCTACACGTCACTCGAATGCACCCAAAATATATAGTCTAACCTGGGCACTAATGCACTGTTTGAAAACCTGAGCTTGGACCTCGTGACCAACACCCAGACAGCTGACTGCACACTGAGAACATCAGACCCGCCATGGCCTTAGGTCATCATCTCTTCCCTACCTCAGTTTTCAGGCTTCAGAACCTAGACCTTATCTCCAATCACTGCCCAGGGGTGACTGTGATGCAGAAATCAGAATTCTTCCTTACCCATGGCAAGAAACCTTGCGCTTGGCATGTTGTCCAACGTTCAGTGTAGGAGAAACCAGCATTCAGCCTGAGGCCCCGCCCATTCTTGAGTGCGACGTGGGCATAAACACGCATTGTGACCCTCAGCGTGAGTCCTGTCCTCTAGTACGTCCTCTCAGTGGCTGGACCATTAGATGTCATAATGGGCTTGACATGTCCCTAGGCCCCAAATTTTAACCAGATTTCTGGTTGTCCAGTCACAACTCCCCAGGGCTCTACTCTGGAATCCCTCATTTGGTGGGACACCTGAGGTTGAAAAACAAAACAAAACAAATCAACAACAACAAAAAAAAACAGACTACTTCCATCCCACAGAGTGACCCCAAAGTCCTTGGACGGGGCCAAACCCCCAGAGAGTAAGACTCGTCCATTTCCCATGAAGTCACCCGGAAATTTCACGACCATGAGTGACACGATATCCAGAGAAAAAAACTTGAGCAAGAGCCTCACACTCGCCCTTTTTTCATATCCAGAAGAGTTCTCCTCATGATCTGTAGATCAGTCCTGCCATACCTATGACCCGAAACATATGCCGAGTTTGTGTTTTCAGACAACTGTCCAAACAGCCCTGGCCTACACACCCTACAGGCTCCGGCCCCTAGAGCCAAACCTGACGACTGTGCTTGCCCTCTCCAAGGGAATTTTATGTGCCCATTCCAATGGCCACAACCCTACTAAGCGATAAACCTCCAAAGTCCCTGAGGACATCCCAATATTTGTGGCCTCGCTCTGACTTCAGATGCAGGAGATCTTGATTCAGGTCTCGAGATTGTGCCTGCCATAACCTCACCCAGAAACCTAGGCCTAGCTTGTGTTCTCAGACTTCCGTCCTCAGAAGACTGGCACAGAAGCCCTCCAGTTTGGCAATCCAGAACTACAATGCAGCTATCTGCCTGCCCTCCAGAAGAAAAAAATTGCCCACTGGGGTTACCCAGAAACCCCCCCCAATGAGGATCAACATGCACGGCATTCAGCTGTACCCCAAAATATATAGGCTAACCTGGGCACTAATGCCCTTTCTGACACAGCCTGATCCAGGACCTCCTGGCCCCACCCAGACAGCTGGCCGCACACTGAGCACATCCGACCCGCCATGGCCTTAGGTCGTCATCTCCTCTCAACCTCGGTTTTCAGGCTTCAGAAGCTAGACCATATCTCCAATCACTGCCCGGGTTTGAAAATGATTCAAAAATGAGAACTCTTTTCCCATGGCAAGAAACCTTGTGGGTGGCTTATTGTCCAAGTTTCAGTGTAGTTGAAACCAGTGTGGCCCATGAGGCCCCGCCCATGTTTGCGGACCACATTGGTCACAAACACACATTGTGACTCTCAGCCTGAGCCCAATCCTCAGTTAAGGCCTCTCAGTGGCTGGATGGAGAGACAGCTTATTGGGCTTGCCATGCCCCTAGGACCCAATTTTTAAACATAGTTCTGGTTGTTCCTTCACTCTTCCCCATGACTCTGCTTTGGAATTCCTCTTTTGGTGGGACCCCTGAGGTAACAAACCTGAAAGGAGTCCTCCCATCCCACAGATTGACGAAAAACAATTGGGATCGGGCCAAATCCAGAGAGAGCAAGATTCGTCCATGGCCCATGAGGCCTCCCCAACATTCCACGGCCATCGGTGATACAAAATCCAGAGACAAAAAGCCTGAGCACGCACCACTGACTCACTCATTCTTCATATCTTGAAGAGTTCTTCAAATAAGAACCTACACTGCTCTCTAATGCACCCAAAATATTTAGTCTACCCTGGGCACTAATGGCCTGTCTGACAACCTGAGCCTGGACCTCGTGACTAACACCCAGTCAGCTCTCCGGACACTGAGCACTTCAGACCCACCATGGCCTTAGGTCATCATCTCTTCCCTACCTCAGTTTTCAGGCTTCAGAACCTAGAACTTTTCTCCAATCACTGCCCAGGGGTGACTGTGATGCAGAAATCAGAACTCTTCCTTACCCATGGCAAGGAACCTTGTGGTTGGCATGTTGTCCAACGTTCAGTGTAGGAGAAACCAGCATTCACCCTGAGTCCCCACCAATTCTTGAGTGCGACAAGGGCATAAACACGCATTGTGACCCTCCGCGTGAGTCCTTTCCTCTAGTACGTCCTCTCAGTGGCTGGACCATTAGATGTCATAATGGGCTTGACATGTCCCTAGGCCCCAATTTTTAACCAGATTTCTGGTTGTCCAGTCGCCCCTCCCCAGGGCTCTATTCTGGAATCCATCATTTGGTGGGACACCTGAGGTTGAAAAACAGAACAAAACAAATCAACAACAACAGAACAGGGGACTTCTTCCATCCCACAGAATGACCCCAAAACTCTTTGGACGGGGCCAAACCCCCAGAGAGTAAGACTCGTCCATTTCCCATGAAGTCACCCGGAAATTTCACGACCATGTGTGACACGATATTCACAGACAAAGACTTGAGCAAGAGACTCACACTCGCCCTTTTTTTCATATCCCAAAGAGTTCTCCTCATGGTCTGTAGATCAGTCCTGCCATACCTATGACCTGAAATATAAGCCGAGTTTGTGTTCTCAGACAACTGTCCCAACAGCTCAGGCCTACACACCCTACAAGTTCAGCCCCCTGAGGCCAAACCTGAAGACTGTGCTTTCCCTCTCCAAGGGAATTGTATGTGCCCATTCCAATGGCCACAACACTACTAATAGGATAAACATCCAAAATCCTGAGGCCATCCCAATATTGGTGACTTCCCAGGATGAACAGGGACAATCTGAGCCCATCTGAGCACCTACCTGCACTCAAACCCATAGACTGATATCCCCAGAGGTAATAAGGAACGAAGAGGCCCCTAGGCACTTATCGGATCCATTGCTTTGGTTACGAGGCATCTCTCCTCAGAGGCCTGGATTTCAATAACAGCATATGGCTGTTTCTTGACTCACCATCAGAACAAATCTCATCTACACATGGGAAACTTGCACGGATGGAGCTGTGTGAAAGCCTCTCTTTAGGAGAACCCTTCAGGGACCCAGTGCCACCGCTTCATTCCAAGGTCTCCCTAGACACAAAATCATATTACGTCACATCCACGGGAGAGTCCATTTCAACTCAGCCTCCTCGGTTGCTCCCCCTGATCCAGCAGTGCTGACCTGTCTTGTTGCTTGGAGACAATTGGAATGCGAGGTGGGCTACCCAGCCATCCATCCTTAGAACCCTGCTCAGAATCGTTGTCCTGGAGCCAACCAACACGTCTCAATTGTCCTGCAGAAGAATCTTTGCAATTGGGACCTTCTCATAACTCCCATCGTGGGAAAACCCCCATGGCCTCCTGATCCACCCCCTTCAAGAAGGGACCCTCATGGACAGAATGTCCAACCTGAGCGATCGTCTGATCCTCGCCCTGACTTCAGATGCACGAGATCTAGATTCAGGACTGTAGATTGTGCCTGCCATATCCTCACCCAGAAACTGAGGCCTAGCTTGGGTTCTCAGACATCCGTCCTCAGACTACTGGCCCACAAGTCCTCCAATTTGGCAATTCAGAACTACAATGCAGCACTCTGCCTGCCCTCCTGAAGAAAAACATTGCCCTCTGGGGCTACCCAGAAACCCCCAATGAGGATCAACCTGCACGCCATTCGGCTGTACCCCAAATATATAGGCTGACCTGGGCACTAATGCCATTTATGACGCAGCCTGAGCCTGGACCTCCTGGCCCCACCCAGACAGCTGGCCGCACACTGAGCACTTCGGGCCTGCCATGGCCTTCGTTCGTCATCTCTTCTCAACCTCGGTTTTCAGGCTTCAGAAGCTAGACCTTATCTCCAATCACGGCCCGGGTTTGAAATGATGCAGAAATCAGAACTCTTTCCCCATGCTAAGAAACCTTGTGGTTGGCATGTTGTCCAAGGTTCTGTGTCGTTGAAACCAGTGTGGCCCATGAGGCCCCGCCCATGCTTGCGGGCCACATTGGTCACAAACACACATTGTGACCCTCAGCATGAACCCAGTCCTCAGGTAAGGCCTCTAAGTGGCTGGATGGAGAGACAGCATATTGGGCTTGCCATGCCCCTAGACCCCAATTTTTAACCATAGTTCGGGTTGCCCCTTCACTCTTCCCCAGGGCTCTGCTTTGGAATTCCTCTTTTGGTGGGACACCTGAGGTAACAAACCTGAAAGGAATACACCATCCAACAGATTGACGAAAAACAATTGGGATCGGGCCAAATCCACAGAGAGCAAGATTCGTCCATGGCCCATGAGGCCTCCCCAACATTCCACGGCCATCGGTGATACAAAATCCAGAGACAAAAGCCTGAGCACGCACCTCTGACTCACTCATTCTTCATATCTTGAAGAGTTCTTCAAATAAGAACCTACACTGCTCTCTAATGCACCCAAAATATTTAGTCTACCCTGGGCACTAATGGCCTGTCTGACAACCTGAGCCTGGACCTCGTGACTAACAACCAGTCAGCTGACCGCACACTGAGCACTTCAGACCCGCCATGGCCTCAGGTCATCATCTCTTCCCTACCTCAGTTTTCAGGCTTCAGAACCTAGACCTTTTCTCCAATCACTGCCCAGGGGTGACTGTGATGCAGAAATCAGAACTCTTCCTTACCCATGGCAAGAAACCTTGTGGTTGGCATGTTGTCCAACGTTCAGTGTAGGAGAAACCATCATTCACCCTGAGTCCCCACCAATTCTTGAGTGCGACAAGGGCATAAACACGCATTGTGACCCTCCGCGTGAGTCCTTTCCTCTAGTACGTCCTCTCAGTGGCTGGACCATTAGATGTCATAATGGGCTTGACATGTCCCTAGGCCCCAATTTTTAACCAGATTTCTGGTTGTCCAGTCGCCCCTCCCCAGGGCTCTATTCTGGAATCCATCATTTGGTGGGACACCTGAGGTTGAAAAACAGAACAAAACAAATCAACAACAACAGAACAGGGGACTTCTTCCATCCCACAGAATGACCCCAAACTCTTTGGACGGGGCCAAACCCCCAGAGAGTAAGACTCGTCCATTTCCCATGAAGTCACCCGGAAATTTCACGACCATGTGTGACACGATATTCACAGACAAAGACTTGAGCAAGAGTCTCACACTCGCCCTTTTTTCATATCCCAAAGAGTTCTCCTCATGGTCTGTAGATCAGTCCTGCCATACCTATGACCCGAAACATAAGCCGAGTTAGTGTTTTCAGACAACTGTCCAAACAGCCCATGCATACAAACCCCACAGGCTCAGGCCCCTGGAGCCAAACCTTACGACTGTGCTTGCCCTCTCCAAGGGAATTGAATGTCCCCACACCAATGGCCACAACCCTACTAATATGATAAACCTCCAACGTTCCTGAGGCCTTCCCAATATTTGTGGGTTCCCAGGACAAACAGGGGCAATCTGGGCCCATCTGAGCACCTACCTGCACTCAGACCTGTAGACTGATGTCCCCAGAGGTAAAAAGGAACGAACAGTCCCATAGGCACCTATCGGATCTATTGCTTTGGTTTCCAGGCATCTCTCCTTAGAGATCCTTAGAACCCTTAGAACCCTGCTCTTGCATCTTTCCTTATGGGACATCCTTGAGCCATCCAACAGGTGTCGACTGTCCCACAGGAGTCCTTGTTCATGACCACCTCACAACTCATATCATGGAAAGCTTCCAAGGTCACATCATACCCCCAATCACTATGAAGTCGGAACATGGAAAGAAACTCAAACCTGAGCCAAAGCTGATCTTCGCCTTGACTTCAGATGCACGAGATCGTGATTACTCTTCAGAGTGCACCTACTGTGCCCTCACCCCAAAACCTAAGCATAGCTAGTGTTCTCAGACTTCCGTCCTCACTCTCCTGGACCACACGCCCTCCATTTTGGGATTTCCGATGACACAGTGCTGCACTCTGCCTCCCCTCTAGAAGAAAAACGTTGCCCTATGGGTCTACCCAGAAACCGCAAATGAGGATAAACCTGCATGCCACTCAACTGTACACCAATTATATAGTCTAGCCTGTGCACTAATGCCCTGTCTGACACAACCTGAGGCCTGAATTCCCAACCGACACCCAGACAGCTTTCCGTACACTGAGAACATCTGAACCGCCATGGCCTTAGGTTGCCATCTCTTTCCAACCTGGTTTTCAGGCTACAGAAACCTAGACCTTATCTCTACTCATTTCCCATGGGTGAACGTGATGCAGAAATCAGAACTCCTCCTTCCCTCACGCCAGAATCTTGTGGTTGGCATCTTATCCAAAGTTAAGTGTAGGAACCCTGTAGGGCCTACAGGAGTAGTAGTAGGGCCCCTGAGGGTAGTGTAGGGTCCCTGAGACCCTGCCCATGCTTAAGAGCTGCGGTGGGCACAAACACACATTGGGACCCTCAGTTTGAAACCTGTCCTCAAGTAAAGCCTCTCAGTGGCTGGACCATGAGCCCACATATGGGGCCTGCCATGCCCCAAGTCACCCAATCTTAACCAGAGGTAGAGACATCTAGTCACCCCTACTCAGGGCTCTGCTCTGGAATCCCTCTTTGGTGGGACATTTGAGGTAAGTAAACACGGAAAGGATTCCTCCCACCCACAGAATGACCCCAATCACTTGGGATCAGGCCATCCCCAGAGAGAAAGACACCTCCATGGCCCAAGAGGCCAGCCTGACATTCCACGGCCACTATTGACACAAAAATCCAGAGACATAAGCCTCACCCTTAGGTCATAGCCCCAAAAATTCTCCTCATAGTCTGTAGATCGGGCCTGCCATACCTACGTCACCAAACCGTGTTTTCAGACTTCTATCCTGACATCCCTGTCCCACACACCCTCCAGGCTGAGGCCCCTGGAGCCACACCTCAGGACTGTGCCTGCCCTCTCCAAGGAAATTCTTCCCATTCCATTGGCCACAACCCTACAGATTAGGAGAAACCTCCAAAGTCCCAGAGGCAATTCCAATAGTGTAGGCCGCCCAGTACAAAGAGGGGTGATCTGTCACAAGCTGAGCAACGACCTCAACTCACCCGTAGACAGATATCCCAAGAGAAAGGTATTAAACTGGACAGGCCCCTAGAACGCAATTGGTTCCATTGCTTTTGTTTCTAAGCATCTCTCCTCTGACGCCTGTTTTCCAATACCAGCATATGGGGGATTCCAGAGATACCAATCAGAACAAATCTTGTCTCCACATGGGAAACTTATCCTTTGGAGCTCTGTAAAAACCTCCAGTTAGGAGAAAGCTTCAGGTAACCGGAGCCACCGCCCTATTCCAAGGTCTCCATGGACACAAACCCGCATTATGACCATTCGGCAGGAGAGTACATTTCAACTCAGCCCCGTTGATTACTCCCCCAGAGCCAGAATATCAAACCTGCCTTGTCGCTAGGAGACAACTTGAATGCAAAGCAGACTCTCTAGGCATCCTTCGTTGGAATCCTGCTCTGGCGCCGTTCCATATGGGATGTCCTGGGAGCCTTCCAACAGGTCTTGACTGTCCTGCAGAAGGAATACTTGCAGATTGGAGCATCTCACAACTCCTATCGTGGGAATACCTACATGGCCTCATGAGATGCTCCCCTTTATAAAGGGGCCATCATGGACAGAAACTCCAAACTGAGCCAACTTCTGATCCATTGCTTTGGTTTCTATGTATCTCTCCTCAGAGGCCTGGTTTCCAATATCAGAATATGGGGGTTTCCTAAGGAAACAATCAGAACAGATCTCATCTCCACATGAGAAACTTGCTCTTTGGAGCTGTGTCAATACCTCAGGTTAGGAGGATCCTTCAGGGTGCTGGCACCATGGCCCAATTCCAAGGTCTCCAAGGACACAAACTTACATTATGATCCATCCTCAGGAGAGTCCATTTCAAATCAGCGCCCTTGGCTGCTCACCCAGAGCCAGCAGATCAAACCTGCCTTGTCACAAGGAGACAGTTGGAATGCGAGGTGGGCTGCCCAGGCATCCATCCTTAGAACCCCTGCTCTGGAGAATTTCTTTATGGGACGTCTTGAATCCAACCAACCTGTCTTGACTGTCTCGCAGAATGAATCCTTGTGGTTTGAAGCATCACACAATCCCACTGTGAGAAAACCTCCATTTCCTCATGATGCCCCAAACCTTCATAAATGGGCCATCATGGACAGAAACTCCATCCTAAGCCAAAGTCTGATCTGCGCCCTGAATTCAGAAGCACGAGATCTCGATTCAGCACTTGAGAGTGTGCCTGCTGTGCCCTCGCCCCGAAACCTAAGCCTAACTTGTGTTCTCAGACTTCCGTCTTCACAATCCTGGCCATACCCCTCCAGTTTGGCAATTCTGGAGACACAATGCAGCACTCTGCCTGCCCTCCAGAAGAAAAATGTTGCCCTATAGGGCTAACCAGAAATGCCAAATGAGTAACAACCTGCATGCCACTCGACCATACCCCAATTATAAAATCTAGCCTGTGCACTAAAGCCCTGTCTGACAAAGCCTGAAGGCAGACCTCCAGTCCAACACCCAGACAGCTGGCCGTACACTGAGCATATCAAACCCACAATGGCTTTCGGCCATCATCTCTACCCAACCTCAGTTTTCACCTTCAGAACCTAGACCTTATCTCCACTCAGTGCTCAGGAGTGAAAGTGATACAAGAATCAGAACTTCTCCTCGCCATGACAAGAAACCTTGTGGTTGGCATGTGGTCCAACGTTCATTGTAGGAGAAAGCACCATGGACTATGAGGCCCCACCTATCCTTGAGGGCTACAGTTTGCACAAAACACACATTGTGACCCTCAGCGTGAGCCTTATCCTCATGTAAAGCCTCTTAGTGACTGGAACAACAGCCCACATATGGGGCTTGCCAAGCCCCTAGTCCCCCAATCTCAACCAGAGTTAGAGATGTCTAGTCACCCCTACTCAGGGCACTGCTCTGGAATCCCACTTTGGTGGGACACCTGAGGTAAAATAAAAAAAATACAGAAAAAGACTCTTCCCATCCACAGAATGATCCCAACCACTTGGAATCAGGCCAAATCACCAGAGAAAGACTTGTCCATGGCCCTTGAGGACACCCCGACATTCCACGGCCACCGTAGGCACAAAATCCAGAGACAAAAAAGCCTGAGCAAACGCCACATACTCGCCCTTTGTTCATAGCCCGGAAAATTCTCACGGTCTGTAGATCGAGCCTTCATACATACATCCCCAAACCTAAGCTGAGTTTGTGTTTTCATACTTCTGTCCCCACAGTCCTGGCCCACACACCATCCAAGCTGGGGCCCCTGGAGCCACACCTGAGGACTGTGGCTTCCTTCTCCAGGGGAATTCTGCCATTTCCATTGGCCACAACCCTATAGATTAGGAGAAACCTCCAAACTCCCCGAGGCCATCCCAATAGTGTTGGCTGCCCAGGACAAACAGGGATGACCTTTCACAAGTTAGGAAACTACCTCCACTCAGGCCCAGAGACAGATATCCCCATAGAATAAGATTGAACTGGACAGGCACTTAGGCCCTAATCAGATCCATTGCTTTTGTTTCCAGGCATCTCTCCTCAGAGGCCTGGTTACCAATACCAGCATATGGGGGATTACTGAGGCACTCATAGAAAAATCTCGTCTCCACATAGGAAATGTACTCTTTGGAGCTCTATAAAATCCTCTGTTTAGGAGAATCTTTCAGGGCCCCGGATCAAGCGCCCCATTCCAAGGTCTCCATGGACTTAAACCCACATTATGATCTATCCTTGGTAGAGTCCATGTCAACTCATCCCCCTTGGTTTCTCCCCCAGGGCCTGCAGATCAAACCTGCCTTGTTGCTAGGAGACAACTAGAATGGGAGGCGGGCTGCCCAGGCATCCATCCTTAGAACCCTACTCTGGAGTCGTTCCATATGGGACATCCTAGAGCCATCCAACAGGTCTCAAGTGTCCCACAGAAGGAATCTTTGCAGTCTGGTGCATCTCACAACTCCCATTGTGGGAAAATCTTCATGGCCTCTTGAGACGCTCCACTTTATAAAGGGGCCATCATGGACAGAAACTCCAACCTGAGCAAACGTCTGATATTCGCCCTGGCTTCAGGTGCATGAGATCTTGATTCAGCTCTGCAGAGTGTGCCTTCTGTGCCCTCACCCCAAAAATTAAGCCTAGCTTGTGTTCTCAGACTACCGTCCTCACACCCCTGGCCCAAAAGCCCTACAGTTTGGCAATACTGGGGCCACAATGCAGCACTCTGCCTGCCCTCCAGAAGAAAACGTTGCCTTATGGAGCTACCTAGAAACCCGAATGAGGATCAACTGAACGCCACTCGACTGCACCCCAAATATACAGTCTACCCTGTCTAATGCCCTGTCTAACACAGCATGAGCCCACACCTCCAGACCTACGCTCAACAGCTAGCCACACACTGAGCTCATTGTACCCATCAGGTCCTTAGGTCTTCATCTCTTCCCAACCTCGGTTTTCGGGTTTTAGAACCTAGACCTAAATTCCAATCACTGTCCAGGGGTGAACGTGATGCAGAAATCACAACTCTTCCTTCGCCATGGCCGGAAACCTTGTGGTTGGCATATTCTCCAACGTTCAGTGTAGGAGAATCCAGCGTGGCACATGAGGCCCTTCCCATGCTTGAGGGCCTTGTTGGGCACAAATAGGCATTGTGACCCTCAGCATGAGCCCTGTCCTCAAGGAAGACCTCTCAGTGTCTGAATCAAGAGCCCACATATTGGACTTGCCATGCCCCTAGTCCCCCAAACTTAAACAGAGGTGGGGTTATCCAGTTGTCTTTACCAAGGACTCTGCTCGGGAATCCCTCTTTTATTGGCACACATGAGGTACATAAAATAAAATAAAAAAAACAGAAAGGACACCTCCCATCCCACAGAATGTACCCAAACTCTTGGGATTGGGTCCAATCCTCAGAGAAGGAAAGCCGTCCACAACCCATGAGGCCACGCCAGCATTCGACCCACATTGTTGACCCAAATCCAGAGACAAAACCTGAGCAAGCACCTCAAACTCACCCTTTTTCATATCCCGAAGTGTTATCACGGTCTGTAGATTGGGCGTGCCATACCTATGTCCCCAATCCTAAGCGGAATTTGTGTTTTCAGACTTCTGTCCCCACAGGCCTGACCTACACACCCTCAAGGCTGGGCCGCTAGAGCCAAACTCAGAACTGTGCCTGCCCTCTCCAGGGGATTTCTGCCCATTCCATTGGCCACAACCCTATAGATTAGGAGAAACTCCAAAATCCCGAGGCCATTCCCAATATTATACGCTGCCCAGGACAAACAGGGGCGATCTGACACAAGCCGAGCAACTACCTCCCCTCAGATCCATAGACACGTATCCCCAGGAAAGAGATTGAACCGGACAGGCACCTAGGCCCTAATCATATCCATTGCTTTTGTTTCCAGGCATCTCTCCTCAGAGGCCTGGTTTCCAATACCAGCATATGGGAGATTCCTTAGGCACTCATCAAAACAATTCTCTTCTTTACATAGGAAACGTACTCTTTAGAGCTCCATCAAAACCTCCGGTTATGAACATCCCTCAAGGCCCCGGATCAAGCACCCCATTCCAAGGTCTCCATGGACACAAATGCACAATATGACCCATCCTCAACTCACCCATTTCAACACACCCGCCTCGGTTACTCCCCTAGATCCAGCAGATCGAACTTGCCTTGGCGCTATGAGACACCTGGAATGGGAGGCAGGCTGCCCAGGCATCCATCCTTAGAACCCTGCTCTGAATAACTTCCTTATGGGATGTCCTGGAGCCATCCAGCAGGTCTCGACTGTCCCACGGAAGGAATCATTGCGGTTTGGAGCATCTCACAATTCCCATCGTGGGAAAACCTCCATGGCCTCGTGACACCCTCCCCTTCATGAAGGGGCCGTCATGGACAGAAACTCCAACCTGAGCCAACGTCTGATCCTAGCTCTGTCTTCAGGTACACGGGATCTCGAATCATCTCTGCAGAGGGTTCCTGCCGTCCCCTCACCCCGAATTCTAAGTCTGGCTTGTGTTCTCAGAATTTTTTCCTCACACTCCTGGCCCACAAGCCTTCCAGTTTGGGAATTCTGGAGCCACTATGTGGCACTGTGTCTTCATTCCAGAAGAAAAACGTTGCCCTCTGGGGCTACCCAGTAACCACAAATGAGTACCAACCTGCACGAAACTCGACTGCACCCCAATGATACAATCTAGCCTGGGCACTAATTCCCTGTCTGCCACAGCCTGAGCCTGCACCTCCCAACCCACACTCAACAGCTGGCCGAACACTGAGCACATCAGTCACACCATGGCCTTAGGTCTTCATCTCTTCCCAACCTCAGTTTTCAGGCTTCAGAACCTAGACCTTAAATCCAATCACAGTCCAGGAGTGAAAGTGTTGCAGAAATTAGAACTCCTTCTTCCCCATGGCCAGAAAACTTGTGGTTGCCATATTGTGCAACGTTCAGTGTAGGAGAAACCAGCATGGTACATTAGGCCACGCCCTGACTTGAGGGGCTCCTTGGGCACAAAAACACATTGTGAAACTCAATGTGAGCCCTATGCTCAAGGAAGGCCTCTCAGTGTCTGGACCAAGAGCCCACATATGGGGCTTGCCTTGTTCTTAGGTCCCAATGTTAACCAGAGTTCTGGTTGTCCAGTCGCCCCTCCCCAGGACTCTGCTGTGGAATCCCTCTTTTGGTGGTCCACCTGAGGTAAAAAAAAAAAAAAAAAAAAAAAAAAAAAAAAAAAACAGAAAAAACCTCCTCCCTTCCCACAGAATGACCCCAAACTCTTGGGATTGGGTCAAATCCCCAGAAAGGGAGCCTCATCGATGGCCCATGAGGACACCCGGACATTCCATGGCAATCGGTGACACCTATCTAGAAAAAAATAAGCATGAGCAAGCACCTCACTTTCGCCCTTTGTTCATATCCCGAAGAGTTCTCCTCACGGTCTATATATCGGGCCGGCCATACTACAGACCCAAACCTAAGTGGAGTTTGTGTTTTCAAACTTTTGTCCAAATAGCCCTGGACCACACACGCTCCACACTTGGGTCCCTGGAGCCACACCTCAGGACTGTGCTTCCCTTTCAAGAGAATTCTTCCCATTCCATTGGCCACAACCTTGCAAATTAGGAAAAACCTCCAAAGTTACCGAGGCCATCCCAATAGTGTAGGCCGCCCAGGACAAACAGGTGTGATCCCAAACCAGCTGAGCAACTACCTCCACTCAGACAAAAGATGTCCCCAGAGAAGAATATTGAACCGGACAGGCCCCTAGGCCCTAATCAGATCCATTGCTTTGGTTTCCAGGCATCTCTCCTCAGAGGCCTCATTTCCAATACCAGCAAATGGTGGTTTCCTGAGGCACCAATAAGAACAAATCTCGTCTCCCCATGGAAAACTTGCTCATTGGAGCTTTGTTATAACCTCTGGTTAGGAGAATCCTTCAGGGCCCTGGTGCCACTGCCCCATACCAAGGTCTCAATGGACTCAAACCAATATTAAGACCATCCTCAGGAAAGTCCATTAAACTCATTTAAGACCATCCTCATGAAAGTCCATTCCAACTCAGCCCCCTCTGATGCTACCCCAAACCAGCAGATCAATCGTTTCTTGTTGCTAGGAGACAATTGGAATTGAGGCTGTCTGCCCAGGCATCCATACTTAGAACCCTGCTCTGGAAAAATACCTTAGGAGACGTCCTGGAGCCATCCAACAAATCTTAATTGTCCCGCAGAAGGAATCCTTGCGGTTTGGAGCGTCTCACATCTCTAATAGTGGGAAAACCCCCATGGCCTCATAATGCCCACCCCTTCATGAAGGGGCCAACATGGACAGAAACTCCAACCTGAGCCAAAGTCTGATCCTCGACCTGACTTCAGACTCATGAGATCTCAATTCAGCTCTGCAGAGTGTGACTGCCATGTCCATTCCCCGAAACCTAAGCCTAGCTTGTGTTCTCAGACTTCTGTCCTCACTCTCCTGGCCCACAAGCCCTCCAGTTTGGGAATTCCGAAGCCACAATGCAGCACTCTGCCTGCCCTCCAGAAGAAAAAACTTTGCCCTATGCTGCTAATAAGAAACCCCAAATGATTATCTAATGCATGCCACTCGACTGTAAAGCAATTATACAGCCTACCCTGAATACGAATGCCCTGTCTGGCACAGCCTGAGACAAGACATCCCAAACGACACCTAGACAGCTGGCTCCAACCTGGACACAAGGGACCCGCTATGGCTGTAGTTCGTCATCTCTTCCCAACCTCGGTTTTCAGGCTTCAGAACCTAGACCTTATCTCCAATCACTGCCCAGGGGTGAACGTGATGCAGAAATTAGAATTCCTCCTTCCCCATGGCCAGAAACCTTGTGGTTGGCATGTTGTCCAACGTTCAATGTGGGAAAACCTGCATTGTCGGAAAGGCCACGCCAGTGCTTGAGGGCCGCCTAGGGCACAGACATGCATTGTGACCTGTAGCGTGAGTCCCGTATTAAAGTAACGCCTCTCAGTGGCTGGACCAAGATCCTGCATATGGGGCTTGTCATATCCATAGGCCCCCAGGCTTAACCAGAGAGCGAGTATTCCAGTTGTCAGTACCCACTGCTATGCTCCAGAATCCCTCTACTGGGGGGACACATGAAGCAGAAAACAGGACTCTTCCCTTCCCACAGAATGACCCCAAACTCTTGGGGGCTGGACAAACTACCAGAGAGGGAGACTTCTACGACCCATGAGGCAACTCCTACATTAAACGGCCATTGTGGACAAAATATCCAGAGACAAAAGACTGAGCGACTGCCTCCCTCTCACCCTTCTTTCATATCCAGAGGAGCTCCCCTCACGGACTGTAGATCAGGCCTGCCATAACCTCGGCCCCAAACCTGAGCTGAGTTTGGGTTTTTGGATGTCTGTCTGCACAGCCGTGGCCCACACCGCCTCCAGGCTGGGGTCTCTGGAGCCACACCACAGAACTGTGCCTGCTCTCTCCTAAGAAACTGCCCGTTCCATTGGCCACAACTCTACAAAATAGTAGAAACCTCAAGGTCCCCAAGGACATCCCACTACCGCAAGCCGCACTGGACAAACAGGGGCCTCATGACACCAGCTGAGCAACTACTACCTCCATGCAGACACACAGACTGATATCCGCAGAGACAGAAGATTGAACCAGACAGGCCCCTAGGCCCTATTATGAACTCTTGCTTTGGTGTCCAGGTATCACTCCTCAGAGGCCTGGGTTCGAAGACCAGCATACGGGGCTATCCTGAGGCACCAGACAGAAAACCTCTCATCTCCGCATGGAAAGCTTCCTTGTTGGAGTTGTGTCAAAACCCTTCGGGTTGGAGAATCCTGCAGAGTCCCTTAGCTACTGCCACATTCCAAGGTCTCCATGGCCACCAACCCACATTATGACTCATCCTCAGGAAAGTCCATTTAAACTCAGCCTTCTGGGTAGCTCACCCAAGAGCCCGCAGATTGAGGGTGCCTTGTCTTGACCAGGCAATGGGAAGGTGAGTTGGCGTTTCTCGGCATCCATGCTTAGGCCCCTGCTCTCGAGTCTTTCTGTATGGGGCATCCTGGAACCATCCAATAGTACTCGAATGTCCTGAAGAAGGAAACTTTGAAGTTTGGAGCAGCTCACAACTCCCAGCGTAGGGAAACCTCCCTGGCCTCATGACGCCCCCACCCCCTTCAGGAAGGGGCCGTCATGGACACAAACTCCAGCTTGAGGCAACATCTGATACTCGCCCTGACCTCAGATGCAGGAGATCGCGATTCAGCCTCTGCACAGTGGGCCCAAACCTCGTGCTACCTTGTGTTTTCAGACTTCCTTCCTCACACTCCTGGCAAACATGTCCTCAAGACTTGGAATTCTGGAACCAAAATGCAGCCCTATGCTGGCCCTCCAGAGGAAAAACGTTGCTCTATGGGGATCTCCATAAACCCCAAATGAGGATCAACCTGCTCGGTTCTCGACCTCACCCCAGTTGGATTGTTCGGGTTGTCCATTCATCCCTCCCCAGAGCTCTGCTTTGGAATCCCTCTTTTGGTGGGACACCTGAGGTAACAAAACTAAAAGGACTCCTCCCTTCCTTCAGATTGACCCCAAACAATTGGGATTGGACCAAATTCACAGAGAGGAAGTCTCGTCCATGGCCCATGAGGCCTCCCCGAGATTCCACAGCCATCGTTGACAACAAATCCAGAGACAAAAGTCTGAGCAAGCGCCTCACACTCGCTCTTTTGTCGTATCCCGAAGAGTTCTCCTCACGGTCTGTAGATCGGGCCTGCCATACCTACTTCCCAAACCTAAGCCGAGTTTGTGTTTTCAGACTTCTGTCCCCACATTCCTGGCCCACAGACCCTTCAGGCTGGGGCCCCTGGAGCCACACATCAGGACTGTGCCTGTCCATACCACGGGAATTCTGCCCATTCCATTGTCCACAATCGTACAAATTAGGAAAAACCTCCAGAGTCCCCAAGGACATCCCAATAATGTAGGCCGCCCAGGACAAACAAGGGTCATCTGCAACCAGCTGAGCATCTACCTCTACTCAGCGTAGATGGATGTCCCCAGAGAAGAAGATTGAATCAGACAGGCCCCTAGGCCTGAATCAGATTCATTGCTTTCGTTTACAGGTATCTCTCCTCAGAGGCCTTGTTTCCAATATTAGCATTTGGGGATTTCATGAGGCAGCAATCAGAACAAATCTCTTCTCCACATGGGAAAATTATCCTTTGAAGATGTCTCAAAACCTCCAGTTAGGAGAATCCTTCAGGGCCTGTGTGCCACTGCCCCATTACAAGGTCTCCATAGACACAAAAAAACACATTAGGACCCATCCACAGGAGAGTCCATTTCAACTCAGCGTACTCGGTTGCTCCGCGAGATCCAGCAGATCTAACTTGTCTTGTTGCTAGGAGACAATTGGAATGTGAGGTGGCCTACCCCGCCATCTATCCTTAAAACCCTGCTCGGAATCGTTGGCCTGGAGCCAACCAACAGGTCTCAATTGTCCTGCAGAAGAATTTTTGCAGTTGGGAACTTCTCAGAACTCCCATCGAGAGAGAACCACCATGGCCACATGATCCCCCCTCCTTCATAAAGGGGCCATCAGGGACATAAGGTCCAACCTGAACGATCGTCTGATCCTCACCCTGACTTCAGATGCACGAGATCTCGGTTCAGGTCTGTAGATTGTGCCTGCCATGTCCTCACCCAGAAACCTAAGCCTTGCTTGTGTCCTCAGACTTCTGTACACAGACTACTGGCTCACTAGCCCTCCAGTTTGGCAATCCAGAACTACAATTCTTCACTCTACCTGCCCTGCAGAAGAAATACATTGCCCTGTGGGGCTACCTAGTAACCCCAAATGAAGAACAACCTGCACGACACTTGGCTATACCCAAAATATATAGGATGACCTAGTCAATAATGCCCTTTCTGACACAGCCTGAGCCTGGACCTCCTAGGCCCACCCAGACAGCTGACTACAAACTGAGAACTTCAGACCCCCCATGGCCTTAGGTCATTATCCCTTCCCAACCTCAGTTTTCAGGCTTCAGAACCTAGACCTTATCTCCAATCACTGCCCAGGTTTGAAAATGATGCAGAAATCAGAACTCCTTTCCGATGGCAGGAAAACTTGTGGTTGGCTTGTTGTCCAACGTTCAGTGTAGTGGAAACCAGTGTGTCCTTTGAGATCCCGCCATTGCTCGCGGTCGAGATAGGTAGCAAACACACATTGTGACCCTCAGCCTTAGCCCAGTCCTCAGGTAAGGCCTCTCAGTGGCTGGATGAAGAGACAGCATATTGGGCTTGCCATGCCCCTAGGCCCCAATTTTTAACCATAGTTCGTGTTGTCCCTTCACTCTTCCCCAGGGCTCTGCTTTGGAATTCCGCTTTTGGTGGGACACCTGATGTAACAACCCTGAAAGGAGTCCTCCATCCAACAGATTGACGAAAAACAATTGGGATCGGGCCAAATCCACAGAGAGGAAGATTCGTCCATGGCACATGAGGCTTCCTCGACATTCCACGGCCATAGCTGATACAAAATCCAGAGACAAAAGCCTAAGCAAGCGCCTCAGACTCGCACTATCTTCATATCTTGAAGATGTCTTCTCATGGTTTGTAGATCAGGCCTGCCATACCTACGTCCCCAAACATAAGCTGAGTTTGTGTTTTTCACTTCTGTCCTCAAAGTCCTGGGCCACATACCCTCCAGGCTGGGGAACCTGGAGCCACACATATGGACTGTGCCTACCCAATCCATGGGAATTCTGCCCATTCCATTGTTCTAAATCGTACAAATTAGGAGAACCCTCCAAAGTCCCTGAGGCCATCCCAATAGTATAGGTCGCCCCGGACAAAAAAGGTCAGTCTGACACCAGTTGAGCATCTAACTCCACTCATACCCTAGAAGGATGTCCCCAGAGAAGAAGATTGAACCAGACAGGACCCTAGGGCCAAAATCGGATCCATTGCTTTGGTTTACAGGCATGTCTCCTCAAAACCCTGGTTTACAATACCAGCATTGGGGTTTTCCTGAGGCACCCATCAGAACAAACCTCATCTCCACAAGGAAACTTTTGCATGGGAGCTATGTCAAAAGCTTAGGAGAATACTTCAGGTTCCCGGTGCCACCGCCCCATTTAAAGGCCCTCATGGACACAAACACACATTAGACCCATCCTCAGGAAAGTCCATTTCAACTCAGCCACCCCGGTTGCTCCCGCAGAGCCATCAGATCTAAATTGTCTTGTCGCTAGGAGACAATTGGAATGCTAGGCGGGCTTGCCAGGCATCCATCCTCGAACGTTGGTCTGGACTCATCCATATGGGATGTCCTGGAGCTGTCCAACAGGTCTCAATTATCCCGCAGAAGGAATCCTAGGAGGGGGCATCCCACCACTCCCAACGTGGGAAAACCTCCACGGCCTCGAGATTTGGCTCCCTTTATGAAGGGGCCGTCATGAACAGAAAATCCAAGCTGAGCCAACGTCTGATCCTCGCTGTGACTTCAGATGCATGAGATATTGCTTCAGATCTTCAGGGGATACATGTCGTGCCCTCGCCCTGAAACCCAAGTCTAGCTGTCCCTAGGACCCAAATTTAACCAGATTTCTGGTTGTCAACTCGCCCCTCCCCAGGGCTCTACTCTGGAATCCCTCATTTGGTGGGACAACTGAGTTTGAAAAACAAAACAAAACAAAACAACAACAACAACAAAAAACGGACTTCTTCCGTCCCACAGAATGAACCCAAACTCTTTGGATTGGGCCAAACCCCCAGGGAGTAAGACTCGTCCATTTCCCATGAAGTCACCCGGAAATTTCATGACCATGAATGCCATGATATCCAGAGATAAATACTTGAGCAAGAGCCTCACACTCGCCCTTTTTTCATATCCCGAAGAGTTCTCCTCATGGTCTGTAGATCAGTCCTGCCATACCTATGACCCGAAACATAAGCCGAGTTTGTGTTTTCAGACAAATGTCCAAACAGCCCTGGCCTACACAGCCTACAGGCTTAGGCCCCTGGAGCCAAGCTGAGGTCTGTACTTGCCCTCTCCAAGGGAATTCTGTGTGCCCATTCCAATGGCCACAATGCTACTAATAGGATAAATCTCCAATGTCCCTGAGGCCATCCCAATAGTGGTGGCTTCCAAGGACAAACAGGAGCAATCTGAGCCCATCTGAGAACCTACCTGCACTCAGACTTGTAGACTGATATCCCCAGAGGTAAAAAGCAACGAACAGGCCCCTGGGCCCTAATCGGATCCATTGCTTTGGTTTCCAGGCATCTCTCCTCAGAGGCCTGGATTTCTGTACCAGCATATGGCTGTTTCTTGACTCACCCACCAGAACAAATCTCATCTACACATGGGAAACTTGCACGTGGGAGTGATGTCAAAGCCTCTGTTTAGGAGAACCCTTCATGGGCCCAGTGCCACCGCATCATTCCAAGGTATCCATAGACACAAAAAACACATTAGGACCCATCCACACGAGAGTCCATTTCAACTCAGTGTATTCGGTTGCTCCGCGAGATCCAGCAGATCTAACCTGTCTTGTTGCTAGGAGACAATTGGAATGCGAGGTGGGCTACCCAGCCATCCATCCTTAGAACCCTGCTCGGAATCGTTAGCCTGGAGCCAACCAATAGGTCTCAATTGTCCTGCAGAAGAATCTTTGCAGTTGGGAGCTTCTCACAACTCCCATCGTGAGAAAACACCCATGGCCTCTTGATCCCCCGCCCCTTCATGAAGGGGCCCTCAGGGACATAAGGTCCAACCTGAGCAATCGTCTGATCCTCACCATGACTTCAGATGCACGAGATCTCGGTTCAGATCTGTAGATTGTGCCTGCCATGTCCTCACCCAGAAACCTATGCCTAGCTTGTGTCCTCAGACTTCCATTCTCAGACTAATGGCCCACAAGCCCTCCAGTTTGGCAATCCAGAATTATAATGCAGCACTCTGCCTGCCCTCCAAAAGAAAAACATTGCCTTCTGGGGCTACCCAGAAACCCCAAATGAAGATCAACCTGCACACCACTTGGCTGTACCCAAAATATATAGGCTGACCTGGGCAATAATGCCCTTTCTGACAGAGGCTGAGCCTGGACCTCCTGGCCCCACCCATACAGCTGGCCGCTCACTGAGCACATCGGACCAGCCATTGCCTTAGGTCGTTATCTCTTCCCAGCCTCGGTTTTCAGGATTTAGAACCTAGACCTTATCTCCAATCACTGCCCATGTTTGAAAATGATGCAGAAATCAGAACTCTTTCCCGATGGCAAGAAACCTTGTGGTAGGCTTGTTGTATAATGTTCAGTGTAGTGGATACCAGTGTGTCCAATGAGGCCCCGCCATTGCTCGCGGGCCACATAGGTGGCAAGCACACATTGTGACCCTGAGCCTTAGCCCAGTCCTCAGGTAAGGCCTCTCAGTTGCTGGATGAAGAGACAGCATATTGGGCTTGCCATGCCCCTAGGCCCCAATTTTTATCAATAGTTCGGGTTGTCCCTTCACTCTTCCCCAGGGCTCTGCTTTGGAACTCCTCTTTTGGTGGGACACCTGAGGTAACAACCCTGAAAGGAGTACTCCATCCAACAGAATGACGAAAAACAATTGGGATTGGGCCAAATCCACAGAGAGCAAGATTCGTCCATGGCCCATGAGGCCTCCTCGACATTCCACGGCCATCGCTGAAACAAACTCCAGAGACAAAAGCCTGAGCAAGCGCCTCAGACTCGCACTATCTTCATATCCTGAAGATGTCTTCTCATGGTTTGTAGATCGGGCCTGCCATACCTACGTCCCCCCAAACATAAGCTGAGTTTGTGTTTTCAGACTTCTGTCCTCAAAGTCCTGGGCCACACACCATCCAGGCTGGCGACCCTGGAGCCACGTATTAGGACTGTGCCTACCCAATCCATGGGAATTCTGCCCATTCCATTGTCCAAAATCGTACAAATTAGGAGAACCCTCCAAAATCCCTGAGGCCATCCCAATAGTATAGGTCGCCCGGGACAAAAAAAAAGGGTATGCTGACACCAGCTGAGCATCTAACTCCACTCATACCCTAGAAGGATGTCCCCAGAGAAGAAGATTGAACCAGACAGGACCCTAGGCCAAAATCGGATCCATTGCTTTGGTTTACAGGCATGTCTCCTCAAAACCCTGGATTCCAATACCAGCATTGGGGTTTTCCTGAGGCACCCATCAGAACAAACCTCATCTCCACAAGGAAACTTGTGCATGGGAGCTATGTCAAAAGCTTAGGAGAATACTTCAGGGTCCCGGTGCCACCGCCCCATTCCAAGGCCCTCATGGACACAAACACACATTAGACCCATCCTCAGGAAAGTCCATTTCAACTCAGCCACCCCGGTTGCTCCCGCAGAGCCATCAGTTCTAAACTGTCTTGTCGCTAGGAGACAATTGGAATGCTAGGCGTGCTTCCCAGGCATCCATCCTCGAACGTTGGTCTGGACTCATCCATATGGGATGTCCTGGAGCTGTCTAACAGGTCTCAATTATCCCACAGAAGGAATCCTAGGAGGGGGCATCCCACCACTCCCAACGTGGGAAAACCTCCACGGCCTCGAGATTTGGCTCCCTTTATGAAGGGGCCGTCATGAACAGAAAATCCAAGCTGAGCCAACGTCTGATCCTCGCTGTGACTTCAGATGCATGAGATATTGCTTCAGATCTTCAGGGGATACATGTCGTGCCCTCGCCCTGAAACCCAAGTCTAGCTGTCCCTAGGACCCAAATTTAACCAGATTTCTGGTTGTCAACTCGCCCCTCCCCAGGGCTCTACTCTGGAATCCCTCATTTGGTGGGACAACTGAGTTTGAAAAACAAAACAAAACAAAACAACAACAACAAAAACGGACGGACTTCTTCCGTCCCACAGAATGAACCCAAACTCTTTGGATTAGGCCAAACCCCCAGGGAGTAAGACTCTCGTCCATTTCCCATGAAGTCACCCGGAAATTTCATGACCATGAATGCCATGATATCCAGAGATAAATACTTGAGCAAGAGCCTCACACTCGCCCTTTTTTCATATCCCGAAGAGTTCTCCTCATGGTCTGTAGATCAGTCCTGCCATACCTATGACCCGAAACATAAGCCGAGTTTGTGTTTTCAGACAAATGTCCAAACAGCCCTGGCCTACACAGCCTACAGGCTTAGGCCCCTGGAGCCAAGCTGAGGTCTGTACTTGCCCTCTCCAAGGGAATTCTGTGTGCCCATTCCAATGGCCACAACGCTACTAATAGGATAAATCTCCAAAGTCCTTGAGGCCATCCCAATAGTGGTGGCTTCCAAGGACAAACAGGAGCAATCTGAGCCCATCTGAGAACCTACCTGCACTCAGACTTGTAGACTGATATCCCCAGAGGTTAAAAAGCAACGAACAGGCCCCTAGGCCCTAATCGGATCCATTGCTTTGGTTTCCAGTCATCTCTCCTCAGAGGCCTGGATTTCAGTACCAGCATATGGCTGTTTCTTGACTCACCCACCAGAACAAGTCTCATCTACACATGGGAGACTTGCACGTGGGAGTGATGTCAAAGCCTTAGAACCCTGCTGGGAGCTTCTCAATTGTCCTGCAGAAGAATCTTTGAAGTTGGGAGCTTCTCACAACTCCCATCGTGAGAAAACACCCATGGGCCTCGTGATCCCCCCCCTTCATGAAGTGGCCTCAGGGACATAAGGTCCAATCTGAGCGATCGTCTGATCCTCACCATGACTTCAGATGCACGAGATCTCGCTTCAGATCTGTAGATTGTGCCTGCCATGTCCTCACCCAGAAACCTAAGCCTAGCTTGTGTTCTCAGACTTCCGTCCTCACACTCCTGGCCCCGAAGCCCACAAGTTTGGCAATTCCGGACCATCATTGCAGTATTCTGCTTGCCGACTAGAAGCAAAATATTGCCCAATGAGCTGCCCGGGCACTTTAAATGAGAATAAACCTACATGGCACTCGAATATACCCAAATTATATAGTCTAACCTGGGCAGTAATGCACTGTCTGACACACACTGAGCCGGGACCTCCTGAGCAACACCCAGACAGCTGACCACACTTTGAGCCCATAAGACCCACCGTGGCCTTAGGTCATCATCTCTTCCCTACCTCAGTTTTCAGACTTAAGAACCTAGACCTTATTTCCAATCACTGCCCATAGTGTGTGTGTTGCAGAAATCAGAACTCTTCCTTACCCATGGCAAGAAACCTTATGGTTGGCATGTTGTCCAATGTCCAGTGTAGGGGAAACCAGCATTCACCCTGAGACCCCGCCCATTCTTGAGTGCGAGGAGGGCATAAACAATCATTGTGACCCTCAGCGTGAGTCCTGTCCTCTAGTACGTCCTCTCAGTGGCTCGACCATTAGATGCCATACTGGCCCGACATGTCCCTAGGCCCCAAATTTAAACCAGATGTCTGGTTGTCCCAATCGCCCCTCCCCAGGTCTCTACTCTGGAATCCCTCATTTGGTGGGACAACTGACTTTGAAAAACAAAACAAAACAACAACAACAACAACAAAAAAAAAAAAAAACGGACTTCTTCCTTCCCACAGAATGACCCCAAACTCTTTGGACGGAGCCAAAACCCCAGAGAGTAGGACTCGTCCTTTTCCCATGAAGTCAGCCGGATATTTCATGACCATGAATGGCACGATATCCAGAGATAAATACTTGAGCAAGAGCCTCACACTCGCCTTTTTTTCATATCCTGAAGTGTTCTCCTCATGGTCTGTAGATCATTCCTGCCATACCTATGACCCGAAATATAATCCGAGTTTATGTTTTCAGACAACTGTCCAAACAGCCCAGGCCTACACACCCAACAGGCTCAGGCCCCTGGAGCCAACCTGAGGACTGTACTTGCCCTCTCCAAGGGAATTCTGTGTGCCCATTCCAATGGCCACAACCCTACTAATAGGATAAACCTCCCAAAGTCCCTGAAGCCATCCCAATAGTGGTGGCTTCCCAGGACAAACAGGAGCAATCTGAGCCCATCTGAGAACCTACCTGCACTCAAACTTGTAGACGGATATCCCCAGTGGTAAAAAGGAACGAACAGGCCCCTAGGCCCTAATCGGATCCATTGCTTTGGTTTCCACGCATCTTCCTCAGAGGCCTGGATTTCAGTACCAGCATATGATTGTTTCTTGACTCACACATCAGAACAAAACTCATCTACACATGGGAAACTTGCACGTGGGAGGTGTGTCAAAGCCTCTTTTTAGGAGAACCCTTCAGGTCCCCAGTGCCACCGCTTCATTCCAAGTTCTCCATAGACACAAAATCATATTAGGACACATGCACGGGAGAGTCCAAATCAACTCAGCATATTCGGTTGCTCCGCGAGATCTAGCAGATCTAACTTGTCTTGTTGCTAGGAGACAATTGGAATGCGAGGTGGCCTACCCCCCGCCATCCATCCTTAGAACCCTGCTCAGAATCATTGGCCTGGAGCCAAACAACAGGTATCAATTTTCCTGCAGAAGAATCTTTGCAGTTGGGAGCTTCTCACAACTCCCATCGTGAGAAACCCCCATGGCCTCGTGATACCCCCCCTTCATGAAGGGGCCATCAGGGACCTAAGGTCCAACCTGAGAAATAGTCTGATCCTCACCCTGACTTCAGATGCACGAGATCTCGATTCAGGTCTGTATATAGTGCCTGCCATGTCCTCACCCAGAAACCTAAGCCTAGCTTGTGTCCTCAGCCTTCTGTACACAGACTACTGGCTCACAAGCCCTCCAGTTTGGCAATCCATAACTACAATGCAGCACTCTACCTGCCCTGCAAAAGAAATACATTGCCCTCTGGGGCTACCCAGAAACCCCAAATGAAGATCAACCTGCACGCCTCTTGGCTGTACACAAAATATATAGGCTGACCTGGGCAATAATGCCCTTTCTGACAGAGCCTGAGCCTGGACCTCCTGGCCCCACCCAGACAGCTTGCCGCCCACTGAGCACATAGGACCAGCCATTGCCTTAGGTCGTTATCTCTTCCCAACCTCGGTTTTCAGGTTTCAGATCCTAGACCTTATCTCCAATCACTGCCCAGGTTTGAAAATGATACAGAAATCAGAACTCCTTCCCAATGGAAAGAAACTTGTGGTTGGCTTGATGTCCAACGTTCAGGGTAGTGGAAACCTGTTTGTCCGATGAGGCCCCGTCATTGCTCGCGGGCCACATAGGTGGCAAACTCACATTGTGACCCTCAGCCTTAGCCCAGTCCTCAGGTAAGGCCTCTCAGTGGCTGGATGAAGAGACAGCATATTGGGCTTGCCATGCCCATAGGCCCCAATTTTTAACAATAGTTCGGGTTGTCCCTTCACTCTTCCCCAGGGCTCTGCTTTGGAACTCCTCTTTTGGTGGGACACCTGAGGTAACAACCCTGAAAGGAGTACTCCATCCAACAGATTGACGAAAAACAATTGGGATCGGGCCAAATCCACAGAGAGGAAGATTCGTCCATGGCCCATGAGGCCTCCTCGACATTCCACGGCCATCGCTGAAACAAAATCCAGAGACAAAAGCCTGAGCAAGCGCCTCAGACTCGCACTTTCTTCATATCCTGAAGATGTCTTCTCATGGTTTGTAGATCGGGCCTGCCATACCTACGTCCCCAAACATAAGCTGAGTTTGGGTTTTTAGACTTCTGTCCTCAAAGTCCTGGGCCACACACCATCCAGGCTGGCGACCCTGGAGCCACACATTAGGACTGTGCCTACCCAATCCATGGGAATTCTGCCCATTCCATTGTCCAAAATCGTACAAATTAGGAGAACCCTCCAAAGTCCCTGAGGCCATCCCAATAGTATAGGTCGCCTGGGACAAAAAAGGGCAGTCTGACACCAGCTGAGCATCTAACTCCACTCATACCCTAGATGGATGTCCCCAGAGAAGAAGATTGAACCAGACAGGACCCTAGGCCAAAATCGGATCCATTGCTTTGGTTTACAGGCATGTCTCCTCAAAACCCTGGTTTCCAATACCAGCATTGGGGTTTTCCTGAGGCACCCATCAGAACAAAACTCGTCTCCACAAGGAAACTTGTGCATGGGAGCTATGTCAAAAGCTGAGGAGAATACTTCAGGGTCCCGGTGCCACAGCCCCATTCAAAGGCCCTCATGGACACAAACACTCATTAGACCCATCCTCAGGAAAGTCTATTTCAACTCAGCCACCCCGGTTGCTCCCGCAGAGCCCTCAGATCTAAACTGTCTTGTCGCTAGTAGACAATTGGAATGCGAGGTGGGCTTCCCAGGCATCCATCCTCGAACGTTGGTCTGGACTCATCCATATGGGATTTAGGGGAGCTGTCCAACAGGTCTCAATTGTCCCGCAGAAGGAATCCTAGGAGGGGGCATCCCACCACTCCCAACGTGGGAAAACCTCCACGCTCTCGAGAATCCGCTTCCTTCATGAAGGGGCCGTCATGAACAGAAAATCCAAGCTGAGCCAACGTCTGATCCTCGCTGTGACTTCAGAAGCATGAGATATTGCTTCAGATCTTCAGGGGGTACATGCCGTGCCCTCGCCCTGAAACCCAAGTCTAGCTTGTGTTCTCAGACTTCCATCCTCACACTCCTGGCCCCGAAGCCCACAAGTTTGGCAATTCCGGACCATCATTGCAGCACTCTGCCTGCCCTCTAGAAAAAATATATTGCCTAATGAGCTGTCCGGGCACATTAAATGAGAATAAACCTACACGGCACTCGAATGTACCCAAATTATATAGTCTAACCTGGGCAGTAATGCACTATCTGACACAACCTGAGCCGGGACCCCCCTAGCAACACCCAGACAGCTGACCGCACACTGAGCACATCACACCCGCCATGGCCTTAGGTCATCATCTCTGCCCTATCTCAGTTTTCAGGCTTCAGAAGCTAGACCTTATCTCCAATCACTGCCCAGGGGTGACTGTGATGCAGAAATCAGAACTCCTGCTTACACATGGCAAGAAACCTTGTGGTTGGCATATTGTCCTACGTTCAGTGTAGGAGAAACCAGCATTCACCCTAAGGTCACGCCCATTCTAGAGTGCGACGAGGGCATAAACACGCATTGTGACCAAAGCGTGATTCCTGACCTCTAGTAAATCCTCTCAGTGGCTGGACCATTAGATGTCATAATGGGCTTGACATGCAGATCTAACCTGTCTTGTTGTGTGGCGAGAATAGGAATGCGAGGTTGGCTACCCAGCCATCCATCCTTAGAACTCTGCTCACAATCATTGTCCTGGAGGCAACCAACAGGTCTCAATTGTCCTGCAGAAGAATCTTTGCAGTTGGGAGTTTCTCACAACTCCCATCTTGGGAAAACAACCATGGCCTCGTGATCCACCCCATCAGGGACAGAATGTCCAACCTGAGCGATTGTCTGATCCTCGCCCTGACTTCAGATGCACGAGATATCGATTCAGGCCTGTAGATTGTGCCTGCCATACCCTCACCCAGAATCCTAGGCCTAGCTTGGGTTCTCAGACATCCGTCCTCAGACTCCTGGCCCACAGTCCCTCCAGTTTGGCAATCCAAACTACAATGCAGCACTCTGCCTGCCCTCCAGAAGAAAAACATTGCCCTCTGGGGCTACCCAGAAACCCCAAATGAGGATCAACCTGCACGCCATTCAGCTGTACCCCAAATATATAGGCTGACCTGGGCACTAATGCCCTTTCTGACACAGCCTGAGCCTGGACCTCCTGGTCCCACCCAGACAGCTGGCCGCACACTGAGCACATCAGACCCGTCATGGCCTTAGTTCGTCATCTCTTCTCAACCTCGGTTTTCAGGCTTCAGAACCTAGACCTTATCTCCAATCACGGCACGGGTTTGAAATGATGCAGAAGAAGTCAGAACTCTTTCCCCAGGGCAAGAAACCTTGTGGTTGGCATGTTGTCCAAGGTTCAGTGTAGTTGAAACCAGTGTGGCCCATGAGGCCCCGCCCATGCTTGCGGGCCACATTGGTCACAAACACACATTGTGACCCTCAGCCTGAGCCCAGTCCTCAGGTAAGGCCTCTCAGTGGCTGGATGGAGAGACAGCATATTGGGCTTGCCATGCCCCTAGGCCCCAATTTTTAACCGTAGTTCGGGTTGTCCCTTCACTCTTCCCCAGGGCTCTGCTTTGGAATTCCTCTTTTGGTGGGACACCTGAGGTAACAAACCTGAAAGGAGTCCTCCCATCCCACAGATTGACGAAAAACAATTGGGATCGGGCCAAATACACAGAGAGCAAGATGCGTCCATGGCCCATGAGGCCTCCCCAACATTCCACGGCCATCGCTGATAAAAAATCCAGAGACAAAAGCCTGAGCACGCGCCTCAGACTCGCTCATTCTTCATATCCTGAAGAGTTCTTCAGATAAGAACCTACACTGCACTCGAATGCACCCAAAATATATCGTCTAACCTGGGCACTAATGCACTGTCTGACGACCTGAGCCTGACCTCGTGACCAACACACAGACAGCTGACCGCACACTGAGCACATCAGACCCGCCATGGCCTTAGGTCATCATCTCTTCCCTACCTCAGTTTTCAGGCTTCAAAACCTAGACCTTATTTCCAGTCACTGCCCAGGGGTGACTGTGATGCAGAAATCAGAACTCTTCGTTACCCATGGCAAGAAACCTTGTGGTTGGCATGTTGTCCAACGTTCAGTGTAGGAGAAAGCAGCATTCACCCTGAGGCCACGCCCATTCTTGAGTGCGACGAGGGCATAAACACGCATTGTGATCCTCAGCGTGAGTCCTGTCCTCTAGTACGTCCTCTCAGTGGCTGGACCATTAGATGTCATAATGGGCTTTACATGTCCCAAGGCTCCAATTTTTAACCAGATTTCTGGTTATCCAGTCGCCCCTGCCCAGGGCTCTACTCTGGAATCCCTCATTTGGTTTGACACCTGAGTTTGAAAATCAAAAAAAACCAATCAACAACAACAGAACAACGGACTTCTTCCATCCCACAGAATGACCCCAAACTCTTTGGAGGAGGCCAAACCCCCAGGGAGTAAGACACGTCCATTTCCCATGAAGTCACCCGGAAATTTCACGACCATGTCTGACACGATATCCAGAAAGAAAAAAACTTGAGCAAGAGCCTCACACTCGCCCTTTTTTCATATCCCGAAATGTTCTCCTCATGGTCTGTAGATCAGTCCTGCCATACCTATGACCCGAAACATAAGCCGAGTTTGTGTTTTCAGACAACTGTCCAAACAGCCCTGGCCTACACACCCTACAGGCTCAGGCCCCTGGAGCCAAACCTGACGACTGTGCTTGCCCTCTCCAAGGGAATTGTATGTGCCCATTCCAATGGCCACAACTCTACTAATAGGATAAACCTCCAAAGTCCCTGAGGCCATCCCAATATTTGTGGCTTCCCAGGACAAACAGGGGCAATCTGGGCCCATCTGAGCACCTACCGGCGCTCAGTCCCGTAGACTGATGTCGACAGAGGTAAAAAGGAACGAACCGGCCCCTAGGCACCTATCGGATCCATTGGTTTGGCTTCCAGGCATCTCTCCTCAGAGGCCTGGATTTCAATAATAGCATATGGCTGTTTCTTGACTCACCCATCAGAACAAATCTCATCTACACATGGGAAACTTGCACGATGGAGCTGTGTGAAAGCCTCTCTTTAGGAGAACCCTTCAGGGCCCCAGTGCCACCGCTTCAATCCAAGGTCTCCATAGACGCAAAATCATATTAGGACACATCCACGGGAGAGTCCATTTCAACTCAGCCTCCTCGGTTGCTCCCCCAGATCCAGCAGATCTAACCTGTCTTGTTGTGTGGCGAGAATAGGAATGCGAGGTTGGCTACCCAGCCATCCATCCTTAGAACTCTGCTCACAATCATTGTCCTGGAGGCAACCAACAGGTCTCAATTGTCCTGCAGAAGAATCTTTGCAGTTGGGAGTTTCTCACAACTCCCATCTTGGGAAAACAACCATGGCCTCGTGATCCACCCCATCAGGGACAGAATGTCCAACCTGAGCGATTGTCTGATCCTCGCCCTGACTTCAGATGCACGAGATATCGATTCAGGCCTGTAGATTGTGCCTGCCATACCCTCACCCAGAATCCTAGGCCTAGCTTGGGTTCTCAGACATCCGTCCTCAGACTCCTGGCCCACAGTCCCTCCAGTTTGGCAATCCAAACTACAATGCAGCACTCTGCCTGCCCTCCAGAAGAAAAAACATTGCCCTCTGGGGCTACCCAGAAACCCCAAATGAGGATCAACCTGCACGCCATTCAGCTGTACCCCAAATATATAGGCTGACCTGGGCACTAATGCCCTTTCTGACACAGCCTGAGCCTGGACCTCCTGGTCCCACCCAGACAGCTGGCCGCACACTGAGCACATCAGACCCGTCATGGCCTTAGTTCGTCATCTCTTCTCAACCTCGGTTTTCAGGCTTCAGAACCTAGACCTTATCTCCAATCACGGCACGGGTTTGAAATGACGCAGAAGTCAGAACTCTTTCCCCAGGGCAAGAAACCTTGTGGTTGGCATGTTGTCCAAGGTTCAGTGTAGTTGAAAAACCCAGTGTGGCCCATGAGGCCCCGCCCATGCTTGCGGGCCACATTGGTCACAAACACACATTGTGACCCTCAGCCTGAGCCCAGTCCTCAGGTAAGGCCTCTCAGTGGCTGGATGGAGAGACAGCATATTGGGCTTGCCATGCCCCTAGGCCCCAATTTTTAACCGTAGTTCGGGTTGTCCCTTCACTCTTCCCCAGGGCTCTGCTTTGGAATTCCTCTTTTGGTGGGACACCTGAGGTAACAAACCTGAAAGGAGTCCTCCCATCCCACAGATTGACGAAAAACAATTGGGATCGGGCCAAATACACAGAGAGCAAGATGCGTCCATGGCCCATGAGGCCTCCCCAACATTCCACGGCCATCGCTGATAAAAAAAATCCAGAGACAAAAGCCTGAGCACGCGCCTCAGACTCGCTCATTCTTCATATCCTGAAGAGTTCTTCAGATAAGAACCTACACTGCACTCGAATGCACCCAAAATATATCGTCTAACCTGGGCACTAATGCACTGTCTGACGACCTGAGCCTGACCTCGTGACCAACACACAGACAGCTGACCGCACACTGAGCACATCAGACCCGCCATGGCCTTAGGTCATCATCTCTTCCCTACCTCAGTTTTCAGGCTTCAAAACCTAGACCTTATTTCCAGTCACTGCCCAGGGGTGACTGTGATGCAGAAATCAGAACTCAGAACTCTTCGTTACCCATGGCAAGAAACCTTGTGGTTGGCATGTTGTCCAACGTTCAGTGTAGGAGAAAGCAGCATTCACCCTGAGGCCACGCCCATTCTTGAGTGCGACGAGGGGGCATAAACACGCATTGTGATCCTCAGCGTGAGTCCTGTCCTCTAGTACGTCCTCTCAGTGGCTGGACCATTAGATGTCATAATGGGCTTTACATGTCCCAAGGCTCCAATTTTTAACCAGATTTCTGGTTATCCAGTCGCCCCTGCCCAGGGCTCTACTCTGGAATCCCTCATTTGGTTTGACACCTGAGTTTGAAAATCAAAAGAAAACCAATCAACAACAACAGAACAACGGACTTCTTCCATCCCACAGAATGACCCCAAAACTCTTTGGAGGAGGCCAAACCCCCAGGGAGTAAGACACGTCCATTTCCCATGAAGTCACCCGGAAATTTCACGACCATGTCTGACACGATATCCAGAAAGAAAAACTTGAGCAAGAGCCTCACACTCGCCCTTTTTTCATATCCCGAAATGTTCTCCTCATGGTCTGTAGATCAGTCCTGCCATACCTATGACCCGAAACATAAGCCGAGTTTGTGTTTTCAGACAACTGTCCAAACAGCCCTGGCCTACACACCCTACAGGCTCAGGCCCCTGGAGCCAAACCTGACGACTGTGCTTGCCCTCTCCAAGGGAATTGTATGTGCCCATTCCAATGGCCACAACTCTACTAATAGGATAAACCTCCAAAGTCCCTGAGGCCATCCCAATATTTGTGGCTTCCCAGGACAAACAGGGGCAATCTGGGCCCATCTGAGCACCTACCGGCGCTCAGTCCCGTAGACTGATGTCGACAGAGGTAAAAAGGAACGAACCGGCCCCTAGGCACCTATCGGATCCATTGGTTTGGCTTCCAGGCATCTCTCCTCAGAGGCCTGGATTTCAATAATAGCATATGGCTGTTTCTTGACTCACCCATCAGAACAAATCTCATCTACCACATGGGAAACTTGCACGATGGAGCTGTGTGAAAGCCTCTCTTTAGGAGAACCCTTCAGGGCCCCAGTGCCACCGCTTCAATCCAAGGTCTCCATAGACGCAAAATCATATTAGGACACATCCACGGGAGAGTCCATTTCAACTCAGCCTCCTCGGTTGCTCCCCCAGATCCAGCAGATCTAACCTGTCTTGTTGTGTGTGGCGAGAATAGGAATGCGAGGTTGGCTACCCAGCCATCCATCCTTAGAACTCTGCTCACAATCATTGTCCTGGAGGCAACCAACAGGTCTCAATTGTCCTGCAGAAGAATCTTTGCAGTTGGGAGTTTCTCACAACTCCCCATCTTGGGAAAACAACCATGGCCTCGTGATCCACCCCATCAGGGACAGAATGTCCAACCTGAGCGATTGTCTGATCCTCGCCCTGACTTCAGATGCACGAGATATCGATTCAGGCCTGTAGATTGTGCCTGCCATACCCTCACCCAGAATCCTAGGCCTAGCTTGGGTTCTCAGACATCCGTCCTCAGACTCCTGGCCCACAGTCCCTCCAGTTTGGCAATCCAAACTACAATGCAGCACTCTGCCTGCCCTCCAGAAGAAAAAACATTGCCCTCTGGGGCTACCCAGAAACCCCAAATGAGGATCAACCTGCACGCCATTCAGCTGTACCCCAAATATATAGGCTGACCTGGGCACTAATGCCCTTTCTGACACAGCCTGAGCCTGGACCTCCTGGTCCCCACCCAGACAGCTGGCCGCACACTGAGCACATCAGACCCGTCATGGCCTTAGTTCGTCATCTCTTCTCAACCTCGGTTTTCAGGCTTCAGAACCTAGACCTTATCTCCAATCACGGCACGGGTTTGAAATGACGCAGAAGTCAGAACTCTTTCCCCAGGGCAAGAAACCTTGTGGTTGGCATGTTGTCCAAGGTTCAGTGTAGTTGAAACCAGTGTGGCCCATGAGGCCCCGCCCATGCTTGCGGGCCACATTGGTCACAAACACACATTGTGACCCTCAGCCTGAGCCCAGTCCTCAGGTAAGGCCTCTCAGTGGCTGGATGGAGAGACAGCATATTGGGCTTGCCATGCCCCTAGGCCCCAATTTTTAACCGTAGTTCGGGTTGTCCCTTCACTCTTCCCCAGGGCTCTGCTTTGGAATTCCTCTTTTGGTGGGACACCTGAGGTAACAAACCTGAAAGGAGTCCTCCCATCCCACAGATTGACGAAAAACAATTGGGATCGGGCCAAATACACAGAGAGCAAGATGCGTCCATGGCCCATGAGGCCTCCCCAACATTCCACGGCCATCGCTGATAAAAAATCCAGAGACAAAAGCCTGAGCACGCGCCTCAGACTCGCTCATTCTTCATATCCTGAAGAGTTCTTCAGATAAGAACCTACACTGCACTCGAATGCACCCAAAATATATCGTCTAACCTGGGCACTAATGCACTGTCTGACGACCTGAGCCTGACCTCGTGACCAACACACAGACAGCTGACCGCACACTGAGCACATCAGACCCGCCATGGCCTTAGGTCATCATCTCTTCCCTACCTCAGTTTTCAGGCTTCAAAACCTAGACCTTATTTCCAGTCACTGCCCAGGGGTGACTGTGATGCAGAAATCAGAACTCTTCGTTACCCATGGCAAGAAACCTTGTGGTTGGCATGTTGTCCAACGTTCAGTGTAGGAGAAAGCAGCATTCACCCTGAGGCCACGCCCATTCTTGAGTGCGACGAGGGCATAAACACGCATTGTGATCCTCAGCGTGAGTCCTGTCCTCTAGTACGTCCTCTCAGTGGCTGGACCATTAGATGTCATAATGGGCTTTACATGTCCCAAGGCTCCAATTTTTAACCAGATTTCTGGTTATCCAGTCGCCCCTGCCCAGGGCTCTACTCTGGAATCCCTCATTTGGTTTGACACCTGAGTTTGAAAATCAAAAGAAAACCAATCAACAACAACAGAACAACGGACTTCTTCCATCCCACAGAATGACCCCAAACTCTTTGGAGGAGGCCAAACCCCCAGGGAGTAAGACACGTCCATTTCCCATGAAGTCACCCGGAAATTTCACGACCATGTCTGACACGATATCCAGAAAGAAAAACTTGAGCAAGAGCCTCACACTCGCCCTTTTTTCATATCCCGAAATGTTCTCCTCATGGTCTGTAGATCAGTCCTGCCATACCTATGACCCGAAACATAAGCCGAGTTTGTGTTTTCAGACAACTGTCCAAACAGCCCTGGCCTACACACCCTACAGGCTCAGGCCCCTGGAGCCAAACCTGACGACTGTGCTTGCCCTCTCCAAGGGAATTGTATGTGCCCATTCCAATGGCCACAACTCTACTAATAGGATAAACCTCCAAAGTCCCTGAGGCCATCCCAATATTTGTGGCTTCCCAGGACAAACAGGGGCAATCTGGGCCCATCTGAGCACCTACCGGCGCTCAGTCCCGTAGACTGATGTCGACAGAGGTAAAAAGGAACGAACCGGCCCCTAGGCACCTATCGGATCCATTGGTTTGGCTTCCAGGCATCTCTCCTCAGAGGCCTGGATTTCAATAATAGCATATGGCTGTTTCTTGACTCACCCATCAGAACAAATCTCATCTACCACATGGGAAACTTGCACGATGGAGCTGTGTGAAAGCCTCTCTTTAGGAGAACCCTTCAGGGCCCCAGTGCCACCGCTTCAATCCAAGGTCTCCATAGACGCAAAATCATATTAGGACACATCCACGGGAGAGTCCATTTCAACTCAGCCTCCTCGGTTGCTCCCCCAGATCCAGCAGATCTAACCTGTCTTGTTGTGTGGCGAGAATAGGAATGCGAGGTTGGCTACCCAGCCATCCATCCTTAGAACTCTGCTCACAATCATTGTCCTGGAGGCAACCAACAGGTCTCAATTGTCCTGCAGAAGAATCTTTGCAGTTGGGAGTTTCTCACAACTCCCATCTTGGGAAAACAACCATGGCCTCGTGATCCACCCCATCAGGGACAGAATGTCCAACCTGAGCGATTGTCTGATCCTCGCCCTGACTTCAGATGCACGAGATATCGATTCAGGCCTGTAGATTGTGCCTGCCATACCCTCACCCAGAATCCTAGGCCTAGCTTGGGTTCTCAGACATCCGTCCTCAGACTCCTGGCCCACAGTCCCTCCAGTTTGGCAATCCAAACTACAATGCAGCACTCTGCCTGCCCTCCAGAAGAAAAAAACATTGCCCTCTGGGGCTACCCAGAAACCCCAAATGAGGATCAACCTGCACGCCATTCAGCTGTACCCCAAAATATATAGGCTGACCTGGGCACTAATGCCCTTTCTGACACAGCCTGAGCCTGGACCTCCTGGTCCCACCCAGACAGCTGGCCGCACACTGAGCACATCAGACCCGTCATGGCCTTAGTTCGTCATCTCTTCTCAACCTCGGTTTTCAGGCTTCAGAACCTAGACCTTATCTCCAATCACGGCACGGGTTTGAAATGACGCAGAAGTCAGAACTCTTTCCCCATGGCAAGAAACCTTGTGGTTGGCATGTTGTCCAAGGTTCAGTGTAGTTGAAACCAGTGTGGCCCATGAGGCCCCGCCCATGCTTGCGGGCCACATTGGTCACAAACACACATTGTGACCCTCAGCCTGAGCCCAGTCCTCAGGTAAGGCCTCTCAGTGGCTGGATGGAGAGACAGCATATTGGGCTTGCCATGCCCCTAGGCCCCAATTTTTAACCGTAGTTCGGGTTGTCCCTTCACTCTTCCCCAGGGCTCTGCTTTGGAATTCCTCTTTTGGTGGGACACCTGAGGTAACAAACCTGAAAGGAGTCCTCCCATCCCACAGATTGACGAAAAACAATTGGGATCGGGCCAAATACACAGAGAGCAAGATGCGTCCATGGCCCATGAGGCCTCCCCAACATTCCACGGCCATCGCTGATAAAAAAATCCAGAGACAAAAGCCTGAGCACGCGCCTCAGACTCGCTCATTCTTCATATCCTGAAGAGTTCTTCAGATAAGAACCTACACTGCACTCGAATGCACCCAAAATATATCGTCTAACCTGGGCACTAATGCACTGTCTGACGACCTGAGCCTGACCTCGTGACCAACACACAGACAGCTGACCGCACACTGAGCACATCAGACCCGCCATGGCCTTAGGTCATCATCTCTTCCCTACCTCAGTTTTCAGGCTTCAAAACCTAGACCTTATTTCCAGTCACTGCCCAGGGGTGACTGTGATGCAGAAATCAGAACTCTTCGTTACCCATGGCAAGAAACCTTGTGGTTGGCATGTTGTCCAACGTTCAGTGTAGGAGAAAGCAGCATTCACCCTGAGGCCACGCCCATTCTTGAGTGCGACGAGGGCATAAACACGCATTGTGATCCTCAGCGTGAGTCCTGTCCTCTAGTACGTCCTCTCAGTGGCTGGACCATTAGATGTCATAATGGGCTTTACATGTCCCAAGGCTCCAATTTTTAACCAGATTTCTGGTTATCCAGTCGCCCCTGCCCAGGGCTCTACTCTGGAATCCCTCATTTGGTTTGACACCTGAGTTTGAAAATCAAAAGAAAACCAATCAACAACAACAGAACAACGGACTTCTTCCATCCCACAGAATGACCCCAAACTCTTTGGAGGAGGCCAAACCCCCAGGGAGTAAGACACGTCCATTTCCCATGAAGTCACCCGGAAATTTCACGACCATGTCTGACACGATATCCAGAAAGAAAAAAACTGAGCAAGAGCCTCACACTCGCCCTTTTTTCATATCCCGAAATGTTCTCCTCATGGTCTGTAGATCAGTCCTGCCATACCTATGACCCGAAACATAAGCCGAGTTTGTGTTTTCAGACAACTGTCCAAACAGCCCTGGCCTACACACCCTACAGGCTCAGGCCCCTGGAGCCAAACCTGACGACTGTGCTTGCCCTCTCCAAGGGAATTGTATGTGCCCATTCCAATGGCCACAACTCTACTAATAGGATAAACCTCCAAAGTCCCTGAGGCCATCCCAATATTTGTGGCTTCCCAGGACAAACAGGGGCAATCTGGGCCCATCTGAGCACCTACCGGCGCTCAGTCCCGTAGACTGATGTCGACAGAGGTAAAAAGGAACGAACCGGCCCCTAGGCACCTATCGGATCCATTGGTTTGGCTTCCAGGCATCTCTCCTCAGAGGCCTGGATTTCAATAATAGCATATGGCTGTTTCTTGACTCACCCATCAGAACAAATCTCATCTACCACATGGGAAACTTGCACGATGGAGCTGTGTGAAAGCCTCTCTTTAGGAGAACCCTTCAGGGCCCCAGTGCCACCGCTTCAATCCAAGGTCTCCATAGACGCAAAATCATATTAGGACACATCCACGGGAGAGTCCATTTCAACTCAGCCTCCTCGGTTGCTCCCCCAGATCCAGCAGATCTAACCTGTCTTGTTGTGTGGCGAGAATAGGAATGCGAGGTTGGCTACCCAGCCATCCATCCTTAGAACTCTGCTCACAATCATTGTCCTGGAGGCAACCAACAGGTCTCAATTGTCCTGCAGAAGAATCTTTGCAGTTGGGAGTTTCTCACAACTCCCATCTTGGGGAAAACAACCATGGCCTCGTGATCCACCCCATCAGGGACAGAATGTCCAACCTGAGCGATTGTCTGATCCTCGCCCTGACTTCAGATGCACGAGATATCGATTCAGGCCTGTAGATTGTGCCTGCCATACCCTCACCCAGAATCCTAGGCCTAGCTTGGGTTCTCAGACATCCGTCCTCAGACTCCTGGCCCACAGTCCCTCCAGTTTGGCAATCCAAACTACAATGCAGCACTCTGCCTGCCCTCCAGAAGAAAAACATTGCCCTCTGGGGCTACCCAGAAACCCCAAATGAGGATCAACCTGCACGCCATTCAGCTGTACCCCCAAATATATAGGCTGACCTGGGCACTAATGCCCTTTCTGACACAGCCTGAGCCTGGACCTCCTGGTCCCACCCAGACAGCTGGCCGCACACTGAGCACATCAGACCCGTCATGGCCTTAGTTCGTCATCTCTTCTCAACCTCGGTTTTCAGGCTTCAGAACCTAGACCTTATCTCCAATCACGGCACGGGTTTGAAATGACGCAGAAGTCAGAACTCTTTCCCCATGGCAAGAAACCTTGTGGTTGGCATGTTGTCCAAGGTTCAGTGTAGTTGAAACCAGTGTGGCCCATGAGGCCCCCGCCCATGCTTGCGGGCCACATTGGTCACAAACACACATTGTGACCCTCAGCCTGAGCCCAGTCCTCAGGTAAGGCCTCTCAGTGGCTGGATGGAGAGACAGCATATTGGGCTTGCCATGCCCCTAGGCCCCAATTTTTAACCGTAGTTCGGGTTGTCCCTTCACTCTTCCCCAGGGCTCTGCTTTGGAATTCCTCTTTTGGTGGGACACCTGAGGTAACAAACCTGAAAGGAGTCCTCCCATCCCACAGATTGACGAAAAACAATTGGGATCGGGCCAAATACACAGAGAGCAAGATGCGTCCATGGCCCATGAGGCCTCCCCAACATTCCACGGCCATCGCTGATAAAAAAAATCCAGAGACAAAAGCCTGAGCACGCGCCTCAGACTCGCTCATTCTTCATATCCTGAAGAGTTCTTCAGATAAGAACCTACACTGCACTCGAATGCACCCAAAATATATCGTCTAACCTGGGCACTAATGCACTGTCTGACGACCTGAGCCTGACCTCGTGACCAACACACACACAGACAGCTGACCGCACACTGAGCACATCAGACCCGCCATGGCCTTAGGTCATCATCTCTTCCCTACCTCAGTTTTCAGGCTTCAAAACCTAGACCTTATTTCCAGTCACTGCCCAGGGGTGACTGTGATGCAGAAATCAGAACTCTTCGTTACCCATGGCAAGAAACCTTGTGGTTGGCATGTTGTCCAACGTTCAGTGTAGGAGAAAGCAGCATTCACCCTGAGGCCACGCCCATTCTTGAGTGCGACGAGGGCATAAACACGCATTGTGATCCTCAGCGTGAGTCCTGTCCTCTAGTACGTCCTCTCAGTGGCTGGACCATTAGATGTCATAATGGGCTTTACATGTCCCAAGGCTCCAATTTTTAACCAGATTTCTGGTTATCCAGTCGCCCCTGCCCAGGGCTCTACTCTGGAATCCCTCATTTGGTTTGACACCTGAGTTTGAAAATCAAAAGAAAAACCAATCAACAACAACAGAACAACGGACTTCTTCCATCCCACAGAATGACCCCAAACTCTTTGGAGGAGGCCAAACCCCCAGGGAGTAAGACACGTCCATTTCCCATGAAGTCACCCGGAAATTTCACGACCATGTCTGACACGATATCCAGAAAGAAAAACTTGAGCAAGAGCCTCACACTCGCCCTTTTTTCATATCCCGAAATGTTCTCCTCATGGTCTGTAGATCAGTCCTGCCATACCTATGACCCGAAACATAAGCCGAGTTTGTGTTTTCAGACAACTGTCCAAACAGCCCTGGCCTACACACCCTACAGGCTCAGGCCCCTGGAGCCAAACCTGACGACTGTGCTTGCCCTCTCCAAGGGAATTGTATGTGCCCATTCCAATGGCCACAACTCTACTAATAGGATAAACCTCCAAAGTCCCTGAGGCCATCCCAATATTTGTGGCTTCCCAGGACAAACAGGGGCAATCTGGGCCCATCTGAGCACCTACCGGCGCTCAGTCCCGTAGACTGATGTCGACAGAGGTAAAAAGGAACGAACGAACCGGCCCCTAGGCACCTATCGGATCCATTGGTTTGGCTTCCAGGCATCTCTCCTCAGAGGCCTGGATTTCAATAATAGCATATGGCTGTTTCTTGACTCACCCATCAGAACAAATCTCATCTACCACATGGGAAACTTGCACGATGGAGCTGTGTGAAAGCCTCTCTTTAGGAGAACCCTTCAGGGCCCCAGTGCCACCGCTTCAATCCAAGGTCTCCATAGACGCAAAATCATATTAGGACACATCCACGGGAGAGTCCATTTCAACTCAGCCTCCTCGGTTGCTCCCCCAGATCCAGCAGATCTAACCTGTCTTGTTGTGTGGCGAGAATAGGAATGCGAGGTTGGCTACCCAGCCATCCATCCTTAGAACTCTGCTCACAATCATTGTCCTGGAGGCAACCAACAGGTCTCAATTGTCCTGCAGAAGAATCTTTGCAGTTGGGAGTTTCTCACAACTCCCATCTTGGGAAAAACAACCATGGCCTCGTGATCCACCCCATCAGGGACAGAATGTCCAACCTGAGCGATTGTCTGATCCTCGCCCTGACTTCAGATGCACGAGATATCGATTCAGGCCTGTAGATTGTGCCTGCCATACCCTCACCCAGAATCCTAGGCCTAGCTTGGGTTCTCAGACATCCGTCCTCAGACTCCTGGCCCACAGTCCCTCCAGTTTGGCAATCCAAACTACAATGCAGCACTCTGCCTGCCCTCCAGAAGAAAAAACATTGCCCTCTGGGGCTACCCAGAAACCCCAAATGAGGATCAACCTGCACGCCATTCAGCTGTACCCCAAATATATAGGCTGACCTGGGCACTAATGCCCTTTCTGACACAGCCTGAGCCTGGACCTCCTGGTCCCACCCAGACAGCTGGCCGCACACTGAGCACATCAGACCCGTCATGGCCTTAGTTCGTCATCTCTTCTTCAACCTCGGTTTTCAGGCTTCAGAACCTAGACCTTATCTCCAATCACGGCACGGGTTTGAAATGATGCAGAAGTCAGAACTCTTTCCCCATGGCAAGAAACCTTGTGGTTGGCATGTTGTCCAAGGTTCAGTGTAGTTGAAACCAGTGTGGCCCATGAGGCCCCGCCCATGCTTGCGGGCCACATTGGTCACAAACACACATTGTGACCCTCAGCCTGAGCCCAGTCCTCAGGTAAGGCCTCTCAGTGGCTGGATGGAGAGACAGCATATTGGGCTTGCCATGCCCCTAGGCCCCAATTTTTAACCGTAGTTCGGGTTGTCCCTTCACTCTTCCCCAGGGCTCTGCTTTGGAATTCCTCTTTTGGTGGGACACCTGAGGTAACAAACCTGAAAGGAGTCCTCCCATCCCACAGATTGACGAAAAACAATTGGGATCGGGCCAAATACACAGAGAGCAAGATGCGTCCATGGCCCATGAGGCCTCCCCAACATTCCACGGCCATCGCTGATAAAAAATCCAGAGACAAAAGCCTGAGCACGCGCCTCAGACTCGCTCATTCTTCATATCCTGAAGAGTTCTTCAGATAAGAACCTACACTGCACTCGAATGCACCCAAAATATATCGTCTAACCTGGGCACTAATGCACTGTCTGACGACCTGAGCCTGACCTCGTGACCAACACACAGACAGCTGACCGCACACTGAGCACATCAGACCCGCCATGGCCTTAGGTCATCATCTCTTCCCTACCTCAGTTTTTCAGGCTTCAAAACCTAGACCTTATTTCCAGTCACTGCCCAGGGGTGACTGTGATGCAGAAATCAGAACTCTTCGTTACCCATGGCAAGAAACCTTGTGGTTGGCATGTTGTCCAACGTTCAGTGTAGGAGAAAGCAGCATTCACCCTGAGGCCACGCCCATTCTTGAGTGCGACGAGGGCATAAAAACACGCATTGTGATCCTCAGCGTGAGTCCTGTCCTCTAGTACGTCCTCTCAGTGGCTGGACCATTAGATGTCATAATGGGCTTTACATGTCCCAAGGCTCCAATTTTTAACCAGATTTCTGGTTATCCAGTCGCCCCTGCCCAGGGCTCTACTCTGGAATCCCTCATTTGGTTTGACACCTGAGTTTGAAAATCAAAAGAAAACCAATCAACAACAACAGAACAACGGACTTCTTCCATCCCACAGAATGACCCCAAACTCTTTGGAGGAGGCCAAACCCCCAGGGAGTAAGACACGTCCATTTCCCATGAAGTCACCCGGAAATTTCACGACCATGTCTGACACGATATCCAGAAAGAAAAAAACTTGAGCAAGAGCCTCACACTCGCCCTTTTTTCATATCCCGAAATGTTCTCCTCATGGTCTGTAGATCAGTCCTGCCATACCTATGACCCGAAACATAAGCCGAGTTTGTGTTTTCAGACAACTGTCCAAACAGCCCTGGCCTACACACCCTACAGGCTCAGGCCCCTGGAGCCAAACCTGACGACTGTGCTTGCCCTCTCCAAGGGAATTGTATGTGCCCATTCCAATGGCCACAACTCTACTAATAGGATAAACCTCCAAAGTCCCTGAGGCCATCCCAATATTTGTGGCTTCCCAGGACAAACAGGGGCAATCTGGGCCCATCTGAGCACCTACCGGCGCTCAGTCCCGTAGACTGATGTCGACAGAGGTAAAAAGGAACGAACCGGCCCCTAGGCACCTATCGGATCCATTGGTTTGGCTTCCAGGCATCTCTCCTCAGAGGCCTGGATTTCAATAATAGCATATGGCTGTTTCTTGACTCACCCATCAGAACAAATCTCATCTACCACATGGGAAACTTGCACGATGGAGCTGTGTGAAAGCCTCTCTTTAGGAGAACCCTTCAGGGCCCCAGTGCCACCGCTTCAATCCAAGGTCTCCATAGACGCAAAATCATATTAGGACACATCCACGGGAGAGTCCATTTCAACTCAGCCTCCTCGGTTGCTCCCCCAGATCCAGCAGATCTAACCTGTCTTGTTGTGTGGCGAGAATAGGAATGCGAGGTTGGCTACCCAGCCATCCATCCTTAGAACTCTGCTCACAATCATTGTCCTGGAGGCAACCAACAGGTCTCAATTGTCCTGCAGAAGAATCTTTGCAGTTGGGAGTTTCTCACAACTCCCATCTTGGGAAAACAACCATGGCCTCGTGATCCACCCCCATCAGGGACAGAATGTCCAACCTGAGCGATTGTCTGATCCTCGCCCTGACTTCAGATGCACGAGATATCGATTCAGGCCTGTAGATTGTGCCTGCCATACCCTCACCCAGAATCCTAGGCCTAGCTTGGGTTCTCAGACATCCGTCCTCAGACTCCTGGCCCACAGTCCCTCCAGTTTGGCAATCCAAACTACAATGCAGCACTCTGCCTGCCCTCCAGAAGAAAAACATTGCCCTCTGGGGCTACCCAGAAACCCCAAATGAGGATCAACCTGCACGCCATTCAGCTGTACCCCCCCAATATATAGGCTGACCTGGGCACTAATGCCCTTTCTGACACAGCCTGAGCCTGGACCTCCTGGTCCCACCCAGACAGCTGGCCGCACACTGAGCACATCAGACCCGTCATGGCCTTAGTTCGTCATCTCTTCTCAACCTCGGTTTTCAGGCTTCAGAACCTAGACCTTATCTCCAATCACGGCACGGGTTTGAAATGATGCAGAAGTCAGAACTCTTTCCCCATGGCAAGAAACCTTGTGGTTGGCATGTTGTCCAAGGTTCAGTGTAGTTGAAACCAGTGTGGCCCATGAGGCCCCGCCCATGCTTGCGGGCCACATTGGTCACAAACACACATTGTGACCCTCAGCCTGAGCCCAGTCCTCAGGTAAGGCCTCTCAGTGGCTGGATGGAGAGACAGCATATTGGGCTTGCCATGCCCCTAGGCCCCAATTTTTAACCGTAGTTCGGGTTGTCCCTTCACTCTTCCCCAGGGCTCTGCTTTGGAATTCCTCTTTTGGTGGGACACCTGAGGTAACAAACCTGAAAGGAGTCCTCCCATCCCACAGATTGACGAAAAAAAAAAACAATTGGGATCGGGCCAAATACACAGAGAGCAAGATGCGTCCATGGCCCATGAGGCCTCCCCAACATTCCACGGCCATCGCTGATAAAAAAATCCAGAGACAAAAGCCTGAGCACGCGCCTCAGACTCGCTCATTCTTCATATCCTGAAGAGTTCTTCAGATAAGAACCTACACTGCACTCGAATGCACCCAAAATATATCGTCTAACCTGGGCACTAATGCACTGTCTGACGACCTGAGCCTGACCTCGTGACCAACACACAGACAGCTGACCGCACACTGAGCACATCAGACCCGCCATGGCCTTAGGTCATCATCTCTTCCCTACCTCAGTTTTCAGGCTTCAAAACCTAGACCTTATTTCCAGTCACTGCCCAGGGGTGACTGTGATGCAGAAATCAGAACTCTTCGTTACCCATGGCAAGAAACCTTGTGGTTGGCATGTTGTCCAACGTTCAGTGTAGGAGAAAGCAGCATTCACCCTGAGGCCACGCCCATTCTTGAGTGCGACGAGGGCATAAACACGCATTGTGATCCTCAGCGTGAGTCCTGTCCTCTAGTACGTCCTCTCAGTGGCTGGACCATTAGATGTCATAATGGGCTTTACATGTCCCAAGGCTCCAATTTTTAACCAGATTTCTGGTTATCCAGTCGCCCCTGCCCAGGGCTCTACTCTGGAATCCCTCATTTGGTTTGACACCTGAGTTTGAAAATCAAAAGAAAAAACCAATCAACAACAACAGAACAACGGACTTCTTCCATCCCACAGAATGACCCCAAACTCTTTGGAGGAGGCCAAACCCCCAGGGAGTAAGACACGTCCATTTCCCATGAAGTCACCCGGAAATTTCACGACCATGTCTGACACGATATCCAGAAAGAAAAAACTTGAGCAAGAGCCTCACACTCGCCCTTTTTTCATATCCCGAAATGTTCTCCTCATGGTCTGTAGATCAGTCCTGCCATACCTATGACCCGAAACATAAGCCGAGTTTGTGTTTTCAGACAACTGTCCAAACAGCCCTGGCCTACACACCCTACAGGCTCAGGCCCCTGGAGCCAAACCTGACGACTGTGCTTGCCCTCTCCAAGGGAATTGTATGTGCCCATTCCAATGGCCACAACTCTACTAATAGGATAAACCTCCAAAGTCCCTGAGGCCATCCCAATATTTGTGGCTTCCCAGGACAAACAGGGGCAATCTGGGCCCATCTGAGCACCTACCGGCGCTCAGTCCCGTAGACTGATGTCGACAGAGGTAAAAAAAGGAACGAACCGGCCCCTAGGCACCTATCGGATCCATTGGTTTGGCTTCCAGGCATCTCTCCTCAGAGGCCTGGATTTCAATAATAGCATATGGCTGTTTCTTGACTCACCCATCAGAACAAATCTCATCTACCACATGGGAAACTTGCACGATGGAGCTGTGTGAAAGCCTCTCTTTAGGAGAACCCTTCAGGGCCCCAGTGCCACCGCTTCAATCCAAGGTCTCCATAGACGCAAAATCATATTAGGACACATCCACGGGAGAGTCCATTTCAACTCAGCCTCCTCGGTTGCTCCCCCAGATCCAGCAGATCTAACCTGTCTTGTTGTGTGGCGAGAAATAGGAATGCGAGGTTGGCTACCCAGCCATCCATCCTTAGAACTCTGCTCACAATCATTGTCCTGGAGGCAACCAACAGGTCTCAATTGTCCTGCAGAAGAATCTTTGCAGTTGGGAGTTTCTCACAACTCCCATCTTGGGAAAACAACCATGGCCTCGTGATCCACCCCCATCAGGGACAGAATGTCCAACCTGAGCGATTGTCTGATCCTCGCCCTGACTTCAGATGCACGAGATATCGATTCAGGCCTGTAGATTGTGCCTGCCATACCCTCACCCAGAATCCTAGGCCTAGCTTGGGTTCTCAGACATCCGTCCTCAGACTCCTGGCCCACAGTCCCTCCAGTTTGGCAATCCAAACTACAATGCAGCACTCTGCCTGCCCTCCAGAAGAAAAAACATTGCCCTCTGGGGGGCTACCCAGAAACCCCAAATGAGGATCAACCTGCACGCCATTCAGCTGTACCCCAAAATATATAGGCTGACCTGGGCACTAATGCCCTTTCTGACACAGCCTGAGCCTGGACCTCCTGGTCCCACCCAGACAGCTGGCCGCACACTGAGCACATCAGACCCGTCATGGCCTTAGTTCGTCATCTCTTCTCAACCTCGGTTTTCAGGCTTCAGAACCTAGACCTTATCTCCAATCACGGCACGGGTTTGAAAATGATGCAGAAATCAGAACTCTTTCCCCAGGGCAAGAAACCTTGTGGTTGGCATGTTGTCCAAGGTTCAGTGTAGTTGAAACCAGTGTGGCCCATGAGGCCCCGCCCATGCTTGCGGGCCACATTGGTCACAAACACACATTGTGACCCTCAGCCTGAGCCCAGTCCTCAGGTAAGGCCTCTCAGTGGCTGGATGGAGAGACAGCATATTGGGCTTGCCATGCCCCTAGGCCCCAATTTTTAACCGTAGTTCGGGTTGTCCCTTCACTCTTCCCCAGGGCTCTGCTTTGGAATTCCTCTTTTGGTGGGACACCTGAGGTAACAAACCTGAAAGGAGTCCTCCCATCCCACAGATTGACGAAAAACAATTGGGATCGGGCCAAAATACACAGAGAGCAAGATGCGTCCATGGCCCATGAGGCTCTCCCCAACATTCCACGGCCATCGCTGATAAAAAAATCCAGAGACAAAAGCCTGAGCACGCGCCTCAGACTCGCTCATTCTTCATATCCTGAAGAGTTCTTCAGATAAGAACCTACACACTGCACTCGAATGCACCCAAAATATATCGTCTAACCTGGGCACTAATGCACTGTCTGACGACCTGAGCCTGACCTCGTGACCAACACACAGACAGCTGACCGCACACTGAGCACATCAGACCCGCCATGGCCTTAGGTCATCATCTCTTCCCTACCTCAGTTTTCAGGCTTCAAAACCTAGACCTTATTTCCAGTCACTGCCCAGGGGTGACTGTGATGCAGAAATCAGAACTCTTCGTTACCCATGGCAAGAAACCTTGTGGTTGGCATGTTGTCCAACGTTCAGTGTAGGAGAAAGCAGCATTCACCCTGAGGCCACGCCCATTCTTGAGTGCGACGAGGGCATAAACACGCATTGTGATCCTCAGCGTGAGTCCTGTCCTCTAGTACGTCCTCTCAGTGGCTGGACCATTAGATGTCATAATGGGCTTTACATGTCCCAAGGCTCCAATTTTTAACCAGATTTCTGGTTATCCAGTCGCCCCTGCCCAGGGGCTCTACTCTGGAATCCCTCATTTGGTTTGACACCTGAGTTTGAAAATCAAAAGAAAACCAATCAACAACAACAACAGAACAACGGACTTCTTCCATCCCACAGAATGACCCCCCAAACTCTTTGGAGGAGGCCAAAACCCCCAGGGAGTAAGACACGTCCATTTCCCATGAAGTCACCCGGAAAAATTCACGACCATGTCTGACACGATATCCAGAAAGAAAAAAAACTTGAGCAAGAGCCTCACACTCGCCCTTTTTTTCATATCCCGAAATGTTCTCCTCATGGTCTGTAGATCAGTCCTGCCATACCTATGACCCGAAAACATAAGCCGAGTTTGTGTTTTCAGACAACTGTCCAAACAGCCCTGGCCTACACACCCTACAGGCTCAGGCCCTGGAGCCAAACCTGACGACTGTGCTTGCCCTCTCCAAGGGAATTGTATGTGCCCCATTCCAATGGCCACAACTCTACTAATAGGATAAACCTCCAAAGTCCCTGAGGCCATCCCAATATTTGTGTGGCTTCCCAGGACAAACAGGGGGCAATCTGGGCCCATCTGAGCACCTACCGGCGCTCAGTCCCGTAGACTGATGTGTCGACAGAGGTAAAAAAGGAACGAACCGGCCCCTAGGCACCTATCGGATCCATTGGTTTGGCTTCCAGGCATCTCTCCTCAGAGGCCTGGATTTCAATAATAGCATATGGCTGTTTCTTGACTCACCCATCAGAACAAATCTCATCTACCACATGGGAAACTTGCACGATGGAGCTGTGTGAAAAAGCCTCTCTTTAGGAGAACCCTTCAGGGCCCCAGTGCCACCGCTTCAATCAAAGGGTCTCCATAGACGCAAAATCATATTAGGACACATCCACGGGAGAGTCCATTTCAACTCAGCCTCCTCGGTTGCTCCCCCAGATCCAGCAGATCTAACCTGTCTTGTTGTGTGTGTGGCGAGAATAGGAAATGCGAGGTTGGCTACCCAGCCATCCATCCTTAGAACTCTGCTCACAATCATTGTCCTGGAGGCAACCAACAGGTCTCAATTGTCCTGCAGAAGAATCTTTGCAGTTGGGAGTTTCTCACAACTCCCCATCTTGGGAAAACAACACAACCATGGCCCTCGTGATCCACCCCCCATCAGGGGACAGACAGAAATGTCCAACCTGAGCGATTGTCTGATCCTCGCCCTGACTTCAGATGCACGACGATATCGATTCAGGCCTGTAGATTGTGCCTGCCTGCCATACCCTCACCCAGAATCCTAGGCCTAGCTTGGGTTCTCAGACATCCGTCCTCAGACTCCTGGCCCACAGTCCCTCCAGTTTGGCAATCCCAAACTACAATGCAGCACTCTGCCTGCCCTCCAGAAGAAAAACACATTGCCCTCTGGGGCTACCCAGAAAACCCCCCAATGAGGATCAACCTGCACGCCATTCAGCTGTGTACCCCAAAATATATAGGCTGACCTGGGCACTAATGCCCTTTCTGACACAGCCTGAGCCCCTGGACCTCCTGGGTCCCACCCAGACAGCTGGCCGCACACTGAGCACATCAGACCCGTCATGGCCTTAGTTCGTCATCTCTTCTCTCAACCTCGGTTTTCAGGCTTCAGAACCTAGACCTTATCTCCCCAATCACGGCACGGGTTTTGAAAATGACGCGCAGAAGTCAGAACTCTTTCCCCCATGGCAAGAAACCTTGTGGTTGGCATGTTGTCCAAGGTTCAGTGTAGTTGAAACCAGTGTGGGCCCATGAGGCCCCGCCCCCATGCTTGCGGGCCAACATTGGTCACAAACACACATTGTTGACCCTCAGCCTGAGCCCAGTCCTCAGGTAAAGGAGGTAAGGTCTCAGTGGCTGGATGGAGAGACAGCATATTGGGCTTGCCATGCCCCTAGGCCCCCAATTTTTTAACCGTTTAGTTCGGGTTGTCCCCCCTTACTCTTCCCCAGGGCTCTGCTTTGGAATTCCTCTTTTGGTGGGACACACCTGAGGTAACAAACCTGAAAGGAGTCCTCCCATCCCACAGATTGACGAAAAAAAAACAAATTGGGATCGGGCCAAATACACAGAGAGCAAGATGCGTCCATGGCCCATGAGGCCTCCCCAACATTCCACAGGCCATCGCTGATAAAAAATCCAGAGACAAAAAGCCCTGAGCACGCGCCTCCTCAGGACTCGACTCGCTCATCATTCTTTCATATCCTGAAGAGTTTCTTCAGATAAGAACCTTACACTGCACTCGAATGCACCCAAAATATATCGTCTAACCTGGGCCACTAATGCACTGTCTGACGACCTGAGCCTGACCTCGTGACCAACACACAGAGACAGCTGACCGCACAACTGAGCACATCAGACCCGCCATGGCCTTAGGTCATCATCATCTCTCCCCCTACCTCAGTTTTTCAAACAGGTTTTTTTCAGGCTTCAAAACCTAGACCTTATTTCCAGTCACTGCCCCAGGGGGTGACTGTGATGCATGAAGATGCAGAAATCAGAACTCTTCGTTACCCAGGCAAGAAAACCTTGTGGTTGGCATGTTGTTGTCCAAACGTTCAGTGTAGGAGAAAAGCAGCAGCACATCACCCTGAGGGGCCACACGCTTCCATTCTTGAGTGCGCGCGACCCACGAGGGCATAAAAACACGCATTGTGATCCTCAGCGTGAGTCCTGTCCTCTACTAGTACGTCCTCTCAGTGGCTGGACCATTAGATGTCATAATGGGCTTTTACATGTCCCAAAGGCTCCAATTTTTAACAACCAGATTTTCTGGTTATTCCCAGTCGCCCTGCCGGGCCCCCCAGGGCTCTTACTCTGGAATCCCCTCATTTGGTTTGACACCTTGAGTTTGAAAATCAAAAAAGAAAAACCAATCAACAAACAAACAACAACAACAACAACGGACTTCTTCCATCCCCACAGAATGACCCCCAAACTCTTTGGAGGGAGGCCAAACCCCCCAGGGAGTAAGGACACGTCCATTTCCCATGAAGTCACCCGGAAATTTCGACCGACCAGTGTGTCTGACACGATATCCAGAAAGAAAAACTTGAGCAAGAGCCTCACACTCGCCCCTTTTTTCATATCCCGAAATGTTCTCCTCCTCATGGTCTGTAGATCAGTCCTGCCATATACCTAAACCTATGACCCGACAAACCATACGCCGAGAGTTTGTGTTTTCAGACAAAAACTGTCCAAACACAGCCCTCTGGCCTACACACACCCTACAGGCTCAGGCCCCCTGGAGCCAAACCTGACGACTGTGCTTGCCCTCTCCAAGGGAATTGTATGTGCCCATTCCAATGGCCCCAACTCTACTAATAGGATAAAACCTCCAAAGTCCCTGAGGGCCATCCCAAATATTTGTGGCGGGCTTCCCCAGGACAAACAGGGGCCAATCTGGGGCCCCATCTGAGCACCTACCGGCGCTCAGTCCCGTAGACTGATGTCGACAGAGGTATAAAAGGGAACGGAATACCGGCCCCTCCCTAGGCACCTATCGGATCCATTGTTTGGCTTCCCAGGCATCTCTCCTCAGAGACCCTGGATTTCAATAATAGCATTATGGCTGTTTCTTGACTCTCACCCATCAGAACAAATCTCATTCTACCACATGGGAAAACTTGCCACGATGGGAGCTGTGTGAAAGCCTCTCTTTAGGAGAAACCCTTCAGGGCCCCAGTGCCAACCTCCACCGCTTCAATCCAAGGTCTCCCATAGACGCAAAATCATATTAGGGACACATCCACGGGAGAGTCCATTTCAACTCAGCCTCCTCGGTTGCTCCCCCAGATCCAGCAGATCTAACCTGTCTTGTTGTGTGATGGCGAGCAATAGGAATGCGCGAGGATAGGTATGCGGGGGCTACCCAGCCATTCCATCCTTAGAACTCTGCTCACAATCATTGTCCTGGAGGCAACCAACAGGTCTCAATTGTCCTGCAGAAAGAATCTTTGACAGTTGGGAGTTTCTCACAAACTCCAATCTTGGGGAAAACAACCATGGCCCCTCGTGATCCACCCCATCAGGGACAAAGAAGGCCATGTAACAACCTGAGCGATTGTCTGTGATCCTCGCCCTGACTTCAGATGCAACGAGATATCGATTTTCAGGCCTGTGAGATTGTGCCTGCCATACTACCCTCACTCAGAGAATCCTAGGCCTATAGCTGGGGTTCTCAGACATCCGTCCCCCTCAGACTCCTGGCCCACAAGTCACTCCAGTTTGGCAATCCAAACTACAAAATGCAGCACTCTGCCCTGGCCCTCCAGAAGAAAAAACATTGCCCTCGGGCTACCCAGAAACCCCAATGAGGATCAGAAAACCCTGCAAGCCATTTGGCAGCTTAGTACCCCGAAATATTATAGGTTGCTGACCTGGGCACTAATGCCCCTTCTCTGAACACAGCCTGAGCCCTGGACCTCCTGGTCCCACCCCAGAACAGACATGGCCGAAACACTGAGCACACATCGGACCGTCATGGCCTTAGTTA